>NC_089846.1:141223068-141823068 GCF_035609145.1 Eleutherodactylus coqui
GATCACAAATTGAACTCATTAAACTAATTAGCCATTTGAGTGCGCAAAAAGTACACTAAAACAATGCACTTGCGCGTGCAAATATGCAAGGCCCGTTCAGCAAAAATGCAGCTTAAATGCACTCGCAGATATGTATATGCTTGTGTGACACAGGCTCAACACAAGGCTTCAAAAACTGAAAAAATAAAAAACTGCACAGAATTGGTATAGCTACATCCATAATGACCCATACTACATTGCTCCCCCAAAACAGGAATAAAAAATAATCAAAATGTCGTGTATACACATCAAAACGGTACAAATAAAGACTCCGATTCATCCCACAAAACAAGCCCTCATACAGCTCTGTCAAATAAAAGTGCTCTGCTTCTGGAATGTGAAGATACTCTGTAAAATAAGTGTTTATATCATGCTAAAGTGGTAAAACATAACAAAAACTTTGCTGTTGTTATAACTTTATTGACCGTAGAAAAGAGTTAACATAATATTTATACCAAAAACCAAAATAAATCCAAAGAACAATCAATAAAAGTTATTCCATACATTATATGTACTTGGAATTAGTTTGTACAAAAACGAGAACTCGTCCTGCAAAGTACAGAGTCTCAAACACCTACACTGATGAAAAATGTAAAAAGTTATGACCGCTGGTACACAAAAGGGGGAATTATTTACTTGTCCTTAAAGGGGGTTTCCTGTAGTGGCCCGAAGTCTATATTTCTGGCCCCTCTTCAATGTGGATGCACTTTGCAAACTGTCTTGTCTTCTGTTATGTGTATTTCACAGCTGCAGCATGTGAGAGGTTAATGTCTGAAAGTGGCTGGGATATGTCTGGAAAAGTACCAAGTTTGTCTCGTCATGTGGTGTCGTATGATTATAAACATGAGTGATTGTGAGCTAGGTGTGGTCTTTCATCATCTTCTACGGTTGGAATGGAGTGCCGGCCACATGGGGGTACCTTCAACCCTCATGTGGTGCAGAGATGGAAGAAGAGGAGAGGTATCCGGAGTCCTGCTATTCCAGGTACCACCTCTAAGGGGCGACTGAAGTGAAGAGTCCGCCGTGCAGAGCTCATTGCAAATACTGAGTGTCTGTGGAGTGACCCTACCCCCATTCCCCTCCGGAGTGTCCGCCTTCCAGGAGCGGTACCTTACAGATAACGTGGCCTGTAGGACCGGTGTCATCCTATGTCTCCTCCCTGACCTCACAGTCTTTGTCTTTCCTG
This sequence comes from Eleutherodactylus coqui, assembly GCF_035609145.1. Lineage (NCBI taxonomy): Eukaryota > Metazoa > Chordata > Amphibia > Anura > Eleutherodactylidae > Eleutherodactylus > Eleutherodactylus coqui. The sequence goes on from NC_089846.1 coordinate 141,224,294, forward strand.
CACTGGCGTGTGTAACATTGTACTCTGACAAGCTTCAAGTAAACTTTTCTGGTCATTGCCCATTTCCAGGGACTGAGGTACTAAAGTTAATTGTATGTGTGGACTTTCTTCATTTCTCTGCCGAGGATCATACCGGTGTGTAAGGAACAGTGGCGTCACGCGTGACAAGTCTACAGTCCAGCACACATATACAGGTAATCACTGTCCCAGCATTGCCTGGAAGAGGCCTAGAAGTACTTGGGCTGAGGTTGCGTGCGTCCCTTCAGGGAGGAGTCTGGTAAGAGCCACCATGACAAGTGCCAACTCTACCCTCCGAGCTTCTCCGCACGGGCCTCGTGTCTAGGTGGCCGCTGGGACGCTGCATTCCCATTACTTATAAATTGCTGCACAGCCACTCTGTATTTCCTGATTGGCTGCTGACCAGGACATGTGATGGCTGCAGCCAATCACTGGCTATAGAAGGTCACAGGTCCTGGTCAGCAGGAAGCACAGAGTGGATCCACATCCTCCAGATTAACTCTTTCTGTAGTCCATCTATACACCGACTAATGATGAAACTCTGAAATTGGAAGCCCCTCTCTAGGACCCAGAATTTCCTCATATGATACGTAAGAATTGAATTATGTTATGATTTACCATCTTCCGTTCGGCGGCATCACACGCTCCCCTCCTGTAGGTGGCAGATGCCATACAGTAGCCCTCCAACAGTCTCTCTGCTGCCCGAAGGGCATGTGCACACACCCACAGTGTTAAAGGGCCAGTGCAAATCAACCAAAAGCACAAAAACAGTAAACATCCCATAACAGTAAGTCAATCCCCTCTTTTTCAAGAAATTACTGAAAATGAAAATAAAATACTAAAGATATTAAAAAACTCTCCAAAAAGCTACAATGAAATAATTAATATAAGTGCAATCGAAGGGTAACTAATACACAATGCATACAGAATGGTCAGAAGATAGAATATTATTAGAGGGCACTAGTCCTAATTAAGGACATCCCGGACAGCCGTCATCTACATGGAGACCTACATGTGCAAGCTGTCACTAAGGGCCAAGAAGACTACATATTCATATAATGCAAATGTCATTGTTCAGGCCTTGGGAGTTTGCAGCATAACTGTCCTCCTCCTCTACGTAGGGCTGAACCCGGTGCTGTTACAGCCATATTGATTCTATTTGCTGCACTTCTCCATGACATTTGCATCCATAAAACCATTTCCTGTCCCGGTCACAGTGCCGTGATTATGGAATACTGTGCCTCAATAATCCTCAGTGTTTGATCCACATATGTGCAGCGAGTTCTAGTGCATCTGCAGTGACATGACCCTGCCTTCCATATGGTGGGTTCCCCCAAGCCCACCAACACAAAGAATGAAGACATGCAGAGCCCAGTGCCCCCCTCCTGGACCAGGGACTGGCAGCAAATGATGGATCACTTCGCTGGGCCTCTGTGTCAAGAGGGGATGACCTCTCAGCACCCAGCTCTCCAGAGGCCAAATCTTTCCCAATGACAGCCAGCATGCCAGCCACACAGAGCTGTCCTGATGAGGACCCAAAGACTTCAATTAGATGGCTATGAATGAAAGATCTATCAAATGGGGAGGAGAGAGGACCAGCAACTGGATCACGCTGATGTGGGTGACAGGTCAAGATTGATGAGGGGTGGTAGGGGGCGGCTGATAAAAGTACAATATGTTTCCCTTAGAGATGTAGGGAAAAAACCTAATCACAACACTGGCCGACAACTATATACAGAGCACCAAGCCATGAAATGCTATATTCATTCTAATTCCACGGACATAAGAGGGGTGTAGGACCTGTGCAGATGAGAAGAAGTAGACTGGAAAACCAACAGTCTCCAGAGTCCATGGAGTATATTATTGCTAAACCTAAAGTGTAATCCTAACATTATATCCTTATACAGGGTGGTCCAAAGGTATGGAGACACCTGAATAAATGGAAAATGGATGTTTAAGGGAAGGGAGCAAATTTTAGAGGGATGGTGTCCAACATGGTGGCCATTTAGAAAGCAGCCATCTTGGAATCAAGTACATATTCTAAAATGGGAAAAGTGACATATGTATCGGATAGAGAATTTGATGCAGAATAGAAATGTTGTGCACCTTTATTCCTGACAAAGCTCTTAACATTTTTATAGGATATGCTCAATGTGCTAGCCATTGGTCTGAATTATCAAGGCTGTCCTCTTTTCCCATTTATGATGCACTGAGGGCGCCACACTCTTGACTTTCACGGTGTAATTCCAGGAAATGACATCACCCCATAAGTAGAAATTCAAGGGGATGAGATTCAGCGAGTACAGGAGCCACTCCTCTGGGCCACGACACACAAACCACTTTCCCGGAAACTGCTGTTCCAAAAACTTCACATCCATAATGCTGGGGGAGGGGGGGGGGGGGACATCCTGCTGGAAGAGCACTGCGAATGTGCAATCTTCACATTCATGATGAATCATGAGGAACACCTCATGATGCAACGATTGCAGATGCTTGGCGGCAGAAGGGTTATCAGCGATAACCAATAGGCCTACTATCTTCATACCTCATACACCACACCATGACTTTTTGTGCACCAACCATCTTAGGGAGATCTGTCCAGTGTGGGTTTGTGTTGTTCCAGTAGAAAAGGTTTACTTGTTCACCTCTCCGTTCACGTAGAAGTTCTCTTTCTCACTAAACAGTACCAGCTCTATGACGTGAAAATGCACTTTTTTATCCTTGAACCTGTCCACTCAGATAGTAACAGCTACCACAATGGAGAACAGTTCGAGTAACGCCACGTTCCTCACCAGCCCCTTATGTTTCCAACTCTCTGGCCACTGCCCCACACACCAAGATACTTAGCAGTAAGCCCCAAAGCCAATCCTTCCCACCATGTTTGTATTCTACAGCCTCAACCACATTCAAAATCCACAATGATCTCCCATTATAGCTCTCCAAGGAGGATATTCAAATCCAAAGATTATTCCACAGCTCCTTACAAAGCCGAATGAAAAGACGAGCGGCCTGACCTCGGCCGTAGCCTGGGCCAGCCTTCTTCATAAAACCCCACTCCATGGGTATAATGCGACAGGCGAAGTTGAGCTTGACCAACAAGAATCAAAGATCTTGCAACTGATTTTATTTTTTACCAAACTTGCTGCCTGCACCGCCTGACTCAAGTCGAATAGCTTTTGCTGCGGTGGTCGAGATTCTATACTGACTGTATCAATTACAATCTCCAAAAAACTAAGAATCATGGTGGAGCCTTCAATCTTCTCAGGTGCAAGAAGAACCCAAAAGCGCCTCACTGTCTGCTTCAGATAATGCAACATGACCAAACAACCATTCGAGTCCACTGGTCCAATAAGCAAATAATGGATGATAGATGAGCAGGCTGATAGGTCCCACACAACCCCTCAGTAGTCCCTGAAACTGGGACTGAAGACAATCTGGAACTAGTGCCTCCGCTGTCAACTTGAGCTGAGTCAGCAGCTCCTTCAAATTTGGCTAAATAATAAGATTGCCGGACAACTGCTAGATGGCTCCTTGGCGGACCTAACTTGTCCTTATTTTATAACCCTTAACCCCTCCTCTCTAACCTCTTTTTTACTCAACTCCATTACTCTCCCTCTAAACCCAGTCACGCTGGCCCCCCAAGGCCTTTGGCCCTAAGTACAGCCTGTCTGTACTGTAGATTATAAGACTATTACAAGTTCCGTGACCCTATAAAGCATGAGGCTGCCTCAGGACAGGTCATCAATTGTTGATCGGCTGGGATACGATACTGGGGGCACCGACTGATCAGCTGATTCGACACCTTCTGTCACCAGCAGCATACGCAGGGTATGGAGCAGATCGCTCTGACCTCTCCGCAGTGGCTGATAATTACAGGCACAGCTCTCATTAAAATCAGTAGGAGCCACACCTGCAATTATTGGCAGCGGCCACTACAGAGGGGTCAGAGCGATCAGCTTCCGCTCCGGATCCCTGTGTATTTTGCTGGTGACAGCGGGCGTTGGAACAGCTAATTAGTTGGTGTCCCGAGTGGCAGAATCAACTATTGACGATCTATCCTGATTGGAAAACCCCTTTAAGAGACTCCAAGACGACTTCTAATGTTCTTACAGTTTATAACGGGCGGCACATAATTCCTTATAATACGCTGTTCAGCTGATTCAGACCCCTGGCTTCATGTCCACCATTGATTGGAGTGTGCAAAACCAAAGAAGACAAAGGCGCTCCATGTGCAGACCTCAGAACGTTAAGGGGCTTTACATGGGACAGCTATTGTCCGCATAGTCGCTCGATGTAAGTGACAGTTGTTGAAATATCAAACTCACGGCCACCAAAGAGCCTTGGCCCTCCTAACCAGTCGGCATACGTGTAAATGCTCCCAGCAATCATGAAGTTTACCAAGTGAACAACAATCACCCTGCGGGGAACCATTCGTACGCTTTAGTGATTATTTCCAATGACTATTCTACAGATACGTGTCCCATGTAAAGTCACCCTTATGGGGGGGGGGGGGTACCGGCTGCTCACCGGATACACTTGTGTTACACACAGCATGAAGCACCATTGTAAGGGGTTCCGCCTAAGGTGACCAGATTTTCCCAGTGTCAAAGCGGGACAAAGAGGTGTGGTCAGGGGCGGGGCCTGTCACAAGGTATCATTTTATCTCCATCATTATAAAAAGGACAGGGCCGTTTCAAAAAAGACAGGGAGCAAATTCTGCAGCATTTTGCATCCAAAAAACCATTGGTGCAGATTTGACTGGAAGCCATCCACATACCTGCAGCTGATGTCATACTATGCAGCGCTCCCCGGCTTCAGGTTCAGAGAAGGTTAGGGGGAGCGCTGCATAGCATGAAATCAGCTGTGAGTACGCAGCTGTTTTCCACTCAAGATCCACGGAAGTTTCCACTGGAGACATTCCGCAGCATTTCCGCCACGTGTAAACATACTCTAAATCATCTTGAGATATGCTGCCACATGCAGAGTGGCCTCAGTAGTAATAGTGTCCCTTATATTGGCCCCAGCAGTAATAGTGATCCCCACAGTGGCCCCAACAGTAATAGTGACCCCCACAGTGGCCCCAGTAGTAATAGTGACCCCCACAGTTGCCCAGTAGTAATAGTGATCCCCACAGTGGCCCCAGCAGTAATAGTGATCCCCACAGTGGCCCAGTAGTCAGAGATGAGAGGGATAGACAGACAGATAGATGAGAGAGATAGATAGAACGCCTATGAGTGTCCCCTATATTGGCCCCCAGACAGAAGCTTCTATCGCCAACTTACCTAAGTTATTTATGATATATATATTTATAAGTCTGCCGTCCACATCACATTCTGGTTCTTGTGCCGCCTGCCCCTACAGTGACACAGTTGAACGTGCCGCCTCTGTCAGGGGTTTGGCGCTACCAGGCGGGTTTGGTGCAGATGCATTGTTCCTTCTGTGATAAAGCTGGCAATCACAAGGTTAACCTGCTGGATGTGATGGTTGGGTCACGGTTACAGCAACTTGCAACCACATTCACTTACATTAGCTTGCGATGTAGCAGGGTAACATTAAGGTCGCCATGTAGCCCTGACTATAAGAAAGGTTCCATATTACCAGCAGAGGTCTACTAGGGGAACCCAAAAATAAGGAACTTGGTATTCATGGGATGCAGGTCCGTAAGTTATAACATGGGCTCCGTACTCGGGTTTTACTATAGATAGGCGTATATTCATGTCTCCATTATTTCGCCCTTTGCCCAGATCCATCTTAGTCTGTACTTCAGCTCCGCTCACTCGTTTCCAGAAGCCAACGCATTTTAGCAATAAATTCCTGGATACCTAAATAGCGGAGATAGACTTTAATTAAAGTGGAATTCTGTCCCTTTATTAGCCCCGAAATACACAGCTTGATTAGTCCAGGGCAATTTGGCAACCATCTCCCAATCTTGACCAGATTGTGCAGCGCCAAATGTAGCAGCAGGTCTGTATTTATATATTTAAGAAGACCCATCAATCTCAATTCCCGGTCAACAAACTTTTGTCAGGTAATCAGAAATGACTGGCATTCTTCGCAATCTAACCCCCTGTGTTTGGGCTTAATTGAGATGCAGAGGCCTCCTTGCAAGGCGGCCATTTTGCAGAAGGTCAGGTGGAGGTCAGGAGAGCGGACACCTCAGCAGGAGCCCCATACTGGGGTCTTCAGACCCTTCAAGCAGCTGTTTGTTGTAAGGGCCCACAAACAAGTCCCACATGACTTCTGCTACAAGCCATTGTAATGACGGCAGCTGGCCTCAAAGGGGGATCTCTGATCAACCAAGTGGAACAAAGACCCCCTCCCGGGTACATCTTCCCTCTGCTCACTTTCAGAGTGGCCTCTTACCTGGGCAGTTTCACTCTTGTGCTTTCAGTCCACTTATGGAAGTGATTCTATATGGATCGTCCGGTCCCCACTAGAATGTCGCCTATAGGGGAACATTCATGCAGCCATTTCCCGGCCTGTGATAATGACATAAACAGCATTGGACTTATTAGCATATATGCCATAGTAATAGCATACAGGGGGTCCAGACAAATACCTAGCCAGGGGCACAAGAGACCCCCCAGCATTGCATGAGGGGTATATGTGTGCGGAGCCAAAGTAACCAAAGAGGATCAATTTAAGACAAATTAGCATAAAATGCATTTATTCATTGGATACAATAAAAAGGCCACAAATGAATTAATGCAATCAGTGAAATAAAAAAAAAACAGCCAACTAAAGGGACTTGTGACAACCGTACGGCAATAGGTACATTCTCCTGGCTTTAGATGTTACGTCACCAACTCCATTGTTATCTCCACCATGCAGAAGATGACGCACGCTGATGTGACGCTGCAACATGACGCTGACGGCAAAAATGTTTATGCTTTCCATAGCAAACAATCATATCCTGCATTCTATGGGGAGATGGCCGCATTCAGAGATGTCAATTGCTATGGTCCCAGTAGCCACAGTGCCCCTATAACGATGGTCATAGCCAAATGCTTGCTCTGGGCACAACCACTGAATTTTATGGCCTACATTTTTGTACGCATTATGTTAAGAATTTTTTTCTACAATACTTTACCCTCTCTCCTTGATAATTATGGAAATTGAGGGTCATCTGCAATCCTGATTCCTTAGGAAAAAAATATATATATTACTGTTATACTGAAACAAGAGAGCACCACCTAGTGGTCACATTACCATGGAACATTCTCCATTGCTTCTCGCTTCCATCCTCATTTCTCCTGTGGGATATGCTCAGCAGGAAACATCTATAAAGTCCAGCAATAATATACATGGGTATATATGAATGGCTATTTAACCCCCTAATATTTATGAACATGATGTTAAAGCTTACCTGAGTTTTCAACAAGTTTTCTAAAATATACCAGGTCTTCCTTACCCACTCATTTGCTGCTGTTTGCACCCTTTTCCTGTCTGTAAGTTCTGATTTTTAGGTGGTATTCCTCATTTTTATGTTGCCCTGTTGATTGCAATCAACTTTCAAGGAGGGGCGTGTAGCAAGCCCAGCATTCTGCCAGTAGTTCACTGTCCTACACTTCCTTGCCCTGATTTACCATGCTGCATTGCACAGTCTTTGGTCTAATCAGTAGGGGAGGCAGTATCTGAATGCCCACCCCTCTGCTCTACCAGGACAATTCAGGCATTTTGGTCAAATGGTGAGTAAACCCAATATAATGTGTGTACGCACAGACACAAACATACACACACATACACACACACACACACACAGACATACATATCCTCGGGAGAGGCAGAGATTGTGGAGATCGTTGTTACAGTGTCTGCTGATCTGTCAGCCTGCAGACTCTGAGTGCACTGGAGCATCCTTGTAAAGAGAGCTCCTCCTCCATTGCTAAGGAAACATCCCTGTGCCCTTGTTACCACTGAAGCTCTGTACCTAATAACAGACAGTGGATTGCAGAAAAGCTCGAAGAGAGACCCCGTAGTGGCAGCCACTTCAAACATGATTTACACTTGTAAAGCAACAACATTTTTTATACAAGCCTATTACAGAAATGATTAGACTAACACAAGCTTGTGGATGAGCATAAATTGTTTAAAGCCTCTTTAAGCAGGTCTCCCAATCAACTTGGATCTAGCAGGACAGTCCTGGTTTTGAACCAGTGTCCCACCGTCCTGGGTGGTCTCTTGTGTGTTCCTGCTGCACCTCCTTTCTACTGGCGCACAGCGCTGGAAGCTGCACTTGGGTCCTTATATGCCTTATATGTCATCACGCCGCCCCGATTGTTCCATAGGATGCTCTCCAGAAGAGGCCAGAAGGCGCTGTGGTAGGTGAGTAAGTTTATTATTTAGCTATGGGGGGCATTATGGCTTCAGGGGGTCTATATGGCTATATATTACCACAGGGGGACTGTATGGCCACAAGGGAACATTATGGCTACATGTTCCTACAGGAGGACAGTATGGCTATACTCTACTATAGGGGAACAGTATAGCTATATATTACTACAGGGGGGGCATTATGGCTATATATTACTACAAGGGAAACATTTTCACTACAGGGGGGCATTATTACTATATATCACTTAGCATTTGTGTCTAAAATAGGAAAATAGAATGTGATCTTCCAGAAACTAATGTGAATGATGCCAATCTCTGTATAGTGCGGTGTAATATGCTGTCACTATATGAGTAAGAAGAAAGAAATACCAGTGCCTCCTATAAGACATGTCTTATAGTTATCCGCCCTTTGGCCCTAGAGCGCAGGTGTCCAAAATAAAACCCAGATTCACCAACAAAGGAGAACATATGGATGCCAGGCATCCTCCCTGCTGCAGCGCTTTGCCATATATTACTGCTATAATGCAGCATAAAACATCCACAACGAATCCAAACATGTAGAACAGCCATTGGCCATATGTTGTAACTGGAGTGACTGAGGCTGCAATGATGGGTCAGGTTCTACAGCCACAAAAAAACCCACAAAACTCCAATGTGTGAACCCAGATTGGAAGGGGTTTATTTTAAATCAAGTTTAATCACCGTAAAATGTGAAGTTTTGCAACTTTGTAATATACTTTGTTTCAGTTTCTCAGCATTTTTAAAAGCCCTGCTTGCAGTCAGCGAATTGGAGCATTGTAGTTTACATCTAATAGTGGAAAAATGAAACAATAGAAAATAAACCAACATATATTACAAAGTTCACAACTTTTCATTGGGCATTGACTAAAGGGATTCTGTGTCCTTGTATCCTACTAGGGCACATGGATGTCAGGGGGGGGGGGGGGGGGGGGAGTCCTGCTCTTGACCATCATCTATGAGCATGAGCAAGTGCTACTCAACATGACTATGGAGTACATGGTGTAACAGGTAATACAAGTCTGGGATGAGCTCCTGTCTAGCTTGGAGGAAGTCAGCAAAGCCATCAGGCAATTAAAACATAACAACGCCAGCGGACCTGATGGGATCCCTGTTAAAATCTTTAAAGATGGTGGACCAGAGCTGACACAACTCCACCAGCTGACTGAAAAACTGTGGGCGACCAAGAAAATCCCGGCAGACTTTAAGGACGCCACTATCATCACCCTTTTCAAAAAGGGGGAAAGAATAGACTGTGGAAACTATCGCGGCATCTCCTTTCTAACCTCCGCTGGGAAAATCCTTGCAAGAATTCTTGCAAACTGTCTTCTATCCATTTCAGAAGACATCCTCTCGGAAACCCAGAACGCCTTCCACCCTTCCAGAGACCAGTGGACATGATCTTCACGGCACAACAACTCCAAGAAAAATGCAGGGAGCAAAATCGACCACTGTACATGGCTTTCATTGGCCTCACAAAGACATTCAACACAGTGAATCTCAATGCTCTCTGGACCATCCTCCAAGAAAATCGGATGCCCTAATGAATTTGTGAACATCCTGCCGCTCCTCCATGATGACATGATGGCAACGGCCTTGGAAAGCAACCCATTTAAGGTGGAATCAGAGGTCAAACAGGGTTGTGTTATCGCCCCAACTTTATTTTCCATCTTTATAGCTATGATACTGCACTGTGTTGATGAGGAGCTCCCCCCCCCCCCCCCCCCCCCCGGCGTGGAAATCATCTATCGGACAGATGGCAAACAATTTAACCTTAACAGACTAAAAGCCAAAACCAAGGTCACCACAACGTCTGTTGCAGAACTCCAATATACTGATGATAACGCAGTCTGTGCTTAGTCAGAAGAAGATCTACAAGCCACTTTAAGCATCTTTGAAGAAGCATATGAAAAGCTTGGCCTCTCACTGAACATCGAGAAAACCAAAGTGCTCCATCAGCAGCACCAACTAGTCCTTCTGCAATGACAGAAATACAGCTTGATGGTGGAACGTTGGGAAGTGTTGACCATTTCCACTACCTTGGCGGCCACCCCTCCACAAAAGCAAACATCGACGCCGAACTATAACACCGTCTGAGCTCTGCGAATGAAGCAAAGAGTGTTTGAGGACCAAGATATTTGAAGGGATACCAAGATGCTTGTTTATAAAGCTATTGTCCCACCAACCCTATTATATGCCTGCGAAACGTGGACCGTCTACAAATGTCACTCTCAACTTCTGGAACGATTCCATCAACGTTGCCTTTAAAAAATCCTGCAAATCTCTTGGAAAGACAGGCGGACAAGTGTCAGCGTTCTGGAAGAAGCAAAGACCATCAGCATTGAAGCAATGATCCTTTGCCATCAACTTTGCTGGACTGGCCATATTGTGTGAATGCCCGACTACCGTCTCCCAAAGCAATTACTATACTCTCAATGTTGGTGGACAGCAAAAGAGATTTAGGGATGGACTTAAAGCTAACCTTAAAAACTGTGGCATAGACATCAAGAACTGGGAAGCCCTGGCCCTCGAGCGCTCAATATGGGGGTTGGCCGTTACCAACAACACTGTGAATTTCGAAGAGGTATGAATGGAGGGCGAAAGGGAGAAACATATCAAGAGGAAAGCATGTCAAGCCAACCCTTGTAGGGACTGTCTTTCACTTGAAAACCGATGTCCCCAGTGCGGATCAAGAATAGGGCTCTATAGTCATCTACAGACCCACTGCAAAGCCCCCATACTTGGAAGACAATCATTCTCGGCCACGAGTGATGGCCTATGATGATACTTTCCCTGGAGTGATCATCCAGCGCTCTCCTCAATTGGTTGCAGGTTGGCTTCATTCTAAGATGGGATTGTCCACGTGTGTCCTTATAATTGATCTACATGAAACTGGAAACTGGAAAACCCCTTTAAAATTTCTACTCCTGCAGTTCCTTACCTACAGATCTATGGGCTTGAAAATGGCTTCTTCCATGCCTCCCAACCACCCTAGATCCAGCAGGACAGTTCTGGATTTTAGGGGCTGTCCCAGGAGGCTTGCCACATGTCCGGATTGTGCCTTGAACAATGCTAAACCTTCACCAAAAAACACCTGACAGACCTTATGGGCAATCAGTTAGCTGGAGCATGCGGTCCAAAGTGCAGGCACCATGTTATAGAGCAGGAGGAGCTGAGCAGATTGTATATAGTCTTATGGGGAAAGATCCAATATATGAATAATCTTAATTTTTATAGCGCCAACATATTCCGCAATATAACTTCATTCATTTATCCCTCTGCACATTCTGAGCTGAACAGTCCAGTGGGCGGAGCTATCAGTGATTGGTAGCTATCTGTGGATGACTGTACATGCAGGGATAGGCTGTCAATCACTGCTAGCTCCGCCCACTGGACTGTTCAGCTCAGAATGTGCAGCGATATAAATGAATAAAATACAAGTTATACTAAATGTTTCCCCATACAACTATATAACAATCTGCTCGGCTCCTCCTGCGCTATAACATGGGGTCTGCAGCTTTACAGCATGCACAAGCTGAAAGATTTCCTTTAAAATGTGAGCCTGTAGGAGAGGAAGTCATTACATGAGCGTCAGCGACGTCAATAATGCTGCTGTGGTGTCACCACATCTGTCACGGTGCACACTGAAGGAAGTCTATGTTGCTGCGCTATGACATAATGATATCAGTGCTAGTGACACAGCTCCGTCCCAGTGGGCTGAAAGCGGTGCAAGAGTAGTTTATGTTACATGAGGCCTGAACTGAGATCAATGCTGATAGGCACAGAAACACACCATGGCCTGCAGCGGCACATTGTAGCAGGGCTCTGCTACGCCCAATACAAATCTTTTCCTATGTACAGAGGGTGGACAAAAATATGGAAACACCGTATGAAATGCATGCTTTAGAATCGGTCTCTACAGGTCTCTTTGAAATATGATTTATAATCCCATGTAACTTAAGTGGAAGTAATATGACACAGATGCTACCGGGCAGAAGTGAACATCAGCCCAAACAATAATGTTCCATTGGTCAGGGGTTTGAGCCCCTCAGCTGCAGTTACCAGCTGGCTCCCAAAACCACCCAGAGCAGGGCAAGAAGTGAAGTAAACACAAATTTATCAGGAGAACTCTCAGCCAAACAGGAGTCAAAAGGGCAGCTTAGTGCTAATTAAAATCCCATGCATTCCATACGGTGTTTCCATATTTTTGTCCATGCCATATATATATATTTATATATATATTTATGTGTTATTCTATTGTAAATTAATGAAAACTATCACTTTATGTATTTTGGGTGGAGGCAGTGCTAGAAAAAGGAAACTACACTTTCAGAATCCGGCGCTGAGTTAAAGGAAAAGGTCTACAGGTAGAGGAGCCATTGAATTTTCTTTTTTCCAGTTACGCTGGTTGACAGAGCGCCAAATTGTTACTTACAAACCAGTTGCTGCGTCATCAGGCTCCTAAGCCCTTCTAACGATAGCTCCCTTGAGTAGGGATTTGGAAAAGCAGAGACAAGGTGACCGAGATGTGGTTGCGGTCATGTTGGCGTCCCAGTCATTATAGGATGGTGACCAGCGGTGGGACTATACTCATTTTGTTTGGAGGTTGAGGCAAGGCTGCAATGCTTGTTGGGCACGGTTAGAGATATGACCTCGCAAAACAATTCCCGCAATGGCTGCCTCCTAACTTATCCCTCTCTCCATTCATTAAGAGGTGGCAAGCATGCCATCAGCATAATAAATAGAGCCCATAGCTGCCGCTATACGGCTTCTCACACATATGACTTGGAGACATCAAGCTCTCGGCTTCGTAGAGGACCTCCCAAGGCCAGGAGACACTTGTTCATCTCTCCTGTGCTATCATTCCAAGAGCAGTTTTCCACGATTTATAGTAATTGCTGTCTGCAATAATACCACAAATCAGGGCTGCACAAAGCAATGTATAATGCAGGAACACGTCAATCATATGAGGAATCCGGAATAATGATCCGAGGGGCGAGAGCCAAAAATGTTCATCATCATCATTGATGGCAGCGACTTCTAAAAGTGAGGTGTCAGCAGAACATTCCGGATGTCCATCAGAGCAATATGTAGACAAACACATGATATTACGGGTCTGTCCTAGTGCGGACCGTCGGTCGGCAGCAGTGGAGGTCTGGATCTAGGTGCCGCTGGACAAACTGGACTTCCACTGGGTATGCCCGGGCATAGACAATTACAAAGTCAATCAAACCATTCATGGAGCCAACCTTTCACCAAACCAATCCTAACAATGAGTTGCCAACTGCACATTTTGAGACACATTGAGTATCCAGGTCCTGGAATTGTGCACAAGATGTGCGCTAATAGTCTACAGCATTTACCAGGATGTAAGCACTACCCCAGCGCCAGGTAGAAAATGACAGCAATTAAAGGATTTCCCCAGGACTTTTACTATTGATGGCCTATCCTCAAGATAGGTCATCAATAGTTGATCAGATGTTCACCGATCATTTGGTCGCCAGGCCACCACAGCAGATGTCAGCATTGTCTTGGTTAGTACAGCAAGCACAGCTCCCACTGAAGTCAATGGGAGCTGTGCCTGCATTACCAACCCTGGCCACTGCAATACAGACAGCACTATCTGCTTCCTAGGATGTCCACACTGACAGCTGGCATGGGGCACAGCTGATGGGTGGGGATCTCGAGCTACACCAATAGTAAAGGTCATGGAAACCCCTTTAATGACCATGGCATAGCTCCTCCATGCACACAAAATAGACAACCCCTTTTAGTCTTTCCTTGTGATATTTTTTTTATTTTAAAGGGTCTTCCATTTTGGACAGTCTGTTTTTGTAAGAAGGATCCCCAGCAATCAACCATAATCTGTTGGAGACGCAAGTGTTAAAGGGTCACACCAGCAAAACCACATTTTTCTATCCCTGCCTCCCGCTCACTCTGGAGGTCTCCTCTGTGTATTCCAGCCACATCTCTGCAGTGCAGCCTCTTGTCTTATACGTATCTGGCACCATCTTGAGGCTTTATTCACACGAGTGACTTTCACACCCGGTGGATATACGCTGCCCATCTGATGCATTGGTCTACAATGCATCGGGTCAGATGGGTGTATTCTCACGGCGTACTCTTATGGGAGTCTATGGGGGCTGCCGGAGAAGAGAGGTGGGAGGGAGTGTAGCAGCGTCTCTGCTAAACTCACCCCCCTTCCCTCCTTCCTCTCCGTGCTCTTGCTGGCTGTTTGCAATGGGAGGAGGAGGGGGGGGGGCTAGTTGCTAAGCTCCTGCTCTATCCCACCCCCTCCCACTGTTGGCAGCTGACAAGGGGCGGAGAGGGGGCGGGAGCTTAGCACACTAGTTCCCGCCCCCTTCCCTTGCCAAGAGCCATCAAGGGGGTGGAAAGGGGGAAACAGTTTAGCTGAGCTAAACTGTCTCCCCCCCACCCAATGGCAATCTGTGCTCGGTGTTTATGTGCCGGACCCGGGCCATCTGAAAGGGTGCACAAACGTTAGATTTGTGCGCCTGTTCACGTGATTTTTCTTACTCCCAGTTTCATATCTATCCCATGATGCATCAGCACAACATTAGTTGAGCCTGTACTGTTCTGCCTTCTGGGGGACGGACAGTTTAGTTATTACTATGTTCTATATTCACCTAAATAAGTTACAGACTATACGTCTGGAGGATGAGCTGTGATCTCCTCTATTATAACTGTGTGACAGGAGCAGTGTGATCATCATCAGTAACTGTGAAAGGAGTGTCTGCGTTCCCCTGTAGGCAGTTTCTGTGGAAGGATTCATGTAACAGAATCACACTGACTAAGAATTTGACTAGAAAGTTAATACATAACGCCAAGTAGATCAGCTTGGAGATCGCATGACCATCTGAGGAAAAGAGAGGCCAGGAATTTCCAGGATGTGCTCGGCACGTCGGCTGCGTGCCGTGCGCATGCGCCGGGCCGAAGAAAGAAGTTTCCGGCCGCAAAGGAAGGAAGACCTGCATCGCCCGGAGCAGGTGAGTTTAATTCAGGCGCGGGTCTCCTGCGGATCCGGATAGCTTCCATAGGCTTCAATAGAAGCCTGCGGGAGCCGTCCCCGCGGGAGACCCAAGCCTGAATGGAGCATGTCCGGATTTTTTTCTGCACGCGGGACCCGCGCCTGCAGGGAATAATGACATCCGCAGGTATTTAACTACCTGTGGGTGTCTAATGCATCCCTATGGGGCGCGGATCCGCGTGCAGGAAAAACGCTGCGGATTTAAAATCCGAATTTGCCCGTGGACATGAGGCCTAAATGTCTATGCAGCGCCACCACAGGATAAATGAAGTATGGCACAGTTTTTATGAAAGTCAACAGGCTGGGCTTGTTATGCACAGACATGCCAGGTCCTCCAGGGTCCTAAATGGGGGACTCCAATTCATGAACTCAGACTTGAGGGGTCTGAATGAATTTAGGGTTCTGGTCTGGAGTTACATGTCGGTGCTTAGCTAGTCTGTTTGCAGACGCCCCTCTTAAAACACCCTTCAAAATGAAAACTTCTAAAGTGAGATTTGTCTAGACTAGTTGCACAGTCTTTAACTCCATGACCCCTAAATGAGCAGCGTATGACGTCCTCCGCTGAGACCGGCCGCAGGTGCTGCTGGGGGCACAAGTCCTGAAGGCAGGAATAAGAGTTGGCCACTGGGTCTGGGTAATGGAGCCACAGTGACGGAGGAGCAGGGCGAGGTAAGCAGTAAGTCACCACTGATGGGCCTGGTGGTCACAGTTGCAGAGATCCCATTCCTCCGGTAACACCAGCGCTGGGTGTCAGTGTTTGCTGCATGCAGAAGACCAGAGCGGGGTCTGCTTATTGAATCGCGCTGCGATCTGCAGTTTTATCATTCCAATGGATTTATCCAACATAAACAAGTCATAAAGCAGCAGCCCGCTCCGTCTCACGAGCGCCATGACAGCTTGGAATGGTCCCACCATGGCCCAGAGCTGCTGGGTTTATGTTTCTGCAGTCCAGATGGTTTAAGGCGTAAGAGCGCCCTCTTGAGGTCGAGCAGAACTGCGCTGTCTTCACACTGGTAGAATTTTCCTGACTGTTCGATGCCAAAGTGCAATAGTGGTTGGTTTATGTACAGTGGGCAGATGCTGCCACCTGCTGGTCAGATTGGCATACTGCTGTAACTTGACATTGTGAAAGAAGTAACATCAATTTGATGCTCCATCATTTTACACATCGCCCTCTGTACTTGTAGGATGGATTCCTCTCAGATCTCAGTGGGCGCCATCTATTTTGAAACAAACAACCTTTTTTGTCCTTCCAGGAGAATATAAACTCTGAATCACTGCAATTTCTGCAATAAATTAACTCCTTTTATGGACAATTATGAATGCGTCAAAACCAATATTTAGCTTTTTGTTTTATATATAATAAATGGAAAACTGTTTCATTTTTTGTTTAATAATTTTGTTTACAATTTTTGAACATTTACTTAAAAAAATTTTTAGAACTTTTTTGTCCCTCTAGGGGACTTTACCATGTGATAACTTGTATAATACATTACAGTACTTCTGTATTTCAGTGTATCATGACTGTCAGCATTATTTGGGTATTGATGTCAGCCTTAGAAGCCATTTTCAGGTCTCTGGTTGCCACTATTTTTGGTTAGATGCTAACCCCTGTATACCAGGAACACCCCACAAGCATGGGCCTAATTAAAAAAGGCCGGGCCCCATAGCAAAATTTTAAGTGGGCCACTTCTTGGCTATGAATATTTACCAGCCCCATGTAAAAGTTATGTAAAAATTAAAGCAAGGACGCACTTTTCTTAAAAACTAAGCCGCTAAGTGTGCTCTTAACCTTGCAGGCCTAGGAATGGTGTAACAAACAGCTAAGCATTATACATCACCCCAGACCAGAATCCGAAAGTGATTCAGACCCCAGAGCAGATCTGCAAATTATATCTCACGCCGTATATACAAGGAGCAAATATTATCACCATTCATATTACCGCTATACTGTCGCCAAACAAAACCCGCTATACCAAAACCAACATTACCAAAAACAGCACCAAAGACCCTATAATGCCGCCACACAACGATCACGTTAGCAGCACATAGTTACTGACTGATGGTAATGAATAAAGACCACTGCAAAAATCCATATGGCCAATAATAACACTATATAAGAGCCAGATAAGACCACCAGACCAGGAACACGTATGACCACCACACAGTGAAAGTGTTCTCTTTTATACCTCCACTCAGTAATAATGCCTCCTTCATGCGCCCACCAAAAATTATGCTCCCTCTATCTCACTACTTATTAATAATACTTCCTGTATGCTCATGATCATTAATAATGCCCCCTTTATGCCCTGCGCTCCTTAATAATGCCCCCTTTATGCCCTGTGCTCATTAATAATGCCCCCTTTATGCCCTGTGCTCGTTAATAATGCTGCCTTATGCCCTGTGCTCATTAATAATGCCCCCTTTATGCCCTGCGCTCCTTAATAATGCTGCCTTATACCCTGTGCTCATTAATAATGCCCCCTTTATGCTCTGTGCTCCTTAATAATGCCCCCTTTATGTCCTGTGCTCATTAATAATGCCCCCTTTATGCCCTGCGCTCCTTAATAATGCCCCCTTTATGCCCTGTGCTCGTTAATAATGCTGCCTTATGCCCTGTGCTCGTTAATAATGCCCCCTTTATGCCCTGTGCTCCTTAATAATGCTGCCTTATGCCCTGTGCTCGTTAATAATGCCCCCTTTATGCCCTGCGCTCCTTAATAATGCTGCCTTATGCCCTGTGCTCATTAATAATGCCCCCTTTATGCTCTGTGCTCCTTAATAATGCCCCCTTTATGCCCTGTGCTCGTTAATAATGCTGCCTTATGCCCTGTGCTCGTTAATAATGCCCCCTTTACGCCCTGTGCTCGTTAATAATGCCCCCTTCATGCCCTGTGCTCATTAATAATGCCCCCTTTATGCCCTGCGCTCCTTAATAATGCCCCCTTTATGCCCTGTGCTCGTTAATAATGCTGCCTTATGCCCTGTGCTCGTTAATAATGCCCCCTTTACGCCCTGTGCTCGTTAATAATGCCCCCTTTACGCCCTGTGCCCATTAATAATGCCCCCTTTATGCCCTGCGCTCCTTAATAATGCCCCCTTTATGCCCTGCGCTCCTTAATAATGCTGCCTTATGCCCTGTGCTCGTTAATAATGCCCCCTTTACGCCCTGTGCCCAGTAATAATGCTGCCTTATGCCCCCACTGCTATTTCCGTACTGAACGGCTGCTATTTACACTGAGCGATCAGCGTTCAGAATCATCGCTCATTGTTTAGGCTGCATAAAGCCTCGTAGACGGACAGAACGTGGACAATGAAGCCGTCTACAAGCCGTGAAGACATCACACATCTGCCGATACACTCGCTCAGGAGGTCTCACAGGCCATTGGAACATCCATTAGCATCAGAGCCATCTGTAGGGAACGGCATGCGAAGGGTTACCACGGACAAGCGGCTGAGCAGAAGCCGAACATCCCAGCAGTGAATACACAGAAGCGCCTGCGATGGTGTTTGGAGCGTCATTCTTGGACTGTATACGAGTGGCAGCAACAAGCGTCATGGACAGCTGAATCACAGATCACCAACCTCGGATCGGATGGCCACACCTGGGTATGGCGGGCGCCCGGAGAGGGGATTCTACATGACCGCATTGTCACAGCAGTGTAGTTTGGAGGAGGTTCTGTTATGGGGAGGGGGTGTCTGCTGGGAAGGACCGGGGCCATTGGTTATAGTGAAGTCCACCCTCAACACCAATGAGTACAGAGACATCCTGGACAATGCGGCATTAGCTACCCTGTGGCAATACTTTAGTACAGCTCCGTGTCTCTCCCAACATGACCGAACGCCATGTCATACAACATGCAACATTGAGGCTTGAGGAGTAGAACATCTGCAAGCTTCATTAGCCAGCCCAAAGTCCGGATGTCAATCCCAATGAGCATCTTTGCATCTTTGGGATGAACTAGAACGCCATAACTGGGCACTCCCAACATGCCCATCATCCGCCACATCACTATCTGAAGCTCTTCTCAAGTAATGGAAGCAAATCCCTCCACACATCAATCGGAATTTGGTGGAAAGCAGCCTAGGAGGGTTACTGCAGTCATTGAGGCCAACACCGTATTCACAAATGTGAATAAAATCGAATTTCGCCACCTTCTATGTTTGTCCCAATACATTTGTTACCATAAGGTATATGACATATTCTGATATTTAGATGATTCAAGTAACATTGTATATACCATATTACAGTCAGGCAGCTAGCCATGTCATACAATAATGTGGTTGATGTGATAATCACATTAACAATAAAACCTATTATGTTAGCTCATGCATACATCTTGTGAGACCAGCTCATATTTCTCAACAGTTCGATCCCTATTTGAGCCATATTGAAGCCCTGCTTATTGAGGAGGGGAGCGCATTCATGTTGTCTATGGAAGTATTTTGGCCTGCACTTCTATACTTAATGGTAGAGGACATATTGAAAGTCAACTTTTTTCTTTACTCGGGGGTAAATGCTTTTTTGGTAATACCCATATAATGTTTGCTACCTTGATGAACATCGTAGAGCTTTATAGGTAAGCTGTAGATTGGTAAGAAGTTAAGGGTTTTAGTGGTTCCCTTCACAAGTGTGAAACGGAGATGTCCCAGCGGTCAGATGATTCGGGGGGGGGGGGGGGGGGGTTGCAGTAAGAGTCCTTTATGTCTGCGATTTAGGGCTTTTTTTCTGGTGATGACCTATCTGAAGGATAAGGGCGGCTTCAGATGGCCATAGGCACAACTACGGTCACCAGTATGGAGCGTACTTGCACTTGAATGAGGGAAATTTCTTCCCCTTCGCCCGCTATTCAAACTCCGCACCATAGCGCAGAAATTTGAAATAAACCACAGGAAAATGGGTTGTGTCCTATCTTATGTCGGCTGTGGTATTAATGGCCAAGAAAGAGCTGGTAAAAACGAAACAACTGAAATCCATTGAAATCGGTGGTTTCATTTGTCCCATTATCCGGCTGTGATTATCAGGGTCACATAAGGGCAGAAATACACGTTTGTCCAAGTAAGCCCTAAGTCATTAATAGATGATTGGGGGGTCTGCCGCTCAGGATGCCTGCTGATCAGATCATTCCTGGTGGGGATCCAGAATGGCCGACCCCTCTAATCATCAATGGAAAAAATGCCCAAAGTCCTGGACGACCTCTGTAATGGCGTAATATTCATGAGACAGTGTAAACGACGCCAACAGAAAACAAATAAATGATTGGACATGGCAGCCAATGGCAGCAGAAATAATCCCTTTTTTTTACAATGTTTCCGTAATCCATTTGCCGTCCGCTGCAGGAGACCTTCCATACATGACAGGGGTGTTTGGACGCATTCAGTTGTTGGATGCCTGCAGAGCGTTCTGTTGGCCCCTTTTAGTTTATATACGTTGGGGTTGCAGGCTTTATTTTTTGTTGCATACAATAACGTAGCAGACTGCGCTATTCCCCAGAACACGGCGCCGCCATGGTCTGCATGCAGAACTATTTTTCCTATTACTACTAGTCCGAATTTTGGGGGAAAATCGGCTTTCCCATAATGCCTGCTGCAGAGGTCAGTGTTCAGCCATTCAACAGCCAGGATGCCTTGTTGATATCACCAAATGTGTCCGCTATCTTGGATATGGGCAGCAGTTTCATTGGACACTTGCATCACATGACCTAGCCATATATAACATTGGCACAGTGTAACCATTTTGCAGTTAAGCACAGGACAGAGAAGTGGCATCCCGTTTATAAGCCTATATAAGACATGGTCTGTTGTTAGTAGGGACAGATATTTTACAGAGGATATATAGGTGCTGGGTGTGAAAGCTTATATACCAGCTGCATTAGGTTTATATTCCTATACGGGGTCTGTGTATTGGGAGAGGGTATATTTCTGCTGCTGTCAATGTATACAGCAGTAAAGCAGACAAAATACGCGATTTTTTTAGCGATCATCGGCTGGTGCAAATGGGCCTTTACTCACGTGACTGAGCACAGATCAAAGACCACACTGTGCCCTCAGGGTGCTGTTATTGCTGGTGGTGGCAGTGATGGTGCTGCTGCTCTCCTCCTGCTTCCGCCATGTTTCCTCCTCCTATTCCCCCTCCAAATTAAAAATATGTCAATATGGAAATACAAAGCTACAGCTTTTATGTTTCCACGAGGAGCACTCTGTGCCCTCAAGATGTTGTTGCTGCTTGTGGTGGAACGGCTGCTGCTCTCCTCCTATTTTTGCCATGTTTCTTCCTCCTCTTTCTCCCAAAATTAAAATTTTCTAAAGCACAAAAAGCAGTTGCAGCTCTACAGCTTTTCCTTGGAGGAGGTCCGTGCTCGGCTGTTCTGTTCAGCTGGTAGAATTTATCCTTTGCAAACTTTGACATTGCATTTAAAACAAGCACCACGCCTGCTGTCTTGTATAGTGAAATTTCTGGTAGCTCTACAGCTGTTCCTTGGAGCAGGTCTGTGCTTGAGTGTTGTCTTCACCTGGCAGAACTTCTCCTTGTAAAAGTTATGACATTGCTTTGAAAACAAGGCGCACAGCTGCTATCTTCCCTGGCACAATTTTTGATCTAGAAGACCCTGTGTTGCCCTCTTTTATTTTCAGTGACACTTGTGTACTACAATTGACGCCAAGACCACTGTACACCATTTTTTACCAATATTTGGAAGGAGCATAGATTTACTCAGATGTTTGGCTGTATTCCAATGCAATTTGGGGGGCTTTGGCTACATTGGGGACCTTGTGGAGGGCAAATTAGTTAACACACTTTTTACTCCCGTTGACTTTAATTACTACTACCATTACAACTAGGAACACGTTGACTATAATTGAGTTATGAATTAATGAGATCCGCTGAGGTCCAGTGGATGCCACTGGTATCCGTCACATGATGAATTCAACAATGCATTGCTGGCTCTACAATCTAAGTGTAACCAGGTTCTCTCTGTACAGCACACCATCCAGGTTGGAAATGGCACCAAAACCAGGCTGCAGTAACTCGTAAACTGTAGCATTTCCACATCATTTATCACGTCTTGAAAGGAGCTTTCAGATCTTAAGAAAAATGGCCCCTTCTCAATAAACCTCTCAACCACTCAAATTTTGCTGGAAATCTCAAAGCTGGCAAAATGGTTCACTTATCTGTAGCAAATAATGAACATGAGGACAGGCTGAGGTTGGGTTCATAGACATATTGGAGGTCCACAGTTGATCGTCTCAATAACACAAGTCCCAATAAGCAATCTTCCCAGTC
Source organism: Eleutherodactylus coqui (assembly GCF_035609145.1). Classification (NCBI taxonomy): domain Eukaryota; kingdom Metazoa; phylum Chordata; class Amphibia; order Anura; family Eleutherodactylidae; genus Eleutherodactylus; species Eleutherodactylus coqui. Next base: position 141,246,994 of record NC_089846.1, read on the forward strand.
AATAAACAAGCCTGGTTGGCACAATTATAGGGTGCAAGACATTGTAGAGGAACTGGAGTAAACACTTAGGGTTTGGTCAGCTATCTGCTTTTAGGTAATTAAGCTGACGTCATGATCATCAATGGGATATGGCTACACGGGAGACTGTACCGATATAGAAAGGACTGGAGCATCATAGACTATTGTCAGATATGAAATAGCACTGTGGAATTAGTCTGATGGTCTGAAATTAAGATTTCCCACTCACATTAACATAGTAACATAATGTGTAATGCTGGAAAAAGACATATGTTCATCCAGTACCGTCTACCGTGTTTCCCCGAAAATAAGACCCCCCCCAAAATTTGCAGAAGTCCCAAATATAAGGCACCCCCCGATAGTAAGGCATAGTAAAGTGTGCAGGCAAGTCAAGAGGCCTGTCCCCTGCTGCCATCCCCGTTGTCTCCTACCTCCAGATGTATAGGTAGATCTGCAGAGCTCCCCCTGGGGAGCTGGAAGCTGCAATACCATCCCTGCTTACAAGTGGTACAGGAACTTCTGTCTGCAGACAGGTACGTTACTTTACAGCCCTTTTTTTATGGCTCTGTGTGTCAGGCAACCTGTGTGTGATTCTTAAGGCTGGGTTCTCACAGAGCGTATTTCCAGCGGAAATCTCGCAGTTTGGCCACAGCGATAAACAGCGAGATTTCCGCCGGGAAAGCGCTGCTTCAAAACCCACGGCATTCAGCCGCTTGTTTTGAAGCGACCTGGCTGCACACTTTTCCGTTTCTGTGGCCAGTAAATCCGCACCACAACACCGGCTTCTCCCAGCTTTGCCATGACAGATTTGCTGTCCCATGTGGACTAGATTTCTGAGAAATTTTGTCCACAAAGCTGGCCAATTGAGGGATTAGCGGCCACAGATGGATTGCCGTGGCGAAATAAGACACCCCCTGAAAATAAGACATAGCGCATATTTGGGAGCAAAAATTAATATAAGACGCGTCTTATTTTCGGAGAAACAGGGTATTATCTTGCAATGTTGACCCAGAGGAAGGCAAAAAAAAGACTTGAAGTAGACGCCAGTTGTCCTTAATTTAGGAAAACAATTCCTTCCTGACCCCAAATTTGGCAATCAGACTAATCCCTGGATCACTGACATGTCTCAGGTAATCAGTGATTAGAACATGTAATATTATTACACAATCTTTTAGTGAGTTCGCCATCACCACATCTTCAGGTAGAGAGCTGTTTAGTCTCACTGCTCTTACAGTAAAGAACCCTCTTCTGTGTTAGTGTAGAAACCTTCTTTCCTCTAGACATAGAGGGCGCCTCGTTGTTACAGTCACAGGCCTGGGTATAAATTGAGTAGCAATTATTAGGAAATAATAGTACTGGTGTTTCTGGTAGTGCAATGTGTCACACAGCTCTGCTACATGCACGTCACACACATACAGCACTGCTACATGTACATCATATACAGCTCTGCTACACACATTCTTCATACAACAGGGATCAAAAGCAGCACAGCAGAATCCTGCACACACCAGTCACCCCCTGATTATGTGACCCCAAACTCCTCCCACACAGGTGACTGATCACATGACAGTGACATCATCACAGGTCCTGTAAGCACACGGCTGCTGTAGGTGCTAATTAGTATTACATCCCCTACAAGCCCCTGCAGCCTCAGTTGCTATGGAATACTAACGAACACCTAGCCAGACAGTAGCCGTGTGCTTACAGAATCTGTGATGACATCACTGTCACATGATAAAGGGCGGAGCATGTAACTCAGACGGGATGAAGGACCTTTGATGATGTCACCGTCATGTGATCAGGGGCATAGCATGTAACTCACTCACGCATGGACAGACAGGACGTCGTTAGTATTTTGACTATTAATTATTAGGACATTATAGTCCCAGTGTTTCTGGTGGCACATCACACTCACAGCAGCTTGATTACCACAAATGAAAAGCACAGCTTGGCTCCTCCCACATCAGTGACATCCCTGCAGGTCCTTTAGTCCACCGGATCTCTGTGGTGGCGGTAGGTCAGTGTCTCCTGTCAGGACTGCTGAGTTGTGTCTGAGATAATAACGGCTTAGTTGTATTCTCACTTTGTTATTTTTGTCCTCCCCTTCCAAGAGCCCCAACTGTGTTGTTCTTCTGTCGGTCAGACTCTGTGTTTTATATATGTTGTAGGACCTTCGATGGCGTCATCAGGGGGCGGAGCAATAGCAGTACCAGGGGTGGAACATAAGAATCCCTCACACACAAACATACAGACAAGTGGTCGTTAGTATTTTGATGATGGCAGAGATCTCTGTATTGTCCTCTATTAGATTTATATACAGCTATCAGGTCGCCTCTCAGCCGTCTTTTTTCTAAACTAAATAACTCTAATTTTGATAACTTCTCTGGGTCTTGTAGTCCGCCCATTCCGTTTATTAATTTAGTTGCCCACCTTTGAACCCGCTTGAGCTCAGCTATGTTCTTCTTGAATACCAATGCCCAAAACTGAACACAATATTCCATGTGGGGTGTGACATTGCAAATAAGGAAGATGGAACAATACCTCTGCAGTGCCACCTATCTGCCATCTACCTACCTAGGGGTGTTTTCCCTTCATCAGTGTGCAGTAGGTTTCTGGCTTGACTGGTGAGAGACCTGTGATGTGGGTCAAGAGGGGTGTCGTCTCTCCTTAGGAAGAGCACCCAGAAAGTGTGTCGAAGCACCTAGGGGGTGAGTGGGTCAAAGGGCATCATCAAGCCCAAAAGTGAGCACCCAGAAGGGGTGTGAAAATACCTAAGAGGTAAGTGAGGAGACATAAGGCAATGCATGCTCCTCTGGGTGATTTATGCAAATAAGGAAGATGGAAGAATACCTCGAAACAGCTGTCTGGATGGTTTCCTATTCCCAATCATTGTTTTACAGACTTGTTAAAGAGTCCTACGTTGATTTGAAGGAATGCTGCCATCCAGTAGGTGGCGCTGCAGAGGTATTGGTCTGACTAGTGACTTGTAAAAAAGAAGAACAATGTTCCCATCATGCGCCCCTAGACCTCTTCTGATGCACCCCATGATCCTATTTGTCTTGGCAGCAGCTGCCTGACACTGGGGCTCCAATTAGGTTTACAGTTAACTAAAATCCTTACGTTCTTTTCCATTTCAGTGTCTTCCAAGGGTTTCCTCATTTAGTGTGTGATGGTGACATGGATTTCCTCTGCAGAACCTTACATTCATCAGTGTTAACCCTCATTTGCCACTTTTCTGCCCCAAACTCCAGCTTATGCAGATCCATTCGTAACAGCGTACAGTCCTCTTTAGTGTTGACCACTTCTAGGGTTATTTCCCATTAGCGCTGTGGACTCTGTATTCCTGCTCTATTATGGCATCCACCAGCCAAATCAATCCGTCTTATGAAGGAACTGAATGGTGCAGAACGGACCCATGATGCTTATAATGGGGTCTGTTTGGTTTCCATATGGCATTTTACAGGACATAACAGTGCTGAATGCGTAATTCAATGATGGAAGCTCTGAACGAAGGCTGATGCTGATGTGAATGAAGCCTCGCACAGTTTAGTATCATCTGCAAATACTGATATAGTGGAATGTATCAAACTAAAGTGTATACATTCACGAGATGTGAGAATTAATAGGTAATATCTCCATGGAGCTATAGGCTGTGCCCTCAGAATCAACTATACTTGTAGAATCTAGGGACCCCAGGCCAACACTATAAGTGAGGAACGTTTACTATAAGGAGCCACGGTAGAGATAGAGCAATCTGACCTAATGCGATCATTCCTGGTAGGGTGAATTATACAGACAGTCCCTAAGATGTAAGGTCAGTGTGAAGTGTGTCCAAGTTTGACCATGACTGTAGGCACTGTAGTTACGAAGTTCTCTCTTCCGTATAAAAGGACAATTGTTGGAGAGAACCATGGCAACCATTTAATTACACATTTGAAGAGGTTATCGGGATTTAGAAAAACATAGCTGCTGTCTTCCAAAAACAGCCCCGCACCTTTCCACACGTTGGGTGCGATATTGCAGCTTAGCCATAATTCACTGCAGTGGATCAGAGCTGTAACACCATGTACAACCCATAGACAGCTGTAGTTCTGGAAGACAGCGGACATGTTTTTCTATTCCTGGAAGCCTTTATAAGGGCCCTTACACAGGATTTGGTGGTAGGTCTTCTGTGCAATCAGAGAATGTGCCACTGACAATAGCATAAACTGGTTTTGTAGTGGCCCAGAGTTAGGGCCCCACAGCACTTGTTTGGCTACCTCATTTGGACCGTCTATGTGTGTCTGTGCTACTAAACATTAGTGTGCCCGTATCCCTAACATGTTTGGTGTAGGACGTGTGTTCTGTCTGGGTGCTGTTAGGGGGGCATGGCTGGAAAGAGAGAGGACGAGAGAGAGATGTAGTCGGAGAAGGAGGACATGTAGAGGGGGCTTAAGCTCCAACAATACCGTCCAGGCTAATCTCAAGTCTGCCCCACGTGGATATGAGGTGTGACTCCTTCAAGGACAGAGAGGAAAGGAGACCGAGGAATGGAGGAAGAGGTCAGGAACAAGTTTTAGTTCGGAGAAAGAACCTGAAAGAATACTTCTCAACAGTGAGCGTGCGTGCCCCATGTAACTAGGAGTCAGAAGAAGTACAATCAACTCTGCTTAAGCCCTCCAATACTTTACAAATACCCCTCAGACTGATGGCCACATCTTCCTGAATCGTGGAATTGTTCAAGAGTTGGGACTTGTATTCTCTACTCACAGCAAGTCAGTTTAAATCAATGCTAATTGGAAATTTTGCAAAGTACGAGGAATGATTGAAAAGTTCTCGGCCCACCCATGAAATACTTGTCCACGCCGTATGTCAGTTCAGTAACTCATGGTACATTCCTTTCTGGGTTACATACCACATTTTCCATCAACATCCTTTTTTTTTGTTTCAGATATTGGAGTTTGAGGTGCCTGAGGTGTTACACATCTTGGAAAACGGAAAAAGAGAGCAAGCGTGCGGTCATCCAATACCTGCTGAAGAAGGGCATGAGTGCACAGGAGATCCATAAAGACATGATGTAAACATTAGGGGAGGATTCCCCTTCCTATTCCGCTGTGAAAAAGTGGGTGGCGGAATTCAAGCAGGGCAACACCTCTGTCCAGGATGGACCTCGCAGCGCAAGACCGGTAACGGCCAGTAGGGAGGAAAACGTCACTGCAATCCAATATCATCATGGCAGACCGGTGTGTGACAGAACGCTACAGAGAGGGGGCATATCTCAGGAACGCGTTGGACACATAAGAGTTGTACTTGACACGCAGAAGGTCTCATGTCGATGGGTCCCAAGAATGTTGACAGCAGAATACAAACGCCAGAGACACGTCATGTCCGCCAAAAACTTGACCCTTTTTGGAGCAGATCCTGTGAGATTTCTCAAATATTTTGTGACAATGGATAAAGCATGGGTTCACCACTTTCCATCTGAAACCAAGGTTCAATCAAAACAGTGAAAACACCTCTCCTCACCCACCCCCAAGAAGTTCAAGTCAGTACCATCAGCTGGCAAGGTGATGGTCTCTGTTTTTAGGGATTCAAGGGGTGTTATTCTGGCTGAATACCTCAAAAAAAGGTGAAACAGTGAACGAAGCATATTATGCTGCTCAATTAATGCGTTTGAGGGAGGCCATCAAAGTGAAACGCGTCGGGATGGTGACAAAACGAGTGCTCCTTCATCAGGACAATGCTCCCGCGCACACATCCGCTATTACGGTGTCTGCCATCGAGTCCTGTGGCTTTGAACTGCTTCGGCACCCACCTTATTCACCCGATTTGGCCCCCTCTGACTTTCATCTCTTCTCTAAGCTCAAGAAACATCTAGCTGGAACCCATTTTTGATCAGATGATGACGTCACGGCTGCGGTGGAGGACTTTTTTGCCATGCAGGAAGAAACGTTCTACAAGGAGGGTAAAATGGGCCTGCAGCACCGGTGGCAAAAGTGTGTGGCCCTAAAAGCCGCCTACGTTGAAAAGTAGCCATAAACATTTGGACTACTGACCACCTTTATTGGGTGGGCCGAGAACTTTTCAGTCCCCCCTCGTATAAACTGTTGTTAATCACCCAAGCGTTGAGTAAACTTAGTACCTTTGATATACTTTTTCAAATCTAGTTTGGACTCTTTATTACATCGCTACCAGAACGCTTTGCTGAAAAGGTACTGGCGTCACGTGATCATTCAAACTACAGTATTCGTTGCCACCATTATTGTATTACCACTGTGCACAGCCGAGCCAGGCAGCATCTTGATATTCCAGGAAAGGGACAGTAGAGCCACCATTGACAACCATGTGATTGCCCGCTGTCTTCCCACGAAGGTCTGCGCTCGGCCACCACAGTTCCTAGGAGCGATTGCCTGAACAAGCATTCATATGAACAATAATTACCATATAATGTAAAACTAATGACTGTTGATCCATTAGCTATACCCATTGTGGGTGACAATCTGCCCATGTAATCTGCTCTTTCATAGTGTATTTTAGAATTGTGGTCTAATTTTTGTCAAATGAAAGAGAGGATACAAAAAGGGGCAAAATCCTTCCTTTATATCCTCCCAGGCCCAGACTGGCAATCGGCTAAACCGGGCAGATTCCCGATGGGCTGCACTATCCAAACAGTCAGTGGGCTGGCCACCCACCACTAGTGCCAATGCCACGGTCCGTAGCCACAATGCATTGTACTTGCAGGCAAAATCACGAATTTAGGAGTCCAATATTGGTCCAAGTTTCTCAGACTGATATCACCCTCAGCCATGTAAATACGGACTCTCTAGCGGGTTTGTCCATGTATTACGTGGTCCGCCATCCATCACCAGGTTAGAGCAGTGAGACCTGCAACAATCAGCTGCCCGCAAGGCTGGCTTCTCTGTGGGATTGTTTCTTCCCAAATATATATATTTGTGGCATGTTGTGCGACTATATTGTATATACTATATTGTATTGATATCACACAAGAAAACACACTTTTTTTCAAAATAAATAATTATATTGATAAATTTTTAACTTTTTCTTGCATTAATATGACATGCTGAGGACCTTTCTGTGTCAGCACAAGCAGACTCAGAGAGATGAGGGAAGAGAAAGCCAAAGACAGGGAGGAGTGGGAAGAAGAAGAAGAAACCAGTAGAGAGGTAGGAAGAAAACAAAACTGGGCAGAAGGGAGACAGAGGATAGCAAAAAGTAACAAACAGTAGTAGGCATAGAAGGGAAGAGAGAAGGCAGAAGAAAGCCGAGCAATGGAACAGCACAGGAGTCATCTGAAGAAGATCAAATATCCCTGAGATGTGATCTCACAGCCGAATACAGCAGAGCTTGGAGATAGTATCTCAGGGCATTCGTAGTAACAGAAGGTTGGATCGGTCCATCAGAGTAACAGACGATCCTCATCCACATTGATAGACCTCAAAGATCCAGTAGGAGACAATCCCGTTTGGAGTCTGATGCTGCTAACTGATAATATTACCCCAATATGAGAATAGAGAGCATGAAGAACAAAGAGGTGATGGAAGATACTGTAGAAAGAAAACAGGGCAAATGATTAAAGGGGTTTTCCAGACAGAAATATGATTGGTGACCTATCTAGGTCATCAATAGTATTTCTACCTGGAAAATCCCTTTAAGAGTTACAAATCAGTGACCCCTAAAATGGAAGTCGAGACAAGTGGGTGAAGGAAGATTGAGAGATATGTGAGAAATGCGATCAATGATAAGACAAGAAACGACATAAAAGAGGGAAGAATGCAAGAGTGCATCAACCCAAATTACGAAGACTTGAGCAAGATGTACAGGATAAGGGTAAGAATGAAAGCAATAGTAGTAGGAGCAAGGAGCTCAGGAAGACAAAGAGGAACCAGAGATAATGGCCTCTGGGCAGAGACGAAGTGAGATGGACAGATACACAGACTAATACGCTGAATGATGTAGCCAGCATTACATATAAAACAGGCATGTGGGAACATCAACAGTACAAAGGGCAGTGTTATCTCCTCTCAAAGTCCGCAGTGCCCTCATCTGGCATAGGAGCTGGGATCGACCTGTCCCAATATTTTTATTTTTTGGTAAGCGTATAAACTGGAAATTCTCATCATCAGAGTTGGGGTTTGGTCCTTGGGTGTGCTTATTGAAGTCTGCCCAGTAATGCACACGTAACAGCCTGTTGTCTTTGACCTCCAGTTGATAGATCACCTCATGTTGTGCCTCTGTATAGATAATCATTGTGAGGTGAGGTATCTGAAGGATGGACAATGGGATGATTTGCAGAAAAGTCAAAAAGTCTGAGCATATGTTCTCAATGCAACCCATTCTTGGCAACTTTGCCTGTTCCTCGTCCGCAGACATTAACTGACATTGCCAAGTTCACGAGCTCCGATCAATCGATGGCCTTCGAAAGAGATGTGTGGTAATGTGTCTCCCTCTTGAAATTAGCCAACACTCATCTACTAAATGATGTTTTATAACTAGACCTGGAAGACATGCTGCTGGATTATGGAGCCATGAACGCATGGGTGGGCATAGCCATGTCTTCTAAAGAGGAGAGGTCTGGTTGAACAGCATGACGTGTTGTGTTTCTTGCAACCCCAATTCAAACTTAGAAGCACCTCCTTTAAATTTTAATAAATATTTCTAGGAAAGGATAAGGACCTCACAACATGGAAGGAGCTTACGGTGATCCAAATCATTGGCTAATCCTGTACTGGGCGTTATTAGGAGGTAAATGGCTCACCAATGTGCTCTTTTTCTTTACTCACCATCTGGCTTTCACTGTTTTGGGCAGTGACATGCAGGAGCTGCTGCCCCCTAAAATCTAGACATACTGCTAGGGGGCTGGCAAATGGCTTTATCCTGATTGGCTTGGGAATTCCAGGGCTTGATGGTGACCGTTCATCAGTACATCAATACTCCAGTCTGATGGTACTGATGGACAATAAGGGCAGTGGGAGCTGAAGATTCATAGGTTCTACTCATAGGTAACTACTATGACTGGTATTCGGTACCACATGCAATGTAGAGAAGATGCTTCACTCCAAGGTTTAATAGTGACACAAGCAAGTTCAACATGAGGCATGGATTGTGTTCCTTCACCGGGGTAATTTAGGATAGAGGTATGTCAAATGGAGTCTCTCCCTTACCCATACCTTTAGGTTTAGGAAAACATTGGAAGGACTAAATGACTAGACCTAAAGAGTTGGTAACTGTATGGGGTTAGTGAATACACATGTCTGCTCATACCAGAAATGATCTATTCTAGGTGGAACCTGGGAACTCCCAATAGTGTCCTTAGCTGCCTCTTTCAACAGTAAGTAAGAACTGACAGAAGTAGACTATATGGAGCATATATATGGACTATGAGAAGGGCTAGAAGTTGTTGGGGGTCATTGAATGCCCTTAAAAAGTTCCTCTCCGAATATTAAAGTCACTGAAAAAGTAGATTGGAGTTCGGAATAGAAGGTTCTCCCCAATCTTTGTGCACCAATCAGATTTCATATTGAACACTGTAAACGTTACTATGACCATTTTGTGACGGTCACTAGAGTTGGCCAAAATGGTGGAAATCTCTGAATGTGCATTGGTAAACCTTGAAACCCATTATCTTATTAATGGTATCATTATATCACGTTGGACAAGAACCGTTGTGTGTCTGACATCAGATAAAATAGCACCAGTGTTTGTTACCGGGCTATCGAGTTCCATCCATTGTCACTCTAGCAGAGAGCCCTGCGTGGGAGTTGTGGCTTAAAACATACTTACCATCATAAAAAGCATTTGAGGCAGCCATATTGGTGGCTGTTCCAATATTCAACCCTCCAGCTGCCTCATATTGCAGTCTCATCACGGTTTGGTAGGGTCCACATTCATGAAGGTTGGTTAGTTCCACCAACTGCTTCTAGCATGTGTGAAGGATGGGTTCCTCAGAACCACAGATTATAACATGACACTGGAGAACATTAGAAGAAGACAGAAGAAGTCCATTTGCTGTAACTTGTAGTATAAGTAAAATCTCAACATCACCTTAAGCAGTTACTTGGTTGGAAGCTGCTAGAGGCTGTATAGGCAAAACTGCAAGCCTCTACTCAATCTCCGTAATTCATTCTATGAGTTGAACCCAACTTAACAAACAGGATCATCTAATATCCTCTCTTTTTTTTGCAAAATTGTGCTACTTTTACCCAAGAGATGACGAAGGGATAAGACCCAAAATGGAAAAAAATTACAAAAATAAATAAATTATCCCTTTTTTTGCCCTCAACTTCCCCCTAATGAAACATCTCACAACCTATGTGAGTGGCAGCCCATGGAATGTTTGAGTTCTAGACGAGAGCCTCTTGTTGTATCTTCAGTTTCCTTTTAGAAACCCTTGATATGGCAGTAGGCTTCCAGGCTAGAGAACAAGATGTAGAGAAACCACAGACCTATGAAAAGCAAGGCAGTGAGGGACCTGCAGAGGCGAGACCCTCCAAGCTCCCCTCCTATATGGGGTCTACGACGATATAGGAGGACACTGATGTTGATGAATGCAAAAATAGTGAAGAGTGTGACCGAAAAGGCCAAACTACCCGTGTCCACCACAAAGTCTTTTCCCTGGAAGGCCCAGTAGATTGAAGCTACGGACCAGGCGACCCCAATGCCCAAGAAGACATTCACTGCGTTGCTGCCCGTCACATTGCCAATGCAGGCATCTGCATACTGGTCCTGCATTGCAGCCACTTTACTTGCAAATGTGTCTGCAAAAGATAAACATACAAAATTAGAGTCACCACGCTCTGCCTTAAAGGGGTTGTACAGGACTTTGGGCATTTTTTCAATTATTGAATGGCATGTGTGTGCCGCCCGGGATCCCTGCTGATCAGATGATTCCCAGTGTGGTCAGTGCTGGAAGCAGATAGTGCTGTCAAACTGTAGCAGCCTAGTTTGGTCCTGCAGGCACAGCTACAATGAAATCACTGGAAGCTTTGCCTGCACAAAAACCCTGGCAAACTGACAGCAGTACTGAGAATCATGTGATCAGTGGGCATCCCATGCGGTGGATGCCCGCCAAATAGAAAAAATGCCCAAGGTCTTGGACAACCTCTCCGACACCTAATATGCTACTCCTTACCAGGGATGGATGTGCCCAGTGCAACGAACACCACAGCTGTTACTGAGTCCTTCAGCCCCACGGTGCAGCCGAAATGTGAGGCTAGGTCGCCTATGACTGCAGTCAGCATCCCCACAATGGTGATGCAGACAAAGAAGCAGGCCCAGCCGTTCCAGTATTCTGTAGGCGGCACAAAGGCGAAGAGGACTTTCCAGAACACTGTCAGGAAATGCATGACGTAGTCAAAGCAGGAAGGGAGTCTTTCATCTCTTCCATCATCATCATCTTCTTCATCACCTAGGAATGAAGTGGGGTGGTCAGATAGGAACATTATAGGCCACATATACAGCATTCGTCTTATAGCGCGGCCAATTATCACGCTGCACGGCAATGCATATTTGGCAGCCAATGACTGTGATCTCGCGATAAAGTTATTGGCCGCACGTTTTTTTAAAACATGAAACTTGTTAAAAACCGCGTTTCATATGTGAAGACGATGCAGCCCAAATGCAAAACAGTGTGCGGCTTTGCCTGCAGTAATTGGCCATGTAGCGCACTAACTACATGGTAGCCCAGCCTTTGTAATTAGATTATAAGCGGCCTCACAGGAATGACTGACAAAACGGGAACACTTGAAAAACAGAGCGCTGCCAACTCCTGAAAACACAGCTGCGCATATTATGGGGATAATTACATTTCCTGCCACAAGAGGGCGGCGCAGTCTGCGGGAAACAAGCGGACATGTGTACTAGTAGCGGTATCCCTCATCATCACACATAAGTGTCCTGGTAATTCATCCTGCATGTAATGTTCATCTACGGGGCGCAGAGAGGGATTCCCCTATTTACTACAATCCCTCTTCATATGTTGCATGCGAGTTTGTGCAGCTGCCATCTTGTATTTGAGCAATAAGTCTCTATGGGGCCCCAGAGGGAGAGGCTTCATGTGTGGTGCATTAATGGGGCATTTATCACATATGTTCCTGAAGTCTATGGGACATTCAGAAAGCGATGAACAAGTGCATAACTGCCCTGCGCCATGTGGCGTACCGATGCAATGAAGCCACTTGTCTGCGGTTAACTGAGAACAATGACCCTGATGCTGATGTGGCACCGTCTGCGCCTTCAGCTGCTGTAGGTTTGAGGTTGTGGCACCCAAGATGTGCCAAATGTATGAGGCCTCCTGCACATGGCAGAGCCGGATTCTGCATGCGGAGTCCCACTGTGGAATTTGGCTCCGGCAGCAGCGGCGTCTGCGCTTACCTGCTCTGTCGCCGTCTTTTCTGTACTGCGGATGGACCCGGCAGCTCGCCGTCTCACATGCGCAGTATGGATTCTTTTTTTCAACTTTTTTTTACCCCTGCCATTGCTAGGCAACAACGCGGAATCGGCAGCCCGTCCACAATGTTCATTACGGACGAGCCACGGGTCGGACCGCTTCCATTGACTTCAATGAAAGCCGTCCACGCAACATCCGTGGAAAAATGGAGCATGTTGCGATTTTTCCTCCGCTTGCAGAAACTGCAATTGGTTTCCGCAAGTGTGCAGGAAGAATTGATTTCCCATAGCATGCTACGGACGGTATTTGCTGCAGATCCACCAAGGGCAGAAGGCCTAAAGAGGCTTCTGCATCTTAAAGGGGTTTTCTGAGTTATTGGTTTCATATAGTTTTGTGCTCCCCATGGGCTTCGGCGGCCTGGCACCACAATATTGGACAGGTGACACTACCCAGACAGCAGTCCTGGTGACATCCCGTAGACCCGTCACGGGGGCTTCGAATGTAAAAGGCCCGAGGCAGGTTTATGGGATGTCACTGCCTGCTCTGTGCACTAGCTCACCGGCCTGGCGAACAGCTGATTGGCAGGGTGCCCGTTGGCACTGATATACTCTTCGCAGTCTATCCTAAGGATAGGAAATCAATAGTCTACAACTGAACAGCCCTTTAACACCAGAGTCTGAAATGCCAGTCCTAATATATCTGAACCTATGTCTGGCAGAACCCTCAGGCCAGCTTCACACGGGCCAGACTCTCGCGTGAGAGTTGAATGGGGTCATATACATAAGCGGTTTTTTATTTCCTGCATCACATTGCACCGCGGGAAAAAAAAAAGAAAATGGCAGCACATCCCATCTTGGGTGTGCCCACGCATCTCATCTCCCATTGTTTTTAGTGGGGCTGGCATCGGCATCGCATGCTAGGTGCACACGGGGCGATGCGAGGTTTCCCCCTTGAAACAATGGTAATAAAACTCTGCGATCCCCCGCTGGGGCTGACCGCTGCGGCAGAGGATCCCTACTTCCCCAAAGTGATGCGAAACCGTTTTGATATAAAAATACCTTGCATCCGCCGGAAAATCGATGTTGAGAACCGCGATATCGGGCCGTGAATCCCCCATGTGCAGTTAGCCGTGGCGACCTCTCACACAAGTGGGATTCCTTTGCAGCGCACTTACAGATTCCGTCGGATCATGCTGCTTATTCTGTGATTTTATACGATATTTTTCAGAGTTTATAGCGTTTTTTCAAAAGAAATGAATTGTGGATTTAATTGTGCGCCGCCATCCCGTCTGTAAACTAGAAGGCTCAGCTACAATGCGGCAAGATGTTGTTAATTCTGCAGCGGAAAGAAGACGTACGGATTTGAATTAAAGATGTGCAAATATGAAGTGGTGGAGCTGCGGAGTTCCCCGTGTGGGAGGAAATGCGCACAGCTCCATGGGGGGTTTGATGCGGAATGACAATGGCTTCATTCTGCCAGCAATTCCCTATCTCAATCCGCAATGAGACTAACGAGTTTTGGTGCAGAATTAGCAGCCGTGGATTAATATGCGGATTTTGATACGAAATACTGAAATATTCTACCTGGAAGGTCCCTCAGGTGCGTTCACACTTACTGAAGTATCTCAGAACACGCAGGGGATATTCTGCCACGACATCCACGCTACAACCACCATGTCTGGCAAGTGAATTCTGACATGGATGTGCAGCACCGACCTGCAGATTGTCTGGCGGGGTGGAATATTCCGGTACGTGTGAAGGCACCCCCATGCACAAAGCCTGCGGAATATGACAGACCACAAGGGAGACCTACTATGTTGGGATATAAAGGTGAGAAGCTGAGCTGATGACCCATAACTGGCGGATCCTGCAATGGAATGACCCGATATCAATCATGTTTACCATTTTACAGTTTAGCAGCGTTCCCTCCAAATGTGCAAATCCGGCATTAATTAGGAGTATTAATGTAAAACAACGCAGGCATAATGAGGGGTTTAGCGTAAATCTGCTCTGATTAGGGGCTCCTTATAGAGATTTACACATATTATAGGGGTAACAATACAAACTCTGTACGCGGCCTCTAATAGGAGAGCAGACAGAACAGCCTGTAATACACAGGGCACAGCCAGGGGGGACCAAGCTCTTATCGGAGACCCCCACTCCTTCAGCTGTTATCAGCGGTGCTCAGCTCTACTCAGCAGACACCAGCTCCACTCATCCCACATTGGTCCTTGGTGGGATCCTCCTCCATTTATCAATGATTGCATATCCCACCCAGTTTGTAGCTGTAAATGGTACATATATCATATCCATATCAGACAGGTTTATTACGCGTTATGGAACTCATAGACTCACCTGCACTGACGGTGATGGCTTCCATGAACTGCTCCCTCCAGGAATGGGTGCCAATCACCAATGCCAAGTTAGTCTTCTTTATAAGTTTGTCCACTGTGCTCTGTGGTGAGAGGAGGGATGGAGTGAGGCGCCATTTTACAGATCTACTACATTAAAGATTATTTCTACTCTTAGAGGAAATTTCCCAATAAGCTCCTACAATATAAATGCGCATTTTACAGAATTCTAGTCAATATACACCGACTGTTCACTTTATTAGACACCGGCCTTTATGCGATTGGAGCTCCTCTGCATGGAAATTAGACCCGTGACCCCGGAATATGGCGCACACCCCGGAGCGCCGCAAAAAATAAACAGACAAGTTTTCTGTTGATCATTTTCAGCAATTTGAGCAACTTCCAACAAGGCCGGTCATTGGCGCTGGACTAGCCGGGGCTGGAATTTCGCTACCAACCTTGTGGGGTTTTTTGTGCAACAGTGTGCAGAGTATACAGAGAATGATGTGACTGAGAGAAACATCAAGCGAAAGGAGATTCTGTGGACATAAAGAACTTGCTGACAAAGGGGTCAGAGGAGGATGTCAAGAATCATTCTGATGAACAGGGGCCACACAGTCAAGCAAATTACAGCAGAATACAACTCTGATGCTGCAATTAATGTGTCTGAACACACAACTTATTGTTCCTTACCACGGATGGGCTATTACAGCAGGCGGACAGTTCCTGCACCATTGCTGTCTAAGCGGAACAGAAAGGTGAGACTCCATTGGGCAAAAGAGAGTAAAAATGGAATCAGTAATCAGTGGGAAACCATCTCCTGGTCAGATGAATCCAGATTTACGTTGCATCACGCTGGTGGGAGGGTCAGAATTTGGCGCAAGAAGCGTGAATCAATGAAGTATTCCTGCCAGGTGTCCACAGCCAGGCATGAGGACGTGGAGGGATGATGGGGGAGAGTTTTCTTGACCCACCCCGGGTGTGCCCATACCTGTGGATGGCCGCCATGATGAATTGCTGCGGTTCTAAAGGCCAAATAAGGTCCAACAAGCTACTCGATGGGCATCTCTACTAAGGTGGTCATTCAGTGTATCGTGCCCCTATGCCAACCAGTCAGCGCCCGTCTGCCATTGCCTGAACTTCACTAGAAAAATGAAATCATCTTTCTTTGCTCTGAGCAGTAAGTTCTGATGAATGAGTGTTCAGCGCAGCCCCATGTCCGGCTCGTACCGCGGTGCCATGCTGGAAGGCTCCGTATTCTTGATCATGGTCTGAATTACTAGCAGAGCAATGTGGATATATTACACTTCGTGTCATGACCCCCAGGAAGCCGTCTGCGCAGAAATCCTCCCCGTCGTGTGAGATCATTGTGTCTGAGTACATTAGGTCAATATGGGCCGTTAATAAAGCGACAATCACCCATTAGTGAATATATGTGTTTGTATCCAAGAAGCAATGAAGTAAATGGAAAAAAAGGAGAATATCATAAAATACAATGTTTTTATGATACAATGACTGGTGGTACCGCCATGAAGACAAACTGCTCCTAGACATGCTACCACCTAAGTCATAGAGGTCTGACAGCACGGACGGTGGACTTATCTCCCAGCGGGACGTCTTTATTCATCCACAGATATATCAGCGCCGTTTCGCTTCCATTAGATGGAGGTACCGGCGTCCTGAACAGCTGAAAGGTATGTTTATTAATTCATTCAGCTTGCGCCAAAGTTTGAGCCTCCATCAGAATGGTGCAGCAGTAATCTGGATTCGTCTGACCAGACGATGCTTTCCCACTGCTCAGTGATATAATATTTGCACACTTTTACCTACTGGTAGTCCGTCTTTTGTGGTTCTGTCGGACGGCGATGGTGCTGGGACTGGTCGCCTGCTGTTATAGTCCATTCGTCTTCAGGAATGACAAGTTGTGTGTTCGGACCCTTTAGTAGGATCACCAGGGTTGTATTCGGCTGCGGTTTGCTTGACTGTGCAGCCCCTGTCCGTGACGAGTTGATTCCGTCCACAGAATCCCCTTCGATGGATGTTATTCCTTGATGATGCTATTCTTGGTATATTCTCCGCACACCATGAGAAAACCCTACAAGGTCGGCAGTGAAATCCTGACCCCGGCTAGTCCAGCACCGATGACCGGGCCGTTGGAAGTCATTCAGATATCTGGATGTTCCCATCTAATGTGGATTCACACTGAACGGATCCACTCCGGGGTCTGATTTCCATACAGGGACGATCCAATCGTGAAAGGGACAGTGTTTCCAATGAAGTGGCCATCAGTGTATATTGTACAGCAGGACATGTACCGATACGTCCCAGGTCTGCTGCCAGGTGACGGAGGCCGTCTTGGATCAGGAGCCCCGTCTTGGATCAGGAGCCCCGTATCCATAAACCATATATTGATAAGAAGCTTTACAATCAGGACATCCAGGATTTACCCCAAAGCTCTACGCAGTATTGTTATGGACAGATCTCTCCAGGATCGTGTCCTCAAAAGTTTTAGATGTTGCCAAAATCCAGTTTAGTAATTGAGGGACATTTGATAAAGATCTTCAGGATATAAATGTAGAAGCAAAAATAATCAGAAAAGACGCAAAATAAATCAATTAAGCTTAATGAAGGTTTCCTGTATTGGGACAACATAGAGTCTCGTCTTGCACAGATTCAGGTAGACCATTTGCTTCCATCTTTATGCCCTATTAGTCGTCCTAATGAGTAAAGTCATTTATTTATATAGCCCGTGGATGCTGCATAGATGTAATTGTATCCTGAGAGTCGTTGTGGGTCATATCCATAGGCAACAGAAATAATTAACCATACTGAATGACATAAAGGCAAGGCTGACCGTGAACCCGAGCTGATCCCCATTCATCATCTATCTATCTAATCTATCTCTCTATCTATCTTCTATCTATCTATCTATCTATCTCCTATCTATCTATCTCCTATCTATCTATCTATCTATCTCCTATCTATCTATCTCCTATCTATCTATCTCCTATCTATCTATCTCCTATCTATCTATCTCCTATCTATCTATCTCCTATCTATCTATCTCCTATCTATCTATCTCCTATCTATCTATCTATCTATCTATCTATCTAATATCTATCTATCTCCTATCTATCTATCTATCTATCTATCTATCTATCTATCTATCTATCTATCTATCTATCTATCTCCCATCCATCCATTATCTATCGTCTATCTGTCATCTATCTATCCATCTATCTATCCATCCATCTGTCTATCCATCTCCCCCTGAGTTGTGAATACAGCTGAAATCCACATCACAGAAGAAACAGTAGTGCCGTGTCACTTGCTGATTCAGAATCCCAGTTTACATGTAAGGGATTTAGTTCAGTTGACGAAAGTGGATCCATGTTTGGATCAGTGATGTAACCCCGTGGCACAGGTCCGTGCTTCAATGTGTGGATTTTTTCAGCGATTTTCCATAGAAATCTTTGTTGCATTTTTCTGCACACACCATAAACCCTCGTCTGCAACAGGTTACAGGAGATTCCATGCAGAAGTGATTTGCCAGTGGCATTAAGCTTAATAAATTGCCCCAGGATGAATCCCCGGGATCCCCCCATGGCCCACACATCTATTTCTGCTGGGGTTCGGTTGAAGCATTTGCTAAATGCAGACAAATGGCCTCTACAAGATTAAAAGTTAGCAAGACCATGAGAGGTGTGCCTGTAGTGGGTGCAGAGGGTGCGGTTGTACCTGGGTCTTGGTGCCATAGGGGACCCATGAGGTCTCTCTTCCCCATATGAGGATGCCAGTACTGTAAATAAAGCACTACACTAAACAATCACTGCATTAGGAAAAGCTGGCACATAACATCTTGTGATCGGTACCACATGTTGGCGGCATCACGATCTGCTCTCAGATAATGCACTGCCATCTCCTCTGTGCAGCAGAGGGCAACATTTGGCAGTCATGGGTAAACGTGGTGACTTCAATGACTGCGGGCAGATTGTTGGTGCTCGGAGGTGTAGTACCTGTATTTCTCTAACAGTCGAACTTGTTGGCTGTTCCCGAGCCATGGTACCAAGAGTGGACCAAGACTGGTGGAACCATGGACAGACATCTGACAGAAGATCATACAGGGGCAGGCCACACGTAGTTGATCCTAGAGGGGAACGTCGAGTGACATGTCTGGTATCTCTGCAACTATGTGCCATAGTGCGCCAAGTGACCCAGCAGTACAACAGAGGGGAAATTAGACAAATTTCCACAATGACTATACGGCATACCTTCCATCGACTGGGATTCAATAGTCAAAGACTAACAAAGGTGGCCTTGATGACCCTGCATCATTATCAACAACGCCTTGGATGGGCCCAGGAAAGATGCCAATGGACTTTGAACACACGGCAGAAGGTCGTCTGGAGTGACAAGTCCTGTTTCCTGCTGAACCATATGGATGGCTAGTTCCACATGTGGAATAAACAGCATGAGGTTGTATCCCATGGTAGACTGTTGGGATTCAACAAGCCGGTAGTGGCGGCGACATAGTCTGGGGAGTGTTTTCCTTAGGACTGCTGGTTATCATATCATAATGCTTGAATTGTGAACACTACAGGGACCATCTGCACCCATATCTTCAAGAAGTCTTTCCTGCCCGCAATGCCATATTTCAACAGGACAATGCTCTGTGTCATTGAGCTGAGATCACTAGGGAACGGTTGGAGGAACGCAACAATGAATTCTCCACGCTGCCTTGGCCCACAAACTCAATGGACTGTAACGCCATTGAACATGTTTGGGATATGCTGGAAAGGGCTGTGAGATCTGCAATGTGCACTCCAACTGATGGACCTACTGCAGCGGGCATGGGTTGGTTTGAGTATGGATGTTTACAACCTTGTGGAATCTGTTCCCCGATGTCTAAAAGCCGTGATCGTTGAACGGGTGCAGTGATTGCTCAGAGTGTAGTTGGGGGGTCCTATGACAGACTTTGCATTGGGATCTGCAGCTACAAGTTACGTCTCTGGAGATCACATAACATATTCAGGACTATGCATGACCTCTTACCCATTGACCTCACTTTACATCATAGCTGCATCCTGCTAGATTAATATCAGTGCAGGATTAATTGCGTGGAACGTCACATGTAAATAGTAGCGCAGTGCAATCTGGTGCCATAAAATCAGAAAGCATAGCACAAGACAAAGGATTTGAGGAGCCCTCCACCGCTCACAGCTGGATGCCACCTCAGCAGCAATAACACGCAGCTCATATAGAAACCATTTCTGCTACCACAGCACCGCAGATACGCTTAGGCTTAAATAAGGATTATACAGCATTCTTCCCCTCTTTATGGGTTTACTACAGCAAAAAGCAGATAAATCCTTCTGCTAATCTGGTCACAGCGCTTTACGGATGACTGCTGAAAGTGATAATTATGAAGTTCCAGGAGAAGGAAGTGCACGGCTGACGGATGAGAGGTGTCTATGTATTAGTATGTCAGGATTCTTCCCTGGTTACATTGCTTTTCAAGTTGTATTACATTTCAGTGCATAATCCTAGTTCAACAAATCCTGAAGAGTCGAGAAGGACTGGAAATTAGAAGTCAGCATACACTAGATACAGGTGAGATCTTGGCATTATAAAGCCATACACATGCACTCTTTCTT
This sequence comes from Eleutherodactylus coqui, assembly GCF_035609145.1. Classification (NCBI taxonomy): domain Eukaryota; kingdom Metazoa; phylum Chordata; class Amphibia; order Anura; family Eleutherodactylidae; genus Eleutherodactylus; species Eleutherodactylus coqui. The sequence goes on from NC_089846.1 coordinate 141,267,401, forward strand.
GAAGAATTCCAGCCCCTAGAAGGAGTTGTAATTTTGTTGCAAAATTCGGCATGCAGTTACATCTCAGGCAGGTACTGTTGTATCTTGTCTCCACCACAAGAATGGGTGTAGACATGGGATTGTCATGGGGAGATATAGTTTACGCCCACAGCTGCTGATTGGCCCCTTCTCTCTATCCGCTGTCATCCTTCTGGAATGTAGGTGAGCTCCCCATGTAATCAGCTGTGACTGCTGCTAGCCCCGTTTAGCTCCATAAGACTGTTCCCTCCCAGGCTCCCTGCAATTTTTCCCCGCTGTGTTATCGCCGGCATGCATGCAATATGTGATGATGTCTCCGGGCCCCAGATGCTGGCCACGCTTTGTGTCAGCCACTTTATTCAGAGCAGCGCTCAGTGCCTCTACTCCCTTCCCCAGCTGTCACGGGTGTTGCTGCCGATAGGCTGACAAACACACACACGGGGAGCGGAGTAGGCTTCAGCGGCCGCATCCCCTAAAGCTGAGGTGAGCGGCAGAACAACAGGGGGGGGGGACAGTCTCATCTGTGGTGGCGCGTTGGGCACGGGGCAGAGGTGTTAATGGACCGGGTAGGACAGGGACACCGTGGACACTTGCAGTGGTCGCAGCCACAACAACAGCGCCTAACAAGTTGGAAGCTGAGGGGCGTTACATGGGTGGTAACAAGGCGTTACCTGTCACTGTGGACGTCTCCACCTGTTCTTGTGGTGGAGACAAGCTTACAACAGTACCCAAATACAGTTGTGGTGTGATTAGATGAACGGTCTTGTCATCCGAGGCCCTAAATGTGGTTCCCCCCTTGGCCTATAAGAGGCTCTCAGAGGCTCCTCGTGTGTATTGACCTCTTCTTCCACTTGTGTAGAGCTTGTTGGCCACTAGACATGTCTCTACGATACAATCCAAGTGACTTTGCCTAGTTAAAAAAGTCTGAGAGGGGCTCATTATTGGAATGTGAGAAGCTGGATGGTCGTATCAAAGAACTGCCTGCCACCTGGGCTGTTCTGACCTGACTGTTAGGAGGTGTTGGGACCAGTGGATGGGGGCACACAAAGTGACTGGGCTCAGGACACCCCCGACAGACCACCAGTAGAGAGGATCATCTGACCAGACTATTAGGAGGTGTTGGGACCAGTGGATGGGGGCACACAAGGTGACCGGGCTCAGGACACCCCCTACAGACCACCAGTAGAGAGGAGCGTCTGACCAGACTGTTAGAAGGTGTTGGGACCAGTGGATGGGGGCACACAAGGTGACTGGGCTCAGGACACCCCAGACAGACCACCAGTAGAGAGGATCATCTGACCAACCTGTTAGGAGGTGTTGGGACCAGTGGATGGGGGCACACAAGGTGACCGGGCTCAGGATGCCCCCTACAGACCACCAGTAGAGAGGATCATCTGACCAACCTGTTAGGAGGTGTTGGGACCAGTGAATGGGGCACACAAGGTGACTGGGCTCAGGACGCCCCCTACAGACCACCAGTAGAGAGGAACGTCTGAGCAGACTGTTAGGAGGTGTTGGGACCAGTGGATGTATGAGGGCACACAGGGTGACCGGGCTCAGGATGCCCCCTACAGACCACCAGTAGGGAGGAGCGTCTGATCGTCCGACAAGTATGAGCAGCTTCAACTTATTCATTGTCCACCATCCACAGACAGTTGGCACCGTTGTTACAGCCCTTGTCTGTCGGAACCATTTCCAGGCGCTTGGCTGAAGGACATTTGATCTCACAGTGTACTATCTTTGACATCCACTGTCAGCTGCATTTGCAGTGGTGTCGTGAACAACTAATTTTGACTGCTACGAAATGGAACCAGGTTGTCTTCAGCAATGAATCCAGGTTTAGTTTGGGCGCTGCCGACAGCCATAATCATGTCTTCAGTGTAGAAGTGAATTCACTCTGTATGTCAACCATCTTATGTAGGAAGATTGTGATCCTAGGGTGATTAATTCCTCAGAAATCACTAATATTTGTATGTAATAACACCAAGTTGGCAGATTACTGTCTTGAAAGTTGTTGGGGGGCGCTATAACTAGGTGAACACTGGGACACTGTAAGGCTAAGCTCATATACATTTGTCTGCTGTGGTTGGTATATCCGCCGCCCATATACACAGGGCCCGGGCGTATACCAAAGAAGTGTCATTTCAATATACATTGGGCAGTATGTCAGCAGACCATCTTTTGAACTGTTCTGAATAGTCAATACTCTAGTCAACTGTGCTATTCAATGCAGAGTCTTCTGGCTAAAAACGTAATACCACATTCACATGGATGACAAATACCACTGTATGTCTATGTGTGATGCTGCTTTAGGAGGCATGCTTCTGATATACACTGCAGGTGAAAGGTGCCCAACCTCTAGGGAGATCTTAAAGCTAATTAGGAAGAAGACAGAGAAATGGATTCTGAAATACCTGGAAAATAAGGAATTTAGGAAAAACTGGATTAAAGGGGGTTTCCTGTGAAAACAAGTCATTCCCTGCTTACAGCATAGGTGATAACTATCCGATTAATGGGGGGTCTAAATGCTGAGACCCCCACCAATAATGAGAATGGGGGTACCCACATGAAGGGAGTGGTGGTCAAGCATGCTGACTACAGCTCCACTTAGTACATTAGGACTGCAGTAGATGGCCGAGCGCTTGTACTCTGAATGGAGCGGCACTGTGCATTCCAACTACTACACCATCCATTCGGGGACCTTCAGATCCCTTATTCTTGTGATCACTGGGGAACCCAGTAGTTGGATTCCACCAATGAGATAGTTAGCACCAGTGGATAAAGGATAACTTCTTTTCATTGGACAACTTCCACAAGGACCTAGGTTCTCAAACTATGGTGCCTATAACCCAGGTGGTATATACCATGTGTCTAGGGTGCACTAGTACTGTGCCTTTACCAGGCAGCGTATAATCACAGTCTTTGGGGCACTTTAATGTCATTTGCTCATACTGGGACTTTCACCAGTAACGGACACTGAGGAGGGGGATTTACTGAAGACTGGCACTCATAGGCATAGATACATTCCCCTCCCAGATGTCTTAGACTATAACAGTGCTCAGCAGTATATAGACGCTACCTTGAATTCATAAGACTCTTCGATAATGATCTCCAATTTGGAGTGCTCCCCAAGTATTGGCTTTCCCATCTCTGCAATCCTCCGAGCCTCCTCCTCCTCTGCAGTCAGCTTCTTGTCTTCCTCATCTGGTCACGGAGAGAAAATGTCTTAGAAATCACAATCTCACTTGCATGATAGTATAAGAAATGACATATGCTGCAGTATAGGATACCCATTACATAAAACAAGCAAGCTGACATTACTGGAAGCAGATTAGATGCTTAACAGGGTTATCTAGCTTAGAAAATACATTTTCAACTACCCTATTAGAGAACTTGGAGTTCAAAAAGGGGGTTGGTGAGGTTTCCTGATCAGGACCCTCATCTATTAGAGTTAAGAGGAGGTACAGAGAGTGTCTCCTGCTCTGGAGGACCTGTCCTGATATGCAATACATGGACAGCCTGCTGATTTCAATGTAAATTTCGTAATGCTTCATTTCCCCTGTGGAGGCGCTGCAGGGAAACTGAACACTTGCTGTCAGGTTTCCCCACAGATAACAGCTGATCGCTGAGGGTTCTAACAGCAGGACAGCCTGTGATCAAATTATCACCCACTGGGGTTCCTTTTAGTAAAAGTACATTGCCCACACCAGATGACCACTTTAACACTGCGGGGGTACAGGAGGCACAAGGCATTGCTTTTTACAGTATAAGGGTTCACACTGCCTTTATGTGCGCATCCAACCACCCATCCTGGGATTCTGTCTGAATCACCACAAACAATAGATGGAGCCCTGGATGGATCCATAGAATCTCATTACCAAGTGGAGACCACCAATGGCGTCTGTTCAATGAGGTTTCTATACTGACTCTTACAGTACAGAATAGCGACCATGGTCTCCAAAACAAAAGGTGCGGAAATGTCTTTGAATGGAGATCATTGCAGTGTCAGCTTGGCTTGTTTTTGGCGATTCAGATGAAGACCTGGGCCGGAAATGCTGAAACTCAGTGTGATCCCAGCCTAAGGCCTTCTTCACACAAGCACTATGGCGCACAGAAAATCGGCCGCGGGAACTGCAACCATTAAGACCCATAGGCTTCAATAGGTTCACTCACATCGACCGAATTTCTGCACGCATTTTCGGCACTGGTGAAATGCGCATCATACTCTATTTTGACCAACATTTACGCACCCAAGGCTTCATAGGAGTCTATGGTGTGGGCAAATGCGCCCTTGTCCCAAATGAAGTCACGCTACTCGCAGCACAATTTCACGATTTTTGAAAATCTTGTCCTTTGGCTCAGGTTTAAGAATGTCAGCGAAATTTCAGTGAAATCCACGTCAATTCTGCCCGGTGTGAACCCAGCGTTATAGATGCTTCACCCAGGATGGAATATTCCACAACAATGTAGCAGAATACGCCATCTTGCAGAATATCCAGCACCAAAATACGCACCGCTAATATGTGGATTATGATCCAGAATTGAAAAGCCCCCCCCACTCCACTGTGTCGGCTGAAGGAGGAATGTAGCATTTCATGGCGGCCATTCACTCCTACAGTGTGGCTCTTCATTCTAGCTTGTAGTTGGGTTCCCAAGGGCGGACCCCCCTCTATGATGTCTATAATAGGGCATGTGGACAGATGTTGTCATCATGAGACATGCCCTTACAGGGAGCCTGTCACCTACCTAAAGCACTATAAACTGACATATGGCGCTGTTAGCCGATGTGGCAGGGAGCCGGGTATTGTTCATACTCACCTGCTTCCTGGTGGTCGCTGCTGAAGTCCGCGGACCAGACACAAATCAGACTCTTTTCCCATGTGCGCGGCCTCCTATACAAGCCTATGGAGAGCGCGCAACAGGACTCTCAAAAAAGTCTGATTTGCCTCCTGCATGCGGATTTCAGCATGCGGCATCATGGGAACCAGGTGAGTATGAAAAGTGCATTACCCGGCCCCCTGCCACCTCACCGAACATCACCATAACTTTTATGATGCTTTGGGCAGGTGACAGGTTCCCTCTATGAACAATTTACTTGTAGACGTATTATATGATCCACTGAGTGATACTGCAGATGTGTGATTATATTATATGGATTATCAGACATCCGCAAAAAGGAATTCTGATAGTCCAGAACAATAAGGAGGATGGGATTAGACTCGTCCGGCATCTGCAGGAGCGACATTACCACTGAGCAGCAGGAGTTCCAGACTACTGAATGCCAGATGATTGGAACTGTTATAGCGAATACCACAAGCAACGAGCACTAAAGACCAATAAAGACATCGAAAAGATCTTACCCTGATTGAGTAACAGAGCTGGTGAGAAAGAAGAAAGCGAAAAGAAAGAATTGAAGTATCAAATGACAAGAGTAACTTCACATGCAGCTGACATACTGTAACCACCTGCAATGACAGACGGGATCCACGCTACACTCCAGAGATTGCTACAATGTATCTTTAGACTTTTTTAACTTTTCCCTTATCTTTACTCCAATAAAGGAGGATTTGAGCATTTATAGTAACTAGATACCGTTTCTATGCTGCGGTCGTGTTCTCCCCATTCTTCCTGAATCTGTTGCTATAAAGTAATATATCTTTATAGGGAATTCTGTTTTTCTGACTTGATAAATGATGTAACTATAACTACACGCAGTAACCACTAGGAGGCGCTAACTGCATATGGATTTATACAGAAGGTACTGAACTCAATAGGAGCCATATAAATCTATATAAGTGTGCTCCCCTTAATGGCAGGTCCAGAAGTTATAAAGAACATGTCACAGCAAGTCAAGTCGAACCCCCTAGCACCACAGGCCCTGTAGCATGTTTCTTCTGCTTCAGTAGTAGTTATGCCATTCCTGCATGGCAATTGTTAAAGACCACTCCTGCGAAAACACATTTTTCCATCCATGTCCCCACATCACCTGTTTGTCACACTCTGGATGCCCCCCATGTATATTGCATTCACTTCCATGTAATGCAGCCTCCTGTTTTATACATATCAGGCACCATCATGCTGAGATTTATTTATTGCTCACTTTCTCTATGTTCTGCTAACACTTTCTTGATGCATCAGCACAGCATTACATGACCAGCTAGAGTCAGTACCATCTCCGCCTGCTTGGAGGACACTGCCATTACATTCTGTATTCTATACTTAACTAAATAAACTACAGACCATAATTTTAAAGACTGGAAGATGAGCTATGATCTCCTATATTCTAACTGTGTGTCAGGAGCCTCTAATCATCGCCAGTAACTGAGATAGGAGTGTCCGTGCCCACCTCTAAACAGCTTGTGTGGTAGGGCCCATCATGGCTGTTATGCTTCCTGGCAAACTGACTAATTTGAAAACACATAAACCCAAGTAATTCTCAGGCAGTCCAGATGAGGTCACATGACCACCTGAGGAGAAAGGCTGCGGACGGGACAATTGTCAGTGCTTCAGTCACCCCAGTGATAATCGCCCCTGTGCGGATCGCTCAGTGAATTGAGGCGGGGTGCGATGGGGATCTCTTCCGGCGCCTGCTGTCCTCCATTCATTCATTCATAGATGAACGACTGCCTGTATACACAAGACAATCGCTGTTTGATTTGTATGCTTGCAGAAAATGAACGACTAACGAATTATCATTTGTCATTCAGTCGCTGTCAGCCATTACACTGAATGTGAATCGGATTGATTAGCGTTCGTTGTATAAAGGGCCCTAACCAACTTATATATACCTGGGACTAGTTACATAATGAATGATAAGGTACATTTCACTGGAGTGGCTCTTTAACAAGCAGCCAAAATGCTGCTGATCAATCTTCCTATGACTTTACTGCAGGAACACAACTAATATTTGATGTTCATTAAGACTCTTTTCACATAGTGTTCTTTACGATGCAGCGCTTCATCTGTTCTGGGTTCCGTCCTCCATGCAGAAAACTCGTCTCCATCTCACATATTAAACCCAATGAAGGCTTAAGCATCTTAGGCATGCAGAGTACTGTTTGCCATAGCAAAGCCCAATTAATATAAATATATATATACACACACACGTACACACACACACATATATATCCCTAGTACTTGTATTGGGTATTTACAGAGTTGCAATCAAAATGATTCAACCCTCATTGCAAGAGAGCAGTGGCAAAACAATAAGGGTTGCAGATGCAAATCCAGCACCTCAGCTAATGGGGCCCCTGATCACATGGCAGGCAGCGTGAGCGAAGTGCTGCTCTGTGATGTGGAACTGTCAGTATTCATATAGGTCGGCCGGATGGGGGCTCTGAGGCACAAGGGGGATCTATTATTTTATAGGGGCACAGAGGGAACTCTAATAGTATAGAAGGGCACAGAGGAGACTATTACTATTTAGGGGCACGATGGCTTTATTACTATACTAGCTTACCCGTCGCGCATTGCTGCGAAGACAGACAGACATTCATTCGTTTTTATATATCTAGATAACAACCAATCACAGCGCAGCTTTCATGTTACCTCAGTATAATATATAACAACCAATCACAGCACAGCTTTCATGTTACCTCAGTATAATATATAACAACCAATCACAGCACAGCTTTCATGTTACCTCAGTATAATATATAACAACCAATCACAGCATAGCTTTCATGTTACCTCAGTATAATATATAACACCCAATCACAGCGCAGCTTTCATGTTACCTCAGTATAATATATAACAACCAATCACAGCATAGCTTTCATGTTACCTCAGTATAATATATAACACCCAATCACAGCGCAGCTTTCATGTTACCTCAGCAGTATAATATATAACAACCAATCACAGCGCAGCTTTCATGTTACCTCAGTATAATATATAACAACCAATCACAGCGCAGCTTTCATGTTACCTCAGTATAATATATAACAACCAATCACAGCGCAGCTTTCATGTTACGTCAGCAGTATAAGAAATAGCAACCAATCACAGCGCAGCTTTCATGTTACCTCAGCATTCTCAATATCCAGCAATTGTCTTGCGATACGTTCGGCGGATGCATCATTTTGTAGTTGAACACGCCTCCCGTTGCTCGTAATGCCTTTTGCTTTCGTGCTTGAGATGGAAATCAAACGATCTTTGTCTGGGATGGCATAATTGTCGACGACGCTCGCACGCCCCCACCTATTGTAGGATAGTTGTACTATGCCAGTAACCTTCCCAGGAGTGTACTCAACAACTTCCCAAAGTCTCATGGCGATCGGATGAATGGTGTAGTAATGCATAAAGGACAAACAGACATACATTCCTTTATATATATCAGGAAGTGAGAGAATTAGATTCCGTACGTAAAATTTGGACGCTAATTGTTTTGCGCATAAAATTGAATAATGGAGTTGGGACCCATTAGCTTTTCCTATTTATGACATAATCAATGCTCGTGCCAAATTTCATGTTTCTACAACATCGGGAAGTGAGAGAATTAGTGGCAATCATGGAAATCGAACGATCTACGTGGGGGGGCGTAACTGTCGACGACGCACGCACGCGCGCCATTTATCGTAGCATAAATGTACTATGCCTATAATCTTCCCAGGAGTGTACTCAACAACTTCCCAAAGTTTCATGGCAATCGGATGAATTGTGTAGTAGCGCATAAAGGACAAACAGACACACAGACACACAGACACGCACGCATACAGACATACATTCAATTTTATATATATAGATAGGAACACAGAGGGGGCTTTATTATTATCCAATATATATTGTTTTTCAATCGTGCTCCCCATGTATACAAACAATAATTGTATACTCGCCTCCACCGCAGCTCCAGCGCTGCATCCCCAGGTTTCCGTTCTAATGCTGTATTGACAGCCTGCAGCAGCCGGTGTGCGGAATGCCACAGAACGCTGCAGCAAATCATAGACCTTAGTGTTCAAATGCTGACGTGTGATTGGCTGCAGTAGCCTGTGATATCCATAAATAGGCAGACTGTCAGCATAGACCTGAGGCAGAGAACGGAGCTGCCACACCCGAGCCGCAGGAAGCCAGGAAGGCCAGGTATATGATTAATATTTTTATGTGTGGGGAGCAGGAATTTAAAAAAATTAACTTAGCCCAAACCTTTATGGGGCACAAAGGGACCACCATTACATCGTGAGCATGGAGGGGGAATTACTATTTTTCTAGCGCACAAAATGGGCATTTTTACTTTGTGGGGGACACAGAGGGGAACTATTACTATGTGGAGGCACTATTTCTAGTAGTGGTTAATATGGGTGAACTATTATGCTGTGCAAGCAGTATTAATTTGTGGGGCACATGAGGGGGCACTGGGGTAGCAGCAGGATGGGGAAGGTATACAGAAACGAGCTGTAGCTTTAGAACATTTTTATGACCGGATGGAGAAGAAAAGAGTAAGTGAACGACAACAATCAGAGAAGATGTCACTTGTGAACACTGGAGGTAACTGCACTGTAATCACTATCTCTGTGTACAGCTGGTATCTGGTTATTGTATGGTGACTGCCTTATATAGAAGTTACTATAGCTGGGCCGCTATATCTAAACTGTGATGTTAAAAAGTTCTCTTATAGATATCCTGTCTGATTATATGTAATGTGTGTAGGTATATTTTGGGGTGAATCATGTATCCATACAAAGTAGCTGCGTGCGGGGCGAGGGTGTTGGGGGGATTAGTATGAGGACCCAAGCTGCACTATCAGCCTGTTGCTGCAAGAGAGGTTTGTTTATTATTATTAGAGTTTTATTATTTTTACAAAACAACAAACAAACAAGAACAATTTAAATAGCGAAACACGACGAATATAACAAGCGGTTTCTCTAAATGCAACAGAATTGTCATTTCATGGTGAATGCAGCGATATTCAGAAGTGATGACAGGTTCTGTTTGATATTCCCTGCAGCCGTCACGGGCGGCGCATGCGAGCCGGGTTACAGGAATGCCATGCAGACCACGGAGTACAAAGTATACGTTTATTTAGGAACGCAGAAATGCCGTTATGTAACAATATAGCAATAATGCATCAACCTAACTTCTAACTTATTGCTACTTAAGGCCACTCCCACACACAACGTTCGTTAAAACGCCGCGCTTTCTAACTTGTTCGGCAGCGTCTTTTAAGGCACCCGTCATGACAATGAGTGATGAGGTGCGTTAAAAAGCACTCAAACGCGCTAAAATAGAGCTTACAGTGTTTAAACGCCAGTCTAAGAAGCCCCATTAAAATAAATGCCATGCTAAACACTGTAAAAAAACCGCTGCGTGTGTGAGAGTAGTCTGAGGCTATCAACACTAGCTAGATCCTAGGAGAAATACTTGGTGCAGGATCCAAGATAACAGTAACACTGAGACTCTATAAAAGCTATATCGCACTAGCATGCAGTTCACATAATAGGTTGTACAGGCCCTTTGAGGCAGGTGATTACAACACACTATCAATACGTTGCAACGGATCCCAGCCAATAACTGAACACAGCATCTCCTTTCCAGGCGCTCACTTCTGTGTGTCTCTTTTGCCTCTGTCCGTCTCCTGTGACCAAGGTTGCTTGGCTGGATACCTGCTGCAGTGTTTTCCTTTGTATCAGGCCTGTTGTATAGTGGGTCTAGTCCCTGTCAGTCTGCACACTATTTATTTACATTGAAGTCGACCTCACTTACAGTTTGTCACTTGGAAAGAAAATCATCACTGTACAGATGTTCTCTGTGGATGGCGTCCAGTAATTTAATCCAGTGGTGTGAGGCCCCCTTGTACAGAATCTGCAGTCCAGCAGTAGCTGCTCTCCATCCATAAGCCTCTGGGTTCCCTGCAGATCCTTCAGCTGCTGCTCCAAGGGCTCCTCTTCTGCAGGCTATTGCATCCCCAGCTTCCTTCTTCTGCCGCACTCAGCTCTGACGCAGTACTGTCCTTGGTAAGTTTACAGGACCTTGCTGGGGAAAGGGACCTCCTTTTGCAGTGCCCAGTAAGTTCTAGGACCTTTTTTGCACTGTGTAAGGGAAGTAGTGTTCCCCATTACACAGCCAGCTCATCAACACGTGAAATGAAGGACTGATGTTTCTTCTGGCTTTGAATACATCCAAAACTGCAAAGGTGCTATGTGTGTGAAACAACCCTGAGGCCAAAGATCACAGTGTTGCCCTGCATCTCACAATCTAATAGAACTCAATGCCGTTGTGTTGCAACTTGTAAATTGCTGTGATCGCAACAACATCCAGAGAGTCTTGGACCAAATCTCTATGTAACCCTAGCCTTATGGTGGTCAGACCCCAAGGAGGAAGTAGGCTGATGGTTGAAAAACAATTGTCAGGTGAACGATTATTTCACTGATTCAGCTACACACATATTAGTCCATATTGGCTGCCACGGTCCTACAAGCTGGCCACACAGGTTCAACGGCATGACCGAAAAAACATCTTTCTGGAACATTCTTTCAAAGAAGGATCATTTTTGAACTAAAGATCTTTCCTCTGACTTCTTTTCCAGACAATGACCCTCATCAGTGGGCCGAAATGACCGTTCATTGTTCAATCTCATCCAATGAACAATCGTTTTGATAGAAATAGCCCTTTATCACCAACTTTAGTCTAACGTGTATGAGGACCTTTAGGCTGCCTTCAGACATGGTGGAACCATTACTGCAGTAATCGTGACGGCATTTATAGTAGAGGCCACACCGAGGGGATTCTGTAATATCCTTTACTCGGTGCAGAAGATTTCCACAATTTATCCACAGCGTTTTTAAAAAAATTGCATTCTGCAACAAAAAACGTACAGCCATGACACTGGAAAACCGCAGAGGTAAAATCTACACCGAAGTGTGGCAGATTTGGCGGTGGTTTTTGTAGCAGATCTGCTGCAGGATTTAACCCTTGTTTTTCGTAGCATATACAGACGCGCTGCGGATTTAGAATCCAGTGTTTTTCTAAATGCTGAGGAGTCATTGCAGAAGATTTCCGCAACACGTTAAGGCGGTTTTATAAATGTCCGCCACATGGCTTGTACTGTATATGCTGCAGAATTCACACAGCAGTTCTGGCAACGGAGATTACACAATCCCGCCATGTGTAAAGGCGCCCTAAATCCACTGCATGTCTATTTATGCTGCAGACTTAGGCTGGTTTCAGACGAGCGTATAAGATCACGTCTGTAATAGAGATCCGTTTTATGGATCTGTTGCAGAATAAGTCGTCCCTGAATCCTGCGGATTTTGATGGGGAAGTGCCGGCTGTTGAATACTCCGTCCTGTGTGAAAGGTCCTTAAGGGATCTTTTAGCATCAACATGCTGATTGTTAAGGCTGAATTCACACTTTGTGTCTTCTTGCTGTGTTTTTGAGATGAAGCAAAAACAACCCATGTGTTTCTCAAAACCCGCATGCCTTTTATAATTTGCCAAATGTGACCACAGCCTTACTGGTAACATCAGGACACATTTTGTAACATACTAAGGCCGGGTTCACACGGGCGGATTCCAATTGTGGAATCCACGATCAGCGTCTGAAAGGAGTATTCAGAGCAAAACGCAACCATTCAAAAGGCATGTAAATTTGCTTTTTCACTCACACTCGCGGATACAAATTGCGTATTCCGCAAGCGGAGGAAAGATCGCAGCATGCTCTATTTTGCTGAGGACTCTATGCAGACAGCCTCCATTGAAGTCAATAGAGGCTGTCCGACCCGCAGCCCATACGCAATTAACATGTAGGATACTAGTCAAGTGTATGATTATCCAATTATACTGGACAGGAGATAATGATGGCTGATATACAGTTGTTAACAGAAAGAGCTGTGTAGGAGGCTTAAAACTGGGTGAGGAACAGCCAAACTGTACTATGAAGGTGAAGTTGTGGAAGACAGTTGCACGTCACAGGTCATACACCATAGCAGGACTAAGCACAGCAACAAGACACAAGGTAGTTATCCTGCATCAACGAGGTCTCTTCCAGGCAAAACATTTCAAAGCAGACTGGGGTTTCAATATGAGCTGCTCAAGGTCTTTTGAAAAAGCACAAGAGAAAGAGGCAACATTAACCAGAGACCCGACCACCATCATGTGTTCTTGCCTGGGAAAGGGATTTGGCAGTATTGTTTACACCAGAACAACTAAACAGAATCTATACCTTTACACATAAATCCTCCATGTCAAGCAAGACTCAGGAAATGGGTTTCAAGATTCTCTCGCGGTGGTCCAGGGTGCCCTCCTGACCTCATAAAATGATACCCACAGTTCCCCCCTCTGCTGGAGGCACTTGTCAAGGGACCATTCTGCATATATTCTGGGAATGTTCGGTGCTAGCAGGTTTCTGGTCCGAGGTTTGGCGTATCTCCTCCAAATTCAGGGAGTACGCACTCCCAAACTCGCCTGCATTCTTTCTCCCACATCTCAGCGACATTCCTCAGTACTCCTATAAGCGTTCTGTGGTGAGACATCTGGTTGATGCAGTACGGACATGCGTCCCGAAACTGTGGTGACAATCGTCACCTCCCACTATCTCAATGTGGTTTTGCAAGGTCCATGAGATTATGGAGATGGAGGACCTTACAGCCTCCATCAAACACACACAGGACAAGTTCTCCAAGACATGGTATCATTGGATTGAGTACCAGAACTCAGAGGAATACAAGAACCTAAGCGCTCTATGAGCTCACTGGGCCCTAATCCCGCTGTACACGGGTCCTTTATATCTCAGCCAATAAAATAATAACCATACAATAAACTATGGGGGGATGGCAGGGATGAGGAGCTTCTGTGGGTCTTTTTTTCTCCTCCTCCCTTCTATCTATTCCCGCTCCGTATGTGTTTCCCCCCTGTCCTTCCCCTTTTTCCCATTCCCTACCCTCATTACCTCTGTTTTCAGGGAGCTAGTGGACAACTCCCAAATAACTGGGATAGTTTGGTTAGATAAGTAATTCAGTTCTGATCAACTTCCACATTGATGAAGCAATTACCCAGATACAGCTCCTGCTAGTTGTCAGATTTCATGAAAATTATGAAAATGTGATCCTTGTTCTGACTGTGGAAAGTTTTTGTTTATTCCGAAAAGTTAAGGAGATTGGCTGCTGCAGAATATCACACCCAGCCAGCTCAATTAACCCCCACCTGTGTAGCTGTGCTGCTAGGAACCTTAGTACTACAGATCCCAGCAGCACACCCTGACAATTATCTGTGTGATCCCGCTTCCCGCGACTCTGTCTCTCTCTTACTCTCTACTAGTCCACACTCACACTTCTTGTGTCTTTCTCCTGGCCAAGCAACGGTCCTTCTCTTATATAGCACTCAGTGGTAGTACTGGCATATCCTGGATAGACTGGTCCCAGGCCACGTAGAAGAAAATTGCTCAGCTTCCTCCATTCTCTCCCCACACAGACCGATCAGTGTCTGTGTGTCTCACTCACTGACTTTCTCTCACTTGCCAACTTGTCAGCAGAATGTGTTAAACTCCTCACTCAGACTCAGACAGACTCTCTTGCATCCACCTAGCAAACATATATAAATATATATATGACAGTCACATGGCACACAACATGATACATTTCCAGACATAACCAAGACATTAACCCATTCAGTGCTTCAGTGGTGCAATACACATAGCAAATGCACACTACACAAAAAGCACTGACAAGACAATTGCACGAGACAGACATATAACATTATGGAGGGGCCCCACTAACTGTGGGCCACTACAAGTGTCTGCAGGCAGCAGTGAAGCATGGTGGCGGTTCCTCGCAAGTTTGTGGCTGCATTTTAGAAAATGGAGTTAAGGATTTGGTCAGGATTAATGATGTCTTCAACGCTGAGAAATACATCATGCAATACCATCAGGAAGACATCTGATTGGCTCCAAATTTATTCTGCAACAAGACAATGAGCTCAAACATCCAGCCAATGTCATTAAAAACTATCTTCAACGGAAAGAAGAACAAGGAGTCCTGGAAGTGATGATACGGTCCACCAGAGCCCTGATCTCAATATTATCAAGTCTGTCTGGGGTTACATGAAGGGACAGAAGGATTTGAGCAAGCTACACCCACAGAAGATCTGTGGATAGTTCTCCAAGATGTCTGGAACAACCTCCCTGCCGAGTTCCTTCAAAAACGGTGTGCAAGTGTACCTAGAAGAATTGATGCTGTTTTAAGGCAAAGGGTGGTCACACCGAATATTGATGTCATTTAGATTTCTCTTTTGTTCATTTACTTTTAATTTTTGTTAATTGAAGGAAAAAAAACTACAAACACTTCTTTTTTTGAAGGCGTTGTAACTTTGCAGCATTTTTCCACAACTGCACAGAACGGCTTAATATATACACACTCATTGCCAGGAAAAATAAAGCACTGAGGAGGAGTTGTCGGGATCAAATGAAACTTTTAATGTGTGATTGTAACGTTGATATAAGTAAGTGATTACAATATCAGAGCAAAAGGAGAGTTTATTGCAGAAAACTGACCCTTTAAATGAGGCTCTAGTACCCTGTTGTACCGCCTCTAGCTTGGATACAAGATGTAATACAGGCAGGCATGGAGGCTCTAGTACCCTGTTGTACTGCCTCTAGCTTGGATACAAGATGTGATACAGGCAGGCATGGAGGCTCTAGTACCCTGTTGTACCGCCTCCAGTTTGGATACAAGATGTGATATGGGCATACATGGAGGCTTTAGTATCCTGTTGTACCGCCTCTAGCTTGGACACAATATGTGATAGAGGTGAGCATGGAGGCATACAGGGTCCATATGGTATCCTGCGGTATATCAGTCTTCATTTGCTGTAACTAAACTTTTACATTGTGCAAACTCGTAGGCTGTTGAAGTTGGCATCCCAGATGGTTCCATACATGTGTAGTGGCCCGGAGAGTCCTCCAGAATAGTCACATCAACATTTGTCCTGGCATGCCTGTCTATGCGCTTCCTTTAGGCATAGAAGGTGCCACATGTCCAAGAAACCCTGTTTCTCCCCTTCCTATGCTGAGAGCTTAGTGCTGGCAATAGCTGGTTGCCTATTGGCTATATATCAGGCCTCCATGGATTGGTGGGTGAATCCGGAGCAGGAAAAGACTAACATGAGTCTCTATGTGGAGTGGGTGGAGTTTTGGAGAAAGTGCAGGAAGATGGGGAGGAAGTGAATGAGGAATTAGAGAAGAGGAGTCGGAGGAGAAAGGTGTCTGCAGCAAGTTGTGGTCGGAGAGGAGGTGTGTTAGCAGTTCATCCGTGAGTGCAGTGTTTTCACCAAGCCAGCAAGGGTAGCGCGGTCCCTTTCCGCTCCCTTGTCCACCTGTCAGTGAGGAGATCTGAGTTGGAGGCCAGTGTTCCACAAAACAATGAGTTTAACTACCCGGTGAATTAAAAGCCAGGATTAGTGCAGTGGCCATTTTCAACTGTCGTCCAACACCTGCATCAGGCATGTCCAGTAAGCCCACCAGCTATCCAATACTGAGGGGAAATCATTACTGAGTAACCTCTAGGAGAATAGAGAGAGAGCGTTGAATAAAGTGTTGCTTAAAGTGCAAATTTGCTGTTTTCAACGTGTTAAGTTACTGCATCATTGCCGGCTCTGCTACATCCTGAATGCTGCAACAATTCAATTGTATTTCATCTGTATTCATGAAAGCTTCAGTAAACGTGCGTGCTTCCAGTTTACTAATACAAGCTACTGGACTCGTTTCAAGTTATTTCACCACCACTACACTTGGGAATTCAGGGTGGAGTACTGGCGTCACCCGTGACAAAACAATTGTTTATTTCAAAGTATCCTTATATGTTATTCTTGCCATTGTGCGGCAGCTGAGCAGAGCACCATTATCGCCACTGTCGGGCGGGATCACAGAGCCACCCATGACAACCATCTTGCAATCCCTGTGGTCTCACCCACTTTGGCATACTCGGCTTAGCCGTTGCACATGCTCTATTGGCAATAAATAGGTTGACAGGGCAGGCCACAGTAGTGGGGCAATGTGGTGGAGGCATTCCTGTGACACCCATGTGTGTGTGGCTAAGCATTATCCTGCTGGAATATGCCTCATGGAAGCCGCCATGAGAGGAACACATGTGGCTGCAGGATGTCCTGAACATATTGCTGAGCTGTCATTTGCTCTTGTACCACTACTGGGGGTGACCAACGGTCATATGCAATATTCCCCCAGACCATAACATCAGCAGTGGGGACAGTCTGCCGCTCACCCCTAGGTCTCCAGACATGAACACGCTTATCAGAAATGCTCAAACTAAGCCTCGACAGATCGCCGAAGGCAACCCGGTTCCACTCTGTAGCAGTCCAGCTTCATAGTTCGTGACACCATTGTAAACGGAGACTACGGTGGGTGGGTGTCAATGGCAGTACATGTAATAGGTGCTGTGAAACCAAATGCTCTTCAGGCAAGCAAGTGGAAATGGTTCTGACAAACTCATGGGCCTGTAACGATGGTGCCAACTGTCTCTGGATGACAGACAACAAAACAGAGCTGCTCGTACTTATCGGACAATCAGCTGATCCTCTCTACTGGTGGTCTGTTGGGGGCGTCCTGAGCCCAGTCGCCTTGTGTGCCCCCATCCACTGGTCCCAACACCTCTTAACAGTCTGTTTAGAACGGCCCAGGTGGTGGGTAATTGTCGATACAACCATCCAGCTTCTCGCCTTCCAATAATGCCCCCCTCTCAAACTGCGTTAAGTGGGTGAAATGTCTTGGATTGCATCGTAGAGACGTCTAGTGGTCAGCAAGCTCTACACAAGTGGAAGAAGAGGTCACTACACACAAGGAGCCTCTGAGAGCCTTTTTATAGGCCAAGGGGGGAACCACTTTTAGGGCCTCGGGTGACAAGACCGTTCATCTAATCACCACAACTCTCATCATTTGTATATCTGCCTGAGATGGAACTGCATGCTGCATTTTGTTGCCAAACGACAACTGCTTCTAGGACGGGATTTTGTTTTACAAAGAGTGTATGTGCATATTATATTTATATATATCATACACACAAATGCTTTTGGATACATTTAAAGGGTAATTCCAATTAAAAAAATAAAAAGTACTGATCTGTGGCTGGGCACGCCACAGGCATTCTCTCATTGGTGGCTCCGCCGGTCTGTGCCATGTTCTGTCCCCCCAGATGCTGCACTAGGAATAATACATATCAGTTTTGCCCGCAGTGTTCCTTTAATAATAACCTTATTAAACATGTAACAACTAAACCACAGAAACTATTCACAAACAATCTTAGCTGGATCTGATGGCTACTTGGTTGAGAATGAGGTCATGTAGGGAGAGATAATGAGCGCTTCCTTCTATCAGGAGTGGTGGACAGTAGGAAGCGCTCAGAATCGCTGTCTGATAACCCAGTATTTCCTTTTTTTGATAATTACATTTTCTGACCTGTCCCAGTAAAACAATAGTCTTGGACTACACCTCCATGATGGATGATTCACTGTTCTTCCTCTCCATGATGGATGATTAATAACTCTGCATCTGTTCTGATTTCACATAAAGCCATAGACTCAGGAGTGTGCAGCCTGTATGTCCTTCAGTTGTGAAGCTACATGGTTGTCAGGGCATGCTGGGATTTGTCGTTTAACAATAGATGGAGATCCTCGGGTTGGATGGCCCATTGTTTTTGTGGCTTTTGGCCAAGATTAGAATAATACAAAATATCAATGAGATTTTCCAAAGTTCTTGCCACAAAATAGCAAATGAGATGGAACCAAGAAGGTCTGGGCCCTTTATCTCCAAGGGCCCAGTAGAAGTTGCATCATCTCTCTCTGTATGTATTGTCTAGTCTGCAGTCAATAAACCCTGAATGCGACATATCATTATGAGATGGAACTTGCATTGAAATTCAGGGTCTAAAGCAATGGTCTCAACTGTCCCACATTCAGAGGGACAGTCCTGGATTCGGATAGCTGTGTTGCCATTCCAGAAGGGCATGCCACTGTCCCACTCACCACCATCACTTCTCCGGACTCTTGCTTGTCCCATCATTGTGTCCAGAAGGGGAGAAGTTAAACTTTGCTGTGAGCATCAGGCCCTGTCAATGTAGTCAAAACAGCACGCTGCCTTTACCGCTGATTGAGTTAGTGGAGCGAGTTAGTGGAGTGGGACCGCAGGGGGTCACTAAAACTGATAGGAGCTACAGTGAGTCACTATAACTAAGAGGGGCTAAAGGTGGCTCTATAAGTGAAGCCATAGAGGCACCAAAGGAGGCCAAAGGAGGCACTAATAGTGGGGCCACAGGGGGTCACTATAACTAAGAGGGGTTACGGGAGATCACCATAATTAAGAAGAGCTACAGGGGGCACTATGAGTAGGGCTATGGGGTGGTCACTATAATTAAGAGTGGCCGCAGGAAGCACTACTAGTGGCACATAAGGGTTCACTCTAATTAAGAGAGGCGACACAGGGTCATTATACCTAAGAGGGGCCACTATAACTAAGATGGGCCACTGTGTAACACTGTAATTAAGGGGAGCCACAGAAAGTCACTATTATTAGTGAGGCCGTAGAAGAGGCACTATAACAATGAGGGAATAACTGAGTGGGGCATTGGGAGTATTGGCAGCATGGGGAGAGTGTGCAGAGATGAGTACTGACTAAAAGCAATCCTGTTGGGCTGGGCTCAGACAGAGAAAAAGTAAAAAAGGATGCCACCAATTAGGGACAATATCACCTGTGATCACTGGAGGTAACTGCACTGCAATCACTATCACTATGTAGAGCTGGTATCTAACTATTATTTAAAGGTATGCTAGCGTTGTATTGGGGTCACTGAGGGCCACTACTACAGCGAAGGGACACGAAGAGCGTGGCTTAATGAAGGAGTGTGGCCAAATGTAAAGAGAATGCCATGTGCGCTAAACGTTGGTTATCTTTTCAGTGTTCAAACGTTGGGATTTATGCTGTGAAGAGGCTTTACACTAGTGTGTATTATGACCTATCAGTAGGACAGGTCTTAAAAGTCAATCGGTGGAGGAGGTTCCAAGAATTAGGATCCCCACTGGTCTTCAGGAATGGGCCGGGAGAGAGCAGGCTGCTTTTACTTGATATTTAATTTGGGCGTTATAATAAAGTGGCTGCAAATTTGGAAAGTTCCACAGAGAACGACCATGTAAAGTGACTACGAGACTTTCAGTTAACTGCATACGACATCTGGGTATTGGGATGCATAACACAAGCCTGGATATCTACAGAACCCGCAGAGCGTCTGCCCGGATGCAGGAAACCCATGAGTCGTACCCTCATTCCACTGCATCCATCTAGAGGTTTCTGCCATACTGCCTGTTGCTTAGCAACTGTTTCAACTGATGTTGCTGCGTTACATTGTATACTTTTACACAAGGTAAAGCTATTTGGCAACAATTGACCACAGCACGATTCTCCCAGGCAACTATTGAAACCTGTTGCTAGGCAAAAGTGTAATCATCTGCAGGTTGCTTAGCAACAAAGTAACCAAGGAAATCAATGCCTCGTATCCACTGAAGATGATGTGAGCCGTATGAACCATTAGCAAATGCTGCCATAGATTTCCTAATTAAGAGACTATTTTTAGGTGGCTGGGATTAACCTCTTCCATGCCGGAAGAAGAACAGCTCTATGATAGGGCTTCTTTTATATTTATTTAGGCTTTATAAAAGACATGAATAGGATTACTAAAGTGGGGGTCCATACAGGGAAATGATATAAGATGATTTTGAGGTACCTGAAATCCCACGTTTCATCCATCGAGGCTCCTCCAGGACCACAAAGAAGTTCTCTTGTTTCTCATATTCTTCGTCATCAACAATCTTGACTTGTAGGGTTTTACTGAGGAGAGAGAATGGGAGAGGCTTGTAAGTCCCATGACTAGAGATCGATGCATTCTTGCAAATCAGTCCCACATGGCAGGCAATGTTATATATTTAAGGCCATAATACGGTCTGAAAACCCAGACCAAACCCGGCTCCATCAAACTGAACTTCAATCATCTTAGAGATGCAATATGGACTCTAAATTTCGTCTCTTTTACTGCCATCAGCGTTGAGGGGTTGTCCCATCTTACCAATGTCTTTCCATGCGCCCTGTGACCCTTTTTTAATAAAAATCTTTGTAAGACACTTTTAATTTCTTCTTCGGTTCAGCGCCGCCATTCTACATTTGGCTCATGTAATACATGAACAAAGCCCTAAATTCAGAGACACGACTTCCAGTGGAGTTCCCCAGAGTTGGCTACTCCAACACTTGATGTGTTAACTGCATTTTTGCAATCAGGTCTTAAAGGGGTTGTCCCGCGCCGAAACGTGTTTGTTTTTTTTTAACCCCCCCCCCCCCGTTCGGCGCGAGACAACCCCGATGCAGGGGTTAAAAAAACAACCCGCACAGCGCTTACCTGAATCCCGGCGGTCCGGCGTCTTCATACTTACCTGCTGAAGATGGCCGCCGCGATCCTCTGTCTCCGTGGACCGCAGGGCTTCTGTGCGGTCCATTGCCGATTCCAGCCTCCTGATTGGCTGGAATCGGCACGTGACGGGGCGGAGCTACACGGAGCCGGCATTCTACATGAGCGGCCCCATAGAAGACTGCAGAAGACCCGGACTGCGCAAGCGCGGCTAATTTGGCCATCGGAGGGCGAAAATTAGTCGGCTCCATGGGAACGAGGACGCTAGCAACGGAGCAGGTAAGTATAAAACTTTTTATAACTTCTGTATGGCTCATAATTAATGCACAATGTACATTACAAAGTGCATTATTATGGCCATACAGAAGTGTATAACCCCACTTGCTGCCGCGGGACAACCCCTTTAATGTGATGTTTAATAAGTGTAAAAAGTTATGACATTGTTGTTCACATTTCTCCACTGTAATGTGTGTCCTGGTAATGTTCTCCAACCCCTGGTGTGTACAGTCAGGGGAGTGTTTAGCCAGGCTTGGCCAAGAGTACATAGCCTGGGATTGGTAGCTTAGATCCCCATCACAGGTTGGGCGTCTAACTGCTGCCAAGTAAAGAACTCTCCCTGTCAATAAGTGTTTTACCTGCTAAATCCTGCTTCTTGGAGTAACTTCCCACCATCTACACCATCTGCACTGAGATACCACACTATACACTCCAGGCAAGGACTACTACCCCTATTTTTGTTTAGTTCTCAACTTTTCATATTTATTATTTTTGTTCGGAACAGGTCCCTACCTGTATATGGACTGGTGTCACAACAAAACAACATCTTCCCCTACACGTGGGTAGCGCCCCACTGGGGTATCACCAACTTACCCTGCCCGGCCTCACGGGCAGCGTGCAATAAGAACTGCCAAACTTTACCACTCAGTAGCCCCATGTCCAGACCACCTTTACCATCTTGCCAAGCGGAGCAGCAGAGCCACCGTGACTACCATCTTAGTTTTCCTCGCTACTTAACCCCTACTAAGTCTGGCGCGCTGCAACAGCAACTCTGCCCCAGTGCAAAATATGTAATATGGCCCTTGCACCATCTGCCATATATAACACTGGTATCCTCTAATTTGGCAGAGTTGAATTTGGGCAACGTCTGTCACCAGGTCAAAGCGCAACTGCTACCTTTTCCCCCCCGTATGTCATGAGCAGATAGATTAAGAGACGGAGAACATGTTGCATTAAACATAAAAAGTCTTAAATTGACAGCTGAATTAGCGGTACCGGCATTTTAACTTGGCATGCAATAACAGAATACTGTAACTTTGTTTCGATACTTGACAGTGTGGATTTTAAACTTGGCAACACTGTCTCATCTTGTCAGCCCTCGCAGAACCACGTCACAGTTTCTTTAGCTGCTCAGCAGGCCTGGCATGGCTCTGTGGACACATTCTACAGTTCACAATGATATGCACTAGAGATGAGCGAACACCAAAATGTTCGGGTGTTCGTTATTCGTAACGAACTTCCCGTGATGCTCGAGGGTTCGTTTCGAACAACGAACCCCATTGAAGTCAATGGGCGACCAGAACATTTTTGTATTTCGCCGATGCTCGCTAAGGTTTTCATGTGTGAAAATCTGGGCAATTCAGGAAAGTGATGGGAATGACACAGCAACGGATAGGGCAGGTGAGGGGCTACATGTTGGGCTGCATCTCAAGTTCACAGGTCCCACTATTAGGCCACAATAGCGGCAAGAGTGGGCCCCCCCCCCCTCCCAACAACTTTTACTTCTGAAAAGCCCTCATTAGCATGGCATACCTTTGCTAAGCACCACACTACCTCCAACAAAGCACAATCACTGCCTGCATGACACTCCACTGACACTTCTCCTGGGTTACATGCTGACCAACCGCCCCCCCTCCCCCCCACAGCGCACACCAAACTGTCCCTGCGCAGCCTTCAGCTGCCCTTATGCCACACCACCCTCATGTCTATTTAGAAGTGCGTCTGCCACGACGAGGGACCGCAGGCACACACTGCACAGGGTTGGCACGGCTAGGTAGCGACCCTCTTTAATAGGGGCGGGGCGATAGCCCACAATGCTGTACAGAAGCAATGAGAAATACAATCCTGTGCCACCGCCATCAGGAGCTGCACACGTGGGCATAGCAATGGGGAACCTATGTGCCACACACTATTCATACTGTCAAGGTGTCTGCATGCCCCAGTCAGACTGGTTATATGCACCTTAACAGTAACCGCGTTGGTGGTAATGTGGTGGTGACTGCGGACCTAGTACCACGGTTGTATTTTGTTGGTTTTCGGAATGTGGCCAGGATTAAGTGGGCCGTGGCGGGGGGATGGTGGGGGGGCTGTCTTGTAGTGTCGGTAAAGGTGAAATTCTTGGACTGCCACCAGACGAACCAATGCAAAGGCATTTGCCAACAATGTTTTCCCTGTTGGAGGAGGAGGGGGATGTTTTTGAGGCACTACGTGTCCTCTCCACGTGTCCGTTCCATGTAAGCAATAGTAGCACTCAAGACAGGCCCCAGTAACAATTCTGAAGCAGCAGTATAGCGGGAGCGCAGTCTTCGTTCCATGTAAGCAATAGTAGCACTCAAGACAGGCCCCAGTAACAATTCTGAAGCAGCAGTATAGCGGGAGCGCAGTCTTAGTTCCATTTCAGTAGCCTTAGTATAGCCAAGGCACAAGTGACATTTATGTAGCTAAAGTGTAGGCCAACCCCACACACCTTTCTGTACCATGAGTGCAGGCGAAGAACATAGAAATTACTATGATTACACTGTAGGTGAGGGCCCCAAAAAATTGGTGTACCAACAGTACAAATGTACCTCAGTAAAAATTGGCCATGCCCAACCAAGATGGCAGGTGAATCGCTTTGGTTAATGTGGCTTAAGTGGTAACTAGGCCTGGAGGCAGCCCAGTGTAACGAAAAATTGGTTCAAGTTAAAGTTCCAACGCTTTTAAGCTAATTGAAACTTATAAAAATTGTTCTGAAAAATTATTTGAGTGAGCCTTGTGGCCCTAAGAAAAATTGCCCGTTCAGCGTGATTACGTGAGGTTTCAGGAGGAGGAGCAGGAGGAGGAGGAGGAATATTAGACACAGATTGATGAAGCAGAAATGTCCCCGTTTTGGATGGTGATAGAGAACGATGCTTCCATCCGCGGGTGCAGCCTACGTATTGCTTAGGTATCGCTGCTGTCCGCTGGTGGAGAACAGAAGTCTGGGGAAATCCAGCCTTTGTTCATCTTGATGAGTGTTAGCCTGTCGGCACTGTCGGTTGACAAGCGGCTACGCTTATCTGTGATGATTCCCCCAGCCGCACTAAACACCCTTTCCGACAAGACGCTAGCCGCAGGACAAGCAAGCACCTCCAGGGCATACAGCGCTAGTTCAGGCCACATGTCCAGCTTCGACACCCAGTAGTTGTAGGGG
The DNA here is from genome assembly GCF_035609145.1 of Eleutherodactylus coqui. Taxonomy (NCBI): domain Eukaryota; kingdom Metazoa; phylum Chordata; class Amphibia; order Anura; family Eleutherodactylidae; genus Eleutherodactylus; species Eleutherodactylus coqui. Next base: position 141,292,259 of record NC_089846.1, read on the forward strand.
GCAGAGGCGTCACCAAGGATGGTCGTGCGATCCGCTACGTACTCCCTCACCATCCTTTTACAGTGCTCCCGCCGACTCAGCCGTGACTGGGGAGCGGTGACACAGTCTTGGTGGGGAGCCATAAAGCTGGCCAGGCCCTTAAAGACTGTTGCACTGCCTGAGATGTACATGCTGCTCGATCTACGCACATCCCCTGCAACATGGCCCTCGGAACTGCGCCTTCTGCCACTAGCGCTGTCGGCTGGGAATTTTACCATCAGCTTGTCCGCAAGGGTCCTGTGGTATAGCAACACTCTCGAACCCCTTTCCTCTTCGGGAATCAGAGTGGGCAGGTTCTCCTTATACCGTGGATCGAGCAGTGTGTACACCCAGTAATCCGTCGTGGCCAGAATGCGTGCAACGCGAGGGTCACGAGAAAGGCATCCTAACATGAAGTCAGCCATGTGTGCCAGGGTACCTGTACGCAACACATGGCTGTCTTCACTAGGAAGATCACTATCAGGATCCTCCTCCTCCTCCTCCTCAGGCCATACACGCTGAAAGGATGACAGGCAATCAGCCGGTGTACCGTCAGCAGCGGCCCAAGCTGTCTCTTCCCCCTCCTCCTCATCCTCCTCATGCTCCTCCTCCTCCTCCTGTACGCACTGAGAAATAGACAGGAGGGTGCCCTGACTATCCAGCGGCATACTGTCTTCCCCCGCCCCCGTTTCCGAGCGCAAAGCAGCTGCCTTTATGGTTTGCAGGGAATTTCTCAAGATGCATAGCAGAGGAATGGTGACGCTAATGATTGTAGCATCGCCGCTCACCACCTGGGTAGACTCCTCAAAATTACCAAGGACATGGCAGATGTCTGCCAACCAGGCCCACTCTTCTGAAAGGAATTGAGGAGGCTGACTCCCACTGCGCCGCCCATGTTGGAGTTGGTATTCGACTATAGCTCTACGTTGTTCATAGAGCCTGGCCAACATGTGGAGCGTAGAGTTCCACCGTGTGGGCACGTCGCACAGCAGTCGGTGCACTGGCAGCTTAAAGTGATGTTGCAGGGTGCGCAGGGTGGCAGCGTCCGTGTGGGACTTGCGGAAATGTGCGCAGAGCCGGCACGCCTTTACGAGCAGGTCTGACAAGCGTGGGTAGCTTTTCAGAAAGCGCTGAACCACCAAATTAAAGACGTGGGCCAGGCATGGCACGTGCGTGAGGCTGCCGAGCTGCAGAGCCGCCACCAGGTTACGCCCGTTGTCACACACGACCATGCCCGGTTGGAGGCTCAGCGGCGCAAGCCAGCGGTCGGTCTGCTGTGTCAGACCCTGCAGCAGTTCGTGGGCCGTGTGCCTCTTATCGCCTAAGCTGAGTAGTTTCAGCACGGCCTGCTGACGCTTGCCCACCGCTGTGCTGCCACACCGCGCGACACCGACTGCTGGCGACATGCTGCTGCTAACACATCTTGATTGTGAGACAGAGGAGGAGGAGGAGGAGGAGGGTGCTTTAGTGGAGGAAGCATACACCTCCGCAGATACCAGCACCGAGCTGGGGCCCGCAATTCTGGGGGTGGGTAGGACGTGAGCGGTCCCAGGCTCTGACTCTGTCCCAGCCTCCACTAAATTCACCCAATGTGCCGTCAGGGAGATGTAGTGGCCCTGCCCGCCTGTGCTTGTCCACGTGTCCGTAGTTAAGTGGACCGTGGCAGTAACCGCGTTGGTGAGGGCGCGCACAATGTTGCGGGAGACGTGGTCGTGCAGGGCTGGGACGGCACATCGGGAAAAGTAGTGGCGACTGGGAACTGAGTAGCGCGGGGCCGCCGCCTCCATGATACTTTTGAAGGACTCTGTTTCCACAACCCTATACGGCAGCATCTCAAGGCTGATGAATTTTGCTATGCGGACGGTTAACGTTTGAGCGTGCGGGTGCGTGGCGGCGTACTTGCGCTTGCGCTCGAACACTTGCGCAAGCGACGGCTGAACGGTGCGCTGAACTACACTGCTGGATGGGGCCGAGGACAGCGGAGATGAGGGTGTGGGTGCAGGCCATGAGGCGGTAGTGCCTGTGTCCTGAGAGGGGGGTTGCATCTCAGTGGCAGGTTGGGGCACAGGGGGAGAGGCAGGGGTGCAAACCGGAGGCGGTGAACGGCCTTTGTCCCACCTTGCGGGGTGCTTGGCCATCATATGTCTGCGCATGGTGGTGGTGGTGAGGCTGTTGGTGTTGGCTCCCCGGCTGAGCTTTGCGCGACAAAGGTTGCACACCACTGTTCGTCGGTCGTCAGGCGTCTCTGTGAAAAACTGCCAGACCTTAGAGCACCTCGGCCTCCGCAGGGTGGCATGGCGCGAGGGGGCGCTTTGGGAAACACTTGGTGGATTATTCGGTCTGGCCCTGCCTCTACCCCTGGCCCTGGACACCGCACTGCCTCTTGCAACCTGCCCTGCTGATGCCCTTGACTCCCCCTCTGAAGACCTGTCCTCCTGAGTAAGCGTTGCACACCAGGTGGGGTCAGTCACCTCATCGTCCTGCTGCTCTTCCTCCGAATCCTCTGTGCGCTGCTCCCTGGGACTTACTGCCCTTACTACTACCTCACTGCAAGACAACTGTGTCTGATCGTCATCGTCCTCCTGACCCACAGAAAGTTGTTGAGACAGTTGGCGGAAGTCCCCAGCCTCTTCCCTCGGACCCCGGGAACTTTCGAATGGTTGGGCATCAGTGACGATAAACTCCTCTGGTGGGAGAGGAACCGCTGCTGCCCAATCTAAGCAGGGGCCCGAGAACAGTTCCTGGGAGTGCTCCCGCTCCTGAGCAGGTGTTATTGTAGTGGAGTGAGGAGGCTGGGAGGAAGGAGGAGCAGCAGACAGAGGATTCGGATTGGCAGCAGTGGACGGCGCAGAACTGCGGGTAGACGATAGGTTGCTCGAAGCACTTTCTGCCATCCAGGACAGGACCTGCTCACACTGCTCATTTTCTAATAACCGTCTCCCGCGTGGACCCATTAATTGGGCGATGAATGTGGGGACGCCAGAAACGTGCCTCTCTCCTAATCGCGCAGTAGTCGGCTGCGACACACCTGGATCAGGAGCTTGGCCTGTGCCCACACCCTGACTTGGCCCTCCGCGTCCTCGGCCGCGTCCACGTCCTCTAGGCCTACCCCTACCCCTCAGCATGCTGTATTACCAGTGATTTGATTTCACAGGCAGGAAATAAATTGGCGCAAGACTGCAGGCCAAATATAATTTTTGCCCTTTTTGGAAAACGAAAGGCCCCACTGCCTCTAGTGAATGAATTATCTAAGTTTAATAACTGTGCTGTGTCCCTGCTTATGTGTCACAGAACGTGAGGGTAGCAGAGTTATTATAACTCTTGGAGAGCAGGTATTTTTTTCCCAATTAAGGAAAGCAAATGGCGAAGCCAGCAGTAAAGCGTAGCTGGGTGCGTATGATTTAGCACTGTTCTTCACGCAGCTCACACGTCTCCACCGCCCGTAAGGACGGACAGAGGCTGGACAAATAGATTTGTTTTCAGTTTTTTCCCACCAACAGGCAGCACTGCGTATATTCAATGAACATGAGAAGTTTAATAACTGTGCTGTGTCCCTGCTTATGTGTCACAGAACGTGAGGGTAGCAGAGTTATTATAACTCTGGCAGAGCAGGTATTTTTTTCCCAATTAAGGAAAGCAAATGGCGAAGCCAGCAGTAAAGCGTAGCTGGGTGCGTATGATTTAGCAATGTTTTTCACGCAGCTCACACGTGTCCACCGCCCGTAAGGACGGACAGAGGCTGGACAAATAGATTTGTTTTCAGTTTTTTCCCACCAACAGGCAGCACTGCGTATATTCTATGAATAATAACTGTGTTGTGGCCCTGCCTATACAATTCTTTCCCTGCAGTATCAATGGAGGGTGGAATGCTCTGCAGAGGCGATTTTGAGAAGCCCAAAAAAAATGCAGCACAGCTAACAGCAGCCTGGACAGTACTGCACACGGATAAATATGGCCCTAGAAAGGACCGTTGAGGTTCTTGAAGGCTACACTCACTCCTAACACTCTCCCTGCCTATGCAGCACTTCTGTCCCTAATGCCGGGTGCAACGGTCTGCAGAGGCGATTTTGAGAAAAAAAAAAATCCCACTGCTAACAGCAGCCAACACACAGCTATCAGTGGCCCTAATAAGGACCTTTGGGGGGTCTTGAAGCCTACACTAACTACCAATTCTTTCCCTACAGCAGCTCCGGTATAAACAGCACTGTCCCTCATCTAACTCACACCGCATCTGAGGCGAGCCGCGGGAGGGGACGACTTTTATATTAGGCGAACACCTGATCTCGCCAGCCACTCACAGCAGGGGGGTGGTATAGGGCTTAAACGTTGCAGGGGGGAGTTGTAATGCCTTCCCTGTCTTTCAATTGGCCAGAAAAGCGCGCTAACGTCTCAGGGAAGGAAGTGAAAGTAACCAGAACACCGCATGGTGTTCGTCACGAATAACGAACATCCCGAACACCCTAATATTCGCACGAATATCAAGCTCGGAAGAACACGTTCGCTCATCTCTAATATGCACTCACAATCTCTATAGTGGACTCTCTCAGCAATACAACAGGTCATGTCTGGAGCCCCTCAGCTTCAACTGTCCAACTGACCGCACTCTCAGCTCCGACCAGACGGCTCCAGGCATCTCTTGCAGCAAACACTCAGGCTGCACCCAACCTCTTCCACAGCAAGCTTCCAAGGCTTCTCTTATGGCTCTTGACTAAGGCCACACCTAGCCTTGCACCGACCTCTCATACTTGCTTGCAAATGTAAGAGACTCACCCTATGTGGTTAAGGTTGCCATGGAGATGGACTGGGAAATGTAACAAAAACTGCGCTAAAATCACATGCTCAGCTCACCTCAATGAAAATGTGGCACACGCAACTGAACTGGCACAAAGTCTGACGCATCAGGGCCTATTGCCATGGTAACTCCTGTAGGGGAGTCTCTTAAGGCCCATTTATATGTAACGATTATCACATTGTGTACTTTTCGTTTGAACGATGATTTTAAAGGGGTTGTCCCGCGGCAGCAAGTGGGTCTATACACTTCTGTATGGCCATAATAATGCACTTTGTAATGTACATTGTGCATTAATTATGAGCCATACAGAAGTTATAAAAAGTTTTATACTTACCTGCTCCGTTGCTGGCGTCCTTGTTCCCATGGAGCCGACTAATTTTCGCCCTCCGATGGCCAAATTAGCTGCGCTTGCGCAGTCCGGGTCTTCTGCTCTCTTCAATGGAGCCGCTCGTGCAGAATGCCGGCTCCGTGTAGCTCCGCCCCGTCACGTGCCGATTCCAGCCAATCAGGAGGCTGGAATCGGCAATGGACCGCACAGAAGAGCTGCGGTCCACGGAGGAAGAGGATCCCGGCGGCCATCTTCACCGGTAAGTATAGAAGTCACCGGAGCGCGGGGATTCAGGTAAGCGCTCCGGTAAGCTGTCTTTAGGTCCCTGCATCGGGGTTGTCTCGCGCCGACCGGGGGGGGGGTTGAAAAAAAAAAAACCCGCTTCGGCGCGGGACAACCCCTTTAAGGTAAACTTAAAATCCATCATTTATCTACTGAGAGGTAAAGCAAACACATTTACCTCTTAGTAGACCGCACGCTGTTATCTTCATGGGAGCCAGCAGATAACAATGTAATTTGCCGTCAGCCAGGAGCAGAACAATTAATCGCAGGCTGGGCTCTGCAAACAGCTCCTGGAGGTCCTTTTACATGCAAGTGAAGACAATAAAGTGTTGATAGCAATTAATGGCCATTAACACTTTATGCAAATAGATCACAAAATTTTTCAATCTTTGAGTTGTTTGAAAGATTATCTTTGCATGTAAATGGGCCTTTACACAGATGGAACAATAGATAGAGGTTGGAGAGGCTGCTGGATATGAGGAGGGGGCACACAGTGCTGGTGAGGAAGAAGCCAGAGAGGGAGAGAGGAGTGCTGACGTCACACAGAACTGAGTACAATATGAGTTTGTTACCTGTGATCAAGAAAGAAAGATCTTACGAAATGCGTCTGAGAATAGACACGGTGTTACGTGGTTCGTACTATTTGTCATTTTATTGATTTTCTGGAATTAAAGAGGTTTTTTCAAGAAGCCGGCTCTTCTCCTTTGTTGTTGCTATTTAAGCCGTTTGACTCATGGTCAGCCTGAAAACCTTCACACTAAAGCGGGGTAAATACCACTTACTAACCAGATGAAGATAACGTTGTGTTATGTAATTTGGAATTCACACAGAACTGAGCCTGGGAAAGAGCTGAGGAAGATACTGCCCGGACTTTGAGAGGAGCAGGGTCGTCCGACATCAGTAGAGGAGCAGGGAGTAGCACTCCTAACCCCAGCACAATGCTGCTCTATTGTTTGTGTCAGTAGAAATGGCAACTCCTGTGCACAAAATGGTAAGTGAGGCCAGCCTCATAAGGGACACCGGGTGTGCACACCAGGAAGGGGTTAAAATATAGTTAGTCAGCAGGCCTGCTGCAGAGGATAGGGTTTTTACTAAGGACAGTTTCTGATCACAGATGAAGTTATTTGTTGGCCAGAGTAGAGTGTCGTCTGATGGACCAACCAAGCCTTAAAGAGACAGCACAAGTATATACTCTGATTGGAATGTTAACCCCCAAAGGGTTGCTGTGTATCTTAGTCTGTAATTTGTATTTCCCAGAGTTGGTTCTATTACTAGTCGAATGTTATTCATATTGTTCAAATGGTATTACTGTTATTATGGATTCCTCACAAGTCAGTAGGATTCTCACGTTTTAGCTAGCAATCGATAGCGCCTAGGCATTCCTAAAAGTTTAATTGCTCGATAACTATTATTCTGGTTCACTTCTGTTTCTGTTTTAAATAAATATTGTGCATTTTGGTTATTTCATCTGCTACATTCCCTGCCCAGCACAGTGGCCGCTTATGAAAACCTTCAAAATGGCCACCTTCATTGAGATGCAGAGCTGTTCACGAGGGCCACGACAGCGTCTATTACATCATTGCATAACACTAAACCGCAGTAGTTATGCAATAACCACCAGTCCCTATAGCATCTCCCCCAGGGAGTATTAGCATCGTATGTCATCTCCAAAAGAACACTAGCAGTTGTTTCATTTACCCAACTGCACAAAGTCAAACCTTGTTGGCCCCCTTATATATAGCTGCACGTCTACCAAGAGTCCTCCTGCACCCTGTCCGTGTGCCACCACGGTGGATGCTGCCTATATATACAGATTTTCATTTGCATGTGTATAAATGAGAATTTTATGAAGGTCGATTTGGGTTGCAAAAATCTACGTTTACGTGGGCTAGAATAAGCCAAGAGGGAGAGCAGATAGGAGGGTCGGCGCACTGGAAGTGTGCGACATTACTCAGGGAGCAGACTGATCTGATAATGAGTAGCTTTCGCAGCACCCATAGGCAAGGAACGCAGAAGAGAGGGGGTGGCATAGAGATGTGGAGTTTGTTGATGAATAATTGAAGCCCCATATTCATGAAGTGTCGTCCCCGAGGTCACTGAAATGTTTAAAAGCCTCCTATAGGCCCAACGCCAGACCTGAAGAAGAGAAGGTCCTCAGGTCCTGACCTTATCATTTCCAGGTTCTGTCTTACATCCTATACGGGGCGTTACTGATACACAGAGGGGCAGTGCGGGGAGAAGGTGTTCATATGCCGGTACAAAAATGTCAAGCGCAATGGCACAAAGCATAATGTATAATTTACAGCATGCTCTTTCCCACCCACATTACTACACTTGCTTTAGAATTCTCTGGTGGGCATGGGCTGAAGAAAGCAAGCTGCTGACACTTACTTTACAAATGGAAATGTAAGAGCACACAAGAGGCTGTAGGCCCAGGCCAAGTGATTGAAAGGGTTGTCTGGTATAGATGTAGTGTGACCGTGGTAGTACGCCAAGGCTCGGAACAAGACAGAGAAACCGGAGGCACCAAGACAGAGAAACCGGAGGCACCAAGACAGAGAAACCGGAGGCACCAAGACAGGGAAACCGGAGGCATCAAGACAGGGAAACCGGAGGCACCAAGACAGAGAAACCGGAGGCACCAAGACAGGGAAACCAGAGGCACCAAGACAGAGAAACCGGAGGCACCAAGACAGAGAAACCGGAGGCACCAAGACAGAGAAACCGGAGGCACCAAGACAGAGAAACCGGAGGCACCAAGACAGGGAAACCGGAGGCATCAAGACAGGGAAACCGGAGGCACCAAGACAGAGAAACCGGAGGCACCAAGACAGGGAAACCAGAGGCACCAAGACAGAGAAACCGGAGGCACCAAGACAGAGAAACCGGAGGCACCAAGACAGAGAAACCGGAGGCACCAAGACAGAGAAACCGGAGGCACCAAGACTGAGAAACCGGAGGCACCAAGACAGGGAAACCGGAGGCACCAAGACAGGGAAACCAGAGGCACCAAGACAGGGAAACCAGAGGCACCAAGATAGAGAAACCGGAGGTACCAAGACAGAGAAACCGGAGGCACCAAGATAGAGAAACCGGAGGTACCAAGACAGAGAAACCGGAGGCACCAAGACAGAGAAACCGGAGGCACCAAGACAGAGAAACCGGAGGCACCAAGACAGAGAAACCGGAGGCACCAAGACAGGGAAACCAGAGGCACCAAGACAGGGAAACCAGAGGCACCAAGACAGAGAAACCGGAGGCACCAAGACAGAGAAACCGGAGGCACCAAGGCACAGATTAGAGTCAGGGGTGTAACTATAGGGGATGCAGGGGATGCGGTTGCACCTGGGCCCAGCGGCCTTAGAGGCCCATAAGGCCTCTCTTCTCCATATAGGGAGCCCAGTACTATAAGTAAAGCATTATAGTTGGAGACCCTGTTACAGGTTTTGCATCGGGGCCCGGGAGCTTCAAGTTACGCCTCTGATTAGAGTAATTGTTTTATAGTGATAAGTAGATTCAGAACAAAGGGGTTTTGACGGAGTCTGACCAGTGCGACTTACCAGCGAGTCGCCCACCACCATAACATACCGTAAATGTGGGCACACTACCACTGTCTAATAACTATAAGAGCTGAGCGGCACAAGGCTCGGTCAGGACAGTATAAGCCTTCTTTGATTAGTCCATTAATATCAATAATGTGGACAAATCCGAGTCACCTCATTATGGAGAGGCCTTCACATGGGACGATTGTCGACTGCCGATTTACAAGCACCGAAACTCAATGATGAAGATAGGCAAACAGATTATTGGTGGTCATTGAGTTGCTGGCAGCATCTACACTGAATGATTATTGTTCAGATTCACACGGGCCTGAATGATTACATTCTGTGTAAAAGGGCCCTAATCATGTGGCCCTGCACGGCTTGGGGGGCCACTCTACAGTACACAGCAAGAGAAATGAAAGCTGTATTGTTCCAAGCTCAAAAATGGCCGACCACTTGGAAGTGTTAGTTCCATCTTAGTTGTTTACAAATGTACACACGATAGTCCTATCCGAGAGACCGGTCTCTACTTACACTTTACGTTCGGCTGCTGTATCACCGCCTGTAGTGTTTGCAGGTGCCTGTGAGTGATGTACGGCTTCACTGCATCAACACGTCCTCTCTGCAAACACCAGCAAAGCACTGCTGGGAACTAATGAGCAGTTCCTCCTAACTCTCCGCAGCTTCCTCCCATCTCAGGTGGCTATGGCTTTCCACCAGTAGGGTGGACCTGGGTGACCCCTGCTGACTCCTCCAATGATACTCCAAAGCAACCGTGTCACCAGTTCCCTCAGAGTGCGCTCAACAACAACTGTTTCACCCAGGGGCGTAGTTAGAGGCTCAGGGGCCCGGGTTCAAAAGTTCAGCTCGGGCCCCCCACCTGCACCCGTACGCATGCCTAAACTGTCCTGCCTACAGCTGCAGAATACATTTACATACATGATTCAGCCCCTTGGCATAAACTTCCCAAACATGACTTATTTCCTGGACTACGTGAAAATGTGTTTGTAGCCCCTCAGGATGTGTTCATGTTTTTTGTTGCATTTTTGAATTACAATTAAAATCACATAAAAAAAAACACAAACACTCTAAAAACTGCATGTTTATTTAACCAAAACGTCTGTTTAAACCAAATGCAGGTTTTTGATGCATTTTTTAATTGTGTGTATTCATAACAGTTAATACCCAGGTTATACCAGCATGGTACATATCACTATATACAGGGGATGTATAACTTATACCAGCTGTACATATATAATTATATACAGGAGATCCCCAGGTTATACCAGCATGCTCCATATCACTATATACAGGAGATGTATAACTTATACCAGCTGTACATATATAATTATATACAGGAGATCCCCAGGTTATACCAGCACGCTCCATATCACTATATACAGGAGATACCCAGGTTATACCAGCATGCTCCATATCACTATATACAGGGAGATGTATAACTTATACCAGCTGTACATATATCATTATATACAGGAGATCCCCAGGTTATACCAGCATGCTCCATCTATACAGGAAGATGTATATTTTCTGTATATAGTGACATAGAGTATGCTGGTGTAACCTTGATATCACCTGTATATAATTATGTATGTACAGCTGGTATAACTTATAGCAGCTATACGTAGATGATCATATACAATACATACTGTTCCCATGGTCCGCTGACTCCGTTCCCCTCCTGCGCTATCAGACACCATGAGTGCATTGCCAGCTGGACCAATCACACGTCTGATAGTGTACTGATAGACTGCAGTTGTGACCAATAAAAACTGCAGTCTCTCAATGGAAGGGAGGACAGCGAACCGGGAAAGTCTGCAGCCTGTAATTTGCTGTCGACTCCTTGGGTAGCAGTCCTCCCCTCCCTGAGTGTAACCTGCAGCCATCCCAAGGGTCCCAGCAGTGAGACAGTATATGGTGTGGGCCCGCGGGCCCCGGTTCGCTAAGGGTTCAGGTCGCAATCCTGACCCCTGCGACTTCTAGCAGAATGCCGGTGGTTCCACCCCTTCTCTGTCAGGTGACTCAGGAAATCATCCAGAGTATAGTAATCCAGAGGTGTTATGACATAACTTGGCCCCTAGATTCCCCTGTAATATCAAGTTTAACCCTAATCATTATATATTAGACAGCTATAGCAATTACCTATGCATTTTCTTCACACCTCCCAACAGGGTAGCCCCCTTCCATAGAAGTCAGGCAATAGTGGATCTATCACTAGAAAACCGGTTTAGAAAACTCATTTTCAAATACCCTATTAAAACATACAGAGATAGCAGAGGGGGGTCCCTCAACTGGGACCTCTAGCAAATAAATTACACAGACGGTACATTAATTGCAATAGACCCAGTGTATTCATTCATTTCCCCTTTGGTGGCACTGCAAGGGCAATGAACATCCTGTTAGGTTCCCCACAGAGTACAGGTAAAGATTCTAGAAGACTGACAATTGGCTGTAACCGACTTTGGGACCCTTTTAGCACGAAGGGATTGCCATTGATAGAATCACCAGCAACCTGTGTAATCTGTGAAGGAAACTGACAACAAGTGTTGAATTTCCCTACAGTGCCCCCACAGGAAAAAATAAGCATTACACAGTATCAAATAAATGGGCTGTCTGTGTAAAGCATGGATGCCTTAGGTACATGAGAGCAAGAGATGCTCTTTGTTGCTGCTCTCCCCTCTGACTAATACATCAGGCTGCTAAATATGGTACCTCAGCTGACTCAGACTCCCCTAATAGGGTATTTAAATAGGGTTATCTAAACCAAAAAACTGCCTTTAAATATGACATTCCCCCTGCGTATGCAGAAGACAGGTTGGATGTCGGACTTCTCTCCTGCTTACTGTAATAAACATATGCAGAAGAGAATTCTGATGTAAGACCTATCATCTGAATAGAGACAAGTGTCCGACCTCACCGGACATAGGAGCTAGGCAGGGAAATCACAATGTTGGATTGGAGAGGGTTAAAGGGTCACTCCAGTGATTTTCCTCCCTTCAGTATATAACTATCCCCCAGTATATATAAGTTGGTTAATATTACCTTGTTCACGTATTGCTCTCTATCCGTAACTTCCCATAATCCTCAGGTGGGTTATGTGACCTTGGCTTTATGTTCTCTCTAGTTAGTCAGGTTTTCAGTCAGTGGACTTCTTGTGTAATGGACCACGCCACACAAGCTCTTTGGAGGCAATCAAGTGAGGGGTGCAGGAATGGAACAGTGTGTTAATGCTGGAGTGGCCCTTTAAACCACAGCCACATGCTTCGGTCAGGGTTTTCAGCTCCAATGCTCATGCGTCATACAATGTGCTGCTCATGCCAGCATTGTAGTCACCAGATTACTTCGGAGGGGTTGATGAAAAAGGGTCTTATTCTGATTGACAGATTAAATGTCGGAAGCATTTTTTCCCTTGAGATGAGGAACGTTGGCTTCTACCTCATTCGCTTGTTTGCCTTCTTCTTGATCAACATTGCAAGTACAAAAGCTGAATGGCTGAAGGTCTTTGTTCCCCTTATCATCTGTATTACTATGTTATTATGTAACACTTTTACCTACCAAATCGGGCAGCTAAAACCCATCTGGTTTGTCCGCATGCCGCTGCCACAACTGGAAGACCCTCCTAACGCTGCATCCATATGAAAGGGAACTGCATCTGTAATCAATGCTCTCTAATTATACTTATTACTCCTAACTCTGCTTCAGGCTACAGCCACAGGAACTTTTTACATAAAAACATTTTATCTGAATGGGTTTGAGTGCATCAGTTATTATCCATCTGTTATTGGGGATCCACTGTGAATAGATATAGTAAAGGAAAAGACCAGATAGATAGATATGAGATAGATAGATAGATAGATAGATAGATAGATAGATAGATAGATAGATAGATAGATAGATATGAGATAGATAGATAGATAGGAGATAGATAGATAGATAGATAGATATGATGTAGATAGATAGATAGGAGATAGATAGATAGATAGATAGATAGATAGATAGATAGATAGATAGATAGATAGATAGATAGATAGATAGTATACAGATAGATAGATAGATAGATAGATAGATAGGAGATAGATAGATAGATATGAGATAGATAGTATACAGATAGATAGGAGATAGATAGATAGATATGAGATAGATAGTATACAGATAGATAGGAGATAGATAGATAGATAGATAGATAGGAGATAGATAGATATGAGATAGATAGATAGATAGATAGATAGATAGATAGATAGATAGATGGCTTCCAGAATCTGGATGGTTGAGGAGCGCGCAGTAAGGAGACACTTGGGTCATGCCGGGGCACTTGTGAGGAGTGCAGAAGAATGAACCAATCCTGCCTGTTGTGTTTCTGTCATTGAAGATCTGCTAAGAAGAGTTAACTGGCAGCGCTGCTCCTGCCGCTCTGCACCTGACGCCCTCCATCCTTTTCTCTATGGCCTCTTGTTGTGACAGTCCTCTCACAAAGAAATATCCCTCACTTGGGCGTCCCGTCGCGCCATTTCAGCCTCCTCTGCAGCATCTGAATTACGTGAGGCGGTTTGAACAAAGAAAAGCAAATCTTTCATTTGTGTTTTCCAGAGTGAGATAGTGGCGGGGTGTATGGGGAGCAGATCTCATCTGGCACAGCCACCCACGCTTCACTGCGAGGAGGGGACACTTCTTTGGACTTTCCGTGTGATGTGGTGGAGGTGAGGCTGCATCCTATGAGGGGATTCTGCTAATCTCAGCATCAAGATGCCATATAGCGATGAGCTTTGTTGAGGCGTCAGAGCGAGCGGAGATGTTCTTACATAAGTCTCATTGCTATAATGATATGCTGCTGTTACTAGGCCTGGCAGGAGATGTGTCACCTTCATCCATGAACTACACTTGGTGACATTTCTTGCAGGATTCGTGTTCAGTCACATGTTGACTTGTGTTGAAAAGCAGGATTTATTTCTGCCCAACTTCGACATTCTACAACCTAGATGTTATTACATACGTACGGCAGTCTTAAGACGGTGCGCACTGCAATAAGACGCATTGGTGCATCTTAAGGCCCATGATAAGTTGGAACGAGCGGTGACGTAGTGATCGTATATCATCATGCATCTACACTCAATCATTGGTTGGTTTCGATCGCTCATTGGATTATAACGGCGCTTCAATCAGCCTTTCTTCCCAGTAGATTGTTATCACAGCTGGTTGTACGAAGGATTCGCCACAGACAGGTTGATTTTTAGGTCCAAATAACTGATCCCTTCAGCAAGAATCTAACGATTTAGCACTCATCGTTTGGTCGCTGCTCGCGTTTACACCTAATAATTATAGAGCTAAAGCACTCGACTTAATGACTCGCATGAGAAGTGCGTAAAAAAGCCGTTAGGCTGCTTGTGCACCAGAAAATGCAGACGATGCCAGCGGTAGATTAGTACTGTATTCTGCACCAGATTGTGGTGTAAATGTTAGTAAATCTGTCAATCATTTACAATACACCAGTAATTGCAGCGGGCGGCGTACATATAGCAAGAGGTATGGTACATAACAAAGAAAGAAGTACAATAAACATCATTAAATGAGTGACAGGAACAGAGGCAGACAGGATCCTGCCCCCGAGGGCTTACAATCTACAAGGGACGAGGAAAAAAGAGACAGCAGGCAAGGGTAGAAGCTGCTTGTGTGGCACTGTAGTGGCAGTAGGGTTAGGGTGGGCATTTCTGAACATGTACCATGTTTCCCCGAAAATAAGACCTATCCCGATAACAAGCTTTACCCTGATTCTTGGGGAGGGAGAACTTGAAATATAAACCATCCCCGGAAAATAATCCCTAGCTACACTACATGATAAGAACAAACACAATACTAACCTAGCAGGTGGTGTCTGGGTCCTTCACGCTGGGCTGCGGCGCTCTGGCACCCTTCCGTGTAGTCCTAAATGCTGACGGAGCATCACTTGCTGGTGACGGGGTTTGAATACCCTGTCTCCAGCAAGAGATTGCTGTGATTGGATCACGAGTGCCGTGGCTCAGCCAATCAGAGCCGGTGCTCAATCAACCAATCACAGCTATTCAGTGAATGACATAAATGATAGAAAGAACTCTCTCCCCTCTGATACAGTTATCATTGAAATACTCGAATAGATAGAATATTTATAGTAAGTACATATAGAGGAGTTGGAATGAAATAACAAGCTGCTTTGTAGAGAATGTCTTCATGTATTATTTCTTTTAAGGTTAGCCTTAAATGGAACGTATTGATTATACTGCGCATATGTTGTAGATAGGGAGCGTCTACCGTGCAATGATCCAAGGCATAAGGGGTTAAAGATCAGGTGAAGTCAAATTGATGATGTTGTTAAAGACACGCATAGCATTGTGGGGATGAGATCGAAACGCGTACTCCGTGACCCCTAGTAGCCATGATGTACTGAGCACAATCTTATAATGAAGCATGGAAGCAGTTTTTCACAAAGTCCAAGCTCCCAGAGATCGTTCTTTCTTCTTATATGAATGGCCAGTTGGATGGAGGGGCAGCGGACTGAGAAACACCTCCGTGTTGGGAGGAATGTATTGTTTTACAGAGGATAAGGGGGGAAGGTAAAATCTGCAGTGAAGGTGAGCGGTTTTATTATATATGATTACAATGACATAATTGAATGGCTGTGATTGGTTCATCGAGCGCTGGCTCTGATTGGCTGAGGCAGTGTTCCTTAACCAATGACAGCAATCTCTTGCTGGAGGTGGGGTATTCAAGCCCCGTTACCAGGAAGAGAATGCTCTCTCAGCACTGAGGACTACATGGAAGACTGCCAGGGTGTTGCAGCCCAGTGCAAGGGACCCGAATGCCGCCTCCTAGATGAGTATCAAGACACCCCCCAAAAATAAGACACTGTGCATCTAGTTTTCAGGCTGCCTTTGAAAGTTTCAAAGCTGGGAGAGAATCTGATTATTTGGGGTAGTGAGCTCCACAGTATGAGAGGAAGCATGGGAGAAGTCTTGGAGATGATTATGTGAGGAACAGACTAGAGAAGAGCAGAGAAGAAGGTCTTGTGAAAATCAGACATTACGTGTGGGGAGGTATCGGGATATTAGGTCAGAGATGTATGGAGGGTAAAAGGTTGTGGACAGACTTATATGTCATTGGCAGTATCCTAAATTGGGTTTTCTGGCCAACAGGTAACCAGTGAAAGGACTGGAGAGATAGGGGAATAATGAGAGGAGACGTTGACAGGAGAGTTACAGATGGAATGACTGGGTGCAACAATGTTGCCTGGGCGGACACAGAGGAAGATGTTGCAACAGTCTAGGAGGCAGATGATGAAGACGTGTGCTAGCAAGCAGATTTGAGAGATGTTTTTGAATTAGAGGCAGCAGAAGGGGGTTGGGGCTGGAGTGCTCACAAAGGTAACCCTTAGGTAACGGATTTGGAGATTGGGGAAAGCACACTATTGCTAAGATCTATGATGTAGAACAGGCCTATACAACATACAGCCCATAGGCCACATGCGGCCCGGCAGAAGATTTCGGGTGGCCCGAGGACTGTCACATGGCTATGAAGTCAATAGGCTAGTCACTAGTCTCTTGACATTATAATCATGTCACAGCCCATGGCACATTCATGTCATGTTTGCCGCTGCTGGCAGTAAAGCTTAAACTTTACCAATAAAGGCTCACAACAGTAGTGACTGGCGTGACATGACTGTGCGGGGTAAAGGAACTTCAGTGAATAACATGTGATCGGCCACGATGCACAGCACCCGGCCAGTCACATGACGGTCACTTCTGTAGGCCCCAGAATCTTTCGGCCCGCCCTACAGTATTTGGAGCGGTGTTTATTGCAGGGTGTAGCGTTTTATGTGATTCCGCGTGGCTCCTCGGTATATATAGTGCAGCAGTGTGCACAATACATCCTGTGTCTAAATAGCGGCATGAACCAACTGAGGTCCCTGCTCATATCTATCCGCTAGCCGCAGAGTATCCTGTGGTTTGTGAAATAGTTTAATCATTAAAGAGGTTTGCCCATTCCATTTCTGGCCCGGCCCCTACCCACTGCCAAGTTGCGCAGGCCTGGCATAGAATATGGATCTGACTGGCAGCGAACATTTTAATATGAACTGAATTTGATCATGAAGTATAACTTTCCCCTTCTTCATATCCTGCCTGGTTTAGCTTCATTTATATCTTGCATTAATCATGAGCGTCTTCACAATGAGCGCCTCTCACCCTTGTGGGCATTGTGTGGGCGGCGTACAGATTAGTTCCAACAAGTGCTCAATAACTGGTATGTTAGGTGCAATACTGAAGAAAAAAGGGTACAAATGTGACAAGTATGATTCATGTCATGATACGGGGATGTGGTTCACAACATATTTATATACTAAGAGTAATCGGCTGTTATGAAAGTATTTGAACCTTCATACTTCAGTCCTTAAAGGGGTTTTCTTGGACTTGTTTTGATGACCTATCCTTAGAGTAGATCTTTAATATCAGATTGGTAGGGGCCTTAGGGGGCTCTCACACTGGACGCGTTTTACTGCGATTAGCGCGGCGTTAGGAATTCTGCACTAACCACGGTACAATGCTCCATTGATTTCAATGGGGCCTCGCAGACCTGCACTCGAATGCCGCGATTGTCAAGCGCTGTCTGTTCTATTTTTGTGCGTTTTTGCATTTTTTAACACACCTCATCACCCAACACAATGATGGGGTGCGTTAAAAAATGCTGTCAAATGTTGTGATATGCGTTAAAAAAACGCAGTTCGAAATCACGCTAAAATGCCGCGATTTCAAATGCAGCGTTTTGTGAATGCATGTGTGAGAGCAGCCTTACTGATTAGCTGTTTGAAGACGGTGCAGTTCTCAGGAGAGTGCTGTGGTCTATTCCTCACTTTGTGATGTCACATTCATTGGTGACACAAGTTTTGTGCAGCTGGGTCATGTGAAGGGGGATTGAGCTGCAATACCAGGTGCCACCACTACATAATGTACAGTGCTAGCTGTACATACACTTATACAATATAGAGGCCGCAGTGCTTGCTGAAGCGCCACAACCTCTTCAAACAACTGATTGGCAGGACTTATAGGAGTCGGACCTTCACCAAAATTATATTGATGACATATCCTAAGAGAGGTAATCAATATCTAAGTCCTGGAATCGCCCTTTAAAATGTTTGCTTGCTGTCACTGAATAAAAAACATTCTGTTTACATCTCCTAGTCTAAAATCTGTCCAAGCACAGGACCACATTACAGATCCGTCTTGTATGGATCCCCAATACGGCACCCATAAAGTGCCTATAAGTCCTTTGTCATCCCTCCCCTGGATCATAGGCTGTAACTGTTGAACAACATAGGCTCACAGGTACCTATATTTAACCCCTTAATGCTCTACGATGTACATTTACGTTGTGGAGTTTCAGGATTTGTATGGAGGGGAATCCATGTGGGTGCAGCCAACACTCACCTGCAACAGCTCTAATCAATGTTCTGATGATTGGAGCTGTTAACCCTTTAAATGTCCTGATTGATGTTTGGGGGTTCTAAACACCCCCCCCGTAATAAGATTGTGGGGTGCTGTGTGGTTGCCATGGCAACTGGGAGCCTTCTGAAACCCCAAGGGCTGTCATGGCAGACTGCCTATGGTGTGGCAGATCGCAGTATAATGTAATACTATCACATCATGATGCAGGATCGATCAAACCATCTTAAATTCTTGTCCCCTATTGGGGTTAACAAAAATGTAAAAATCAGTTTTGAAACGTTTTATTAATTATTTTAAAAAGTAAAAAAAAACAACAAAACATTTTGCCATATTTATAATGAAAGAATCTAAATAAAAAAAGCATATTTGGTATCGCTGCATCCATAAATGTCCGATCTATGAAAGTGACGCATTATTTACCCCGCACGGTGTCAGAAAAAAAATAGTGGCAGGATTGTGTTTTTTGGGTCACTCCATCTCCAAGAAAAAATGGAATAAAAAGTGATCATAAATACTCCAAAATGGTACCAGTAGAAAACACAGGAGATCCGCGAAAAATAAGTCCTTGCAGAGCCGTGTCCATGGCAACATAAAAAAGTTATGGCGGCAGAAAATAATTTCATTTTTTTCTCAAAGATATTTTAAAAGTACTATAGCAAAAAAAAACAAAAAAAAAACACACACATATATATATATAGTATCACAGTAATCTTACTGACCCATGGAATAAATCTGCTCATTTTTGCCACCAAAGATGGAAGAATTTTGCTTTTTTATCCATTTTACTCCATTTAGAATTTGTAAAAAGTTTTTCAGTCCATTATACGGGACATTAAATAGTAACATTGAAAAATACAGCTCGTCCCGCAAACAACAACAAGCCCTCATACAGCGACGGCGATGGATAATAAAGGAGTGATGACTTTTTAAATTGGGGAGGAAATACCAAAAACAAAAAAAGGGCCGCATCCTGAGTTGTCCCAGGAAAATGGTATCCCCCAAACACAATATAGGAAATGACCATGTGACTGCTGGTACCCCCACTGATCACAAGACCGAAGGTCCTGAAGGTCCCTGCATGAGTCTCCATCTCTAATCTGACACTTAGCTATCTCTAGCCGTCCCATTGAAATGAATGGAGCAGAAATGTGTATGTGGCGGCTGCCACTCCACTCAGATGATCCCTACCAATCAGATAGCTATGCCCTATCCTATGGATAGAGAATAGCTTATTCTGCGGGACAACCCTTTTAACAGCCACGATTACCGTTATGGGAGTCTATTACGACCACAGATGGCGCACATGTAATAAGAGCTCTATAGACGTCCAGCAGCCAAAGTCCAAGGGTCATCTGCTTTCAATCAGCTCCATATATGGTCCATGAACCCTGCTAGTACTAACCTCTCCATGCTTTTGGGGACAGTGTAATGGATACAGACGATGATAGACAATTATCATCTAATGGTCACTTCCTGCAGGACGAGGAGCATCGCGTGACCAGACGGCCATTATCAGCATCCCAGTTGTCCCAGACTATGGAGAGGGATGTCATCCGCCCTGCTCTCCTGTACCAGGAACCCTACTAATCAGGCTTGGAAAATCCCAAGACACTCGTGGCCAACGGGGCAATGGGATTATTAACATAATGGAAGAAGAGAGAGGCAGCAAGACGTAAGACAAGACAAGTACAGCAGCGAGACAAAGGAAAATATTATAGAGGGAGACAATGTGATTATGATGGCGGCAGACGCAGTAAGATAGCGGAGTCCAAAAACAGCAGCTAAATGCTTGTGGTGTTCTAAGGGTGAAACATGGCAGAAGAGGGAGCAGAAGACCCAAAGAGTGAGACCCAAAGAGGAGAAGCAACTTCAGGAGAGGGAGAGAAGAGTTAAAGGACTTTTACATAGTGTAATGTTTAGTGCATCATGGCAGAGGGAATCAGAGAACAGCAAAGGGAGAATCACGGTCTCATCTCACGACTCATCAACCCCCCAACTGGGACCTCCACCGACCATAAGAACGGGCGTTGTGTGTCCCCCTTCCCTCTTCGCTGCACCCCCTCACAGTGAGGTTGGGCTTGAATGGAGCAGCGGCCCAGCATGGGGGTGGTGGTGCGACACGGGTTCAGGATGGTGCTGCGATGACAAATGGAGGCAGAGGCGGCACTATCTCTTTCTCATAAAAATAAGTTTACTGAACAGTTGCATAATAAACGGCTTACGCTCCATGGGGGGCGGGGGGGGGGGAGGGTCCTGTACTCTCACATTACGTAATAAATTAATAGCATGAACTCTCTCAATTACAGCCATAGTACTCTTAAAGTGGCAGTACTTATCATTTGGCATATTTCACTGACATGTACCTCTCATTCTATTCCTCTATAGTTCCTCCTGGAAGCAGCAGGGCTCATAGCGTTCCTCATATTTTACCTATATAATCTTACATCTCATTGCTATGGCCTAACGCTACATGCATCATCATTGTAGCCGTAGGCCTCCACCTCGAATGCCCCGTAGGAGCAGCGTTTTCATTTACTGAAGGCGTCACACATCTTAAACTCACTAAAATCCAGCGGCGTCTCACATTATCGCCCAGTGGCTTCTCTATCGCATTACACATTTCCTAAATCACATTGCTTCATGCTAATCTGTAGTGCTGCTCTGGCCTGTGCCTAAGGCCTCATGTCCACAGGCAGGTCACATTCCATGTGGGGAATCCCGCATAGAATCCATCCCTGCCCGCGGCCAGCGATAACTTATCTATATTTTCCCGGCAGAGGCGTCGGTGCGGATCGCTCCACTTCTGGGTTCGCTGTACTGCGTATGGTCCTCATGGCTCACCGTCGGACATGTGCAGTATGTTTTTTTTTAAAAATCTCCTGCTTTTCTATGGGATCCGCGGCACACAGCTGCAGACGCGCCACGGATCGGACGGCTTCCATTGACTTCAATGGAAGCGGTCAGTGCGGAATCCGCACAAAAATGGAGCATGCTGCGATTTGTTTTCCGGACCAAAAGGTCTGCAAAACAAATCCGCATGCTTAAATTAATTTGCAGACGCCCATGCTTCCCTATGGGTGGCTTCATTCGCGGATCACTTTAACCCTTTACCCAAGGCCTTGCATTTCCCCAAACTATGCGATATTATGCTAACCGCATCACAGTCCCGTAAATCCATTTCACCCCTACCTTGGCTAGTGATTTAAGTTCATGCGGTACCAGGTAAGTACCAGGTATAAGTCCACTTACACTAAATGAAACTTTTTTGCCGCTTCGCTCTCTTGCTGCATTGTCCAAGGTGAATAGTCTGCAGCGCTGCTGCGAGGAGTTTCCCTCTCCTCCACTGTGGGGCGCTTTACCGAGGAATTTGGTCCATTGCCCATCTTTGGCCTTCCCGGACTGCAAGGTCCTGTTTGGTCTTGCTCCGGTCTGTGGCTGCTTCCCAACATGGGGATACAGCCCGCTCCGTTGCCCCAAAGATGTTATTTCCAGACGCTGCTGTTTTTGGCCCCTCACACTGCTGTGCCGCAGCTCAGTAAACTTTATCGAGAACCTATGGTGTCAAAAACACACTAACCGCGTCACCGCTACCTGACTAGTGGAGACCTGCTCTGCGCATCACATGAAGCTTCAGAACTATGGCACCCAAAACACCTATTAACCCCTGCGCCCTGACACTGCACTCTGACGCGGGAGCCGGGGATTGAACTGGCGGCTCCTACAGTGCTCACTTCCTGCTCCTGGGCCGTAGTCTTGGGTCGGTGCAGGTGGACTCTATTTCCCAGCAGGAGTTCCTGCACCTGGGGGTCCGGGCTTCACATCACAGCCTCGGGGCCACGCTGCCACTACTCTGTGTAAAGGGGAAATCATTTTTCATATGTTCACTGAGAACAGAGATAGAAAAACCCAAACCAAGGCTGGTATTGTTTACCGCAACTGTCTCTTTATCCACCCGCAGTGGGGCAGCCTTCACATAGGGATAATGATATTTGGTAAATGTTTCCACTTCTTTCGAGGAACTTGATGGAATGATCATTTTCAGTTGCGGCTGATGCAGCATCTTCATTGACTAATATTGATCCTCTTAGGCCTCATGTCCACGGGGAAAATAATAATTAAAATCCGCAGCGGATCACCCGCGCGCGGATCCGCGCCCCATAGGAATGCATTGACCACCCGCGGGTAGCTAAATACCCGCGGATGGTCAATAAATGTGAATTAGAAAAATCATGGAGCATGAAAAAAAATGGACATGCTCCATTTAGGTGCGGATCACGCTCCGGATGGCCCCATTGATCTCTATGGGGTGCGGGAAATCCGCTGCGGGTGTTAAATGCCATTTATTTGGGTGCGTGAAATCTGCATGCGGATTACAAGTTTGGCTTCTTTTTCAGTGGCCTTGCATTTTTTTTCACGCGCAGATGCAAAAATGCCATCCGCGTGCATACACGCGTGAAAAAAAACGCATCCGCGTGTCATCCGCATGCAATAAAATACTATTTTAAGCTCATCCGCACTGCATCCGCGGCCCAAATCCGCGTTACAAATCCGGAGCGGATTTGATTTTCCCCGTGGACATGAGGCCTTAAAGGGAAAAATAATAACAAATAAGAATAAAAAATATTGTGTGGCTTTTTAACATGCAATTTATTATTTCTGGCTTTCTAAATCAATATTTGTTGCAAATTAAGATGACCACCATATAAATGACATGTCTCTAGCAAGCCAAATAAGTCATGGAGAGAGGGGCGATAACTGTCCCCAATTACTCATGGATCGACTACTTTGAGCACACTCGCCGCTACCAATTTGTCACGGCCGATCCCCGATCGATCACTCTAGCAGTATTGCAATCATGGAGTTGTTAGCATACAGGTGGATCTGTACCCAACTTTCCCAGGCTTTTGCATGCATACAGACTGGAAGCTCAGATCACCCCCATGCTCCGTTCTAATAACTCAGCGTTTGCAATATCCACACAAATACACACTGCCACCACCAGCTTGTTATAAAATCACCGGTAAGCTGGAACCCGGACTATGAATTATGAACACTATCTTTGGAGTTATGATTTGTTTTAAAAGGGACAAGGCCTAACTAATAAATTGTAGATTTATTCTAGAAAAAGACTAGCAATGCAGATATTTATATATATGTATACAAAGGATATACAAAAAGGTTGTTAGATGGGAGTATAAGGATATACAGGTATATACACAACAAGACAGTATTTTAAAAATAAACAGGAAGAAATGAAAAGAAGGATACCGGATTTGGATATCAGTCCATTGTTCCAATACGTGCAGAGTCACTGAAGCGAGCAGGACAGCCTTACGCTGATGGCGTATTTCTGTAGTCTGACAATTTGGGTATATGGAGCCATAAATGATAAAGGATCCCTCAGTACACACCTTCCCCCCGATACCACTGACATCATTCAGGAGGTTTGGGTGGGGCCATGCATCGCTTGTGGGAAAATCATAATTCCCCACTTTCCCCATATCTTGGCAGGAGGCTCTCCAATCGGGGATATAGGCCCGGGATATTTCTAATCATGGTTTTGTCTATTCAACGATACCAAGCATGACATATAAATTATGACCAGGTATGCTAATACGCTGTTGGGTGGTGTTCGGGGGGCAGCACCTCGATGTGTATGGATGCATTTTATTCAGCTGAGCTGTCCGATTCTGAAAACATATTTCATATTGGGCTAAGACCTACACATGACCAAATATCCTTTATTAAAAGATTTCATTCTGATGGGAATTGTGCAGTCAGGATGTCTATGGGAAATATCTAAGGGGTCAATCCACACCGGCACGGGGGGGGGGGGGGGGGGGGGGGGCAATTAGCATTCCCCTGTCACAAGCTAGTTTTATTGCCATTGGAAGAAAGGAGTTCCTGGCCTCTTGTACATCAAAGACCTAGGCAGAGGCAAGGGAGGAAGGGGGGATTAATATTGAGTCCACTCAGCTTTTCAAGGGTTCTGAATGGCAAATTGATATGGATAGTTGGGGGACACTTTATCCTTATCTCTATATCGCAATATATGCAGGGAACGGAGATACTCCATATTAGCATTAATCTCTTTTAAAGGGACTCTAAAATTACTGCTCAGTGTTTGGAAATATTTTTGTAGAAGTAGTAGTCATTGTAGATTGTTAGTCTGGATGTATGTTTATCAAGTTCAACCAGAGAAGAGAACATGGATTAAAGGACAGAGGGGGGGTAAATCTTAGAATTCAGTTTCCTTCTGTTGATCTAGGCAGAAACCTCATAAGTCATCAGCTGATCTGTCCTAAAAATGGAGACAATCCCTTAGGCCGGTTTCACATCTGTGTAAGAACCTCCGGCTAGAAGTTCCATTGCAGATCCAGCTGAAAATACGGAAGAAAAAGTGCTGCATGCTGCGCTTTTTCTTTTGTCCAAAAGCTGGGTAGCTGGGCGGAAAGCGGACAAATCCCATAATAGTCAAAAGGGGCCAAACGAGTTGGAACCAACCATTCAGCCATGGAGATTCCCCGAATGGAGCAGGAAAAAGGAATCCCCAACGCAGTTGTAAAACCACCCTGACTGACCCCAAACAGGGATCGGAAATGAGAACAACATTATTACAAGAATTGTTTTCCCAGCACATGTATGGATACACTCATTGAAAAAAAATAATGCATCCAGATAGAAATATCGGATTGCTTCAAAACTCGGCATGCATTTATGTCTCAGGCAGTTTGGTCTGATTAGACACTGGGTCTTGCCACCAGGAGTAAAAGTGCTTCCCCATCCCTACCCCGTTGCCCTATTAAAGGCTTTCAGAGGCTACCTTTGTGTTGTGGACCACTTGTTGAGAGATCGTTGACTGCTAGACATGCCTCTGGGAATCACTCAAAGACATTTCGCTCAGTTAACAGACTTTGAGAGGGGCATCATTGGAACGAGAGAAGCAGTCATTTCGACGGATTGCCCACCATCTTGACCATTGTGATGAAGATGTCCAGAGGTGTTTGGAACAGTGGTGATGTGAGGGCATGCACAAATAGTGAACAGGGTAGACAGACCACCACCAGGGAGGATTGTTTAATCCGCCAAGAAAGACGAGCAAATTCAACAATTTTGTTGTCCGCCATCCAGTCACACAAGGCAATTTAATTACAGAACTCTGTCTCTACCTGGACCCTTTCCATGTGCTTAGCAGAAGGAAATGTGTTATCACGGCGCCCACTACGTGTCCTGCTATTAACGCCCAACACTGCCGCCTTCATTTGCAGTGCTCTTGTGAATGAGGAACCATATTGCCTTCAGGGGCGAGTCCAGGTGCTGTTTGGGAACTGACAACGGCCGTGTTCGAGTATGGAGGCCTCGTGGGGAGTACTTCAATCCTACCTTTGCTGTGGAGTGGCACACTGCCCCAACTGCTGGTGTGCTGGTCTGGGGGGCCATCGCGTACGACAGTCAGTCACCCCTAGTAGGGAAACTAGGACTTTATGAAATATGCTGGGATAGTACAAGAGAGACTTATGGGAAAGGTTTATTAGGGGGGAGGGGGGGTCTTTGTTTTGTGTTGTATGTTAAAAAGTGTCTTCGGACGCAAAAAAAATTCTTAATAAAAAAGATTTGAATTAAAGTAACTAGAGACACTAACAACTTAATGATATGTGCAGCAAACTGTGCAGCCACACGTGTTGCCTCCCATGGTAGGGCTTCCCACAAGCATTTATCAGCTCAGCATTTAAAACTCAGTATCCATTGAGTGGATCTACTTTTTTCCCGGGAAGCTCTTGGATCACTTTTCTTTTTTACCCTTGGAATCTACACCATTGGGCCCCCCAGCTTGGGAGGGCACAAGGACCCGAGCAGCTCTCCATTATGGATTGGGACTAAAGAGCGTCCTCTCTTTACGGCTTTCCTGGACTTGGAGGTACCGGTGGGGGTCACTCATTATGACTTCACCGAGTACCAGGGTAAGTCCACTATATTTTACCATTAATATCTACACTATATGCTTATAGGGGTGCTATCCTGATTCCTATATATTTGTATTATTTTCCCCACACAGTAAGGGTGTCACATGAATGCACCGTCAAATTGCAATACTTTCTTGACCTGCCCAATCAGCAGTTTAATCGTGACTCAAGCGATTATGGGACCACCCAAGATCAGTAGCCTATGAGTGGGCAAGATCTAGAGGCCCAGCTGCAACATCTGTGGGCAAATATGCTGCAGGATAACATACGGATCCTATATGCCTCCATGGCCAACTGTATCTAATCCAGGTAAGGGGTGGCCCAAAGGAGTATTAGAGCCTCCTTTGAATTATACAGTTTTCCCCAATAAACTTAGTCTTTCACTCTCATATTGTAATCACTTACATATATCATCACTACATTCACATAGATAACGTTTCATCTGAATCCAACAACTCCTTGGTGCATTATTATTTTTTCAAAGAGTGTATGTAGTTAAGATGGGACAAACCCTTTAACATAACGAGAAGTCATTTGCCACTGTCAAACCCTCTCATTGATTGATTATGTCAGCCATGTTTAACAGGCAGCCCATGCCAGTGTATTACAACTCTGTGGCGCTCTATTGTAATTCACAATCCATTACTTCCTCTCCCAATGGTGTAAATCTGCACCAAAACCACGGCAACTAGTTGAAATTCAGTTTACAGATGGTATCCATTGGGACGCATCATGAACCCCAATGCAAAATCTGCCACAGAGCCCTCAACTACCATGTGCCATTCATAATAGTGATGTCTTCATATGTGGCAGATGACTATTTGGGTCCCACAGGCACCCAGTTGCTACCTCTGCACCCCCTACAGCTAAACCCCTGGTGTCTAAGGAGAAGACAATCGAGGTAAATATCAAATTTGTCACCATGTATTTTACTACTGATGAAGGAGCTTAAAAATAATAAGACAAAGCATTAAAATTGATACATTAGAAGGGAGACCTTTCTTTGCTTTATAAATACTAAATAACCCAATGGTTGAGGGTAAAGTCCCTTTCATGCAAAGATGGGAGACCAATTTACAAGTTAGCGTATTTGTAGACAGATGGCACCATTGCTGCAAAACTATTTCTAAAGGCAGCCACCAGGTTATCCTCATGGAAACCTCCATAAAAATCCTCCATCGGTCATACATTCCACCCATCCTCCTCACCCCTATGTTTCAGGGTGTTACCGCTTCGGCTTCGGCATCCTGGAGCTGTGACGTCTGGGCTCTCCCGGCGAGGTGGGGCGGTCGGTGTGCGGCGGCGTGGGCGGACCCGCCCGTAGGGTGCCGCCCGCACCCCTTCCTCTCTCTTGTAGTGTGAGTAGGGGAGTTGGCTCCTCCCACTCTCTGCACATGGGCTGAGTTTTGCAGTTATAAGGCTGGCAGTGACCTGAGCTCACTGCCAGTTATTGGTTCTGTCAGCTACTAGTTAGTTCTGTCTGCAGTTCCCTCCAGTCAGTCCGCTAGTCTGCTTGTCAGCTTCCTTTCCCTAGCTCTGTCTAGTGCTCAGCATTTTCTGTTGGTATCTCCATCTGCCTTCCTGGTCGGCACTCTGTCCCCCGGTAGTTAGTTCCATCTAGGTAGTCGCCAGGTCCCTAGCCAGGGTAGGGACCGCCGTCCAGTTCTCCGCCTGGGGTTAGCCAGGGTCGAGGCAAGTAGGCAGGGACAGTGGGGTGCGGTAAGTACAGGGCACCCCATCTGGCGCTCGGGGGGTCGGAGTGCCGTAACACAGGGGTTGTTCAGAGATCGGATCTCAGATTGATATTTGATGGACTTGTCCAGATGTTTCCTAGCTTTGGCCTTAGGTCCATAGATTACTACATCGATTATTCATTGGCCCATTCCAAAAATCCCCAACGATGTTTCTATTGGGAGATCGCCCATTGAAGGTTAAATAGCAGGCGCACAAACGTATTCAAAGTGTCTGTATGGCGACTAGGATTCACACTGCAGCTGGATGGAAACCACCATATTTATCCTTTTAGGAAGTACATTGGAGGGGTACGGGGCTGTGTGGGGGCCCAGAATTGATCTGATAGATGTCCCGGGACTTCGACATAACCTTCTTTCTACTTAGAACTATCTCGCTGTCTATCTATTTGACTATAATATCTTTCCACAAGACTATTGGAAAACTATAACTAATTAGAAGCAAAATGACCTTTGTTCTGTTTCGTTTAAGGTCATATTTTAGGGTAAAAGTTACCGATTTCATTGCTTTTGATGAACTGGTGAGATATTACAAAACAGATCTCCTAATCAGAATGTAGCAGTGTCAGCACGTCTGACTGATTATACCGCCCCCTGCGCGGGGATAACCGATCCATAATAATAACATGTACCAGATTTTACTACTAAATAAAAACCTTTGAAACTAAAATTGATACATTGTGGTATTTTGTTAAAAACTGTTTATAACATTAGATTCCATGAGTTTTATTTAATGAAGGGTTTTTATTGATCTCATCCACCGTTAAATTAACGCAATTGATTTTCTGTAAAGTTCTTCTAATAAAGCTTTAATGAATTAATAAATTATACAACAGACATTTTAAAGTGAAATGAAGCGCTACGCAATTTATAATAAAATTAGGTTTCCCGGTTGACTAGATGATGCCTGCTGGAAAAAATGGCACACCCTGTGCCTTCTCATTCACTGCACAACACCCTGAGTAATGCTGGCAATGTCACGTACATGGACCCTGTACAGTGGCTCACAAGGTGGCTATGGGCACATATTACATGTGTGAATGGAGTCTCTGTAAGCCAATGGATAGGCTGAAGGGTTTCAGACCAGCAGCCACTGCAACATCAAGAGGGTATGACACACTTAGGGGCGGTGTAGATTTAATAGAATCGTACCGGTGATGGGTGGTGTCTCATGAGGTCAAACGAGGTGGTGAAGCAGGAAACAAGTAATGCCACATGTTGCTCAAGCGGTTCTTTACTGAATGCAAACAAGAATAGCTGCACACAGGTATTGAATGGTGGAAAGAGTGGACAGGACTTACTGGGTTGGCACTGGTTTGCTGCTTACTCCAGTTGGTTCACTGGTCATTCACTCACTTAACAACCTCTATTCCCCAGGCACACAACCCTTCCAGTGGACCCGGGCAGCACTCAGGTAACAGTCAGCAGTCTTAAGGGCAACTTGTCTTCTCTGTTCAGCACACTCCATGGGATCTAACAGGTTTAACATCTTCTGCGACACACATACACTGTGCAACCATGCTTGCTTCTGCACTACGTCATTGGCACCCTGCACAGGAACGTGACCCCTTTGTCATAGTATATGTAACCTCTCACTCTCGTCTCCAGTGCTGTTCATGTTCATAGACGCTCAACAGAGGGCTCTTCGGGAGTCATTTTCTGTCTTATGCTGCCAATGTGATTGTTCAAGACCAGTAGTCTCAAACTACCACTAGCAGCATGACCTGACAGCCATAGACTGGGAGCAGCAGGCCTGGAACTGTTGGAGAGCCTCGGGTTGGTGACCACTAGTCTAAACCAGTGTTTCTCAACTCCAGTCCTCAGGGACCTCCAACAGGTCATGTTTTCAGGATATCCTATAGTAAGAACCCCTGTGGCATCTGAGGCGCTGACGATAATTACATCACCTTTGCAATACTGAGGAAATCCTGAAAACATGACCTGTTGGGGGTCCCTGAGGACTGGAGTTGAGAAACACTGGAGACTCTAGACCAATGCAAATCTGTTCCTCCAGTCCAAAAATGTTTTCAATAAGAGCAAAATCTATCTGCACCGAATAAATATGAGGGACATTGGTCACTGATCTGTCTATAAAAAACTGAAATCAAGAAAAAGATGACATTTTCCCATTTTCCTTAAGTCAATGGCATTGAACGAAGGAGGTCAGACTAATGACAGACCTCAAGCATAGAGGTCCAGGCACAGGGTCCCATTATCCCAATTAGCAGCCTGACACAGAACTTAGCGCTGCTGGAGGGCAGCTAATTGGCCGGAATGACGGGCAGGAATCCCAGAGCACAGGCCGTATCTGTAACGTGAATCACTCTGTTTGCAAACTGTGAGGCTCAAGAACAGATCTCGGCTGTAGCCTGCGGCACAGTCAGCGACTCAGACAGGATGGAGATAGGAAGACGGGAGCTCTGTGCATCCTACCATAGGGTGAAACAGTCAGAAGACGCCTCAGGATGGGAAGCAGGTTGACTGCTACAGAATTTGGGGTGTTGAATTTCCTTGGTTCTATGACTGGTGACCTTCCAGCAAACCAAAATGGAAAAGCATGCAGAATGACAAATATACAGGGTGGGCCACAAAAAAGTAGCCCCGGCACCACACTCTTATGAAAACTCTTTAAACGAAAATTTGTCTTTGTTGCCCATAGCAACCAATCACAGTGCAGCTTTCATTTTTCCTCAGCATTAACCCCTTAAGGACCAGACACTTTTTAGGGATTTTACCCATGTGGTGGTTTTACGGCCCTATTTTTTTTCCTTTAGCTATCGAAATTATTTTTGCTGCGTTTTTTTTTCCATGACGTATAGGGCGATTTTTTAAATATCTTTTTCACTGACTTCTTTTTTCCTGTTTTTTAGTTTTATTGGGGATAAAAAGTAAAAAAAAATGATTTTTTTAACATTTCTAGTTATTTTTTTTTATTAGTATATTTACGCTACAATAAAGTACGGGAACGAGTTCCGCATTTTGTTTTGGACGTTTGATATATAATATGTCTGGTTTTGGATTACAGGGTGCTTATAGTGACGGTTTTGGGTTATTTTCTTTCTTATGTATATATTGTTTTATTCTGGAATTTTGTTTTACTTGATTATGTAATTATGTTTTTTACTATCTATGTCCCCCATGTTGTCATATAAGACCTCTGGGGAACATTCACATGTTTTTAAAATTTTTTATTTGACACTTTCCCACTGTAGCTGGGGCATCCATAGGAGCCCCAGTTACAGGGAAAACAGCCCCTGTAGTGACATTAGTCACTGGCAGAGCTGGTCAGGGTCTAGTACAACCTTTGTAGGTCTGCTGTAGCTGGGAATCCCAGCGGTCACATGACCCCCACAGCTCCCGTAGTGAAAGTTACACTTTCACTTTTTAGTACACTGTGCTCATTGGGCGCTGTGTACTCGGGGAAGGAAAAGGCAGAAAGAATTAAAAACCCCTCCTGCCTTCTCCGCCTGGGTTATCAGCTGTTACTAACAGCTGACAACCGGTCCTGCCTCTGATTGATTGCAGAGGATGGAGGTTTAAAGCCCCGACGTAATTTTACATACGGCTAGGCTTTAAGCCCAGGACCAAGCGCCGTATATTTACAGTGCTTGGTCCTAAACGGGTTAAAGGAAATGGAGGTTGTGCTGTGATTGGTTGCTATGGGCAACAAAGATTCTTTTAGAGAGCTGTCATAAGAATGTGGTGCCCTGCTACTTTTCTTTGGCTGTCCTGTAGGAATAGCTATGAAATATCAGTTATGATCCTCCCACAGCAGGAGATTTACAAAGTGATACCTAATACTATTCTTACTGGGACCATATAGAGAATCAGTAGTATTAGTGTATCTTGACGCCACCAGGAATTCCTAGTAGAGTCAAGATTGACGTGGGGGGGGGGGGGGGGAGGAGACACCCCCTGAACCTGATTGGCTGTAGAGAGTCTTCGGCTTCAGGTCCTGCAAGCTCATTAAAGTTCATTAGAAAAGCCATGCAGTGGCCACCCTCATAGGTGAACAGCATCTGAAGCAAGCGACCTCCCCAGCGGCCGTGGCAGTGGCGGCCACCTTGGGTCATACAAGGGCACAAAACTAACATACAAAAGCCATGCAGCGGTGGCCGGCGCTGCGCAGCCCCAGGAGTAAGTACCCTTCTCGGCGGCAGCGGCGGCGTCTGCGAGCCAGAAGGTGGAAAACCCCTTCTCTGTAGAACCGCTGGCCGCTGTCGTTAGCAGGGAGCGCAAACCGAAGTGCCACTGCTTTCCCGGGAGCGGCCGTCACGGAGCAGGTATGGGGCCGCGCTATGCATCTGACAGCCGTGGGCCGGAACTGATACATAAGACGACGGAGGTATCAGGCGGCGGCCAGGATGGAGCTATGAGCGGCCGCCTGCTTACCACACTTGGGTGAAAATGGCGGCCGGGACGGAACTGAGACGCTGCAGTGTGTACATTGATTTTTTCCCATCGCTGCAGCCTTCGGCTGAGGGTTACTACAGTTGTCAGACTTGCAGTATGGCATGTAAATGCTGCCATGTTACAGCGATAATAATGTAAGGCTAAGAAGTAAAGTAACCCTCAGGCTGAGGCTGCAGCACTGCGACAATCTATCTATACTGTGCTGCTAGGACCTTCCAGCCTTGACCCTATCGGGAACTGGGGGTGTGAGAGGGGTGTTCCTCCTGTCAAACCCCGAGCTTCCGGTGGCGTCAAGATACACTAATACCGAGAATCAGGTGGGCAATGCAAAACTGCCTATCTGAAGGCAGTCCATAGATATTAGGCCATGTTCACGTCTGTGTTCATTCATTCAGTTTTACTATTCCATCATACGATACAAACAGAATGGCAGCCAGGAACAGATCGGTCACAATGAGCGGCATCCGATGACTCTGTTGACTATAATGGCGGCTGTCAGTTTGTATTATGCCACCAAAACAGCGCTGCATTACATTATGTAGGATTTTGTACTGGACGTCGGACGCAGATGTGAACGGAGCCTTGGGCTATTTCACACAGGAAGACTGTTGGGTGTTTAAGCACCCGACATCCGTTCCAACAATTATCACTCTCACCCCTTCGCACAGGAGTATAATCGCTGACGGAATAGAGGTAGAGCGCACCGGAGATCGCTTCCAGGCCGCCAACCTCCTTTCAGAATAAACAAGCAGTCATTCATAGAACATCTGCCTGTTTAAATGGCCGCAGGCGGTTGGTTTTTAACAACCCTCACTTACCCCGTCAGGTCACATGTTTGCTCTTTTGAACAATTACTTAGGCGACGACTCACATAGAAGTGCCCTTATATGTTTGTCTGCAAATCCTGCAGATTTCAGTAGTATCTGCAGATAATGTATATTGGAACACGTCTCCTTTAAGAGGAAAGAAAAAGATAAGAGACACCACTTATCTCCCTTTTCCTACTGAAAGAACATGCATGCTCTGGACATGATGAGCATGCATGTTAGAAAGGATTGTGCAGTCTCAAGATGGTACCTTGTAGCAAGTGTTCAGTTCCCCTGCAGCACCACCACAGGAAAAGTCAAGCATTACATGGTGCTCATGGAAATCAATGGATTTTTGTAATGCACGGTGGTGCTTGTGTGAGGAGGCCCTAATATCTGGCTAAGGGTGATCTGGGATGGTGTTGGTAGCACAGAAGTTCCGGCCAAGGCTTACATAGGGTCCGGGAGTCGACATGTATGTTTTCAGTAATAAACTTTAATGAAACTTAAAAGGGAAGCAGATAAATAGTTTAAGTCCCGTTCCAGGGTGACTCATGACTGTGTACCGGTTGGCCTTTACAAAGCATCTGCGTTAGCGGTATTACATTAAAACTCCAGTTTTAATATGTTTTTAAATTGGTTTTCTCTAAAATGCTTACCTGGTAACTGTGGTTTCAATCTACATCCTCTTTTTCCTGTGTAATGGGTTTCTTAAACGTTCTTACCACGTCATCAGTAATTCAGTCACTGGCAACTCTGTATCACATCAACATTTTTGGGCAGAGAGGAGGAGGGGAACGAGAAGCTAGAAGTCTCTCCAATGCTTGTATTCAGCTCGTTGAGGAGCTCACGCCTGTAGGACTAATTCTGTGCCCACAGTTTTTATCACACCAGGGAGTATCACTTGCTCCTCACTCCACGGTATGGCTGCACAGACTCAGGGGAGTATCCCCAGCCCCCCACACTGCATCATAGCTGCATAAACTAACTACTTCCTATCTCTTCTTCCTGCTCAGAGAGCGGCTCATTTCCTTCTCTCTTTAAAGTCAAAGTAGTTTACAACTCACTGACACAGCAGAACATCAAGTGAGCAATAAAGTAGCAACAACCATACCCACTTACCCCTGGTCCTCCATAGATAGAGATGCTTTTTATAGCTGCTCTGCTCTGGCAAAATGATGGAACTTACAAATTAGGTGCCTATCACGGTACTGGTGTCATATGTCTCCACCGGAACTATGGGTGGTGACATGGGTTGGCCGGGATCAGTGACAGGGAATGGCCAGGTCATGCCCCCAGCTATAGATTGGCTGGCACGGTGCAATACACATGCAGCCTTCAGCACTGTCGAGCCCTGGCACGCATGGGGCTGCAGGAGCAAAACAGCTTGTCGGGACACAGGAGGAGGCATCATAGCGGCGAACGGCAGCGCCACTTTAATGGGCTTGGAGGCACTGCTTGTCAGGATGGAGGACTGAGCACAGCGGGGGCTACAGGAACGGAGCAGCTTGTCGGGACACAGGATGAGCCATGACAGCGGCAGACAGAGGAGCAGCTTTTATGGGGCCGGATGAGAGCCTTCCCTACAAGGCGGCGGTGCTCCCACTGGCCCTACTAATCACTCCAGCAGCTACTCGGGACACCAAAGGAGAAGGAGGCATCAGAGTGGTAGACGGAAGAGCGGCTTTGGCCAGCAGAGTGAAGACAGGGCACAGGAGGCAGCAGACCAGAGCTCGGACCAGACTGACACCAATTCCAGTGATGCCAGTAGCAGTAGCAGAATCCATAGTCGGGGTGCAGGAGGCAGCAGACGACGGCTTGGACAAGACCGATGTCAACTCGAGTGATCCCAGTGGGTAACTGCTTGCGCAGCCAGCCAATCCAAAGTTGGGTGGTTGGGTGCGTGACCTGGCCATTCCGTATCACTGATCCCAGCCAACCCATGTTTCCACCCATTGTTCCGGTGGAGACATATGACACCAGTACCGCCTATCACTCCTTCCTACAGACTGTCCTAATAGAGAAATTCCAATAAGGGTTTTTGCGGGGTGAAAAACACGGCTGCTTTCTTCCAGAAACAACTCAACATCTGCCCAAGGGTTGTATCTGGTGTTGTAGTTTAGCTCCATGGAAGTCAATAGGGCTGGATTGCAACACCGGGCACAACCTGTATACAGGCGTGGCACTGATTTAAGAAGAAAACAAATATGTTTTCATAATCCTCTTTTAGGCAAAATGGTTGGGGAACATATGCTAAAGTGGTTGTCCTTCTTCATGCCCACCTTGGTGATCAGCTGGTTGCCATGGACCCCCAGGGATCAGCCAGAGAAGCTGCAAGCAGCTGCATATTTCCCCTGCCTGTCACTCAGCCAGCTAGCAACCTATTGTACACTGAAGTGGGGCAAAAAAACCCCAAAACAGTCTGTGTGCACATGGTTATCTTTTCCTTCTGGGGAAAACTCTGGCTTTGGCTTATATTCCCAGTCATTGTTACAAGGCCTGATAAAAGGTGAGACATTGAGTTGCAGGAGTGCTGCCTTCTAGTAAATGGTGCTGTAGAGGCATTGTTCCATCTTCCCATTTGCATA
Source organism: Eleutherodactylus coqui (assembly GCF_035609145.1). Lineage (NCBI taxonomy): Eukaryota > Metazoa > Chordata > Amphibia > Anura > Eleutherodactylidae > Eleutherodactylus > Eleutherodactylus coqui. Next base: position 141,328,228 of record NC_089846.1, read on the forward strand.
CATTTCCCAGAGGAGCATGCATGGCCTTATAAGTCTTCACACCTTCTAGAAACTCTCTCTAAGGAGAAACTTTACCCCTTCCAACCCTGCAGTTGTAAAATGTAGTCTTACAGGATACACACCCATTTGATACGTGGTATTGCCAGGCAAGGAGGTGCCCATGCCAGCAGCTCCCAGATCTGGCTCTTGGAGCGAGTCTTAAGATACACGTATGCCCTGATAGGGAATATGGAAATGGAGCGCATTATTAGAGGGAACCAAATGACTAACATATACTGAATGCACAACTTCCAGATGCGTAGGCGTAAATATATGATAAGTTATAGAGCAACATTTCCAGGACTCCACAATGTGTAAAAACATAAGACTTCATTTCTATCTACACATTTAATACAGAACCATTGATGGATTATGGATATGATGACACGTTGATGGGCCATTGTTTTTACACAAAAGGATTTATCCCTTGCAGTGCATTCTTTGTCTCAGGATCAGTAAGATGCAGGGCCTGTGAAGCTCTACAGAGCCCCTGCGGTAACGACGATCTTAGGGATCAGGGCTCTATAGTAACAGACCAGCCCCAGCATCGGGGATCTTTTATGTGCTTGATAATGATCTTTATAAAAAGCAGCAGAAAAGACATCTAGTTGATCAAAAGCATAAAAGTCTCTATGTTTATGGATGGCCTGGCAGCTATCTATGAGCGTCTTATGAAAGGAGTCGCATAAGACACAGAGGGAAAACAAAGAACATTATTTTAGCTCTATTGTCGATGCACTGAAAATGGCCAAGATTAGAAGCATCGAGATCAGAAAGATGAAATTCACAGCAGTCGATGCCGGACAAAATGAGGCAGAAGGGAAAGGCTAACTCGATAATGAACGTGTCAAATGTGTCTTCAAGAGCAGGAGAAATCATAAAGCCATTGTACACCTGCAAGTGTGAGGTCCTGCCGGCACCGGCTGAATATCTGCTAAGAGCAACTACTGGAAATCCAATTAGTAACATTCTTCTCATCTAGTTATCAGCACCCCCATTTCCACACACTGAGCTGCGTTGACATAAGAGGAGGTGAAGGAACGCAAAACTCTGATGAAGAATCCAATACGGCACTGGTTGGGTCTATCATGCTCCTGTTCCTTCTTGTTGGTCCCAAGATACCACTATCACTACAAAAGGCCTGATTAGAGAAAATGCATATGCATGCATTAACTAATTAGATCTGTCAAGGATGACCTACACCAACGAATGTTCCTCACAAGGTCCTTTTAATACTAAGCTGCAAAATACAGATCATCAATAATTTACCTCAGTGGATTGTTTAATGGGCAGTCTCTAATTAAAGAAGATCAGGGTTGTTGGGTGGTTGGTAGGTTGTCTAGTTGTTGAATGAATGGTTGATTGGTTGTTTGGTTGGAGGACGGAAACAGAAACCATAACACTGATGTGAATGTAGCCTAATAGGCAACTGGATATAAATGAGTTTTTTGGTGAATTATTGGTTCTCCATTAGAATAACATGGCTCCAGTAATTCTCAGCCAAGAATCGAGAAGTCCTCCCAATGCTGTATGCACCGCTGACAATGGGAACTAATTAATCCGGTAATTATCTCCAAAGTGTCCAGTGGAGACACCTCTCCATCGCTGCATGTAGCCTTGACAATAGGATGGCATGCATGTACATGGACAATATTTGGGTTGTTTTGACCATTTATCGGATCATCACCGCACTTCTAGTTAACCTTTCTATTCAGCATATTATTATAATGCCTTATGCCAAATGATTTGCCACAAACAATCAATGATTTTTAGGTCTGCATGGAAGATCCAATCCACGATAATCTAATGGTTCATTCCTGATCATTTGGTTGCTGCACACATTTACAACTAGCAATTACTGCGCAAAAGAATTAAAATTAACGATTATTTGCATGATATCCGTGCCATGTAAGAAGGCCTTAGGAAAATGTGGAAAACTACTCCCACTACAATGGCTTATATATCATAGAGGCGACCCATGCAGCTGCTATAAGGGCCTGGGTCTGAGGGAGCTCAACCTTGGTTGCCGCAGCCCTTTGTACAGGGGGGACAGTCGCTGCAGGACTTCTCCCTCTGCAGGAACTACATTGTTGGCAAACAAAAGAGTGGGGAATCCTCCCAAGGTTAAGGACCAGCTGGGCAGGGAAATAAACTCCAGATCCTTCTATGCTGGGTGTGAACATCTGGCTCCATAAGGGGAAACCTTTTTTATTTTTTGCTATGGGTCCTTCCTCTTGTATGTATGCCACTGCCCATGCTTGACAAAGTGAAGTGCTGCACCTCATGGGGTCTTGACCTGAGTCGGTAGATCCTGTTGTCAAGGCTACATGTAGCAATGATGAGGTGTCTATTCCAGATTTTTTTGCTGAAGATTCCCGAGTAGATCTAATGGTTGAGCGCATGTGGCAATGAAGAGGCGTCTCTACTGGATACTTAGGAGATAATTACTGGAGTATGTAGTTCCCATTGACAAAAGTGCATGCAGCATTGGTGAAGACATTGATCCTTGGCATAAAAGTACTGGAGTAATGTTAGTCTAATGGAAAACCAGTAACTCACCAAAAAACTCATTTAAGTACAGTTGCCTTTAAGGCTACATTCACACCAGTGTTAGGGTTCTGTTTCCCTGCTCCATTATGGGAGTATAAAGCAGAAGCTCCTGGCCAAATAGATTCATCTAATGATGGAAAGGAACGTCACAAAAAAGCCTCCATTGCCTATAACGGGGTCCGTTCCACCTCCGTCATGCTGTCCAGCTGCTGCACTACTTCACTTGGGATTTTATCAGAATTTAGCCACGGAGCCCCCATTGCTGATGAGTACTGAGCCTAACAGGGTTTGTGTGGCTTTGGTTGGTGACTCAGCTTGTGTCTTCAGTCCAAGGACTGCAAAGTGTAATTGACATAATTGATCATGCCTTCTTTCACTGCCGGCAATAAACACTCCGCTTTCTGTAATGTTCTGACCTCTCTTTCTCTTTCTTATTGGATTTCAGTGGAGATATGAGACATGTTATAAGTGGATGTGATTATGTCACGGTGTACCGGAGGAGCATGCTGCCTATGAGGTGTCGGGGTGATCTCTACATACAGCAGTGCGGTACGCCAGTCTTATGGGGTCATTAATGCCTGCAGAAAATACTATATAATCAAGTGGAGGGATTTTTTCGTGTTGCATTAGTATGTCATGAGGCCGGAGAGGTAGGCGGAAGAACACTCCATTACCTCGGGTCATCTTGGCAAGCAAAATATTATACATAAAGTATTTTTAAAGAAGTCAGCACTTAAGCGTTTTCAAGTAAATATGAGAATTTCTGACCCGAGTATTTCATATCAACCTGCTGTCCTTCCAGAGGCTCGGGGTCTGGATTGTCCCTCTCATCTGTTCAAACTGCAGCTCTGCTTGTTCAGATTGGCTGTTGTGTATATACATAAGCCAACATTAGAGCATGAGGGCTTGATTTACATTGCTTGAAGCATATCTGCAGTTTCAGGTGACTTTTTAGAATAAGCTGCCATGTGTACGTGAGGAATAACACTGTATCTGACCATTATATGACTTGCATCCTGCATTTATCGCCAGTTTTCACTTCTGCAGGCTGCAGCTTGATTTCAATTTTCTCTGAGTTAATGGGAGACTAGCGCGCATACTGTTTTCTATACACTGTATGTGGAGAAAACAGCAGATTCACTAGAGAAGTACTGAACAGTGTAGATGTGACCTCAGTGGCAATAAATCACTTACCGGTCAGCTTCAGCAGCTGCGTTTGTGTGAGTCTGCATCTTTCTCCCTCCCCCTCTCCCTTCCTCTCCACAAACTTCTATGGGCAGCATGAGTCATAAACCCTCCTCGACTTTCTATTCTCTGTCTTTTTATCTCTGTTACTAGGGATGGGTTTCACATGACAACAGGCAGTGAACAGTAAATTAGGAGGCAGCCAGAGCTTTCGAGTGATTTTTCGGCACAAAAACATGATTTTCAGTCAATAGTGATTTGTACTTGATAGTTATCGCATTGGCACTTATTAAAGGGGTTTTCCTAAGTAAATACTATTAATAACCTATTCTCAGGATATGTTATCAATAGTAGTCTCCCTTTAATAAGTGTAGGTCTGGAGCAGAGGAGTAGGCAAGAGCTCAGGGATGACAATGCAAAATCTGTAATAGAACACCCCCTACCATGTGCCATCTATAAAACTGGTATCTTCTTATGTGTCTAGTTTTTGGGCCCCCTCAATTATCAAGGCTCAGACACTTGCCCCTATACCCCCTTTAGCTGCGCCCCTGGTTTGTAGCTCTGCTTTAATGCATATTACACATTTTCCTATTCTTGCTGTTTTCAGTTTACTTCCTTGCATTAGTCTCCTTTCTGCAGAATGCCATGATGACTGTCTCATTTCCTAGAGCCTCATTTCTAGAATAATACAGAATTCTGGAATAAACCATCAAGCATCTCCTGGATATATACGGTAGTGCGCTGTGTGGGTCTCAGTGACCGTTCACTATATTACAGAATGTATATCACTCCTAGTAACAGTGCAGCACAAATAACTTAATCAATAGGTTGCTAATGAGTAAATGTCATAACCTCCTCACTGTATTAACAAGAGAAAATACCACTGAGGTCCTGAAGTCTATGTGGTATTGTATCAAGACCAGACCAGGGTGTAATGCTAGGTAATGTGCTACTCGCCCAGACGAGAGAGAGTACAGGAAATATATCACAAGTGCAACACAGTTCTTGCAACTCAACTCAGTTGTACTCTGAAGAGGCACATCAACTACCTAGTGGTAATTACTCACACTGGCACAATACACTTGCTGGTTACACAATCAGCAGATCTCTTAAGGAAAGATTACCTACAGTTGTGTGGCTGTGGTGGCTGAATGGTTGTCTCACAACCTCCGGCCATGGCTCATCAGATGGATGGGAATGGTGACAGTCTTGTTATGGTACAGTATCTCCTCTCTGACAGTCTGTATTGAGGAGAGAGTTCTCTCTCCACCTGCCTCTCTATCAGTTAGTGGACAACAGTTCTTAGTTTCTGTTCTGGTCACAATGGTGGTATTCAGCGCTTCACCAGCCTCTGTCTCCTGGGTCACATGGTGCCCCTTACACAACCATGGCCCAGGTAGCAAAACATCTTCCTCCTTAAGCATCTCAAGACCCAGTTACTGAAAGTACCTTCCCCAATCACAGGTACATGCCCAACAGCATTTAATGCCAAGGGCACTTGCTTTTTTTTTGCTCAGGCTTTCCACTCACATGACGCTCAGGCATAATCTCTCTGCGCTCTACACATAAGGCGCCTTAGGCAAAACCTTAAATGTATAGTTTAAATCCCTGCAATGGCACCCTTGGCCAAACGTCCCCTTCGCCGCTGAGGACTACTAGGAAGAGCAAACACCACATAACATCAGCAGCACTCCTTCCAATGTGCCCTCTGGAACTGCCAGTCAGCATGTAATAAACTCCCCACCATCCACAACTTTTTTACTGCTAAATCCCTAAATCTGCTCACTCTCACAGAAACGTGGATCCAGCAGTCTGACACGGCCTCCCCTGCTGCACTCTTACAATGGCCTGCAGTTCTCCCATACCCGAGACCAGATGACAGGTGAAGGGGAGGAGTAGGTGTGCTCCTCTCCCCAAAATGCACCTACCAGGTCATCCCCCCTGTACCCTCACTCACTTTTCCATCATTTGAGGTACATATGTTACGGCTTTTCCTCCCGCAGTCCATGTGAGTAGCAGTTATCTATCGCCCCCCAGGTGCTGCTCGCCTGTTTTTGGACCACTTTGCTGCCTGGCTCCCCCACTTCCTATCCTGTGAAATTCCAACCCTCATCTTAGGTGATTTTAACATCCCCACTAATGACCCCATCTCCCCATCTGCCTCTCAGCTTCTTTCACTCACCTCCTCCCTTGGTCTCTCTCAACTCACAGCCTCTCCCACTCACAGGGATGGCAATACTCTTGATCTGGTCTTCCTCCGGCTCTGCTCTACTTCCACCTCACTAACTCCCCTCTCCAGCTCTCGGACCATAACCTCCTCTCTTTCTCTGTCATGCTCCCTAACATCTCTCCAGACCCACCTACCTACAGTACCTACAGGAACCTTAAGGCCATTCACACCAAGCACTTTGCTGAGTCCCTACAGTCCTCTCTGTCCCCTATCTCTCTCTCCTCTCCTGCCCCAACCTGGCTGCCGCTCACTACAACACCGCTCTCAAACATGCCCTGGATGAAGCGGCGCCCCCCAGGACCCGAGCCATCTGATGTAGAACGCGGCAACCCTGGCTCACGCCTCTAACGTGCTTCATCTGGCGGTGCTCTAGAAGTGCTGAACGGCTGTGGAGGAAATCGCAAACGTCCGCAGACTTCCTCCACTACAAATTCATGCTCAGAACCTACAACCTTGCCCTCCACCGCGCCAAACAAGTCTACTTCACCTCTCTAGTCTCCTCACTATCGCACAACCCTAAACGGCTCTTTGATACTTTTCACTCCCTTCTCAGCCCTAAACCACAGCCCCCGGTGACGGATCTCAGTGCCGAAGAGCTGGCTGCTTACTTCAAAAAGAAAATTGATGACATCAGGAAATAACTTCCCAATCCCAGACTAGCCCTGACCCTAGTCTTGTCAGCACTGCATCTAGCTCCTGCTCACTGTCTGTACTCAGACCAGCGACAGAGGAAGAAGTCTCAAAATTGCTCTTCTCTGCTCGCCCCACCACCTGCGCTAGCGACCCCCTCCCCTCACACCTCCTCCGTTCCTTCTCCCCAGTGATCATCTCCCATCTCACCACTATATTCAACCTCTCTCTGACCTCTGGCATCTTTCCCTCTTCTTTTAAACACGCCATCATATCCCCACTGCTAAAGAAGCCGACTCTGGACGCGACTGATGCTGCCAACTACCGACCCATCTCAAACCTCCCCTTCATCTCCAAACTACTAGAACGCCTGGTTTACTCCCGCCTTGTAAGCTATCTATCAGAGCACTCTCTCCTAGACCCGCTACAGTCTGGCTTCTGACCACAACACTCGACAGAAACTGCCCTTACAAGGGTATCCAGTGACCTACTGACAGCCAAATCGAGGGGCGATTACTCCCTACTGATCCTCCTCGACCTCTCCGCAGCATTTTACACTGTCGACCACAAACTCCTCCTCAGTATGCTTCGCTCCATCGGCCTAAAGGACACTGCCCTCTCCTGGTTCTCCTCCTACCTATCTGACCACTCTTTCAGTGTCTCCTTTGCTGGCTCTACCTCCCCTCCTCTTCCCCTCTGCTGTTGGGGTCCCCCAGGGCTCTGTCCTCGGCCCCCTTCTTTTCTCTATCTACACAGCCCCTATTGGACAAACCATCAGGAGATTTGGCCTCCAATACCACCTGTATGCTGACGACACTCAGCTATACACCTCTGCCCGTGACATCTCTGCACCTTTACTCCAAAACATCACCGACTGTCAGTCCGCTGTCTCTAACACCATGTCCTCTCTCTACCTAAAACTAAACCTCTCTAAAACTGACCTATTGGTGTTTCCACCCTCCACTAACCGACCTCCTCCTGACATCTCCATCTCAGTGTGTGGTGCCACCATAACTCCTAGACAACATGCCCGCTGCCTTGGGGTTATATTCGAACCCCGATCTCTCCTTTACCCCCTACATCCAATCTCTGTCCTGAACCTGTCAGCTGCACCTCAAGAACATCGCAAGAATCCGCTCTTTTCTCACTGTGGACACGCTCAAAACACTTATTATTGCCCTCATCCACTCACGGCTCGATTATTGCAACTCACTACTGATCGGCCTCCCCCGCACCAGACTCTAACCTCTCCAATCCACCCTGAATGCAGCAGCCAGGCTCATCTTCCTGTCCAGCCGCTACTGAGACGCCTCTGCCCTGTGCCGGTCACTGCACTGGCTGCTACCATATACTACAGTGCCTCCAAAACAGAACTAGCCCATGTTGCCTTCTGAAGAACAGAGGAAACCCCATTGTCCTTAAAAAATGTCCATCTATAGTGCCCCCGGGACAGAGTCAGTCACTGTAACTCAAAACAGAATCAGCCAGTATGCCCTAGAAAAGAGGCAGCCACTGTGGCTTATAGCAGAGCCAGCCATTGTGTACCCAAAAAAGTGGCAGACATGCTGTCCTCTGAAGAAGGAAGTATGAAAGGAAATGTTGAGCATCACGGAGTTCTTTTTCCAGATACCAAAACAGGGCCAGCTACATTATCAATTGTGGTATCCTCTATGCCTCCAAAACAGGGCCAACTGTGGTGTCCTCCTCAGAACAGGGCAACCAATGAAATACATTGCAGGAACAATAGTGGTAAGCAACTGGGTGCAAGCAGATATTTTGCAATGGGGAATAAAGAATGCAAGTGGGCATTTGATTGGAATCCATGGATGATATCAATTTATGTCTGCACTAGCTTCAAAAATCCCAATATCTCTTCCACATATAGGAGCATGAAATGCATTCTTAAATTGGCAGTTCTATGTGAGCAGTAATAGGCGAGCAAATTTCCCATTCACGCTGTGGATTAGGAGGAAGTGAGAAGCCTGAACCCTGATTGTTCACTGATCCCTCGTTAGCTTAGAGGACCCATCCATCATTAATACTGTGAAAGCTCCTCTCAGTCACACAGAATCACTCAGCCCACGCTCCCTGTTGGGTGATTAAAACCTGGTAAAAAAAAGCAGAAGAAGAAACTGTGTCTTGAGTCGGCAGCAGTGGTGGGTGGATAGGCCTCCGTTATGCTGCAGTGATCTGCTGTCACTGTCTTCCACAATGCAAGGGCTAGCGGAGACAGCCATCCGTACATGGGTTCGTAAAGGGGCATGCTAAGGAAAATTACATGAAATCTAAGAAAATCAGATCTAGAAATTCATAATAAGGCACCAACATGTGCAGAAACGGAGTACAGGGTAACACAAGGGCAGATTTAAAGGGGGGGTTTGCTGGCAGGCTCCATATTATTTTCAAACAAGCCACTCTGGGTTGGCCTGGCTCTTTAGATATGGGGCTACGGCTATATTCACACCTGTCTTACAGGCTCTGTAAAGATTCAGCACAAGACGCTAGACATAATAGTGCAGCTAGAGTGCATGACGGAACCCAAGGAACCCCAATTTAGCTAATGAGGTATGTTGGGCGCCGTTCATGCCCATCTCCTGCTGGATCCAACACTTGTTGCTTTCTTTCCTATGATGGAGCCAAATAAAAAGCACTGGTGTGAACCCAGAGAACTGAATCTTTGCCTTAGGCTGGGTACATACTTCCCATGTGTGTGAGTTGTGCCCAATAGGCTTGGGCGAAACTCGCATCAAACATCTCACACGTCTGCCTGCTGTCTGATTTACACGGACACCGTGCATTGATATGAATTGGCACATCCTATTTCTCATCTGTGATACGGACAGGAATAGGACGTGCAATGAGCTTTTTTAAGCAGCCCATCATTCCTCACGAATATGCACAGCTCCATAGGCTATAATAGGGTGGTGTGCTGCCCATGAAATCACACGGTCACAAAAATGGTAGTGTGCCACAGGTCTCAGATGAAGGAAAGCCTGGAAACTCATTTTGCAAAACCCCAATAATAGAATTAAAAGTCAATACAGGGGGCTTCCCAGTTGACAATCCCTATCTATAACTCAGAGCACCAACAAAGTGTGTATTTCCCAGAAAGCCCTGTGATTTCAATGGGCACCATGCAATACTTAATTTCCCTAGTGGGGGCACTGCAGGGAAATTGAACACTTGCTGCCAGGTTCCATTGCATACTACAACAGACTGCTGGGAGTTTCAGGAATGGGATAAGCTGTCATGAGCTTATTATCCTTGTATCAAAAAGCAATTGTCCAAAGTAGACATTCAAAATAGACTTCCACTTAGATCCAAACATGGAATCAGGAAGGCACTGCTACTTTAAGGATCTTTCAGCCAAATAATATTAATTAATATTAATGAACCAAAGTAAATAGACCGGGTTAGCGCTCCTGAGTATATAGGCAAAATACTAACAATGTGTGAAAAACATGTTTATCACACTCACCCGGTGTTTGGCAGAGACCTTGTCAAAGATCCCTACCAACACCCCTTCATCCAGGAGAGCCTGTAGAATAAGTTGCCGGTGGGTTCCTTGAAATCCCGCTGGGCTAGACAGGGGAGAGTGTCTGCAGATCCTTCGTCTCTCTGGCTCGAGAGCCGCTGAAGTTAAAAGCTATGTACTAAGAAAATAGGATACCGCGCTCCTAGGAACATCCACCCTCCGGACAACCGTCTCTTTCTTTTACTCCGTTTATTAGAACAACGCGTTTCGTCGGTTAGACTTCATCAGGTACCTGATGAAGTCTAACCGACGAAACGCGTTGTTCTAATAAACGGAGTAAAAGGAATTAATATTAATGAATAGGTTATCAATAGTTGATCACCGGGGATCCACCTCTTGGGATCCCTGGCGCTCAGCTGACCATCGGGATTGCTGACATCGTCATCAAGGTTGAAGGCAGAGGCGTATTAGAGGTTTTTACTCCTGTTGAAATCAATGGGAGCTGAAGCCTCATATTATACTTCCGGACTTTCAGCTTTCACACCGTGGTAAGATGAGGAAGTGTAGTAGGAAGCACTGCTCCCATTAACTTCAATGGGAGTGAAGCCCTCTACGATGCTTCCACCTCTGACCCCAATGATGATATCCAGCCTTAACGTTATTGACTGGGACAATGCCCTCAAAAATAAGAATACGGACTATAAATAGGAAATTTTGAAAAGCATATTAAATACTCACAGTGAAAGGTTTATACCTCACAGGAATTAATTAAATGGTTAGGAGTAGGAGAAAACAAATGTGGCTCAATAAAGATGTAAAGGGGCAATAAAAAAGAAAGCATTTAAGCTGTTAAACCAAGAAGGCAGCGAAGAAGCACTAAAAGCTGTAAGGAAAAAAATAAATTATGTAAAAAGCAAATAAAAGCAGCAAAGGTGGAGACAGAGAGACTCATCGTCAGGGAGAGTATAACTAATCCTACACTCTACTTCTACTATATAAATAGTAAAACGATTCAAACGGAAAGTGCTGCCCGTTTAAGAAATAATGAGCGAAGAGTTGTACAGGGTGATGAGGAGGAAGCATCTGTTAAATAGTTTTTTGCCAGTTTGTTCACTCAGGAAAATGAGGAATATTAGGTGAAATGCAGAGTGATAAAGTAAACTCTTCATTAAATATCACCGGTCTAACCCAGGAAGAATTACAAAGCTGTTTTAGGGTATGTTTATACATAGCGAAAATGCTGCAAAATCCACAGCATTTCTGCAGAAGACAGAGTCAAAATCAGCACCATCGTTTCCACAGCTAATTTCAATACCCACAGCATCCCCCCCTCACCTGCAAAGTCTTTGCACTGTCAGCGCTTTCTGCACCTGGCGGCCTCTAGCCACTTCAGCATCACCTGACAAGCGGCTCTGCGTTCACTAGAGGCTACTGGGGAGTGCTGACAGCTTAAAGACTACAAAGGTGAGAGGAAGCATGGTATCTTCTGAAATAAGCTAATACATTGCTTCTTTCCAGTCAAAATGCAGATTTTGACTTGTGTTTTATATATGGAAATGTTGCGGAATTTGCTGAAGAATTTCACTACCTGTAAACGTAACAGGATTACAATAGACAAATTGCTGGGTCCTGATGGAAGACACCGCTGGGTTTTAAGGGAATTAAGAAATATGATAGGCAGACCGTTGTTTCTTATATTTAAGGACTCTAGTAACGAGGTCTGTTCCACTGGATTGGTACATAGCAAATGTGGTACTAATATTCAAAAAGAGGTCAAAAAGCGAACCAGGGAACTAGAGGCCAGTAAGTCTAACCGGTGAGTAACGGGAATACCCCAGCAAACGTCCGACACGTCGCTTAGACTGCAGATGCACAAAGAAAAGCGAAGAGTGACTTTTGGATAGAAACCTGTAGAGGGGAGAATCAGAAGTACTAATGCCTGAGACTATGAAATGCTGTGTAATGGAACCTTATCATTGAATTTTTAAGTAAAGAGACAACCATGTGCCTCCGGTTTGAAATCTATTTCTTTAGTTGTAGACTCTATTATTTACTTTGACCACTTGGAAGGGGCACTGGTATCACGAAGACAAGCAGGTACTAAAAGGTTCTCTACGCAACTGTTATTTATAGGTCCTGTGTGCGGCTAGGCCAACTACACTTTTGGTTTCGCAGGAGAGGATGGTAGAGCCACCCGTGACAGAGTAAGTCTTCTACCCCGCCATCTTCCCTAGCCCAAGGTCGGTACCGGGCCGCCACACAGGGACTGGTGGCTACTTCTTAGAGTAGATGTGCCGGTGAGCAGATGGCTAAAGGAATTATGGTGATGAACAAATTGTAATTCCAAGTACAAGTTTCTACCATAAATACTACATAATGGTTAGACATCACTACGTACTGGGGAACAGAAGCTTTAAGGAGCTTCTCAGAGGCCACATGCCTCCTAAATAATTCTACTTACAGAAAAGTCTTTGACCAAATTTTAGATTACACAGTGTAGTAAGGTGAGAGGTGAAGTGTGGGATGGAGGTACGTATCACGGAGACTACTAGCATTCGTGATGTAGACCCGGTCCGTTCCTCACTCCGGTACTGAGTTCCAGCTGAGCCAGACAGGTGAGGTGTATACATTGATGCAGGCTGCAGTGTGAAGGTGAGAGAGTTCAGAGCTGCCTGGTGTGAGAGACACAAGCTGAAAGTGAGCTGAACTGAAGACGCCATCATACCCTGCAACCACCCTAATTTAAGGACTTTTATGTTTCACTCTGCTGGACTATTTGCCTGAAAAAGGACTTTTTCTTCCTGTTTTTTCTGTTGACTGGAGGTGAACGGTGTCTTTATGTTGTGTTCAGCGGACAGAATTCTGGTTGTGGCCTGAAGTGTTTCGCCTGTGCCGCTACAATAGTGATTAAGCTGGAGGCACTGTTGCAATGGCGTCTATGAAATAAATGTATCATTGGTAGTAGAAAGAAGTGGAATTGCACAGAATAGATCTTTCAATGGTCTGGATAATTCTGATAATCCAAAATAGTCTTGTGCCAAATGAACTGGAGTTTACTCTAAATTCAGCAGTCAGATTCATCGCATCCCTGGATGTAGGGTCCACAGCATCTCATCTTCTAAGATCAGTCTGTGTTGACTTTAGCTACACTATGGCGTTGACGCTGATGTGAACACCAGTAACGGCACATTGCAGCCCCAGAAAATGCGATGCTGTGGATCCCACCAGCAGAGAAGCGGCGCCCCCATGCTGTGACCACAGGACTTTACATATACATTTAGATTCCATCTAACGGAGTGCTATTTTTAAGGAGCGGTCCAACAAACAGCAAGATATAAGAGCTTCCCTACATCATATATTATACCATCATTTATTACATGGCAATTCCCACAAGAGATGATGCATTCTTTTCGTTGAATATGTACATGAATATTGCATGTAGCTCTGTAAACTCTAAGACTCTAAGTACATGATGTGATGACCGTCCTACCAGGAGCCTCCCACTGTGCGCTGGAGAAGATATAGTATGGGTAGGAGGCTAAACATAAGCCGCGACAAAACTGTCAGCGTACGCTCTATGGATGAATTCACGGAGCTGCTACCCTATAATAGGAATACTCCCGACTAGAAGGAAACTATTCCAATAGTAAGCATCAGGAGTGTCCTGATAAAAGGGTAAGTTAAAGGAATGTGTCATCAAAAATGACCCATTGTATAAATACTGTTCTTGTATTAAACGTATTCTTTAAGAAATCTTGGTGTTTTTTTATTTTCTATGTCACAATCTAAATTGTTAAAACACTGCAGTTCGCACACTTACAGCTAAGCCTAATAATAGTCTGACACTTCCTGTTCTGTGGAGAAAACTTTTCAGCAGTCTCCTCATTATCATCACAGACAGGAATACATTGACAGATAACGCCTGTACACTATCCTACCAACAGTAACTGGACACTTGAGCAAGAATCAAAAGTGGTGTTTATTGTTAACCCTTAGTGGGGCCTCTTTGGGCTCTAATGATACCCTCTGTGGCATACCTTCTACTAACATCTGATACACTTCAGCTGGTATTTCCCATCCAGCAAACGTTTGGCAAGTTCTCTCAAAGTAGATTCATCAGCCCTTGCACAGTGGAGCAAGGAATGTCGTCATTGGAAAGTTAAGCAGTGGAAGAATATTCCATGGGTTGACAAATCGCACTACTCCATGTTGAAATCAGATGGCCGTACCTGGTTGTGGAGGATGTCTGGGGAACACCTTGTGACAGAGTGTGTTGTGCCAACAGGTAAGTATGGCGGAGGTTCCATTATGGTCTGGAGATGTGTTACGTGGCATGGTCTCAGTCCATTGGTTGTAGTGGCAAGAACCATGAGCACGGAGAGGGACCTTAACATTCTAGAGAGTAATGTGCTGCTGACAATGTGACAATACTCTGGGAATGGTCGGCCATACTTCCAACAAGACAACGCATCTTGTCACAGATCCAGCGCTGGTGTACGTTTGCCTGAAGATATGAATGTTCCACACTTGGACCGGCTGCACAGAGTCCTGACCTAAACCTACTGAACATCTTTGGGACGAACTGGAATGTTTGGTCAGGAAATATGAACAGCGTAAGTCTTCTTTGAGAGAACTCACAAGATGTTTGCAGGATGAATGTAGGAAAATACCAGCTGAAGTGTATCAGATGTTAGTAGAAAGTATCCCACGGAGAGTATCTGATGTCATTAGGGCCAAATGAAGCCCCACTAAGTATTAAGATATGGAAATAACTATTACTTTAAATTCTTTCTTAGGTGTCCAATTACAGTACTTTGCATAGGATAGTGTGTATAGATAACACAGGATCTACAACCAGTGATAGCCACAGCTTACCTCCTCCCCTCCCTGCACAATGGCCTCTACACAGGTCATAGAGCATGCCTAAACAGTTTCCCATAGAAGTCACTGGGTTAGCTCCCGCATTTGATTGATGAGGCTGCTGTAAAGCACAGCTGTGAACTTTGTTGTAAAGCATATACCTGCAGCTAAGACAAGATGACAGCCCCGCGACCTCTCTGCATACATACCCCGACGCTCCAGGACGTAAATGTACATCCTGGAGCAGGAAGGGGTTAATGCTGTTTTCCGCATTATTGTTATTTTGTACTGTGAACTAGGTATTAATAACCCAGAATCTAGTTAGCTGTAGTTAGTGGTGTGACAAGCCGGGGATTACTCGCCTCTGGATCGCCGTCCACACGGTCAGGATGTGGCGCACCTTGCACACAAATATGCTCCAGCAACAGAAGACTTCTTTACACTCCTGCCAGCCTTTATTCACAGCATATAACACAGATGTTACACAGTCCAACATAGCTTGGGGTTTACAACCCACAGGGTCCTGTCACTAACCCCTCCTCGGGCGTCTGGAGGGCATCTTCCTCCGTCAGACCAGGTGACAGACCCAACTGGTCCACACTGGACCTCAGGCTCCAAGTCCCTGATGCGGCTTCCTTCTCTGGCTCTCTCTCAGCCAGCGTCTCTCTATATTTCTGGCAGGAACTGGCTTTTTCTAGCCATTTCCTGCTACAGCCATCAGGTGTTAACCTTTACCTTTCCTCTCTTTAGCTACCAGACTGCCTATCTAGCACCCTCTGCAGGCCAGTCTGACAATGCCCTGCTACAGTGGTAAGAAAATCTCCATTAAGGCTGCCTGTCCACAGGCATTGTGATCTGCCGTGGGAGCCGCTGGCCAGGAGCTGGAGCCGGCAGACGAATCTCCACTGTCAGCCTTATATAATAGATAGGCTGACTGAGGAGGACCACAGAGAATCGCAGCATGCTGCGATTTGCCAGCCGCGTAATGATTCTCCGATCATGAACAGGGGGAAGTGCTCTCCATAGCAACGCTATGGAGAGCTTGAACTGCGTTCCCCACGGCCGGATTATCACCACAGGAACACGATTCAAACTCGCCTGTGGACAGGCAGCCTAAAAGGTAAACTTCTTTCTTGTTGCTATTACCTTGCAGATTCTCATTTCTTTGTTCGTAAATAAATACTGTATTGTTTGTGTAACTCCGTCTGCTGCATCGTACCTTGAATCTGCATTATGATACCACCATGACGAAGGCAGGAGGAAGACCGGTCCGATGCTGCCCTACTGCAATGAAGTTATTCTAGACATTGAGACTCTACGATCCCTGACAGCCAACCACATTCACATAAACTGCTAATTGTCCATTTACCAACCAAGAACTGAAATATCAGGGGATTTGGTAAAAGCTCGAACCTATTCTTGCCTGAATTGTGATTCCCCTCGCCCCAGCCATTAATGACTGCTCTAAAAGGTGGGCGCTCTGCGGTAGAAGAAGGGATTTCATCTTCCCCAGGCTGGGCTGATGTTACTCCTTTTTCTGACCGGGTATCGCTGTTATAGTGGCCAAATATTGACTCTCTGTTACCGCTTGTCTGACTGATCCACAAACAGGATTAGAGGGTAATTAACTCTTTCTGGAAGCAACACATCATCCTCCCCCGGGAGCAGAGTATGGCTCCAACACCTTTCAGTAGGATATCGTCTGTCTACCTGTCATAACACCGAGCCGGCGTGTCTATCGGTCACAGACTAACTCTGCAGATGCATTCTGCACTGTCGTTTTACATGTGAAGCACCGTAGGGGATCCATCGCTTCGAATAACTGGGCCAAAATATAAAACCAGTTCCCATGCCGGCAGACTTGATCCGTTCGTGTTTGACATGGATGGCAGCAGTCCTGATAATACTGGGACTGCCTCATGCTACTGAATTCGATCATTGTGGGCTTCATGCTGATTGGGTGTTGCTTTCTGATAAGGCATATCTGGCGAGGGTTGAAGTGTCCCACAGTTGGGCCATATTTCATATTCAGACTGAGCAACAGGGTGCAAGAGACATGAATAATGAATGGATCTGATCCCTTTGTCATTCACCCCATATAGACGAGGGTGTTTTTCTTCCAACCATACAGTTCGGATCTGAAGTCTATTTACATAATTTCCTCTGACGGCTCATACTATTCATAATTACATATAAATCATGTTAAGAATCAATCCCAAACATAAACCTTCAGTCACATTAAGAATAATGAAGTGCGTGTGATTAACGGGCAGTAATGCATTTTATAGCGGAGCTGTCGCCACCCCCGACTTGTCTATCTTGGTAAATACTTGCATTCCCCATGAAATAAAAAATGTTGTATCATCTGTGTTTAAAACCTCAGTGCTGCTCCTCTTAGAACCTTAGGAATAAATTGACAACTGGGTGTTGTTATTCCCTTTCTTGAAGGGGTGTATCCCCCATACACTTTGACTCTGTCAGCAAGGATTGGATATTGTCAGACTGTGTAAGGACACACCCCCAGCTGGTAACACCCAGTTGTCAATGTATTCATAAAGTACTAGGAGGAATAATAGAAGAACAGCACAACACAAAGTTTTAAGAAAAGATTGTTATCTCATGGGGAATGCAAGTATTTATAAAAATAGACAAGTCGGGGTGGTGACAGGTCCCCTTTAATGGGGATTTCTGAGACTTTAATAGAAAATTTCCAGGAATACAATTGTGCAAAATTAAGAATGCGTGTTCACATACATCAGAGGCTCCCAATCCAGCACTGGAACCTCGACGCCCGTCACACATAACCCAGGAGAAGCAGACTGGTGGTCACATGCACAATGGCCATCAGGGCTTCAGTGCTGCATGCGCTCTGTGTCACGGAGCTGTCTGCGTCGAGGCTTTCTGGATGCACATGTAGGTCTGGTGTGACATTACAGCATCAGCACTGGACCACGTAATGCATCACCCGGTGGATGCACAATGTTGGGCGCTGCTGGATTCCGAGGGAAGAACATCTCCCTTCAGCTTCAGTGCTCATAGGCTGGCTGGGCCGTCTATCACCCCAACAGTCTATTAGTGTCCTTGTTAGGGTATTTTAAAGAATGCTGGTTAGACATTTGTGTTTCTGGTCAAGATCAGAGATGTTGTTTCACGCCTTGTCACAGTTTGGTCATTCACAAAGTTGTGGCTTTGTTTCGGTGGTGTTTTATGCTCTCCGTTTCTGTTTGTCCTCCCTTATGTTACTTACTGTTTCTCGTCTCCCAGGCTTGGTTCTCCACCAAGATTTGCCTTTTCTCTTTACTTGTTTGTTTAAGGATGAGCAGGGCCTCCCCATAGATCCTGTTGCAGGGTCGCCATTGACAGGGCAGATGCTCTGCAGATTAGGTAGGCCCCATCCTGTTTACACCAGGGAGATCTCAAGCAGGGGCGTAGCTAAAGGCTCATGGGGCCGGGTGCAAAAGTTTGTCTTGGGGCCCCCCAACTTCTCTAACCCGACTCTCAAGGAATCTAGTTATTCCTGAAACCCACGTTCAATCACCAGCACTTCCTAGTTCCTAGTCTCTGGTAGCTCGTTCAGCCATGACACTCTGAAGCAAAAGATTATGCAATATTCTTTATTTTACACATCCCAAGCAGACGAGCATGCATTATTCTTCCCAATTTTAGGCATAGGTTTTTTTTAAGTCCTGGAAAACCCTTTGAAGGTTCACTTTGTCTTTCCTATAAGTCATATAGTTTCATTTGAGTTATGATCACTTGAATTGACTTGCGGGCATACATTACTTCATAATTCTACATTTTATGTATTAGTACAGGGGCTAGGGCTGCCAACAGTAGTATGCAAGCAGCATCCAAATGGCTAAAGCCCCTTCAGCTCCTTCCTTTCCACTGCTGCCTTGGAACCCATTGGTTACTATTGGGGGAGCACTTGGGAGATTACGTAATTACATCACTTTTCCCATCATAATGATTGATATACCATTTCCCACACACAGTGGCTAATAGATCTATGGCTTCCATCCCACATATTTGATGGGTCCCTGTAGAATAGGGAAACTTGCATTAAAGGAATGGCCCATTATTTGCACATTATTACTTGGGCCATATTAAAAATAAGACTATTGGTAATCCTGGCAATAGCGTGCCACCTGTGGCTTTTCAGTGGTGGTGAAACTACAACTCTCAGCACGCCTTGACAGCTCCAAGTTATGTGTTATATTTTCACCACCACTTGCAAGCCATTGTATTATTGTAGTATATACAAGACTGTTTTGTACATGATAATCCAAGACCTATAGGACGCATAAAAGTAGGCAATACTAGATACAGTTTGGGCTACTTACACCGTTTCATCATTCAGGAACTCCAGCTCTCCATAAGCATCTTCAAAGTCAATTCCTCCTCCCCGTGCTGTACCTTCTAGCGTCCGATATGGTATGACAACAGTTCCTCTTGCCCCAGAATTACGAATAACTTTTACCTCCAGAATGCCAACACTTTCACTGACATGAATGAGCTTCTCCTCAAAAGTAAATATTCCAGCATGGTCATCATCCAAGATGGTCACTGTGGCAATGAGCGGAGAGACCAGGCGAGCTTTGGGATATCCCTCTCCATCTGGTTCAAACATTCCTTCTGCATCACCTACTCTTAAGTTCATAAGTCGTACAAAGAAATGCTCATCTTCCTCAAAGATATCATCATCAATGATACCGATCTTAATCTCTTTTTGGGTCTCTCCTGGTTTGAAAATCAAAGTTCCTTCACTATATTCATAGTCAGAGCCTGCATTGGCAGAGCCGTCTTCTGTCTTGTAGTCCACATAAAATGTGCTCCCACCATCTCCTCCTTGGCAAACAGCGTTGAGCGTCACAAATCCACAATTTTCCAGACACTGGTAGTTGCAAGGCTGGAAAAAGATCTTGCTTGTGTTCTCCTCTCCAGGGTCATCAGTTACCTCCTGAAGATTGGCAGGCTTTTTGCTGTGGTCAGCCGCATGTTTCTTCAACACATTGCCTGCACCTATCATCATACGTGTGGCCTGGATACGATAGAAGGCTCTGCTCTTTTGTTGGTGCAACAAAGCGTAGTAATTTGCCATTTCTACCAGTTGGTCCAGCTCACGTTCTGGATACTTTTGCTTCAATTCTTTTAAGATGCGGATGACCTCTTTACGGCTTTCATCAAGCTCCTTGGCCTCGGCAGCTGCTGCTGCACTGTCTTGCAGTGTAGTTTCTTTTGTTTCTGCTGGCATTATTACAGATGCCCCCAATTTGCCATCCATTTCTATACTTTTGGGGAATTCCCCCTCAGTCTCAATGATGATACCTCTACGCTTATCGGCTCGGTACCTCTTGTAAACGTATTTGTAAAATAGAAGACGCTTGTCTGCAATCCATGCAAAAACCACACAGGCTGGAAAGAATAAAAGAGTGACCAATGCCTCCCAGACTTGAACACGGCCTGGAGAGATAACAGCAAGAATAAGGTACAACCAAATGTAAGCAAAGATACTCCAGGTAGCTGTGACAAAAAAAACTCTTGGGTGCTTGATCTTCCGCGACTCACCATTGGGAATGACATAGACACAAATGGCAATAATCACAAACATGTTAAATGCAGCAGAACCCACAATGGTTCCTGGCCCTAGTTCACCCGCCTGAAAGTTGTGACCACAAACCTCAATAACAGAAAGGAGGATTTCGGGAGCAGAAGAACCTAGTGCCATCAACGTGAGGTTGGAAACTGTCTCATTCCATATGCGCACGGTAGCAACGCTGGTTTCTCCGTTTGGTTTGGTTAGTGTGATCTCCTTCTCTTGTGATGTGATGACCTCAATTGAGGCCATGAAGCGGTCGGCAATGATAGACACCCCTAGGAAGAGGTAAAGCATTGCCACAAAGTAGACCACCGCCCGGGCAGCTTTGTCTCCGGTTGATGGGTTGTGGGGGCTCCAGACGGGGAGCAGGACGCCTGGCTGACATTGACCATCCCCTGTTGCTGAACAGCTTCCATTTTCTGAGATTTCCGTGGAGGCCAATGTAATTATAGATACCACCAGAAGGATTCCCACTCTTAGGAAGTATGCCATGACTGATCTCATTCTTGCGGAGGCCTTATGCAAGATGTTGTTGGGTTTAGAGTTCTTCTGGATGAAGATGCCTATGAGAAAAAATAAGTACAGATTTATTAATTGATTGCTTAAGTAATGACTTTAATTTCTGTATATAATGTGTGTGTGATCTGTAATATACAGTATATACAGTATATATGGTTCAGGAAACCACAGCATGATCTTTCTCATTTATCACCAATGCACTAGATGCTGCGGTCCCTTGACTTTTTGGGCTGTAGTTTTTAGAGGCCCATTCTTGATGATGGGTTCGCATGCAGGGAGCTGTTGTACTGTGTTGTCCTTAATGTCATACTTTTGTAATCTTGTAAAACAGTGGTGGTGGGGGGGGGGGGTCTGGATAGTCACGGAGAGATTTAAAGGCATCAACACAGAGGCAGAGGCTTCACTTTTTACACAACTTTATTGAAGAAAAAAAAAGTTGGGATGCTGTGCAAAATTTAAATAAATGTAAAGAAAAAAAGAATGTATTGAATTGGAAGTCCCATGTAACCATATCGCATTCACAATGGAGCATTGAACATATCAGAACATATTAACTCATTTAGAAATTGATGGCAACACATCTCAAAAAAGTTGGGCCATGTCTACCATCTTCTCTTTACAATAGCCTGTAAATGTCTGGGAAGTGAGGAGACAATTGCTGGAGTCTTGGGAGAGGAACGTCGTCCCATTCTTGTCTGATGTGGGATTCTAGCCGCTCCACATTCCTCGGTCGTCTTTGCCGGATTTTTCATTTCATAAAGTGCCAAAACACCTTATAGAAATCAAGAAAATTTCCCCAGCGCTTGTGATCCCCCGGGATATCAAAGGACACGATAGTCCATAGAATATAATTATATTTTATTAATTGTTGCATAAAGTGCCAAAAGTTATTTATTCGTGAAAGCTCTGGCCGGCAGGCGGCCGGTTCAGCGCCCGGACTCTTCTTCTGCAATGCCATGCTGCTGTGATGGATGCAGGATGGGGTTTAGCATCGGCTTGCTGAAATATGCAAGGTGTTCCCTGAAAGAGTCGTTGTCTGGATGGGAGAATCTGTTATACTAAAACCTCTATTTACTGCTCAGCATTGATAGTGCTTTACAAGATGTGTAAGATGCCCATGCCATAGGCGCTAATGCAACCCCAAACCATCAGAGATGCAGGTTTGTGAACTGTGCACTGATAAGTCAGATGGTCCCTCTCCTCTTAAATCTGCAGGACACGGCATCCGTGGGTTCCAAAAACAATTTCTAATTTTGAATGATCTGACCTCAGAATAGTTTTCCATTTTGCCTCAGTCCATTTTAAACGAGCTTTGGCCCAGAGGAAATGTCGGTATTATCTGGATTGTGTTGATATGTGGCTTCTTCTTGGCATGATACGGCTTTAATCTGCATTTGTGGATTGCACAGCGAACTGTGTTCATAGGCAATGGTTTCTGGAAGTATTCCTGAGCCCATGCAGTGACTTGCATTACAGAATCATACCTGTTTTTAATGCAGTGATGCCTGGGGGCCCGTAGATCCCAGGCATCCAGTACTGACCGTCGACCTTGCCCCTTTTGCACATGGATTTCTCCAGGTTCTCTGAGTCTTTTGATGATATTGTGTACTGTAGATGGTGGGATAGTCAAAGTCTTCGCAGTTTTACATCCTGGAACATTTTTCTGAAATTGTTCCACAATTTTAGACGCAGATTTTCAGATTGGTGAAGGTCGGACTATGTTTGCTCCGAGACACTCCGCCTCTCTAACATGCACTTTTTATACAGTCATTTGATTCAGCAGAGGATTGACCCCCCAACTGATTCTCATTAGTACCATTAGTTTCCAGCCTTTGGTTTCTCCCGTTTTTGAGATGTGTTGCTGCCATCAATTTCACCTTGTAATATTTGTTTGTGGTGATTAAATATAGTTATATAAGATTCCAACTCATCGCATTCTTTTTTGTTTATATTTATTTACATTTTACACATCATCCCAACTTTTTTGGAATTGGGGTCGTACATAAACCAGCCACACTGGGAAAATCTTTGGGCCTTTGGCCCTAAAAGGGACAGTACACGGTCTCTGTTAGCAATTGCCTCTGTAGGGAATGTCTCCATAGCAAACAACGAATCTTCTCTGTAGGAGGGGCAAGCTCTTAGACAGGCGTCACATGCAGCATAAATGCTGCAGAGAGGGGATTTTGGGGTTGAAATTCCGCAGCATTTACAGTACATTTACTGGGGAAATACAGGTCACCATTACACACTAAATAGGAAATTACTGGGAAACACTGACAGGGAAAGGACTGGGGGACTTTAGTTAACTGCAAGCTTAACTGGAACAACCAGTGTCAGGCAGCTGCTGCCAAGGCAAGTAGGATAAAGGGGTGCATCAGAAGAGGTCCAGGGGCGCGTGACGAGAACATTGTTTTTACTCTTTACAAGTCACTGGTCAGACCACACATGGAATATTGTGGACAGTTTTGGGTACTTATTTTTAAAATGGGGATTAAGACGGCTGAGGGGCGACCTAATAACTATGTATAATATATCAGGGGTCAGTACAGAGATCTCTGCCACCATCTATTATACCCAGGCCTGTGACTGTAACAAGGGGGCGCCCTCTACGTCTAGGGGAGAGAAAGATTCTACATAGACATAGAAGGGGGTTCTTTACTGTAAGAGCGGTGCAACTATGGAACCCTCTGCCTGAAGACGTGGTGATGGGAAATTCGACAAGGGTTCAAGAGGGGCCTGAACACCTTTCTCGAGTGATACAACATTATATGTCATAATCACTAATGACTTCACAAGGGTCGGTGATCCGGGGATTATTCCGATTGCGGGAAGGAATTTTTTCCCCTTAAATGGGGATAATTGGCTTCTACCTCATTGGGGTTTTATTCCTTTCTCTGTGTCGACAATAGGGAA
Organism: Eleutherodactylus coqui; assembly: GCF_035609145.1. Classification (NCBI taxonomy): domain Eukaryota; kingdom Metazoa; phylum Chordata; class Amphibia; order Anura; family Eleutherodactylidae; genus Eleutherodactylus; species Eleutherodactylus coqui. Next base: position 141,352,228 of record NC_089846.1, read on the forward strand.
GGTGGGGAAGGTGTGGGGGGGGGGGGGGGGGTAATCGGCTGACCTGGATAGACATACATCTTTTTTCGGCCTTACATACTATGTAACAAACCATGTGGAGATTCCAAAAATCTCCTTCACATGGAGCGGAAAATGTCCACAACGAATCTGCTGCGTTTCTGAAAAACGTTGCAGATTCTCAATCAGCAGCCTGCGTATTCAGACCGCAGAGGTATACGATGGATGTCAGCTCTAGGAGTAGAAGGGTTAAAACACATGGCAGATCAAGGTGAAAAACCACGGCACGATCAACACCCTGCAGGGCTCAATGACACGAGCAGAATAGAAGCCACTGTCTTCAGTAGGTTCATCCACACTGTTGTGAAATGCGCATGCAAAAAGAAAAGACACCACATGCTCTATTTTTGTGAGAATTTGCGCACCCAAGGCATCATGGGAGCATCAATGAACCTCATGATTGGGGAAATCGAATACCGGCGGGGACTGATGAGGCTGCACAGCCATTGCAATCACGCAAAATTTGAACGATGAAGAAAATAAAGAGTTCTGCCCGGTTCCTGCGCTAATGTACCTCGTAGCGGCGAGCATATTGTGCAGATTTACAGCCGTTTACATGTGAATTTTTCACACGAATGACAAAAACCGCCTTATGTGGGTAACGCAGTAAGATGTCTTAGAAACGCATCGCACACACATGCAAATCGCAGGTCATGTGATTGCGATGCATTTTTTCGTGCTTGCATAGAAAATAATGGAAGATTCTTGAAAAAAAACGCAGAAAAACAAGAAATGAAGCAGATTTTCAAACTTGATCTATCAGTCCAAGAGAAAAAGGATCCTGTTAATTAACCCCTCAAATGGGTTCCTTTCCCGTGAGAGTTTTGTCCGTCACGGAATCGGACTGAACACAACTGGGAAAACTGCCGCCGATCTGCACCAACATCCGCGCTACATCCAGACCGCATGGTGTGCATTGCTGCAGATGTTGTATGGCTGCAGCGAATCCAATACGCGTGAGTGCGCCCTGCGGGTGGTTAGGTGCGTACGGCTTCAGGTGGCGGACCACATCACTGCTCTCTGTTACTCTCCCAGTATCCCTAATATCAGTAGGTTGCATTCTCAGCCCCACTGGATTAGATACATTGCAGCAGATTTCTGAATTTCTGAAACTGTTTCAAAGAAAAACTGTCTTTGTTGCCCATAGCAACCAATCCCACAGCAGCTTTCATATTCAAGAGCACTCTGAGGAATGAAAGCTGCGCTGTGATTGGTTGATATTTCTTATACTGCTGAGGTAAAATGGAAGCTGTTCTGTGATTGGTTGTTATATATTATACCACTGAGGTAACATGAAAGCTGCGCTGTGATTGGTTGTTATATATTATACCACTGAGGTAACATGAAAGCTGCGCTGTGATTGGTTGTTATATATTATACCACTGAGGTAACATGAAAGCTGCGCTGTGATTGGTTGTTATATATTATACTGAGGTAACATGAAAGCTGCACCGTGATTGGTTGTTATATATTATACTGAGGTAACATGAAAGCTGTGCTGTGATTGGTTGTTATATATTATACTGAGATAACATGAAAGCTGTGCTGTGATTGGTTGTTATATATTATACTGAGGTAACATGAAAGCTGCGCTGTGATTGGTTGTTATATATTATACCACTGAGGTAACATGAAAGCTGCGCTGTGATTGGTTGTTATATATTATACCGCTGAGATAACATGAAAGCTGCACCGTGATTGGTTGTTATATATTATACTGAGATAACATGAAAGCTGCGCTGTGATTGGTTGTTATATATTATACTGCTGAGGTAACATGAAAGCTGTGCTGTGATTGGTTGTTATATATTATACTGAGATAACATGAAAGCTGCGCTGTGATTGGTTGTTATATATTATACTGCTGAGGTAACATGAAAGCTGTGCTGTGATTGGTTGTTATATATTATACTGAGGTAACATGAAAGCTGCGCTGTGATTGGTTGTTATATATTATACTGAGGTAACATGAAAGCTGTGCTGTGATTGGTTGTTATATATTATACTGAGGTAACATGAAAGCTGTGCTGCGATTGGTTGTTATATATTATACTGGGGTAACATGAAAGCTGCGCTGTGATTGGTTGTTATATATTATACTGAGATAACATGAAAGCTGCACTGTGATTGGTTGTTATATATTATACTGAGGTAACATGAAAGCTGCGCTGTGATTGGTTGTTATATATTATACCGCTGAGGTAACATGAAAGCTGTGCTGTGATTGGTTGTTATATATTATACTGAGGTAACATGAAAGCTGCGCTGTGATTGGTTGTTATATATTATACTGAGGTAACATGAAAGCTGTGCTGTGATTGGTTGTTATATATTATACTGAGATAACATGAAAGCTGCACTGTGATTGGTTGTTATATATTATACTGAGGTAACATGAAAGCTGTGCTGTGATTGGTTGTTATATATTATACTGAGGTAACATGAAAGCTGCGCTGTGATTGGTTGTTATATATTATACTGAGGTAACATGAAAGCTGCGCTGTGATTGGTTGTTATATATTATACTGAGGTAACATGAAAGCTGTGCTGCGATTGGTTGTTATATATTATACTGAGATAACATGAAAGCTGCGCTGTGATTGGTTGTTATATATTATACTGAGGTAACATGAAAGCTGTGCTGTGATTGGTTGTTATATATTATACTGAGGTAACATGAAAGCTGTGCTGTGATTGGTTGTTATAAATTATACTGAGGTAACATGAAAGCTGAGCTGTGATTGGTTGTTATATATTATACTGCTGAGGTAACATGAAAGCTGCGCTGTGATTGGTTGTTATATATTATACCGCTGAGGTAACATGAAAGCTGTGCTGTGATTGGTTGTTATATATTATACTGAGGTAACATGAAAGCTGTGCTGTGATTGGTTGTTATATATTATACTGAGGTAACATGAAAGCTGCGCTGTGATTGGTTGTTATATATTATACTGAGATAACATGAAAGCTGCTCTGTGATTGTTTGTTATATATTATACTGAGGTAACATGAAAGCTGCGCTGTGATTGGTTGTTATATATTATACTGCTGAGGTAACATGAAAGCTGCGCTGTGATTGGTTGTTATATATTATACTGCTGAGGTAACATGAAAGCTGCGCTGCGATTGGTTGTTATATATTATACTGAGATAACATGAAACCTGCGCTGTGATTGGTTGTTATATATTATACCGCTGAGATAACATGAAAGCTGCACCGTGATTGGTTGTTATATATTATACTGAGGTAACATGAAAGCTGTGCTGTGATTGGTTGTTATATATTATACTGAGGTAACATGAAAGCTGTGCTGCGATTGGTTGTTATATATTATACTGGGGTAACATGAAAGCTGCGCTGTGATTGGTTGTTATATATTATACTGGGATAACATGAAAGCTGCGCTGTGATTGGTTGTTTTATATTATACTGAGGTAACATGAAAGCTGTGCTGTGATTGGTTGTTATATATTATACTGAGATAACATGAAAGCTGCGCTGTGATTGGTTGTTATATATTATACTGAGGTAACATGAAAGCTGCGCTGTGATTGGTTGTTATATATTATACCGCTGAGATAACATGAAAGCTGTGCTGTGATTGGGTGTTATATATTATACTGAGGTAACATGAAAGCTGCGCTGTGATTGGTTGTTATATATTATACCGCTGAGATAACATGAAAGCTGCGCTGTGATTGGTTGTTATATATTATACTGAGGTAACATGAAAGTTGCGCTGTGATTGGTTGTTATATATTATACCGCTGAGATAACATGAAAGCTGCGCTGTGATTGGTTGTTATATATTATACTGAGGGAACATGAAAGCTGCGCTGTGATTGGTTGTTATATATTATACTGAGGGAACATGAAAGCTGTGCTGTGATTGGTTGTTATATATTATACTGAGGTAACATGAAAGCTGCGCTGTGATTGGTTGTTATATATTATACTGAGGTAGCATGAAAGCTGTGCTGTGATTGGTTGTTATATATTATACTGAGATAACATGAAAGCTGCGCTGTGATTGGTTGTTATATATTATACTGAGATAACATGAAAGCTGTGCTGTGATTGGTTGTTATATATTATACTGAGGTAACATGAAAGCTGCGCTGTGATTGGTTGTTATATATTATACTGAGGTAACATGAAAGCTGCACCGTGATTGGTTGTTATATATTATACTGAGATAACATGAAAGCTGCGCTGTGATTGGTTGTTATATATTATACTGAGGTAACATGAAAGCTGCGCTGTGATTGGTTGTTATATATTATACTGAGATAACATGAAAGCTGCGCTGTGATTGGTTGTTATATATTATACCGCTGAGATAACATGAAAGCTGCGCTGTGATTGGTTGTTATATATTATACCACTGAGGTAACATGAAAGCTGCGCTGTGATTGGTTGTTATATATTATACTGAGATAACATGAAAGCTGCGCTGTGATTGGTTGTTATATATTATACTGAGATAACATGAAAGCTGTGCTGTGATTGGTTGTTATATATTATACTGCTGAGGTAACATGAAAGCTGCGCTGTGATTGGTTGTTATATATTATACTGAGGTAACATGAAAGCTGCGCTGTGATTGGTTGTTATATATTATATTGAGATAACATGAAAGCTGCGCTGTGATTGGTTGTTATATATTATACTGAGGTAACATGAAAGCTGTGCTGTGATTGGTTGTTATATATTATACTGAGGGAACATGAAAGCTGTGCTGTGATTGGTTGTTATATATTATACTGCTGAGGTAACATGAAAGCTGCGCTGTGATTGGTTGTTATATATTATACTGAGGTAACATGAAATCTGCGCTGTGATTGGTTGTTATATATTATACCGCTGAGGTAACATGAAAGCTGCACTGTGATTGGTTGTTATATATTATACTGCTGAGGTAACATGAAAGTTGTGCTGTGATTGGTTGTTATATATTATACTGCTGAGGTAACATGAAAGCTGCGCTGTGATTGGTTGTTATATATTATACTGAGGTAACATGAAAGCTGTGCTGTGATTGGTTGTTATATATTATACTGAGGGAACATGAAAGCTGTGCTGTGATTGGTTGTTATATATTATACTGCTGAGGTAACATGAAAGCTGCGCTGTGATTGGTTGTTATATATTATACTGAGGGAACATGAAAGCTGCGCTGTGATTGGTTGCTATGGGCAACACAGACAGTTTTTCTTTTAGACAGTTTCATACATCTTCCCCATTGTCTATAGCCCCTGTCACAGCTCTGACATTTCCAGCCTCTCCTGCTGCCCTATAGCAGTCAGATCATAGGTAAGGGGTCACTGCGCTGTACCAGAGGTCTGCGCCCACGAATGCTCCAGCCCCATTGTCCCCCTTGGGTATACTGTTACATCACACTTCCCCTCACTTGTTGCACAAGTCTTCGCTCCAGTGTTACGGTCACCCGCTTCCTCATTGGCGGGAAGCCCTTCCTTTTTATAGTGTATCCTTGCTGTTGTGTGGTTACATGCGTCATGTCCCCAACCAATATGGCAACTGAGACTATAACTCCGTGGCGCCATATTAGTGCACGGCGACTCCTGAGAACCGCAGCATTACAGTGTCTAGAACATATAAAGAACAGATACATCGTCCGGTCACAGTAAACCACAATGAACATTACACGTACAACGTATCGTTCGGCCGGCATGGTGACACGGGGGCATTGTCCTTCCCTTACAATCTGCAATGCAGATCAACCCCACTAACCCAGCAGGTCCGGATGACTGATTTGTACGACCAGCTGTAGACGCTTGGATCCAACAACCAGAAGGCACGACTCAGTTTGTTCTGCTTACGGACCTTCAAGGCTTTTAGGCCACTCTTAATGAAACGGACTCTGTTGCCCATAGCAACCAATCAGAGCGCAGCTTTCATTTTTCCAAAGCAGTTTAAGAAATGAGCTGAGCTTTGATTGGTTGCTAGGGGGATTTTTACTGGATAGTTTTAAAGAATGAGGCCCTTTGGTAGGAAATATCCAGATGTTCTGTCCCCATCATCAAACACGGCCTCTTCAAGGTCCACAGCTTCATGTCACCAATGTCAGTGCAGCCTAAATCCAGTAACCTCAGAGTTGCCATTTGGAATATGTGGTCCTCGTATAGTCAATTGGTCAGGCTCTCTCAGAGTTTCCCCTCTTCTATCTTGGACCTCACTGTCGATGTTCACATGGAATAAGGGGTATTGTGATATGGGGAGGGGACATAATTGGGTCAAATCAGGGGGCAAGCTACTGGGGGTGCGGAGGCAGGTGCCGTACCCGTGAGCTAAAGGCCTCTGTATGACATAACACCAAAGTCCTATTACCACCTCCTAACAGGCACATGAAAATTAGGAAAACCCTCCCCAAAATGTTACCCTTTAAGCAGATTCCGAATTGATGTCTTGTGTAAGTATATTTGGCGCATACCTCAGTCACCGTAATAGCGATAGAACTGACTTTAGGCTTTTGTGTTCCGGTGCTCATAGCTCTTTTATTCTTCCATCGAAGTAGCTGTAAGTGACGCATGTTGTGGACGGGGTGTCGCTTTCATGGACACTCATTTTGGTACAGGATGTATTCAGTTACTTTTAGTCATTTTTTTATGGGAGGCAAGAGGGGAAATAAGCGATTTCCCCGTTGTCTTTTGGCATCCCTTCTTACGGTGTTCCCCATTTGATATAAATGTGATGTCAGCTTTATTCTACAGGTCAATGTAATCACAACGAGGACAGTTGTATCGAGGTTTTATTGTGTTCTACTACTTTTGCACAATATAAACACTTATCTACATAACATTTCCTGTGGCCCCACATTCCAGGACCAAAGCATTTGTATTTAGAGGTTTTTTTGATGCCTTGTAGTTATTATTGAGCCATATACAACATTTTAATTACTGTTCACTCCTGTTTTAAGCAACCAAGATGAGCAGAAAACGGCTATTTCAGCTTTTTTAATGGAATGTACAGTGCTGTATAGATAACAATAGTTTATAGTTCCGATTGTTACGGCTGCAGCGTTATCAATTATATGTAGTTTGTTTTGTCATTTTTTCAATATTTAAGGAATTGTTTAAGGGCAAAAGTCATTCAGGACCGAGACATCTGTGGGGTTAGACGGCATAGAGGACAGACTAGATGAGCAAGTGATTGTCTTTTCACTTCTTTTCTGGAAGCAAAAGATCCCCATGTGGGACTAAAAGCCGACATGTTTTCTGATTGCCAAGGGGGTGATAACATGAACAGACATCCATGGTACCCTCCGCTGGCACAGTTGGCTTCTCTGCTGCCTAGTCATTCCCTGTTGCCCCTTCATCTTCACAAAGACTGACATAGCCGCTGTAAATTCAGTATTCCTGACCCCACTTCAAATGGTTTTAAAATCACAGCAAAAGCTTGTCTGTAGTCACAATAGAGCAGTAGTTACAGCTGTTTGAAGTAGAGTAAACTGTGTTCATCCAAAACTATAATGTCCTTTTCCTTTTGAACGAACGGAGCCTGGGGTAATTAGTGGGCGAGGCGGTGTAAACAGAACAGTAGTGGGCATTCAGTAGCAGATGACAGGAGAGTTTGGACCCTTTTCAGAGTAATTGGCATGGGAAACTATACCAACTGCAATGCCTTGACATAATACCTACAGTACATATGAAGTGGTAGTCCATGAATACCTCTTTCCTTATCAATTGTCTAACCTGCTAGGATTTCCAATCCACCTAACCTCACCACATTGACAACTCAACTTCACTTCTCCTCAACAATTCACAGCTCATCCTTTCTGCCTGTTCTCCAACTGGTCTAACTCCATTGTCTACCGACTGCACCACCTACCTCCATCGATTGTTCTCCAACTGGTCTAACTCCATTGTCTGCCGACTGCACCACCTATCTCCATCGATTGTTCTCCAACTCTGACCAAACTCTCCCCAATTATTATATAGAGAAAGAGAGTCGGCTCACCAGGCTTACTGCTTCCAGCTCTGGGAGTCTCCAGACTCAACCAAGTTATACATCAATAGGGAAATAGACATTGAACCCAACTCTCAAGATGAAGAACATACTGTATAAAGTTTGAATTCGTGTGTCAAAAGGAAGTAAAAGAAGGGGATAAACCTGATGCTGCTGACGCCTGTGCTATGCATAAAGATGGGAAGGTGTCAGAAATGCATAAGCAGCATGGGATTTGTTCTCTACTGTTATTTCCTTCGGACATATCAATTCACTAAATGTATTATCATGTTCACACAGGGAGAGAGAAGATACATACACAGCAACAAACAACAGATACCAACAACAGTCTCCTGTGAAATGTTACAACAGTTATACCGGACATGTGAACAAACGCCCAACAAACATCCAAACGCTTACCAATAATACCAACACACATCAGCAGATGGAATAACTAATAAATACAAGGTATTAGTCATTTGGCCAAAGTACGTAAGCTCACGAGCCCACGACAAAGGTCCTTGTTGTCTTGTGAGTCTCTACTCTAACAAGACAACTTAGACCCCAGGAGTCCTACCTACAAGCGGGGCAATCGTCCCAATAGGGAGGGCCCCATGCTGGAACCTAGGGCTTGGCTCACTATAAATAGCATACAACATATACGCTGTTCACACGCACAGACAGACAAGGGATATACACCCTGAACAGGTAACTGTTCACACCAACAAACAAGAAATCCCACCTAGAACCTCATGCATCAAACCGCAGCAACCAATGCATGACACCAAGCACTAGGATTCTGTGGGGGAATTAGACAAAAGATCAGCACCTCTAATAATAGGGGCTGGTATTTATATGCAGCAGTGCGGTGGTGATTGGCTGGATGGAGAACTCTAATCCCTCAGCCAGCCAAATCAATCACATCTGTGGCAGTGCGCTCCTGGAAACCCAACAGAACCACAGGTCCCAGGAGCACAACCTGACACATATCTTCTTCATCTTGAGAGCTGGATTCAAAGTCTGTTCCTCCCTAATTATGTCTGTTTAGCTCAACATCTTCCTCCGCTGATAAATCAGTGGGGGTCCCAGCGTATAGACCCCCATCAATTCTAAAGATTTTCCAGCTGCATAGCCATATTCTATGAGTGCATGCCTCATGGAAAACATACCCCTAAGGCCGGCTTCACATGGCCGTATTCGTGCGTGCAATACGCAGAGAATAGAATTCATTGATGTCAATGGGTTTGTTCACATCTCCTTATTTTACGTGTGCATTTCGGTCGCGCACAAAAAAAAAAATAGAACATGCTCTGTCTTTCTGCATATTTACGCATCAAAGCCTCCCATAGAAGTCAATGGAGGTGCGCAAATTTGTGCAATACGCTAGGAGATCCGTGAAACCCTGTGTAATTCTGCTGGAAAAAGAACACATCTGGAACTAATTAGCCATTTTAATGATTGCATTTGTTTGCCGCGTGCAAGTGAACATGCCATCCGTGCAGAAAAAGTACAGCAAAACATGCCGAAATTTGCACAAAAAAGCCTCATTCATAGCATGAAACATTGGGCTAGGGCTTATGTGAAGCAGGCATTAGACTTCAGCCATATTGGAATGTGTGCAGAAGAAGCAACAGGAGATGGTAGACCCTGCCTGCAAGGAAAGAGTCATTGCTCGCAGTGCGGAAGACTTGGAGACTTGGCTGAAAATAACGAACTAATAATTGTTGTCTTCCACAAGGCCGTGTTGTTTGTGTGGTTTACATGTAATTGCTGAGCTGGGCCAATGGCTGCGCCGCCTCACACTGTGCAGAGCCTTGGCTGCTGTCTCAGGAGAGATGTCAAACAGGGACAGACTTAACGTCTGCACTATTTATACCCCTGCACCCCTGGGGATGCTGGAAACACGCTGCGCGCCCTGTGTACCAGGGCCGTACAGGAATCCAGCAGCAGGTGCTATAGGTGTCATGCCGTTAAACAAGAGGAGCCCCTGGGAGCCTCCTGGTCTAGCGGCGCACATGGATCAGAGCCGCAGCCGGGGCTAGCAGAAAGCAGGGTGGAATAAGATGAATGCGAGCCTGGGGCTAAGACAAAGAACATTGGCTACTATTTTGACAAGTGGGTTGGTCCACACGTAATCCTGCATTTTACTAAAACAGAGATCCGAGTTAACCACTTCCTTCCCAGCCATCTAATTCCTGATTTCCACCTATCCTAGCACGAGAGGTGTAGTGGCCCAGAATAACGGGGCCCCTCACAGTGTATGAGTGCATTTGTCTCGTGCTTCATGTTGTCAGCGTCTTTCACGTTGCATGAATATAATGTGTATTGCACTTCTGCTGCACTGAATGGGTTAACTGTCTGTTATGTGAGAATGTCTGGGAAATGTATCTTGTTCTCGGTCACGTGATCGTGTGATATATATGTGGATGCAAGGCGTTAGTTCGAGGTCCTCTGGTTCTGATCCTAGCCTGGCAAGGAACTCACACAGATACCTTCAGCTCTGTGTGGGTCGGAATGGAGGAGGCTGAACGACATCCCCAGCCGTCCGTGGGCCCGTGTCACCCAGGAAATGTCATTGGTGTATTAACCCACTGAGGAACTGAGAGAGAAAGTGGAACCACCATTGCAGTGTTGAGTGTATGCCAAACGTGAGTGCAGACCAGTAGAGAGCTGGAGAGAGAGGTGTTCATACCGGGAACAGGACCCTACAGATAACTGGGACTGTAGACTCCTCTGTGAACCCGTGATTTCCCCCCTGTCGCACCACTTTGTGATTTCTGCACCAATTGTGCTGCTGATGTGAGTTATACTTTGATTGAACTGTAAATAAGTTTCTACAATAAAGGAGCGCTGCTGACCGTTCCCGGCTTTGCTATTTAAACTTGCCATGTGAGCGTGGACCATTTATTTCACCATCCGGATTCACTGCAGAGGAAGGAATGGTGGCGTCACCCGTGACAACTGATCGCCAAGGTAAACCGTGTAGTGGGTTACCCTTTAAAAGGCCTACCCTCAGTTACTTGGATGGGTCCCATGCTACCCTCTGGGTGGGAGACAGTAGAGCCCTGTGACGGGGCCCAAACTCTACCCCGCTGTCTCCTAGGCTGGGGCTCGCTCCTTGGTCAAAAGTGGTCTTTACATTACCCACCTAAAGGGAACCTATCACCAGTTTTTAGGACATTAAACTGATAGCATCGCTGCATAAGTGAAGTTGCGCTGATTTCCACGCTGGTCTTGTTATCAATGTTGATAAAGTCCTACCTGCATAATCAATGTTTTACAAACCGCCATGCCGCATGTAATGCTGCGGATGGTCCGGGGGGCGGACCGGACCGCCTCCCTTAGCTGCCTTTGTTTAGGCTCTGAACCCTCACGCTGCACTGTGCCAACTACGTTATGCTGGGTTAACGGCCCTATTTGTTTTTTCTTGGACTATGAAAAGTCTTTTTGTTGCCTTTTTTGCTGATATATCGGACTGTTTTTTAAATACCTTCTGCACTGATTATTTTCCATGTTTTTGCTTTATCAGGGGTAATGTGTACAAAAAGATCAAATATATTTTATAATTCAGAGTTCTTTATTTTAAAATGAGTTCATTAATGCTAAAATAAAGTGCAAGAATAGGCTTCATTTTGTATCGGGGGTTTTGATACATAACGTTGACAGTCCTGGATTACAAAGTGTCTATGGCGACAATGTAGGTTGGCGTGGGAGGGTCATTTGTAAAATATACTTGTGTTTTGCTCCATACTTTTTTATGCCCCCAATGACGTCACACAACATCTCTGGCGGACATGGTTTTCTTTCTTATTTCATAGTTCCCCCCAATAATTGGGGCATCCATTACAGGGGAAAACAGCCTACTATGGTGCAATCAGTCACTGGCAGAGCTGAGTTGGGTCTGAGAGTCGCCAGCAATCACATGATCTATGGGTCCAATAGAGGAAACACGCACTGCCGCCTCCTCTATTCACTACATGGCACTTATTGAGCTCTATGTAGGCTGGAAAAAGAAGACAGAAGCTGTTATAAACCATTTTTGTCTTCTCCTTGGGGTCCTGGGGTGTCTCTGACAGTCGAGCACCTCATCTGCTCCTGTTAGATTGCAGGAGCTTTAGACACACACTGTGTATTTTATATACTATGGCTCGGGTTTAAAGCCCAGAACTGTACAGTGCTTGGTTAAAATTGGGTTAAAGGGGTTGCACAGAATTATAAAGCATAGCTGCTTTCTTCCAGAAGCAGAGCCACACTTGCACAGAGGTTGTATGTGGTATTGCAGCTAAGCACCAGTCACTCCGGTGAAGCTGAGCTACAACACTAGACACAATCCTGTGTAACCCCTTTAATTTCAGTTTGGACTTCCATTCATGATGTCAAAATTATGTTAAAGTCCTCATCTACTACGAAAAAGACTCAGGAGGGATGAAGGCTCGTCCGTCAGGTTTGCAGCCAGTCCCGGACTTCACAATTTGAGTTTGTCTATACACAGACGAGAAGGATCAGAAGTAATGTGACGGCGTAGATGGTGCAAAAACGTAAAAAAGACACTTTACTCCTCCATACAGATAAGCGTGATGCTTGATAAAGATTACGAAGGCGAAGCGAGGCTAATTCGTCTGGAGGGATAAGTATCTTCTTTTACTTTTTTGCACCATTTACGCCGTCGCATGACTTGTTGTATTTGCTGCATTAGTGGATCTTGATTTGGGCTCCTGCTTGTGACTGGGCATTTTATATCTGCCTTGTTGGGTACAGTAATCCCGCTTGTGCTGCTGGCAGACGCCTTTTTTCTCGCCATTTAATGACTGACCACAGCACAATTATTTCTCTTCTGGATGCTCATGAAGAACTCCGATTTTAGTGGGAGGCGCAGTATGGACCCATAGACATATTGTGGCCAGTGCCCGAAGCCTAGGCGTGCATCTTGTAGGATGATTCTGCAGGCTCCTCTACACGTCTTCTCATGCTTTATGTGCCATTCTGTCTCTTCTATAACCAGCGTCTATATAAATGGGAAGATGCAGAGAGCCAGCTGAAGCTCACTTACTAATGACAAGGATAAAACTCCATTCGCAGTGCGTGAGTCACCGCCGCCGCACTGGAATAAGTACCGTATGTACAATAACAGCATACAGTATCAAGGACTATGAATACAGAGGGGTACGTGTAGCGGTAGAGGAAGATTACAACTTTACGTTTGTGCAAAGCCAAGTCATAATCTTGCTACTTTTCACAGTTGGATGTGTTCCCCGTGTGGCGACGTACCAGGCTGGAGCTGCAGGCCACATCCGTATTTGTGGTGGCATTGGGAGTCTGCAGTGATAGCATTCCAGAAACAGCGCCACTTCCATCTTTGGGCTGTGTCTGGTACTACAGCGCAATCCCATTCATTTCACTGATGGACAGATGTGGCGTCGGTTTGGGGAATAAAGCTGATGTTTTTCCTTAATGGTTGACGACTCCTTTAATATAAGATGGGATCTATCAAACGTGGCATCTTTCATCAGACTGAATAATGCAAAGAACATCCTGATGGAACGAGTGCGGTGCGACACCGAATGCCGAGCGGAGGGATCCGCCATCTGCTTACATCCCTATTAAATTCATAGAATTCACATTCGTCGCGTCTGTGAAATGAGTGACATGAAAGGCGCTCCGGTGGGGCTGTGATCACGACGGGCACTGAGCTGACCCTGTCATTGAAAACCTCGTGAGGACGGAAGCCATGAAGGAGGCATCGCACCGGACCTGTAATCTTACATGGGACTGCTGCTAACAAATGTGCTTACTATACTGGTGATCTGCAACATGCGGCTCTCTGACTGCGATGCAACGCCAACGCCCGGCCGGTGTTACCTCTGAGCCTCTGCCACCAGTGAGTCCCGGGTGCTGCATATTGTAAACTGGACATCACGAGAAGTGGTAAACAAGTATTATGTAACCCCTCACTCCTTAATAATTAACTCCTTCCCGCTGCCGCTCTTTCTCATTTTTTCATTTTCTTTTCTAACTCCCCGCCTTCAAAACAAATATGACTTTTTATTTTTCAAGCAGCACAGCTACCCAGTTTCCCTGAAAATAAGACAGGGTCTTATATTAATTTTTGTTCCAAAATATTTTACTTTTTTACATGTATAGCAGCCTGGACACTATTTAAATTGACTTTTTTTTAATAAACTGTAACTAGGGCTTGTTTTTGGAGTAGAGTTTATATATTTCAAGCATCCACAAAAATCCAGAAAAATCGTGCTAGGGCTTATTTTTGGAGTAGGGCTTGTTTTTTCAGGAAGAGAGGTATTTTTCAATGTTACAATTTAAGATACCCTATAATATGTGCTAATACTTTAAAAAGTTTCTAAGTGGGTTAAAATAGTTAAAAAAACCCAGTTGCACTATTTTTGGGGGTTTTTGTTTTTAGGGTATTCATGGTGCAGTAACAATGACAGGTTAGCTTTATTCTGAGGTCTGTACAATTATGGCAATACTACATTTACAGTATATAATTTTCTTTATTTACTGCTACTTAAAAATATCTTTTAAAAAAATTGCTTTCTGGCGCCATATTTGACCCCCATAACTTTTTTATTTTTCTGTCCATGAGGCTGTGTGAGGCTCATTTTCTGCAAATTTTGAGGCGGATACAACTTTTTTGATTGCTTTCTATTTAATAGCTAGTATGCTAAGCTCCTGCCCCTTGTCGGCTGCCGGCAATGGAAGGGGGCGGCCCCTCCTGCCCCATCCCAGCCCCTCCCATTGCAAGCAGTGGGCAAGGGCCGAAGAGGCGATGGGAGTTTAGCAGACACGCTGCTAAACTCCCTCCCACCTCCCTTCTCCGGCAGCTTCCATAGGAGTCTATGGGAGCCGCTGCCATATTCCAGCCGAATGCTAGTTCCTGAACTATCTTTACTGGCCAGCGTAAAAAAGCCCAACGGGAATGCGCACTGTATGCGCTATCTTATCCATCTTTACACCCCGGGAATGCGCCCATGTGAACTGATGCATTGTAGACCAATGCATTAGATGGGCAGCGTATATCGTCCGGTCGTGAAAGTGCAGCCAATATATTCTCGCGTGACAGAGCCCTTAGATTGGACTTTTATGGATGCAACGATAGCAATGTATACATTGTTTATTTTTTTCATATATCAACTGGGAAAAGTTTAAACGTTTAGTATTTTTTCTTTTTGTAATAGCTAAAATATCTTCATTTTTTTAAGTCCCCACAGAGGCCTTGAACTAGTGATTGTTTGATAGCTTATCGCCATCTATCATGGTTTATGGGACTCTGATCACAGTGACCATGGATTATTGGGGGGTTCGTTCCGGTTTAGAACACCTCTGTGAAGTATGTGCTTTTTCCGTATCCCTTTCTCTACGCCCCCCCCCCCCCCCCTACACCTGCAGCGCTGGGATTTTTCCCCATTTTTATTTGCTTATGACCGCGGTACCCGTGCCCTCAGACCTTTCCCTGACGCTCCCCTTGACTGGAGGTCCCATGGGATGAGGTTTTCTAAGGCTAATATGGACTGCAGCTGTGGGGGCCTGACTTCCACTATTGATTGAACTTCCATAAATAGTGATTTATTTCCTAGCTTGGAGCGCTGTCCTATTCCTTAAAGGGCCATGTGACCACTGCAGCCAATCATCGTCTCCCTTCAGTCGGTGAAGAGCTGTGGGGCTCCTATAACCCAGTGTCAGGTTGTCATCAGTCCCCGCCAGGAAGTAAAGTCCAGCAGGGATCGGGAGTCGGCAAAGCATTAGCAGTAGGGAGCATGGAAGGGGAGTAAGAATTCTGGTATTTCCTGCGGCAGCCTGAAGATGTTTTTGAACGGACATATGTCCTCAGATAACCCTATTAATAACAATCACAAGTGCCCTGGTAATAGTGCCACCAAAATAGGAAGACTGCCCACAAGTGCTGCGTAGTAGTAAGTGTGCCCACCTAATAGTAATAGTATCTATTTGTGCACCATTAATAGTCCTATTGCCCTTTTAATAGTAAAAGTGTCCCCCTTGGTAGTAATAGTGCCCCCTCTAGTAATAATAGTTTTACCAGTGTCCCCTATTTATAATAGTGCCCCCTTTATAATAATAGCTATCACGTAGTAATAATAGTGCCTCCTTAGCAATAATAGTGCTCACAGTGCCCTATAGTAATAATAGTGCCCCCATAATAGTGCCCCCATAATAGTGCTCCCTTACTAATAATAGTGCCCTCTTAGTGATAGTTTTGCTCCCAGTGCCTCCCTAACAATAATCATGTTCTGAGTGCCCCGTTAGTAATAATTACTGAGCACCCCCAGGTAATAACTTGCACAATATATAAAAAATAAAGCTATACTTACCTAGCCATGACAGCAGCTCAATCTTCTTCTGTCCCAGCACAGGCAGCGCGATGATGTCACACCGCCACCATCTGGACACTGATGGTCCTGACATTGTCCCAGCACAGGCAGCGCGATGATGTCACACCGCCAGCATCTGGACACTGATGGTGCTGACATTGTCCCAGCACAGGCAGCGCGATGATGTCACACCACCACCATCTGGACACTGATGGTCCTGACATTGTCCCAGCACAGGCAGCGCGATGATGTCACACCGCCACCATCTGGACACTGATGGTGCTGACATTGTCCCAGCACAGGCAGCGCGATGATGTCACACCACCACCATCTGGACACTGATGGTCCTGACATTGTCCCAGCACAGGCAGCGCGATGATGTCACACCGCCACCATCTGGACACTGATGGTGCTGACATTGTCCCAGCACAGGCAGCGCGATGATGTCACACCGCCAGCATCTGGACACTGATGGTCCTGACATTGTCCCAGCACAGGCAGCGCGATGATGTCACACCGCCAGCATCTGGACACTGATGGTGCTGACATTGTCCCAGCACAGGCAGCGCGATGATGTCACACCACCACCATCTGGACACTGATGGTGCTGACATTGTCCCAGCACAGGCAGCGCGATGATGTCACACCGCCAGCATCTGGACACTGATGGTGCTGACATTGTCCCAGCACAGGCAGCGCGATGATGTCACACCGCCAGCATCTGGACACTGATGGTGCTGACATTGTCCCAGCACAGGCAGCGCGATGATGTCACACCGCTAGCATCTGGACACTGATGGTGCTGACATTGTGCCAGCACAGGCAGCGCGATGATGTCACACCGCCAGCATCTGGACACTGATGGTCCTGACATTGTCCCAGCACTACTTGGTGTCCTGACTTTCGCCGCAGACACTTTCTTCTGACAGGAAGCTGCTGCAGTCAAAGGCAGGATGCTGCTCACAGGAAAGCGGGCGCTACTGCTGGGAGCCCAGCCTGGGTGGGGGCGCCTGGTGCCTACCTGACACCCGGTCAAGCCATTTTCCTTTACTTAGCAAAGGCCCATCCGGATCAACGGCTCACATCACCATGTTGCATGACTTCACCAACATGCTCTCCAAGTATCCAAACCTTATCAGAAGACCATTTTAGTGAGACATCCCCTTAATAGTAGCCATTACATTTTGTCTTTGGCCGGCTGGGTAGTTCCTACCTCGTTCTCCACATTCTGCAGCTCTGAGGATCTGTCTGTATTGATCTGCACAAATGCAGAACATCATTCAGAATCAATATTATAAATATGCTTGGCATCTTAAGAGATCGCCCCGTGCCTTAGCGGACAATGCCTGGTTGCTGGACAGTCAGTAGAAAGTTTGACTTGATGCCAGGGCTGGTAAATAATAAGGAGAGGTCTGACAGGGAATCTGAGCTGGCATCCTTAGCCAAAAGTGCTTCCATGCCAGCGTAAGGAGCTCACCCGCATGTGTAGTGTGCAGTGCCACCACAACAATGAGAGGGCCTGGGATTCTAATGACTAGTCATGTCCCCAACACCACATCTTATCACATCCCAATCCTGAAAGGGGTTGTCTAGTCTCTGGTAAGTAAAACACAATCGCTGTATAGTAAAGGGTGCTGAAACTTTCTGATATACTCTGTGCTTTATTTCCTCACTATTTTGAAGATCTCTGCTTGCCCCTAGTGAATGGAAACATTTATTGGTCACTTTCAGAGGCTCTAAACCTTGTGTTGCTCCAGTCTCAGCAACAGCTTCATACAAAGTAAAGGTTTAAGTGAACCTCTGCCAATACCTAGGAAAGGGGAGAACTTTCATAGAGGATATCACAGAGCCTATCTATAGGGGTTGCAGTGGTCACAGATGTGACCGGGCCCCCATGCCAGGGAGGCCTTGCCTCCTCACCACAATGCCGTCGCTGAGCCCCCTCCCCACTGTGAACCGCCTCAAGCATCCAGGCAGTAAAGAATAAACTTCATCCGTGACGTTCTGCTGCCCCGTATGCCGTCTGCCTACTCCGCCTGCAGCTTTACAGCAAGTACAGTACTGCGAGGAGAAGACTGGGAGGAGGAATCGGCAACGTTGGGATATCAACAATGACATTTCTTTTCAACTGCTGGACTCCCCACTTTTTGGGGAGAAGCCACTTTTAGGTTGAGGGGGCACAGAGATGGCCACTATTACTGCAAATGAGCTTAGTAGGGGCCACTGTCACTGCAGGGAAGCACAGTGTGGACCGCTATTATTATGAGGGGGGCAACTGAAAGGATCTGAGCTGCCGTACAAGGCACAGGCACTACAAAATAAATGGAGCTGTGCCTGGTAAGCAATGAAGAGGCTACTATGCTCGCCAAGCACTATGACTTCTTATGATCATTGGGTGCCATTACTCAGACACCAATCTGATATTATTGGCTTATCTCAGGGATTGGCCATCAGTATTAAACGCCTGGAAAATCCCTTTATGTTTTACTTCCATATGAATGGACAATCCCTTTAAGCTGAGGCATGTGCCATAATATGGGGCCGCAGTATTGTTACCACCATATAGATACTCTCCTGGCAGTATCCTTGTGTCTCCCCAAAGCCCGTGGTACAGAGCTGCACCCATTTCCTTTGCTTGTCCTCGATTTGTCAGTCCTTTGTATCATACATTGTGGTTATACAATTCTTGTCCTACGGGCGGCTGGGGAAAGGTTCTGCCTTATGTTTTGCGTGTGACAGTCATGTTTCCTCGCTCATTACAGCAGAACATCTTGCAGGAGTCTGAAGGTAGTGACCTAGAAATATCTCTCTAATATCCAAAGGATGCGAGGCTGGGAACACAACCATTCCTCCAAGACAAAAGACTATATTTAATGTGAGAAACGCAGAACAGAAGGAAATTGGAGCAGTATTTTACATTAGAAGTCTACGGAGACAAGACTTTAAGGACCTCAACGTGTGCGCCGCGAAGGAACGGGAGGCAGCCGCAGAACATAAAAGACACGTTTGGATACATCAAAGGAATCGTCCAGAGACTCTATAGATCTTATTGCTGACGAAAATGAAGATAGAGAGAGGGATCATGGGCTTGGGAGGAAAGCCCCGGAGAGACATGAGAAAAACCCGTCTGCATCAAACTGAGCTGGGTGCGTGGAAAGGAAGCCCAGAGGAGGAAGAGGGCAAAGAATGGTCATGCCAAGAGAAGGCGTCAAAGATCAAAGATCTGCTTAGTTCAGAGTTTGATGTGAATTTAATCACATCAAAAAAAGAAGGATCGTGGAAAAAGCTGTAACAGTCAGAATCCAGGGGTGAATGGGGAATCCATCCTGGGATCATTGCCCTTACTGACATAATCGTATCAGTTATCCCCTATCCACTTCTGAGAGCCTCACCAATACTGAGAACCGGGGACTGAGTGAAACGCTAGTCGTGAAAGTGCACTGACACTGCGTTCACTTTTAATGGGACTCCAGATGGCGGAGCAGCATGCTAATGTCACTGTGGGTAAGCTAAAGTCCCATGGTGCAAGCACCGAGTCGTGATGTTTTCTTGGCAGACAGTTTTTTCAGGGTGGTTTGCCATTGCCTCCCCATTCATCTTTTACCCCCAAGCAAGCTGGGTGCTCATTTTACTGAACTCGAAAGGATGAAAGGCTGAGTCAACCTTGAGCCGGCTACCTAAACCATGCAGTGATTGAACCCGCAACCTTCAGGTCGTGAGTGAGACTCTCATGAGTGAGAGTTTAGAACTGCATTTCTGCTGCCTTAACACTCTGCAGTCTTGAAGTATAAGCAAACCCGCAGTGAAAGGCAGACATGGGACCCCTGTTTCGATATCGTGGGGGTCTTAGTGATGACACCCTCACCAACCAGCAAGTTATCCCCTTCCCATTTACACTGAAAGATGATCACTCAAAAATCGCTCAAACGACAGTTTGAGTGACATTTTTGAGCAATCATCTTTGCATAGTCTGTAGTAGCTAATTAGCTACTAAAGAGCTATGCAGGTGGAGCTGGAAACTGTCGCTATTGCTCGGTGAACAATGCAACTGTTTTGCATAAGCAAACAGCTGCACTGTTCTCCGCGCTTACAGCTCGTGTCCCACTGTGAACTACCAGCGGGACACGAGCTGAAAGAATCTTATCAGCGATGCTGTGATAACAACCTGCACCCCTGATAAGAGTTCATCGCTTAATTCTAGAAAACTAGAATTGAGTGAGGAATGAATCGTGCACGAAAACTGCACAATGTCCGTGCATTTAGACGCAATGATTGTCGCTCAGAAAATGGTTTGAGTGAATTTTGAGCGAGAACCGTAGTGTCTAAATGGGCCTTAATTCTGGTAGAACTCCTTCCCGCCACAGGACGTATGATTACATCTTGGCTGGAAAGGGTGTCTCGCAAATGGATGTAAACTTAGGGACTCAGAAGCTGAGCCCATACCATCCGCAGTGGGAGTCAGAACACTGATCCCCACTGTTAACCTTTCATATGCCAAGATCAATGTTGATTGTGGCGTGTAAAGGCTTCACAAAGGGAGGGTACTACCTCTGTGATGTCATCAACCCTCTGCTGCGTAATCATGGAGGGTCTGTTATGACCTATGAACACTATTCACTACATAAGTACTGCAATGTATTATCATAGCAATCATAGGATCGCAGGTTTAGGTCACCCTACTGGGACATGAAAAATTGTAATTTTTGTACCAACCCTCAGAAAAAAATGTATTATGTCATTTATGCTGCATGAGTAACGCTGTAAAGAAAAAAACAATGGCAGAATGTGTCTTTTTTAAATTCCTGCCCCCCAAAATGAGGAATTGTCCACTTCATAAAGTTCCTTTTTGTTAGAAGGGCTTCCTTGGTGTTGGATTGCAAGAACCACAAGTGATGAGCTGTAAACTGTGATAAGATCTGGTGATCATCTGCCTTCACCACCACCGCATGGGAGATAAGCCACTTATTTAAAGAGGTTGTCTGGCACTTTTACTTTTTATGACCTCTCCTCAGGATCAGTCATTAATAATTGATCGGCGCAGGTCCACCACTCAGGATCCCCACCGATTGGCTCATTGTCAGGCCTCTGTCAGTACAGGACTGGAGGCAGATACCGCTGTCGGTATTACAGCAGCCTGGTTTGGTACTGCAGGGACAGCTGTTATTGAATTCAATGGGAGCGGTGTCTGTAGTACCAGCATTACCAGCGTTGTGTGCACTGACAGCGACCCAGTTATCAGCAGATCGTGGGGATTCCAAATGGACAACCCCAGCCGATGAACTATTGATGGCCTATCCTGACAATAGGTCATCAATAGGGAAAGAGCTGAACAACCCCTTTAATGGGGATGTACGAAGACTGACTTATTACTTAAAGGGGTTGTCCCGCGCCGAAACGGGTTGTTTTTTTTTTTTTGCATAGGCCCCCCGTTCAGCGCAGGACAAACCCAAGGGATGTGTTGAAATTTTAAAAAAAAATTTTACTTACCCGAATCCCCTCTCTGCAACTTCTTCCTTCTTTTCCTCCAAGATGGCCGCCGGGATCTTCACCCACGATGCACCGCGGGTCTTCTCCCATGGTGCACCGTGGGCTCTGTGCGGTCCATTGCCGATTCCAGCCTCCTCATTGGCTGGAATCGGCACATGTGACGGGGAAGAGCTACGCGATGACGCGTAGAAGGGGGCAGAGCCAGAACGCCGCTCGTGCCCGGACCGACCAGAAGGGAGAAGAGCCTTCTGTGCAAGTGTGTCTAATCGGGCGATTAGACGCTGAAATTAGACGGCACCATGGAGACGGGGACGCCAGCGCAGGGAAGGTGAGTATATAACTTCTGTATGGCTCATATTTAATGCACGATGTATATTACAAAGTGCATTAATATGGCCATACAGAAGTGCTTACCCCCACTTGCTGCCGCGAGACAACCCCTTTAACTAAAGAGTAGATGATAAAAGCCTAATCGGTGGGGGTCTCACTGCTGAGATCTCAACTGATCCTGAGAATCGGGGCCCCGTTGTGGTACAAGGACATAGAAAAATTAACGTACTTTAACTGCTATTGTCTCTCTGTTATCAGCCAGAGAGCTGGAGTATATTGTAAGTCTTCTCTGCTCACACTGTTGTAATTCAATACTAAAATAGCCCAATTCCAAAGCAACCCCCCCTTACTTCTTCTCCAACCCCCCTTACTTCTTCTCCAACCCCCCCTTACTTCTTCTCTAACCCCCCTTACTTCTTCTCCAACCCCCCCTTACTTCTTCTCCAACCCCCCCTTACTTCTTCTCCAACCCCCCCTTACTTCTTCTCTAACCCCCCTTACTTCTTCTCCAACCCCCCCTTACTTCTTCTCCAACCCCCCCTTACTTCTTCTCCAACCCCCCCTTACTTCTTCTCTAACCCCCCTTACTTCTTCTCCAACCCCCCCTTACTTCTTCTCCAACCCCCCCTTACTTCTTCTCTAACCCCCTTTACTTCTTCTCCAACCCCCCCTTACTTCTTCTCCAACCCCCCCTTACTTCTTCTCTTGTAGGCAATATATTCTTTCTATGTTAGCTCTTCCTCCAAGTGTTCCCTCCAACCAGTAGTTCTGAATCTGGGATTTAAGCCGCCCGCACTGTATAAGGGGGCTAGGATCTTTCTGTATAGTCACTCTGGGTGAAAGATGCGACTCGACTGGGCTCTGTGCGCACATAAAATCACCACCATTTCCTGAGGAGATCCGGTTTGTCCTGCCCAATGTCATACATCACCATGTTGCCCTTTCCTTCTCAGTTCGGGATCACTGGATCCCCTTTCCCGTAGTGAGGAGGATATTGAACGGAGCAGCAGTCATACATGTGTGGTGCTGCTGCATTCATCTTCTATTTGACTGCCGGATGACTGCTTATCCCCGGCTGTTTCCGTCAGCCACATTGAAATGAAGGGCTCGAGGCCACGCATGTGTAGTGTACAGAAGTCAATGTACCAACCTTTCTGGATGTTTCTGAGAGGTCCATGTTGTCTTGTGCTTATGTGTTATCAATGTGTTCTACGTGAGTGAATTTGATGTGTATTGCAGAGCTGCAGCACTGAATGGGTTACTGTCTGGGATATGACTGGAAATGTATCTTTTGCATTTCATGTGACCTTGTCATATATATGTGGTTGCAAGGTGCATGAGTGAGTTCTGTCTGCTTTTTTTGTCCTTTTCCATCAGTCTTCAGTCAGTCCTTTGCTGTCCAGTCAGGAGTCTGTTGGCACACAGACACCTTCAGTCTGTGGGCCAAGAAGATGGAAGAGGCGGAGAGGATGCTGTGTGTGTCCAGGGCCTAGCTTATCTGGTCCCTATGTGGAACATCAAGAGGAACCGCAAGACCGTGTCAACCTATTGTGTAGTGCTGAGTGCAATCCCTAAACCGTAAGTGTGTACCGGTAGAGAGTTGGTGAGTGGAAGTGGACGTGTGTACAGGAACAGAGAGCCACAGATACCTTGGCCTGTGAGAATGCCTCTGTCCTCCCGTGTTTCCTCCCTGTCACACCAAAACTCAACTGTGCGTGTGTGGACTCTTTATTCCATCATCAAGAATTCACGGCAGAGGACGGAGCGGTGGCGTCACATGTGACAAAAGGACTACAGGTAAACCACTGCTGGGTTTTCCTATTTAATAGCCTGCCCTCGGCCCCTTGGACATGTCCCTGGTTACCCTCTGGGTAGGAGACGGTAGAGCCACCTTGACAAGCCCTGCTGTCTCCTAGGCTGGGGCCCGCTCCTCAGACGCCGCACATGTGCGACTGCAGCTTTCTTCAGTCTTCACGTCATTGCGGGTGCGTGCCACGAGCCCAGAGTGTCGAGAAGAAGGGGGCATAAGACCTCAGGATCGGTGGGGTCTCCGTAATGTGGATAAGTACTAAAAGTTAATCTTGGGACAACCCTTTTCTTGCATGGACATGCTGGGTCCTCCAGAGCGAGGGACGCTCTTTGCAGCCACTCTCCACCCTGGCTTTGGTTTGGAATATCTATCTTCAAATACCTAGACGAACCCTTTAGATTCTAAGTGATGCCATTCCATCCAAGTGATGTATGCAGACGGATTTAGTTTGAAAACTTTTTGAGAAGGTTACCCAAAATTGCCAAATCAAAAAGGTCTTCTAAGGGGGAGAGCATCTCGAAATAGAGGGCTGATGTATCTGCCGGTAGGATATAAGGGAACTGAAGGGTCGTGATAAAATAATCCAGCCTAGATGAAGAGTGGTCTTCTCAGATGCATGGGTTTTATCCTATGCACATTCCTAGGTCTGCTATACAAGGGATTACAATCTTTGTACGGCCTTTAGGAATCTGTTGGTGACATATAAGACTCAGGAATTACATCCGCAAACCTCTCAACCCCTTGAAGAATGTGTTACTCACAACTGGCGTTTAGGACACTTAGGGAGGATTCTTATGGGGGAAGTGAAGGGTCTCATTTCTAATCCTGTGCCCTGCACCATCTCACATCATCATGCACACCATGCAGCATGTCTCTCCGCAGTTTACAGCAGTGGTGACAGGATGATGACACTTGACAGCTTTATGTTCTGATCTGAAAGCCAGCACAACAAAATAATGTCATTGCAAAAATAAGTAAGTAGCTGAGAATCTGCATTGCCAGGGAAGGGTCCCACGTTATTCGCTACCATAGCCATGATAGTATGGAATGTACAGGAATGCAAAATTAGAATAACTGATCAATCAACAGCAACTTGTGGACAGTCTCCAGATTGCAAATGAGATTTTTAATATTCGGTGAACCTTGAGCTCTCAGTATACACACTAGTGTATTTGGCTCTGTGTGCTATCCATGTTAATTCCCAGACAGCACGCAGACCCATTATAGCCTATCCCATGTCCTATTCTGGGCCATACCATGGATGAGCATTAGGACATGTAAGTGCATGTAATGTGTGGGGAGTCAGTATATCGGACAGCAGACGGACTGGGGTCCATGAGGTGTTTGATATAAGATGCCCATGGGCCTCTCCGAAGCAACTCTGACACACGGCAAGTGTGTTGTGGCCTAATATTAGTCCTGCCTTAGTCAGTGACTTCCCATTTATCTGTCTACTGGACTGCGATTGCATTAGATTGCATTAGCCATACCCTCCAAGTCTCCACCTTTGGAGGGACAGTCCCTATTTTTGACCCAAGTCCCTCTTTGTCCCTTAAATATCCCTCTCTTTGATGTAAATAATCCATACAAGTAGGATAGGAACCACATAAATAATAAGGCAGGGTGCAGCTATAATGTGCCCGAAGACTAAGCCATGACCAAGAGCATAAAAGACATGGTGCACACCAAAGTAAAAGAAAAATGAAATAAAGTTTTATTAGGCTGGTCTCATACGACCAGATGTGAATGGTGAATTCCGCATTGAAAGGCATGTAGTTTGGAAGTTTCTTTTACACCTGCAGATACAAATTGCGTATTCCCGTGAGCAGAAGAAAAATCGCAGCATGCACGGATTCCATTCGGATAGGCCCCATTGCTGTCTATGGATGCGTGCTACCCGCAGGCCATCGCTTGGAAGCTAGGAGAACAGGTAGAAAAGCTGGAATTCCCGGTGCAAGGAGAGAGAGTGAGTAGAGAAAGAGGAGAGAGAGAGGAAAGAGAGGAGAGAGAGAGAGAAAAGTGAGGAGAGAGAGAGAAAGAGAGAGGGAATAAGGAGAGAGAGGGGAGAGTGAGGAGAGAAAGAGAGAGAGAGAGGGGGGGAGTGAGGAAGAGAGGAAAGAGAGGAGAGTGAGGAAGAGAGGAAAGAGAGGAGAATGAGGAGAGAGAGAGGGGGGAGAGTGAGGAGAGAGAGAAAGAGAGAGGGAATAAGGAGAGAGTGAGGAGAGAGAGAAAGAGAGAGGGAATAATTAGAGAGAGAGGACAGTGAGGGGAGAGTGAGGAGAGAAAGATAGAGTGAGGAGAGAGAGAAGAGAGAGTGAGGAGAGAGAGAGGGGGAGTGAGGAGCGTGAGGGGAGAGAGGAGAGTGAGAAGAGAGAGCGAGAAAGAGAGAGGGAATAAGGAGAGAGTGAGGAGAGAGAGA
Source organism: Eleutherodactylus coqui (assembly GCF_035609145.1). Classification (NCBI taxonomy): domain Eukaryota; kingdom Metazoa; phylum Chordata; class Amphibia; order Anura; family Eleutherodactylidae; genus Eleutherodactylus; species Eleutherodactylus coqui. The sequence continues at coordinate 141,378,648 of NC_089846.1, forward strand.
GGGGGAGTGAGGAGAGTGAGAGGAGAGAGAGGAGAGTGAGGAGAGAGAGAGAGAGAGAGAGAGAGAGGAGAGTGAGGAGAGAGAGAGAGAATAAGGAGAGAGAGGAGAGAGAGAGGGGAGTGAGGAGAGAGAGAGTGAGGATAGAGAGAGAGGACAGTGAGTAGAGAGAGAGAGAGGGGAGAGTGAGGAAAGAGGGAAAAAGAGATGGAATAAGGAGAGAGTGAGGAGAGAAAGAGGGAGTAAGAAAAGAAAAAGTGAGAGAGAGAGTGAGGAGAGAGAGAGAGAAAGAGTGAGGAGAGAGAGGAGCGAGGAGAGAGAGGAGAGGGAATAAGGAGAGAGAGAGAAAGAGAGAGGGAATAAGGAGAGAGAGAGGAGAGGGAATAAGGAGAGAGAGAGAGGAGAGTGAAGAGAAAGTGAGGAGAGAGAGGGGAGAGTGAGGGGAGAAAGATAGAGTGAGGAAAGAGAGAGAGTGAGGATAGAGATAGAGAGAGAGGAGAGAGTAACGAGAGAGAGATGGCGTGAGGAGAGAGAGGAGAGAGTGAGAAAGACAGAGTGAAAGAGAATGAGGAGAGAGAGAGTAGAGAGTGAGGAGAATTTCAGTTGAAGAGGTTAAGTCTTATGCAGATCTGCACTAAAATCTGCGACCCAGTCGGCCGTGACTCAGTGCGTGTGAGCACCCCGTACCATCGCTCAGCATGTCACATTGCTTATGTTATATTACTGGTTTATAGTTTCTGTATTTACTCTTTGGGATTTGAAGTATTGCTCAGTGGATTTGGCGCAGTCCAACCAGTGTTTTTTGTTTCCGTCTATCTGTTCCGCTGTGGGAGGAGCCGAGCTGAGAACGCTTCCAGTTTAGTTTCAGTTTCAATCTGCGCGGAAATTCCATTTTTAAAACTGAAGGTAAAGAGCGGCCCGCTGGCCTCGTCTTCCCGGTTCAAAGAACAGCAACATAAATGGATCGCAACATTTCTGCTTTTCTTTACATTGTTATCAATGGAACATTAACCAATCGGAAAGCTGTGCACTAACTGCTCTCACAATGGAACAACTAGATGGAAACAGAATCCACTGGTGTGACCCGGCCCTTATACCGACCACTACCATCCTGGGTAGATAATACTATTGTTGTTCACCTGAACCCAATATTGTAGGGCTTCAGGTCGTTTTTTGTGCATTTTAGATAATGTTAACGCCTTATTTTTTTCTTCACATCTCTTGAGCTTTTGGAATATCTGTAATAAAGTTGTTGTCACATTTTCTTGCTTCTTTGGATGCTCACCCTGTGTTATGGGTCTGCTTTGGTGTGCACCATGTGTTATGGGTCTGCTTTGGTGTGCACCCTGTGCTATGGGTCTGCTTTGGCGTGCACCCTGTGTTATGGGTCTGCTTTGGCATGCACCCTGTGCTATGGGTCTGCTTTGGCATGCACCCTGTGTTATGGGTCTGCTTTGGTGTGCACCCTGTGTTATGGGTCTGCTTTGGTGTGCACCATGTGTTATCGGTCTGCTTTGGTGAGCACCATGTGTTATGGGTCTGTTTTGGTGTGCACCCTGTGTTATGGGTCTGCTTTGGTGTGCACCATGTGTTATGGGTCTGCTTTGGTGTGCACCCTGTGTTATGGGTCTGCTTTGGCGTGCACCATGTGTTATGGCTCTGTTTTGGTGTGCACCCTGTGTTATGGGTCTGTTTTGGGATGCACCATGTGTTATGGGTCTGTTTTGGTGTGCAGCATGTGTTATGGGTCTGCTTTGGTGTGCACCATGTGTTATGGGTCTGCTTTGGTGTGCACCATGTGTTATGGGTCTGTTTTGGTGTGCACCCTGTGTTATGGGTCTACTTTGGTGTGCACCCTGTGTTTTGGGTCTGTTTTGGTGTGCACCCTGTGTTATGGGTCTGCTTTGGCGTGCACCATGTGTCATGGGTCTGTTTTGGTGTGCACTATGTGTTATGGGTCTTCTTTGGTGTGCACCATGTGTTATGGGTCTGCTTTTTGTGTGCACCATGTGTTATGGGTCTGCTTTGGTGTGCACCCTGTGTTATGGGTCTTCTTTTGTGTGCACCCTGTGTTATGGGTCTGCTTTGGTGTGCACCATGTGTTATGGGTCTGCTTTTTGTGTGCACCCTGTGTTATGGGTCTGTTTTGGCATGCACCATGTGTTATGGGTCTGCTTTGGTGTGCACCATGTGTTATGGGTCTGCTTTGATGTGCACCATGTGTTATGGGTCTGTTTTGGCATGCACCCTGTGTTATAGGTCTGCTTTGGCATGCACCATGTGTTATGGGTCTGCTTTGGTGTGCACCATGTGTTATGGGTCTTCTTTGGTGTGCACCCTGTGTTATGGGTCTGCTTTGGTGTGCACCATGTGTTATGGGTCTGCTTTTTGTGTGCACCATGTGTTATGGGTCTGCTTTGATGTGCACCATGTGTTATGGGTCTGTTTTGGCATGCACCCTGTGTTATAGGTCGCTTTGGCATGCACCATGTGTTATGGGTCTGCTTTGGCATGCACCCTGTGTTATAGGTCGCTTTGGCATGCACCATGTGTTATGGGTCTGCTTTGGTGTGCACCATGTGTTATGGGTCTGCTTTGCCATGCACCATGTGTTATGGGTCTGCTTTGATGTGCACCATGTGTTATGGGTCTGTTTTGGCATGCACCCTGTGTTATGGGTCTACTTTGGCATGCACCATGTGTTATGGGTCTGCTTTGGTGTGCACCATGTGTTATGGGTCTGTTTTGGCATGCACCCTGTGTTCTAGGTCTGCTTTGGCATGCACCATGTGTTATGGGTCTGCTTTGGTGTGCACCCTGTGTTCTAGGTCTGCTTTGGCATGCACCATGTGTTATTGGTCTGCTTTGGTGTGCACCATGTGTTATGGGTCTGCTTTGGTGTGCACCCTGTGTTATGGGTCTGCTTTGGTGTGCACCATGTGTTATGGGTCTGCTTTTTGTGTGCACCATGTGTTATGGGTCTGCTTTGGCATGCACCATGTGTTATTGGTCTGCTTTGGTGTGCACCCTGTGTTATAGGTCTGCTTTGGCATGCACCATGTGTTATGGGTCTGCTTTGGTGTGCACCCTGTGTTCTAGGTCTGCTTTGGCATGCACCATGTGTTATTGGTCTGCTTTGGTGTGCACCATGTGTTATGGGTCTGTTTTGGCGTGCACCATGTGTTATGGGTCTGCTTTTGGGTTATCGGTCTGTATATTAGTCCCCAATTTGTATATTAATCCATCATATTGTGCAATTTGGATTTTAAAAATTTCTATATGCTGTGGTTTTTTTTGCTAATATTTAAAGCGACCCTCCGATCCTGGAAAAATAAAGATGGCCGCACTGCTTCTCTGACTACTTGATGCATATTGTGTATTAGTTTGTATCATTAGTCTAAGCTTTGATTAACCAGTGCTGTCCACATGTCCAGTGCTGAGCAGTCAGAGCAGCATGTAGTGTCTTGGACTACCAATGTTACTAACGTAAAGTGTGCATCAGGTAGTCAGAGGTTCGGCCATCTTTGTCTGTCCATGATCGGAAGGTCGCTTTAATTGAAAACTATTCAGGCATATAGATATCAATGAAAAAATTAATCTTTTACACAAAAAAACAAGTGTCCCTCTTTGACTATCCAAAAAGTTGGGAGGTATGCATTAGCCATTGTTATTGGACTGGCTCATGAGCCCTATATGGCTTTGCTGTAGGATATGTAGATGTAGTTTCATATAACACCATCACCTCCTCCTCATTATTATACTCTTCCGTTTATAGCTCATGATGCTGTGAGAATTCCCTGTTCCTTAGGAGCCGCTGTATGGAATCTGCAGGCTGCCTGCGTTGGAGATGTTTATTTTTGGAGGAACAGTTGTCTTGGTGACACTGAATCGTATGAAACGATGAAAAGTCCCAGGCAGCGTAGACTGGAACCTTCTGCAGATGATTAGAACTCTTGCGCATTTCTCATTCATGTCTCATATAATAGACCTCCTGTCTATTCATAGTCCCATTCACAGGTCAGGGCGACATAATCATAGGTTACAAGGGATATATTCTACCACAAGACCTTCTTTAGGATTGCAGAGAACCACTGTCATCATGTCATTGTAGGATGTAATAATTCAAGAACAATAAATCTTTGCCTGGCACCATGCCAATGACGACATCGGGTGGCAAGGCACAAATTAGTGATAAAAAAAACCTGTAGAGGCGTAATATATAGAGGGGCTGCTCCATCCATGGGGATACTGCTATCTGTATGCTGGTATTAAAAGGCTCATGATGCTGCGTAAAACACTGTTTTATACTGTAAGATGTGCTGGTATCATATCGGGTGGGATCCTGTATTAAATGTGGAGGAGCTCCTTCCGGTTGTCTTTCTCAGGAAAGGGAGGACATCAAGATGCCGTGGTGAAAGGAGGTCAAAGTGAACTGAGTCTCTGGTATGACGTGAAGGACAATAAAGCCAAACCAGCAGGCAGCACATTTCCAGATGTGCAAACTTCTTCAGAAGACAAAACCTATAGATAGAACCCAAAGTCTAATGGGCAAGAGACATAAGGGCATCGTATAACCACTCATAGCCACGTTGCAAGAGTCAGCGTCACATGAGCAAGTGTGCCGTTCTCCACCAGGGAAGGTACCACCACTGCCAGTTTGGCCGCACCATCATAATTATAGATTTTGAGTGAACTAGTGCAACGGAAATATGGATAGGCAAGATAGTATTAGATTCGACTCACCAGGTGTGTTGCATCCGATGGCACCACACCACAAACCTAGAAGGTCTTATAACGATGTAATCTAATCCTGCCAGGATTTTATGTAATTAACTCCCAGCAAGGAATCACAAGGGGAGTATATGAGTCTGTCATTGGATCCCATGGACCGTGCCAAGAAGCATATCCAGGACAAATAATTGGATGGGCGCTGCACACCCCAGTAGGAGATAGTACTATAAAAGTGGTGACATATATATCTGGGGGGAAGAGGGACTGATCGGCACCTCTCAGCCCCAGCTCATCAATAAGGCCTGATAACCAATGAAGGTTCTCCAAAGTTTGAAGATTTATTAGTCAGATAATACACAACCTAACCCCTTTTGAGGACGTAAAGGGACGCCTTCCTCAAGATTTAGGAATACAGTGCAAAGATATTTAGAAGATGTATACCTGGAGATCAGGTCTGTAAAACACCAAAGATCTGATGGAAACTTCCGGATGCCATTTCCAATACAAATTGGGGAACGTGCGTTGTAAATGTCAATGCTAAGTAGGGTGGAGGGGCAGAGAGGGCATAACTGTACATATATATATACAGAAATAGCTAAACATGTTACAGGGTAAGTCATGGCCAATACCTATCACTCGATTGCTCCTCTGTTATCGTTCTGAACTTCAAGGATTGGGTGGGGAGGTGAGGGGCAAATTCGGATCCAAAGGAGGCTTGTCCTACCCCTGAATGGCAAAGTAGTGTTTTTTATTTCACTGGAATACATTTTCTAGATCTGGTCAACTTTAACTCCCTTTTTTGTTGCTTCAAAGAACCTCTTGATGGTTTGTTACAGCGTGTGTAAGTGATGGAGGTTTGTGCCCCTTCTTGGAACGTCATTGTACCGAGTAACAACTTCTGACCATAGAACGTTGCAGGGATGCCCAATATAACCAGCACAGGGGTGTCCACTGAATTCAGTGGGAACTTCAACCGCTGAAAGATAATCCTCACCTCAAAGGTCTTCCAACAAGACCCCCAAAAATCAGGTTCTAGATCCCTCAATCCACAACTAATCTTCTATTCTATAGGAAGGTTCTTGCTGTAAGCCGTCTTTATTCGCATCCGTTATCTTATACAGTCATTTTTCATTTGCCACATATCCTCCGGTTCTTATATTAATAAGTTATGGCCATAAGTTATGGTAATAAAATCTCACTTTTCCTGAATATAAGATATGGAAACATATTCTCTCCGACTCACAAAGTTGCGCGCAGCTCCTGGGCATGCAGAATCACAGAGCAGATCTGCTGTGATATTTGCTCCAAATTACCATCACGTTCCGAGGAGCAAGGCGGCTGCAAAACATGATTTGTGTAAAGTATCAGCCTATTTGCATCTTGTCTTTTGGGGTAAAGAAAAACAAGGCAAATATGAAGATGACCCTATTCTTGTCCATAGGGGGCAGTCTAATAAGAGATAGGCCAGGTACAGCATTCTACATAGTTTGTCAAATCAATGGCTGAATGGGTCTGAGAAGACAAAAACATTTCCTTCCCTGCACCTACTGGCAGGACATATGAAGTGCAATCATCAACACATGTCGAGGATGACTGGGAGTAATACTTAGATATTCAGCAAAATAAATGAGCGGGCTGAGCAGTGTCTAAAGACCTTTGGCCAGTAGGGGGCATACTGCTCCTCGGTCCAATGCAACAATCAAAGTTACATTGAAGTTTTACCTTTGCAACTATTTTTGCATTTCTCCAGTGCATCTAAAAGGAGATACAAATAAAGCAACTTTACAAATAGACTTAATTAAAGTCTCAAATCATGTAATAGCTACAAATCCTAAGCAGACCGGTATCTCTCCATGGTAACAGACTACAAACTGTGTAGTCTGAGGCTGTAGCCCCATCTATTTGTTCTCAATGGCTTGTTAATATGAGGGTCAATCGGGCGGACTTAGAGATGTAATTACATCAGTTTTCTTGTGTCATACTTGTGCTAAACACCATATTCATCAAGTCTCTGCAGCAGGTTTTCTGATATGTAAGATTTTGAATGTTTGCTTATCAGTAGGACTAACAAAGAGGGGCGAAAGATCCTACCAACCATCCTCTAATATCTGTACAATTCTGGTAGTTCGCTAGCATAGCATATGATTGTGCGCCCACCTAACTTGATCTATTAGGCACCCATTGATGTAGGCCAAACGGCAACACATCTAATAAAGCGAAGGGGGAGAAAAAGCTCCAATAGGGAAGTAATTAACCCAATGTGAATTATCAGAGTTCAAACAAGGCTTGATAGTTGGTGCCAGGCAGATGGGACAGTCTATTTCTGAAGTTATGCGGGCATTTAACATCCCTCGATCCAAGTGTCATGTGTGTATTGGGAATATGTCATGGAAGACATTATCACCCACAGTGGACAGCGCAGTGGCCGCCCACTAGTGCTTAATGATCGCGACTGACAGCATCTGGCTTGAACCTTCCATATGACCAGGAAATCGATTCCGGCAGAAATCACATTCATATTCAATGTAGGAGACCCGTACGTATATCCCGCAGGTTAATGCAGCATTCCTTAGCTTCCATGGGATATGGGAGCAGATGACCCACCAAAGTGCCTCTGTTACCATGAAGACACCGGGCACAGCACCTCATCTGGGCTCACCTGGATTAACTAGACCCTAGAGGATTGGCAACATGTGGCATGATCCAATGAGTCATAGTACCAATTGTTTTGGGCTGGTGTTGGGTTCCTGTGTGGCAGAGACTCTATGAAGCCATGGATCCCAGTTGTTGACAAGGCACTGCGCAGGCTGGTGATGGTTCCATACTGGTGTGGGGTGTGCCCTTATGACATTGGTTGGATCCACTGGTCCACCTAAACATGTCATTGACTGGTGCCCACTGTATGTTCACTGCTTGGTGACTATTTGCAGCTCTTCATGGACTTCATGTACCACCACAATGATGAGATATTTCAGCAGGATAAGGCACCATGCCATCAAGCCCAAGTTGTGAAAAATTGGTCTGAGGAGCATTGCAGAGAGTACCTACGAACGGTGCAACCTGCATGTTCGCTCAACATGAGCCCCATCGACCATTCATGGGATGTGGTGAAAAAGTCCATTAGCACTCAAGATCCTGCACATACAAATACGTTGGAGCTGTGGGTGGCTATCCAGATGGCATGGCTCAACAACCCTCCCGACAACTTATGGCCACTTGTGGAATCTATGCCATGTCGAGTTGCTGGACTTCGCCGGGCTAGAGGGGGTCCTACACATTATTAGCTCCATCTGTACCATGATTTTTGTCATGTCAGTGCATCAACACAAAGAGAAGACCAATATTAAAAGGGATGGGGTCACAAACCTAAAGCTAATCCCTACCCAATATTTTAAGAGTCCATATAGAAAATGTACTCATGTGTTTCTGTACATGGTTCATGTTGGGATGACTTGATTCTAGTTATTACAGACCATAACCTTTAAAAGGGGTTTAAGTGGGTGTGCATGTCCTTCATCAGTGAGAATGACCAGGACCCCCTTCATTCTTAAAATGGGTGAAGGTCCTAGTAGCTGGTGACATGTCATGATAGTATTTGACTGAAATACCCAATTAAAGGTTAATGAAAACGTAATAACATACTGTAGCTAATGATGTGGGGGCTATAATGGCACTCAGACCCTGATTACTGAGGGGGCCAAAGTACCACTGTGCCACGTACAAGAGCACCAGTGCTACAAATATCCTAGGACAGTCTGGGCGGCCCAGTTGTAATAAAGCCATGATAAAGTCTCTCATCCAAGCACCAAACATTTTGTGCACCTGGAACAAGTACAAGAAAATAGCTGTGACATTTATGCTGCGTACAGAAAAGTTATCGCCTGAAGGCAGAAGAAGTATTGTACAGGACCCAGAATATGAAATACAAGGCAAAAACATAACAATTCCTGCCATGAAGGGGATTTATCACAGTCAGACAGCACATTATAGGAGTCGTCTGGGCTAAAAGCCCTATGTGGAAATACCCTATTAGAGAGTTCAATAGAGTTAAAAGGGTTGTCCTACAAAAGTAAGTTGTCCCCGATTCACAGGTTAGGGAATAACTTGCTGATTGGTAGAAGTTCATGCTCTGGGGCTCTGCCGATCCTGGATGGAGAGGCGGGGCATACGAGCGGCAGATATCAGAACTATTTTCAGGATTGGTTGGATCCCCACTGATCAGCAATATATCCGCTATCCTGTGCATCTGGCATAACTTCCCAGGTACAACGCATTTAATATAGAGAGCGGCTGCAAAGATAATCTCTCATGCAGGAAGACCTCAGATCCGTACATAGAACAGGCATCACATTGATTTCAGTGAGACCGGTGTAATGCCCGATTTTCCCTCTGGTCATCTTGCAAGGGAATTAAAAACTGATAGATTTCGCAGCAGATTACAACTGGGGTTCCATACACCCTGTGGTTGGTTTATCATTGGGAGACCCTTGTAATAAAATTGGGATTGTCCGTAGTGGACAATACTTTTAAAGTGACTGCCGGACCTGGAGAAACAAAGATGGCCGCACCACCGGATGCACACGGTATTAGTTGGCATCGTTAGTCTAAGACACTACAACTGCTTTAATTAACCAGCACTGCAAACGAGCAGTGCTGGCCGGTCAGCACATCATATACTGATGCTCAAGGACACCTTTAAGAGAACAGTCTACCTTTAAGCAGGTCTGCTGCTTTTTGCTATTTTCTGTACTTGAACCTATTGGAAGAACAAGGGCTAATTGTGCACAATCTTTCCACTTTAACAAGTGAAGCCAACAGTTTTTTCCATCCTCATCTAATAAGATTAATCTCTGTTCAGTGAATGGAACAATTGTCTTACATAAGAAAGAAGGAAACTTGTCGATTCCACAAAGAGGTGTGAAGCAAACGCCACACACAACGCATGGAAACTGCCATCATTATAGAGGACGAGCGCCTTCTATAAAACCAGGTTTATCTAATAGTGGCAGCACACACTGCAGATTAATAGCATTTAGATCCTGCACCCCAAAAACATCTCCAAAATCATACCTGCACCCTGTGCCAGTCACTGCACTGATGCCTCCACCCTATGCTAGTCACTGTACTCATGCCTCCACCCTGTGCCAGTCACTGCACTCATACCTGCACCCTGTGCCAGTAATTGTACTCATACTTCCACCCTGTGCCAGTAATTGTACTCATACTTCCACCCTGTGCCAGTAATTGTACTCATACTTCCACCCTGTGCCAGTCACTGCACTGATGCCCCCATCCTGTTCCAGTCACTGTACTCATACCTCCACCATGTGCCAGTCACTGCACAGATATCTTCACCCTATTCCAGTCACTATACTCATACTTCCACCCTGTGCCAGTCACTGTACTTATACCTCCACCCTGTACCAGTCACTGCACTTATACCTCCACCTTGTGCCAGTCACTGTACCCATACCTCCACCCTGTGCCAGTCCCTTTACTCATACTTCCACCCTGTGCCAGTCACTGCACTGATGCCTCCACCCTGTTCCAGTCACTGTACTGTTGCCTCCACTCTGTGCCAGTCACTGTACTGATGCCTCCACTCTTTACCAGTCGCTGTAGTGATGCCTCTACCCTGTGCCGGTCATTGTACTGATGCCTTCACCCTATGCTATTCACTGTACTGATGCCTCCACTCTGTGCCAGTCACTGTACTGATGCCTTCACCCTATGCTATTCACTGTACTGATGCCTCCACTCTTTACCAGTCACTGTAGTGATGCCTCTACCCTGTGCCGGTCATTGTACTGATGCCTTCACCCTATGCTATTCACTGTACTGATAGCTCTACCCTGTGCCAGTCATTGTACTGATGCCTTCACCCTATGCTATTCACTGTACTGATGTCTCTACCCTGTGCCAGTCACTGTACTGATGCCTCCACTCTGTGCCAGTCACTGTACTGATGCCTCCACCCTGTGCCAGTCACTGTACTGATGCCTCCACCCTGTGCCAGTCACTGTACTGATGCCTCTACCCTGTGCCAGTCACTGCACTGGTTGCTCGTCAAATATAGAATACATTTAAAAGTCCTCACTCTCATCCATAGAGCTCTCCACATTGCTGCAGCACGTTATATCTCCTCCCTCTCTCTACCACCCTGCCCATGCTCTCCGCTCTACTAATGACCCAAGACTAAATTACTCTCTAATCCGAACCTCCCACTCCCGCCTACAAGATTTTTCCTGAGCTGCACCAGTTCTCTGGAATGCGCTACCCAAGACAACTAGGGTAATTCCAAGCACTCACAGTCTTAAACACATCTTTCTAAGGAGGCCTATGACACTCCCTCATCTAACTCTTCCTCTTTTACCTGTTTTCTACACTTCCCCTTGAAATCCTGACCCACTTCATACCACTACATCACCCCCACACACTAATACACTGTATATACACAGATACAGATGGTGACTGGTTCATACAGCTTTGTGCATAGTACCATATCTAATGCAGAAAAGGAGCGGACCCTTGTACAGAACAAGCACTGCTACCTCTTGTGCCAGGGTTTCACGCTGTTGAGACCCCCTAGTGATCAGCTGTATTGTGCAGAGGAAACTAGCTCTTATGTGTATAAGCAGAGACAACCTGAGTCTAATGTGGCCCCCAGGGATGGACCTTGTATAGCCTTATTGCACTTGATAACCGACTAAGGGGCTGTGGGCCACCATGGCCATTGATCTCATGTCTAAATAGTCAGTCTGGTCCTGCATGCAAATTACAGAAACAGCCAAAGGCGCTCAGGGAAGGCAGATGCTCTTCGCACAACACAGAAGGAGCTGTCCAGGATTTCAGCACTGCATACTTAAACAGGTTATCCCACCTTTCTAAAAATAAATAAAAATGATAGCAAACGGCGTAAAATAACGGAAAAAGTGATACCCGTCCAACCAATCCACCATCCATTCACCGCACAAGCCCTGGCGGTCCTTCCGGTCCTGCCGACAAGTAGACAGCCTGTGACCAAAGCAGTCAATCAATAGTCATGGTGTACTTCTAGCATCTTGGCTCCCATCAGTAGGTGGTGATGCCAGGACTATGGGACACGGCTACTACAACCGCTGATTGGCTCTAACAGTCCCATGTTGTCCGCTTGTAAGAATAAAAGGGGAAGACTGCTGGAGCTTCTGTGAGGATCGATGGAGGACTGGAGCGGACAACGCCACGCTTGTGTCATTTTATACAATTTGATGCCATTTTTTGCTCTGTGAGATAATGGCCAATAGATCTTCAGCAGTTGTGAAACTACAACTCCCAGCACATCTTGGCAGTCCTAGGGTTAATAAGGGCTATTAAAGGTAAGCTGGGCAAAACTGATATATTCTGTACCCTTGATGTAGAGCCCTAGGGGGCAGAGCATGGCACAGAGATTCAAAGACCGTTAAGGCTATGTTCACATCTACATGAGGAACCTCCGTTGGGAGCTTCTGCTGCAGACCCATCACCAGATGCCTAAACAAAAAGTCCTGGTAAAATGCTGGACAGCAGAACGGAGATCAAACGGGCATCAGTATAGTCAGGGAGTTCCATTTGGTGACGTTCCAATCTGTTTGGCCAAGGGATTACCCTTTTCTGCTCCCACAATGGAGCAGGAATACAGAACCCCCAAACACAAATGTAAAATGATGGTGTGGTGCCCCTTCCCACAGACCTAGCACAGTGTCTCTTTAACCAAGAGGGCCGCTCTAAGGAATAGTACGGTATGTGATTAACCATTATATAGATATGATATAAGTTATTTGCTGCAGCTCATCAGAGTATCAAGACGTCTAGTCGTGGTTTTACATAGGAATGTATTATCTTAAAGGGGTTGACTCTTACTATTGATGATGTATCCTCAGGATAGGTCATCCATGGTTGATCGGTGGGGGTCCGCTGCTCGGGATCACTGCTGATCAGCTGCTTGCCGGAGCTGCTGTCAGTGCAGACAGCGCTGGAAGCAGAGAGTGCTGTACGTATTGCAGCAGCCCAGTTTGGTATTGCAGGCACAGCTCCCGTTGAATACAATCTGAGCGGTGCCTGTACTACCAAACCAAGCCATTGCAATGTGATGATGCTATCTGCTTCCAGCACTGTCCACACTGACAGCAGGCTCAGGAATAAGCAGATTGATGGGGATCCCAGGTGGCGGACACCACTAATCAACTATTGAGGACCTATCCCGATGATAAAGTCCCAGAGAACCCCTTTAAGGTAATAATCAGGTTATATATGCATGGTGGACAGACATGGAGACAGCAGAGGAAGAGCGGAGGGATCTGAGGGAACAAAGACAGATCTTCACAGCCTTCACAATGACTGACTATGGCTACAACTTCCTGCCACCAGTAGAAAGAACAGCTCTGGAGCACAAACTGCTGCTCTAACAAGTGATAGATACAATGTGCAGAGTGAAGAGGTTTATGTGTCAGCAGATGGAAGCTTTACTATTGTGAGGTTCAGCAACGTAAGGAAGGCTTCGGACACGTCTACATCCACATGCATTTCTATACATACATGACTGTAAATACTCCTCATTGACACAAATAGTGCATAAAAGAGTCCCACCTGGCTGTGCTGTAAGGGATGTGCAGGCATTGGCTCACATATATACTGGTAGAGGATAGCAGACATTTGGACACCAAACCAGGCAACACCGTTGGCTTGACATGCATGCTTGAATTGGCACATATGGTGAAGCACACATGCTATAAATTACACACATGGATGAATGGACAGGAACACAACCCCAATCAGCGCTCTATTGTCATTCTCCTTAGCAACATGGATCTCCTCGCTATATTTAGTAATATACCCATCCAAGTATCTTAAGTGACACATAGAATAAGATCCACCAAGCTGGATCAGCATGTTAAGACTCACGTCACAGAGGACTCACAGCAAGCAGGCATGAAATAAGAGGCGAGACAGTGTAAGGAGCAGGAGAGAATCTTAAAGAGGGAAGGAGAAGGGAAAGGGCTCACAGCTCTCCTCTTATTTGGTACCTTTAGGATGATTGTGTGCACTGCGTGGCGGTGGCTTTAGACTGATCATAAGCTTTATATTATGGCCTTTTGCATTCATTATTCAGACATGACATCTTGCTAATGACCTATAATGTGCCAAGATATCCCCCTCTTCTTGCTTTCACTACCTCTTCTTACACGTACTGCTCAGCTCTGCTATACTGCCGTCTTGCAGAAATCTCGCAGATCATGAAGATTCCCTCCTCGGTAGTTGCATTCTGCATATTATATATATGCATATATACTGTACATGTGATATAGTACAATATGAGCCCACTGCAGAACACATTTTGTACCTGAACCATTAACCTATTCCATTCCATCAGGTGTTACCTGCTAATTCCAACACCGGGGGTCTCCTGCCTGATTATTCTACCTCCTATTGGGGTAGGAGGGTGATCACTAGTAGTCAGGGAGATGTGCAAAGCCTTTAATCAACTGCAAAGATGTGCGTAAATCCATAATTCATCCCCACGTGCTCCATGTTCTGGAGCTACCACTTGTGGACAACGCATTAGAGGATTCCGGTTAGGTGTTCCCACTAATGGAGGTTGGAATTCCCACCTGAGATGTAACAGGGCAGTGGCCATCAGTCTGGTGGGACATGACAGTGAAGGTAATGGGAAGGCGGCGGAGATAGCGATGGGGGAGATTCCCTATGTAGCCGAGGGAGCCAGCATGGAGCGTGCGGCTGGAGGAGATAATATGCTGTTTATGTGATGGAGAGACGGATACGCAAAGGTGCAATTACACACATTAAGATCAGGGAGGAGGATATGGGAAAACACTAAGTGGATAGAGGGACAGATGTGAGGAGAGCGGGCAGAGACAGCGGCTATTGTGGTGACAGGGATACCAGGCGCTGCCACACACAGGGACGGGTATGTAGCAGAGGGGACTGGCACAGAAGGCAGATGGACAGATGGATAGATAGATAGATGGATGGATGGATTTCCTCCTCACCTGCTTGCTGGTCCCTCTTTCCTCATCACTGGCTCAGATACATGACTGCCCTTCCTCTGCTCAGTCAGGGGGTCCCTTGCTGCCTGGAGAAGGGGGGTTGCAGGAGTATCAGTGTCTGCAGAAAAGCCTCAGCTCCCACCCCCCTGCTCTCCTCTCCTCCACAGCTGTTGCGCCTCCAGCTTCTCTCCACCTCCACTCCCTCTCCCTTGCCTGTCTGGATCCGCATATTGCTTTCCCCCTCCCTGTGTCTCCACCCTCCATCCCCTCCACACATCACCCACCTCCTCTCTCAGCTCTTCCTTCTTGCTGGTTGATATCCTCCACTCATGTCAGCACCTGGACAGCGCCACGAGCACTCCCTCCACCCACATGTGCTGGCACACCTGGAGGGTGCCTAGAGCAGGGCACAGCAGAAATAGGGGCTTATATAATGGACAATCATGAAGGGGAAGAGTGCAGGGCGTGCGTCTGAGGAAGTCCATGCTGAGCCCCATTGGGAGCAGGGACTGACAGGAATGGAGACTCTGGGCAGAGGGAAATGAATGGAATACAACTGTGTCCATAAGAAGTATCCACCGCATCATTATACAGGGGGCCACGGAAACGTAGACCGGCACTGCACTCTTATATATGCTGTCTGAAGGAAAACCTGTCTCTGTTACCCATAGCAACCAATCACAGAGCAGCTTTCATGTTACCTCAGCAGTATAAGAAATAGCAACCAATCACAGCGCAGCTTTCATGTTACCTCAGCAGTATAAGAAATGTAAGCTGCGCTGTGATTGGCTGCTCTATCCTATATTGCTGAGGTAAAATGAAAGCTGTATTGTGATTGGTCACTATGGGTAACAGAGACAGAGGTTCTCTTAGACAGCTTTCATAAGAGTGTGATGCCAGCCTACTTTTACCCGGCCGCCATTTATAACAACACAGAAGGAAAGAGGTTACAATAATTATCATTCTTTTTTTTTTTGTGATCAACAGTAAAAGAATCGTAAGGCGAGCGTCACACGGCGCGGGCACATTCATGCGTGCACATTCATGTGGGCACATTCATGCGGGCACATTCATGCGGGCACATTCATGCATCTGCGTGGCATATTTGCACAATGGGCATCACATTGCACGTGCAAAAAGCATGAAACCAAGGCCCCATTCACTGAAATAGGCAAGTCGTGTAATTAGCTCAATGTGCGCAAAAATAGAGCATGCTGCAAAATGCGCTTATATGAATCAACCCACTGACATCAATTAGTTCTATTCACTGCATATTGCGCATGTAAATACATACGTGTGCCGCCGTCTCACACAGGTGTTCGTAAGAAATACTGTGTTTTTAAACACGCTGTTTTATAGCGGCTTCGAACTGCCTTTTTAAACGCGTTTCACGGCGGTTTTAATGCACCCCCTCCGTGCAATGGCTGATGAGGTGCGTTACAGAGCGCTGCAGCGCACTAATAGAGCAGACAGCGGTAAGTTAGCCGCACGTTTCACCCTTTCAACTGAATTCGAATTGAGGAGTTGAAATCCGCTGCCGATCCGCGCCGAAATCTGTGACAAAATCTACAGCAAATCAGTGGCAAATAGTCGCTCGATAGAGTAAAAGTAAGCTATAGTAGTTCCGTGTAAACACGGCCGCCAACCGCGTGACGAATGAGAGTTTGTTCACTAGTCTCTTCATTTCAGCTCTCCTACAAATAGTCGCTGGTTGATTACTTATCGCCTGGTTGTCTTACAGCGACTATCCAACAGCTTCGCAGGGCGGGGGGCGCCTCCAACTGAATGCTGATTGGCTCCTGCCTGTTTTTCGAACATTTTGCCCTCCTGATACCATGAACACATGCGCATGATCCTCGGCTGAACAGTCCCTGCTGCTCTTTGAAAGAACACCCTCCCTGGCTGGATTTGGTCCGGTGATAGACCGCAGCAGCGAGTGTTCACCCAATGACCGCTTGTACACCGTTAGGGCTTGTTCAGACAGGCGTATATCGGTTGGGTTTTCACGCCCGGCCGATATGCGCTGCCCCTCTCTGCAAGGGGAGGAGACGGGCCGGGCCGGCGAGCTAGTGCACTGAGCTCCTGCCCCCTCTCCACCCTCTCTCTGCCCCTCACCACTGTTTGCAGTGGAAGGGGTCGGGACAGGGCAGAACTTAGCTCCACCCCATCCCGCCCTCCCATTGCAAACAGTGGCGCGGGGCGGGGAGGGGTGGAGCTCAGTGCACTAGCTCCCGTCCCATCCCGCCTCCTCCACTTGCAGAGAGGGGCAGCGTATATCGGCTGGGCGTGAAAACCCGACCGATATCCGCCCATCTGAACAAGCCCCTAGACTGAATTATCTTATCGCTCCCTTTGCTCTTAAAGGGCCTTTTAGGCTCCACTTTGTTCAGCGATGATCAAAATGAGCAACAGAACAAGAATCGCTTCTGCAAAAGCCCCAAACAGCAGTTGTTTGTATGCTTCAGTGACTACATATTGGGAGCATGTAAAGCCCCCCTTAAAGGGAACCTGTCAGCATGTTTGACCCCCAGAACTATGTTATAGGGAGCAGCGGACTGGGGATCTGTGTCTCATACTCACCAGGTCCCCCGTTCCAGCGCCGTGCCAACAAGAAGTCAGTGTGTGCACAAGGTGTGACGTCTTTTAGACGCCTCTGTATGCGTGTTCTCTCATAGACATCGATGAGAGACTGTGTGCATAAAGCCTTCCGAAAACAACCACACTGTGCGCGGCTGCTGATTTTTTGGGGGCACAGCGCTGGAACGGTGGACCCAATGAGTATGAGACACAGCCCCCCGGACCCCGACATTCCCTTACCTTTAGGCCTGGTTCCCTTTAAAAGCAAATGTCAGCAGAATTCATCAATTACTGATGGAAGGAAAGATTGCAGAATTATTCACCCTGAGGGCTCCCTCACATGGGCAATACGCAGAGAATAGAGCCCATTTGGGCACCAAAGGTTCCCATAGAAGTCTATGGCAGGTGCGCAAATGTACACAGATGCACAATACGCAATGCACTTCTGCTAAATAGCCATTTAAATCGGGGGATGTTTGTCTGCTGCGCGCAAATGAACATGCCCTGCGTGTGCAAAAAAACCTGTAAAATCTGCATTCATAGCGCAGACGCCTGTGTGAAGGAGCCCTTAGGCCGCTTTCACATGACCGAGTAAATCCTGCGTTGCGAGACCATAAACCTGGCACGAATCTGAACCCTTTTGATCGGGGTCATACACATTATCGGCGTGTCCTATCTTTGGGCGTTCCCTCGGAACACCTTGCCCATTATTTTTAATGGGCCTGGCAGAGCTTCGCATGGCGCAGAGGTGCATGTGAGTGCGATGCGAGGTTTCCCGTTGAAGGATCGCTACTTCTTGCATCCACGGTGACATTGCAGATTGGTGAGCGCGATATCAGGCCGAATCTCATGGCCCAATTATTGCACTCGCCTGTGTGAAATCAGCCTTAGTGTTCAGTACAATCACCGTTGGCGCACTCCTTGAGTCCGCGTGGACCGGTCGCCATCATGTTTCTTCTGGATTGTCTTTGTTGGACTGCTCATGTTCTGGCAGGTTTGTGGCACAGATGACCAGTCTGAGCTCGAGGTCCGACTGCTGGACCCCATTGATCCAGAGAACGGTGGACTCCTGCATTCTGTTCCTAGTGGATAAGTGAACTGCTGAGTGTGAGGCACTAACGTCTCCTGAGACGTCTTCATATCTCAGACAATGCTTAGATAACAATTCTTAGGCCAAATGATGCGGGTTTTGATGCAGATCTGCTGTGGAGTGTTCGCTGCGGACACTGTGCAGCCAATTCTACCCCATGTGAACATACCAATATAACGGTTTTTCTTAGAGCTTTCCATTGCGCCATTCCTCTGTAGTCAGTCCGTGTCAGACTGTATAGAGAGCAACAATAAAAGAAGGCAGACACCTAATATACAGTAATTACAGACCGCAACGATATGAATGGGGCTACATGTATGTCCAAGCACAAGATATGCAATATATAAGGATACAGCCACGTCACATGACGGCCATAAAGGTTTTATTACTCGAAAAACCAGGAAAGAAAAGCAATTAAAAGCCCCGGCCAGGAACCAGGGGCGCCATCTTCTAATTAGGAGCCCTTACATCAGCATAGGGGCGTATTTACGCAGGTATTTCGCTGCGTAAAAAAAAATCACCCAGACAATGCGACTCTGTAATGCACTGGATTCCAATGTAGTCAATCAGAAGAACAATAGTTGGCCATGTAAAAAAAATTGTGCTGGTAAGAATAGCGCATGCACGTCCGTTATCGGTCACCGATTTTATACACCGCATGAAAAGATAGATCTTGCCCCATCTTTTACCGAAATACACAGGAAGGTCCCATAGACTTCAATGGAAACTAGAAAAAAGGGGGGGGGGGGAGTTATCCTGTACATAACGCTGGAAAAGAAGACAGGCGGCTCTAGTTAAGCTTTATTGGTCATTCCGTATATTTTACAGCGATCGGTGGTTTTCATCGCTTCTGCGCATGTTATTGCCGATATGCAGCAGCAGTGTGAATGGCTGAAAATACACAAGTAACGTTCGGGACTCGATCACGGCGATTCTTCATTCATGTAATTATACGGCACATACGGGCGAACGTATAAACGCATGCGGTGTGGAGAGCAAAAACACAAGAAGGCAGGTGCTTAATACACCTGAATTACAGACCACAGTGATATGAATGGGGGGCTACAGGCACAAGCAGTATACTGTGAAAGTAACACAGCGACATGATATCACCCATAACTGCTTTATCACTGATAAACCAGGGAAGAAAAGCAATTAAAAGCCCCGGCCACGAACCAGGGGCCCCAGGTAGGAGCCCCAACGGCAGCATAAAGAGGGTAAATAGTGCTGAGAAAACCAAACCAGTAGAACAGCATTTTCGGTCGAACTTTACTAAAAGTTTGGTTTGGTACGAACGCGAACTGAACTTTTAGCAAAGCTCTACTTGAATCGGGTTATACTGGTCCGGCTCACTCAACACTAGTCCTGAATACTGGTGTATAACACTATATAAGGGCTCGACAGACGAACGTATGAGCAAATACGGGAAACAAATTGTGGCGTGTTATCTTGGAGCGTGCGCTCACATCTCCTATTGTTTTCAGTGGGACCGGCGGCGGCTTCGCTTTTTCCCCGAAGTGATGCAAGGCGGTTTACAAAACAAAAACGCCTCCCAACTGTAGCAAAATCACATGTTGGTGAGCGCAAAATCGGGCCGTGATATCGCACTCACCCGTGGGAAGTTAGCCTGAGTGTTGGGTCACTTTGAAGCCTGACTGCGCATTTATCTTCTGTGACTCTGACGGTGCGTCAGCTCTTGGGGTACACATGGGGGCAATTGGGCTGGGCTTTTGGTTCCCTCCTGGCATGAGTTCTGTGCTGGTCAATTTCAGTTCAGTCTGCTTCTGCTGTTGGAAAGAGGACATCTCTGGATCTGGATTCCGGGGTTCTTCAGCAGCTCCTCAGATAAGTACAGAGATTTATTCTTTGAAGGTTTTTGTTTAATCGAATGGTGGTTCTACTTTATCATTTATCAGGGTTAGTGAGTGGCGCAGGCAGAGGAGTGGATGCGTCCTTGTCAGGGCGGCCATCCACTAGCAGGTAGGAGTTGTCACCTTCTAGTTTCCCTGCTTTTGTTTGTTTTTTCCTCCTACTTCTGGGGTTGCAGGTAGTGTGGTGTGAACACTGCCAAGCGAGTATTTTGGTTAACAATTATAGCCCGTCTGAAGCGGACGTGACACTAAGTTCCTCAGTATCTGGGACTTGCTTCATATACGTTATTGCAATTGTTTTTAAAGTTATTGTTTGAAGCATAAATATCAACTCCAGAGAGCCATGTAACTTACACATGGAGCCTCCATGCTACGGCAGGGAACAAGACCTACTTCGAGACCTGGCCCTGTCCTTAATCGGTCATGAGTAGCTATTGTCCCAGGAGGACAAGTGGACCACAGCTTCTTTCATGGAGCTCAGCTTGATGCTCCGGCATTGGAACCAGGCCCAGTCTTGGCCAATATCCTTCTGGAGAACTGGGGAAACCTACTACCTGTGCCCTCTCACACCAGCAATGGAGCTTCATCAGGGTTGGGTATGAAGAATCCTATCATTAGACGGTGACCCTGGTTTGTAGTTTGCATTTTTAAAGGGGTTGTCCCGCGGCAGCAAGTGGGTCTATACACTTCTGTATGGCCATATTAATGCACTTTGTAATATACATTGTGCATTAATTATGAGCCATACAGAAGTTATAAAAAGTTTTATACTTACCTGCTCCGTTGCTAGCGTCCTCGTCTCCATGGTGCCGACTAATTTTCGCCCTCCGATGGCCAAATTAGCCGCGCTTGCGCAGTCCAGGTCTTCTCCTGTTCTCTATGGGGCTCCGTGTAGCTCCGTGTAGCTCCGCCCCGTCACGTGCCGATTCCAGCCAATCAGGAGGCTGGAATCGGCAGTGGACCGCACAGAAGAGCTGCGGTCCACGGAGGCAGAGGATCCCGGCGGCCATCTTCACAGGTAAGTATAGAAGTCACCGGAGCGCGGGGATTAAGGTAAGCGCTCCGGTGAGCTTTCTGTACGTCCCTGCATCGGGGTTGTCTCGCGCCGAACGGGGGGGGGGGGTTGAAAAAAAAAAAACCCGTTTCGGCGCGGGACAACCCCTTTAAGTGTTTCCTTCTTGGTTTACAAGTAATAAAATCTTTATGGGAATGCATTCATGTGGTATGGGGTTGTAGCAGTATACAGGCTGTGTAAGACGCACCCTATAGTGTAACACTCAATCAATTCATTCATACATTCCCAGTTGCAGTTCTTTTGCAAATTGCGGCACACTTTCCTCCAGGGTTTCCCTCGGTCTTGCAGTGGTTTATATACTCAGTGGACCGTATACTACAACAGAATTCAGTCAACGTCTATGGACTAAATTTACAATGGCAACCTCCTTTCTTAAGGTGCCCAAACCCATGCATATTACATACTGGATAAGTTGGCCAATTTTGTCAGGGATGGCTATTTTATAGACAGTCAAGTCCCATTATTATGACCACCTCCTACTTTTAAATTGGGGGTAGGTGGCCAATGCAGGAAGTGACGTGTTGCGGTCTGGCTTGGTGGGTTTACAAGGTGGGCAATAGGCCGTCTGCTCACATATCACTCATTGTCAGGGCAATAGTGGCAGTATTTCTCAAACAGTGCAGTTTGTGAACTGCTCCCGCGCTGCTATGGTGAAAGTCTATTGTGAGTGGACAACGGCACCATTGGGAATAACCAGCGGGGAAACTGCAGAGCACCACATGTGGAGCAGCTCACCATGAAAATGAATCAGGAGGTTACCAGATGTGTGCCTACAACAACAGTCCAGCAAACTCTACTGTGTATGGGGCTTCGAAGCAGACAGATGATCACTGCACCTATGTTACAAAGGTGCGTTGGAAGAAAAGGCTTCGAATTGCATGAAAGTATTGGAATTAGACCACCGCTGATTGGCAAAGGGTTGCCTTCTCCGATGAGTCACGTTTTCTGCTTCATCGAACTGATGGTCATTAGCATGTCAAGCGAGAAACATCAGAGAACAAATATCCTGCAACCATTGCTAGAAGAACACAAGCTGGAGGTGGCGGCATTATGGTCTAGGGCATTTTGTATGGCATTCTAAGGGCCCACTCATCCATGTGGAAGGCACTCTGAACCAATTTGGTTATGATCCCATCCTTGTAGATCATGTACACCTATATATGCATTCCAAAAACACAATGCAACATGTCACACGGCTGGAAATGTCCAACACTGGTTGGGAGAGCATGACCAAGACTTCCAAGTAATAATGACCCCCTCTCCCCCTACAGTAACTCCAGCAATAATAGTGATCCCCCACAAAAGCCCCAGTAGTAAAAGTGTCCCCCACAAAAGCCCCAGTAGTAATAGTGTCCCCCTGAGAATCATATACTCACCTCTTCCTTGTCATCAGAGCGCTGATGCTTAATTTCCCAGCACTGCAGCGGGATGCAAACACTGACGGCAGTGTGTGCACCCATAGCAATGCCACGGAGTGATTACCAGCCAGAAAGCTGTGGCACCCCGGCTAGTAATCACTATTGTGGTGAGTAGTCGTTGGCGTGTGTGCCAGCAGAGAGGGCTCTGCATGCCCCTTCCCACACGTGTGCCATCGGTTCGCCATCACGGATCTAGAGGCTCAATTGCAACAAATGTGGAGCGATATGCCACAGGATACCATACAGAACCTGTATGCTTCCATATCCGCCCGTATCACATCTTTCATCCAAGTTAGAACATCGCCACAGGATACTAGAACCTCCCTTCATCTGTTCCGTTTTCCGTAATAAATGATCCTTTGCTCTTATATTGTAATTACTCACTTATATCAACGTTACAATCACAGAGAACGTTTCATCCCATCCGACAACTCCTCTAGGGGATGGATATTTTACAATGAGTGTAGAAGAAGCAACAGGGAAAATTTTGAAGGGTTCACAAACTTTCAAGCAGCACTTGTATAAGATCTTGTATGTTATAAAGCAGGGTGTGTGCAGATATACAAGAGTGACTCATGGGCCTCTCCCTATAATGATCCTGGGCTCTCCACCATACATTAGGTAGGACAACAATGAGGGACCTGACCCTAGGTAAGGATATGATGTTGGCTCCAGTTACAAGGACACCATAACAGGGAGCCGTCAGTCATCAGTGTGGGCGGGGCCATATGGACAATATGGAGCGCAGTTACCTGCCTGCACCATCACAGTTTCTCTGGCTTTGGTTACATCTTATCGCCGTACAGAATACTTCATTGTTTGATAGATGATAGATGACACTCCAGAGACATAAAGAGTTGTGTGATAGAAGCCGGGGGCTCTATTGGTGATGTAGATCACATGTGTGCCGCTCTCATGGAAGGGGATGAGCCCTTCAATTCCTCCACCATGTGGGTAAAGTCAACAGCGAATTAATGGGATCCTCCATGGACTGCACAGAGAAAGTGAAGATGGCGACCCGACCTGGTTACACAAGACTCTTTAGGGGGAGGTCACTGTATATAGGTCACCTGCAGTCATGACTAGGGGGAGGTCACTGTATATAGTATATATAGATGTAGCAGCTGTACAAATTCATGTATATAGCTCCCCCTAGTGGTGGCATGTCTATACAAATATCTTATGAAATTAAAGGGGTTGTCCCGCGCCGAAACGGGGTTTTTTTTTTTAAAACCTCCCCCCCCCCCCCCCCCCCCCCGTTCGGCGCGAGACAACCCCGATGCAGGGGTTAAAAAAGAACACCGGACAGCGCTTACCTGAATCCTCGCGCTCCGGTGACTTCTTACTTACCCGGTGAAGATGGCCGCCGGCATCTTCTCCCTCCGTGGACCGCAGGGCTTCTGTGCGGTCCATTGCCGATTCCAGCCTCCTGATTGGCTGGAATCGGCACGTGACGGAGCGGAGCTACACGGAGCCCCATTGAGAAGATAAGAAGACCCGGACTGCGCAAGCGCGTCTAATTTGGCCATCGGAGGGCGAAAATTAGTCGGCACCATGGAGACGAGGACGCCAGCAACGGAGCAGGTAAGTATAAAACTTTTGATAACTTCTGTATGGCTCATAATTAATGCACAATGTACATTACAAAGTGCATTATTATGGCCATGCAGAAGTGTATAGACCCACTTGCTGCCGCGGGACAACCCCTTTAAAGGGGATATTGAGGAAATATTATTGATCAATCCTCAGAATAGGTCATCAATAGCTGATCCACTGAGGAGTACCGCTCAGAAATCAGACGATCACCTGATCGGGCACCCACTCCCACTCTTGCGTGCGCAAATGCACAATGCTTGATGCGCACGTAAATACGCATGAGCTCTTGTGCATCCGGCCTAACATTGCAACCGTACGCCATCAGTATGTGATCATTGTTTGATCTGTATTTACGGTCATTGGTTTCACTTTCTACGGGGTGAGTAAAGATCCGTGTTGGCGCAATAGAAAATAATAACAACAGTGATTGTAAACACGAGAGCATAAAAAAGCTAATAAAATTAGCGCATGCTGCATTTTTAACCCTTCAACTACGAGCCCTTTTTGGACTTTTTTTTTCATCCCCACATTCTAAGAGCTATAACTTTTTTAGTTTTACTGTTAACATAGGAGTATGAGGGCTGTTATTTTGTGGGACAAGTTGTGTTGTTAATGGTACCATTTAACCCTTTGCAATCCAATTTTGGATTCAGGGTTTCCTAGGGGGTTTACTCTTTCTGCCATTTAACAATGGTGCCATCTGCTGGCTAGAGCCAGTACTGCAGTATGGGACATACTAGAGAGACCCCCGACAACAGAGCGGCCTGTAATATAGAGTAAGAATACCCTGCCGGACGTTTTCAGACATCAGACAGTGGATTGGAAAGGGTTAATGTGTCATATATTGGAAAACATTTAAAAAATTTCACGTAGGGCGTAATGGAAAGAAATGCAAATGCACCATTATGGGAGGTGCTTTGCTTAAGCGGCATTCATGTTAAAAGTGACACGTTAGCGTCCTTGTCTGGGTCTGCGCCGTTATGACCAAACTGCGTTTACAGAATTGCTTTTCTTCGTCATTCGGCGCTCCATCACCGCCTTGTTTTCCCATCGCTGCGGCTATCTCACGGCTCGCTTTTAACGGGACAAGCTGTAGTTTGCATTGCTGCCATTTTTGCACACATCGGACTTTTTGATCAGTTTTCATTACATTTTTATTGGGCGAAGGTGACCAACAAACCTGCCATTCTGGCGTCCTGTATTTTTGTTTCGGTGCTCACCATGTGAGATAAATGCGATGTGTTTATCCTTCTGCGGCGAAGACAATTAGGTTTGTTTTTTTAACGTTTTGATAATTGTGGGAAAAATTGGAAAAGTGGTTTTCAGAATTTTTAATATATTTTTATATTTTCTATCACTTCCAGTTTACATTATTTTTACATCTTTGTCAGAGGTGGAAGGGGTTAAAATGTGACCGAGAGAAATATGGCCAGATGAGCCGACACAAGCTCCGTACTGCGGTCCGTAAAATACAGAGTTTGAATACGATCATCATGGGGTTACAACTTTCTACTATACTTCACCTTTCAACTCTTCTCCATTTTCAAGACCTCAGCTTGCTGATAGTGACTGGAAACATTCCTAGTTTACACCTGGAGGCTAAAAACCTTTCCTGATCATGTGACACTTACAGACAAATACCACATTACTGGCGAGGGTTGTCGTACACTGATGTGCAATTGTGTTCAAATAGATTTCAGCACGTGGATTTAAAGCCACCCTTTGGTCATGGACAAAAAAAATCCAATTTCAAGCTTACTGCTTGCTGTCAGTAAATGGAAACATTCCTGTTTAAAGGGCCGGGAAAAAATGATGGCTGCACTGCTTCTCTGACTACCTGATGCACACTGTACATTACCATGTATGGGTAGTCTAAGACACTACACTTTGCTTTGATTGGCTAGTGCTGGTCACATGAGCAGAGGAGCATGTAGCGTCTTAGGCTGGGTTCCCACGGGACGGAATGTCTGCAGCGAGACCACACGGAAATTCCACAAGACTTCCATAGTGGAAAGGCTGCTTCCAAACCCGCGCCATTTGGTGTCCACCCCTATTCTGCTGGGGAAATCTCTCCCCATAGGAAAAAAAGAGAGCCTGCAGCGGCGCCAGCGATACAATTACCATGTCAGAGATGGAGTTGTGCGCCGCCTGTCAGTTGCCGGTGGATCGTCCACTTTCCTTGGTCTCGGGCCAAAGAATGCATCTGGAATTTCCGTGCAGAAATTCTGTAACAATTCCGTCCCATGTGAACCAAGCCGCAGACTACCGATGCATACGAATGCACAATGTGCGCGAGGTAGTCAGAGAAGCTGGTGCGCCATCATGGTTTTTCAGGCCCTGAGGGTTATTTAACACTGGAATGTTTCCATTTACTGACAGCAAGCAAAAAGCTTGTAAACTATTGTACATTAGTACGCTGACGAGCTTTTCATTATAGACTACCATGATTGATTTGTATTTGCATAGGACCAGAAACGCCCACTGCGCCTCCATTCACCGATTGGTTGAGAGGCATCACCTGACTGTAGCAGAGTAATGGAGCCGGCGTGATGAACCCCTGTGGGCGCTGCATTATAGGTCCTGATTCATCCATGTGTCGCACTGAAGTTAATTCCGCCTCCCAGAAGATTATTGATCAGTCGCCTCGTGAAGTATTATTGTAATCACTGAATGTGTGAATTGGGTTTTGTACAATATGGCGCCCAGACAGGAGAGGATCCTGAGGGCCGCGGAGGAGCACGGAGCCGGCAATCACATTGGGTCACTGTCAATACAGTTAGGAGGATGAAAACGGACACGCACCCAGCTTTCCTTCACCGCGGCCGGTACGTGACTTGTCATAGGCGTCACGTAGTGAGCAGCTCCATAGCTGTACAGACCACTGGGTGCAAGTAGAGACAATGGAGGGCAGCAAAACAATACTATGGCGCTGAGCCTCCAGAACGATGACGTGTCAGCTACAGTACAATGATGTCACTGCCGCGGGCTGCGAGCGGCTCGTATGGCGAGTAAATGCCCAGACGGCGGAGGTGGGGAAATGGGGCAGGAAAGAAAGTAAAGTGCAGGAGGGGAAATTCATTTTATATACCCAGAAGTCTCCTTTAATCGTTCTATAGGGAGAGGATCGGCAACTTTCTATTATGTTTTGACTATTCCTCATTTTATCTCTGTTGCAGCTCTGCCTTCTGCTTGTAGGCCATGTTCACCTTTGTACACAAACGCTACCAGAGATAGGGACTGCCAACAGCAGCCAAACACTCACCTTGCATACCAGCACACATAACAGATGGAATTGCTATGAAAGTACGAGGTATTGGTTCGTGGATTGACCAAGTCACATAAGCTGCGAGCCCGCTTCACGGGTCCTCGTAGTCTTGCAGTCCCTACACTAACGAGACAACTAACCCCTGACTGCAGGGGGAATGGCAGGACCCTACCTATAAGCGGGGTGATCACCTCGATAAGGGCGGCCCTGCACTGGAACCCCGTGCTGGAGCAAGCTGCAAAGGAACATGGTTGCTCACCAGGGAAACCAAACCATAGAGTGATGGGACACAAGCTCCCTCTTGCAGAGGTGGGTTTAACTGCAAACAGACTGTTGGTGATTGGCTAGCAGGAAAACACCACACCCAGTCAGCTCAATCATGCCACACCTGTGGGAATGTGCTCCTAGAAACCATAGTACTGCAGGTCCAAGCAGCACAACCTAAGGCCGCCTGCAGACAGGCAGGTCGGATCCGGCGGCGAGGATTTTTGCCGCGGGACCCGACCCGAGCGCCTGCAGGGACCAGTGCGTACTCACCCGCGCCCGCGGCTCCGGCTGTTTGATGTGCCGGCTTGCCGGGCAGCCGGCGCATGCGTAGACCGGAGCCGGCGGCGGGTGAGTGATGTTTCTGTGCAGGGCAAAGAAAGCTACTATTACACAGGCCTTTTTGACAATGGCGGGGATGGTGGAAGAGATCAGGAGAAGAGAGAGCAGAGAAAGCTACTAATACAGAGGGCTGTATGACAGTGCTGGAGAATGGTGGAAAAGATCAGGAGGACAGAGTCACAGAAGCTACTATTACAGAGAGCTGTAATTCACTCTTAGTGAATTTCCTGCTTTTATCAGCAGTGATGAGTAACAGGACCAGCAGCTAGGATGAGCTAGCTGTGTAGTATTGAGTGGGCATGGTTATACTACACAGCCTCTGAAAGAGGAGAGGGAAGGGGGAAGCTGAGCTTGTGTGCATTTATGAGAAAGAACAGATGATCAGTGCTGGTAACACCCGCAGCCAAAACGTGAATGCAGGAGAGCCTGCAAGCCAAGTATGAGGCTTTCTACATGCATGGGAAGGAAAACTTAATTCAAAATACAGATAAGTGCATCATTGTTTTTCTTTCTGCAGGGACTTAGTAAGATATATGTGCATTGATTTTCATGCACAAAGGTTTCCATAGCTTTTAATGTAAAAACATTCACAGATCCTCCCTTATAGGTGTTGTGACTGTCGTAGTGGTGTCGTGGAGGGTCTCTACATTTTCTCTGAAGTCCCCAAAAGTTGGTTAACAGTCTGCTTTACACACACATCGGTAGACAACAATTTTGGAAAGCAGACGCATATTTCTCCAATTCTCCCACGGGGGAAAGGAAGTAGAGAAAAAGAGAAGAAAAGGAGACAATATACAGCTATACGGTTGTAGCAGGTCTATCTTGTTTTTGGTGTTTGTTTTTTTGTTTTTCTTCTTGTTTGTTGTTTCTTTTTCTGTTATAAAATAAGGAAAATGCATATTGGGACTTTATCCATATATATACTTGTAGATGGACACCTAAAAATTGTTTTATGCTATATTATTATGTGTTTCGGTCTAGCCAGTGGACCTCGGAGTGACCAAAGAGATCTGAAACATTGTTACTGTACTGGATACTTGTCTCAAATATTCAATAAAACCATTTAAAGCAAAAAACATTCACAGTCAAGATGTCCACTTTCCTCAGCAGCTGAACGTCGGGACAGGAGGTCTCACAGGAGCAGGCAGGGTGGGAGGGTAGCTGCGGTGGTGCCTTGTCACAGGAGGCCCAAGGGGCGGCTGCTGCCAGATGGCCGGCTATGAAACACAGTGCTGGGAGCAAAGAGGTGTCAGCTGCAGAAGTAACCGTGGTTTGTGCTGTAGAGGCAGAAGTGGTTGTGATTGCTCCAATAGCAGAGGAGATGGATGTCTTGGAGAATGAGGGCTGGAAAGGCGGGAGAGGCTACGGCCAGGGCTCCAGGGAGTGGGCCTGCAAGAGCAGCACAAGAGCAGGTGCCACATTGGCTGAGTGCTTCTCCTTGTCACAGGCCAGGCCGTTCAGACAGTGGGGAGCAGGCCTCGGCTCCTTTCTTCTTACACATTTTTCCCGTGGGAGAGAGATGAAGAGTTTTGTTGGTCAAGAACTATTAGCAGGTAGAGCCATGATGTGGAGAGTTCACAGTGAGTGACGGGGTGGTCTGGCAGGAGTGGATGGAATGAAAGAGATGCTACATCTGCCCGGGGCATAGAGGAGGATATTCTCCAGGACAAAGCTCTGTTCAACTAAATGGTTCACGGAGGGGCCAGTCGTCATTGAAAGGGACTTCTTGGTTTTGTTATGCCCCGCGATCTGATATTACAGGGAAACCACGGCCTCAGCAGTTGGCGTTGCTGTGTGTGTGGAAGGTCATTCTACTGACTGGTCAGGCATTGGCCACATGGCTCTAAGGGTGGGTTTAGTAACTGACATATGTAAAATTCTGGGCAACTTGAGGGATTGGTTGACATCTCAGGCACAAGTTATGGGGGAAAAGTACAGCCATAGGTCCCAGGGAGAGAGATGCTGATTTGCTACATATATGGGACCCACCGTCGGTAGTGTGACCTAAGCAAGACAAAGAGTCATAGGCAATTGAGGAGGTTGAGATGGTAGCTTCCAAAGAACTTTGAGGGGGTTTGATGGATGCTGAATATATACTCAGCATATTTCGATAGACTGGAGTCATACATTGCATTGTTGGGTCTGTTAGAGGAGCGTAGTCGAGGGCGAAGGTAAAGGATTGGGTCTTGAAGCATATTTGTGGAGTTATTTTCCTTGATCTCTCTAATGAATTCCCTGAAACTAGACACAGGGATACATCAGAAAAACAGAAGTGGAAGGACGAAGAGGAGCGTAAGAGATGATATAGAGAAATTCCAAAACTTTTGTTAATTGGTTGAAGGTGTTGTGTATAGACGTACATTGAATGTGTGTCTATATTGTCATACATTTATAGTGTTTGGGAAGCCTGTGGCACCTCTATAGGGGTTGGTGGAGGTCTGATGAACATTTCCATCAGCACATAGTGTCGCATCCTGAGATGCTGTGGGATCAAATGATCTCCCATTGTGGATGCGGCTCATGATGCTGCAACGGTCTTTGACATTTCTGAGTGGGGCTGGTGGTCGACGGGACAATCGGCTTGAAGTAAACATGGTTAGTGTTGGCAGTTCAGCGAGGGTCAATGCAAATTTGATACCCAATGCAAATTTCATAGTATCATAGAATCATAGAGTTGGAAGAGACTTCCAGAGTCATCTGGTCTAACCCCCTGCTCAATGCAGGATTCACTAAATCATCCTAGACAGATGTGTTACGTTTGTGTGTGCAAATAAGCACAAGGCCCACACGAACATGTCCAAAAATGGCGAGGATAACACAAACAAGAGAACCTAAAATGGAATTCAGACTGGACAGAGAACTGCATACTGTGGACTGGATCCCAGACAGCCCTAACAGAGGACAAATGGCCAACACACTCACCAAACATCTCCGCACGCTAAAGCAGATGGAATTGCTGTTATAAAAATACCAGGGATTAGTTTGTGCATTGGCCAATGAAGTTAAGCCGCAAGCCCAATGATCAAGGGTCCTCGTGTCTTGTGGTCCCTACTCTAACAAGACACTTGATCCAGCAGCACCAGACACAGTTCACACAGCAACCAGCAATAGCACAGACAACCAGACACAAGTCACACCGCAAGCTGTACAGAACAGACAACATGACACAAGCTACACAGCAAGCTTCAACATAGAAATAACAGAACACAATTCACACAGCAAGCTGCACAGAACAGGCAACATGACACAAGTCACACAGCAAGTTACAACACAGAAGGAAACATGACTGCTCACCCTGGACACCAAACAGACACTGACAGGAGCTGGGTATATATGTGAGCAAAGACCCAGGGGATTGGCTAGCAGGAGATCACCACACCCAGCCAGCACAATCATGCCATACCTGTAGAAATGTGCTCCTAGAAACCATAGTACTACAGGTCCCAGCAGCACAACCTAACAAGATGTCTGTGTAGCCTCTATTTGAGGACATTTATTGAAGAACTTACCACTTCCCATGGCAACCTGTTCCACTCATGGATCACCCTCATGGTCAGAAAAATGTTTCTAATGTCTAATCTGTGTCTCCTCTCATTCAGTTTCATCCAATTGCTTCTAGTCTTTTCTTGTGCAGATGAGAATAGGGCTGATCCCTCTGCACTGTGACGGCCTTTCAGATATTTGTAGACCGCTATTAAGTCTCCTCTCAGCCTTCTCTTCTGCTAAACATTCCCAGATCCTTTACCCATTCCTCATAGGACATGATTTGCAGACCGCTCACCATCTTGGTAACTCTTCTCTGAACTTGCTCTAGTTTGTCGATGTCTTTTATAAAGTGGGGTGCCCAGAACTGGACCCAGTATTCCAGATGAGGTTTGACTAAGGAAGAGTAGAGGGGATAATGACCTCACGTGATCTAGACTCTGTGCTTCTCTTAATACATCCCAGAATCGTGTTTGCCTGTTTTGCTGCTGCATCACATTGTTGACTCATGTTCAGTCTATGATCTATTAGTATACCCAAGTCTTTTTCACATGTGCTGCTTAGCTCAATTCCTCCCATTCTGTATGTGCTTTCTTCATTTTTCCTGCCCAGATGTAGGACTTTGCATTTATCCTTGTTAAATACCATTCTGTTAGTCGCCGACCACTGTTCAAGTTTGTCCAGATCATTTTGAATTCTCTTCTCCAGTGTTAGCCATCCTTCCTTGTGACGTTGGCAAACTTGATTATTTTCCTCTGAAACTGCTCGGGTTATGGATGGCAGAATGTATTATGCAAAGTGTCTCAAGAAAAATATTAAGCAAGCAGGAAAGGCAGCTCCCAAAGGAGAAGACCCCAGTGAAATTAAGCGTAATGTCCCTTGGTGAGATCAATACACTGATAAGTAGACCGTGGAATTTGTAAGGTTGGGTTTTAGGAAGGTTTTTGTATCCTAGATTGTGGTGGCTCTTTCAGCCTCTGGGAATTTGAAATCTATTCGGGATCACTCTGAGGTGCTCATGGGAAAATTGCATAAAGAAATGGATTTGGGACGGATTGTGGGTCCATTTTTGTCCCCTCCCATACCTGGTTTGCATATCGATTAATCCATCATTTATCGTTCCCACAAGGGGAGTCGGTAAACTTTGGGATTACGGAGGATTTGAAGTTGGTACAGTTAGTCCCCGACTTGCGAACAGGTTCCGTTCCGGGAGCCCGTTCGCAAGTCCGTTTTGTTTGCAAGTCGAACAAATGGTTGTATGGAGGGGATCGCGGGTGGATCCCGCTCCATACAACGTTGGGTGCCGGCTGTTCTTACAGCGGGCACCCGGCGGCAGCAGTTCTGACGAGCTCTGACAGCGGTATTTAAAGTGTTAACAGTTCTGACGAGCGGCGTGGCTCATCAGAACTGCTGCCGCCGGGTGCCCGCTGTAAGAAACAGCCGGCACCCGACGTTCAGGGGGCCCGTACAGCGTCCCACGATGAGATCGCGGGACGCTGTGCGGTTGCTAGGCAGCCGGGGACCTCCTGAAAGGCCCCAGGGCTGCCTATGCAGAGTGCCTATCAAGCGCACGGCTTGCTAGGCGCTCTGCATAGACAGCCCTAGGGCCTTTCAGGAGGTCCCCGGCTGCCCAGCAACCGCGATCTGACCGGACAGGCTTCTATCAGGCTTGATAGAAGCCTGCCCGGTCCCTGCACAGTATGATGTAA
The DNA here is from genome assembly GCF_035609145.1 of Eleutherodactylus coqui. Lineage (NCBI taxonomy): Eukaryota > Metazoa > Chordata > Amphibia > Anura > Eleutherodactylidae > Eleutherodactylus > Eleutherodactylus coqui. The sequence continues at coordinate 141,412,088 of NC_089846.1, forward strand.
TGCCATAGCATTACATCATACTGTGCTGTACAGATAGTTCGTATCGTAAGTCGAATGTTCGCAAGTCGGGGACTATCTGTATTTTATACATCTTTCAACATAGCAGTGGATTTAGTGTGGGTGGCGGGACGGGCACAAAGATGGCCAAGGCAGGTGTGGAGTCAACGTTTCGGCTTCTTCCGATACATCGTGAATTATACTTTTTGTGTTGTTTTTTGTTTCATGACTCTATGCCTGCCCATGGGATGTGCCTTTCTTGCCTGTATTTTGAGGCTTTCGCTGGGTTTCTTTAGTGGGTAGTTAAATGTAAAGCGAGGCTGGAGTACTTGATACAATATTTCAACAATTTTTTTCATGCGTGGACCCCAGGGATAACGATGAGTGTAAGGTGCTACTCGACACCGTTCTTAGGATGGCTAATGTGTTTGGCATACCTATGGCGCGAGACAAAACAGTCCATCTAATGGTCTCATATCTACAGAGGACAAGCAGATGTGCCCCATGAGAGCGGTAGAGAAATCCAAAGCAGTGACCCTGAGGCCTTATTTACACAAGCGTTTTTACGTGGCTAATTTAGCCACGAGAAAAAATTGCAACCATCTGAAGCGCTGGATTCCAATAGATTTATTCAGAAGACAAATTACACCGCTCCAGGCAAAGAAAGAAGGAGAAACCTGTCCCTCACTAATAGAGGAAGTGAGGAACCCCCGTTTAGTAGTGGGGTAGGCATCCTAATAAGAATGGCTGCACAGTCTTCACCTAGGACCTGACTTTTCCTGGAGAGATGCACAAAGCACCGGACATGCCACTGTTCACACCTACACACAGAACAGGACTGTTCACACCCCATGTCCGGCCCCCGGCACAGACACACAGAACACATCGCAGTTCACACCAATAACACAGAACTGGAACCTTACTCAGAGCTTTCATGCATACACATATGAAACAATAGCTAGCGCAAATGTCCTCACACCGAGGGGAAAGAGTCAGACACCAAACTGATGGAATAGAGTCAGGCATCATTCACCTGACAACACACAAGACATCAGATGTCTGAAGGCTGCACCTGTGAAAGGGAAGCGAAGAGGGGGCCTGCACAAGATGCAGATGAGGAATGCAGGTGTCCAGACTGTCCTCAGGGAAGGTAAGAGAAACACTTCAGACTAAACATGCATAACACCCAGCTCTGAGTGGGAATAAGACAGAATGACCATGATCCTCTAGCCAGAGGAGATGGTATTTATGTGCAGCAGACCGATGGGGATTGGCTGGCTGGAGAAACTCCACAACCAGGCAGCTCAATTATCCCACACCTGTGGAGCTGTGCTGCGGGAAACCCATATAGAACAACAGATTCCAGCAGCACAACCTGACAGGCTGAGGTTCCTTTTGGGGCTGGCAAGAATCCTGTTGTTTTCAGGTACCGTACGCTGCATCAGCGGAGTGGGAACAGATAAATCACTTCACACTCTGTTCTGCTCCTACTCCACACTCTCTCTACTGTCTGTCTGACTGTCTCTTTGACTGTCTAACTTACTTTCTAACTAACTCCTAACTGACTAATTGCCTTCCAACAGGAGGTTCAGAGCCTCATATAACCTTCTCTTTTTAAGCATTTCTAGCATCTTACAGCTCAGCCGCTCAAGAACCACAGCATGGCTGACAAATAGCAAGAGATCTTCCCAGTTGCTCGGGCCGGGCAGAGATCCAGCAGATACAGACATATGATAACATGCAGTACAATAACCTCATATGGTGACGCCGCCTCTCTGAGATGGTAATATCATCCAGTAGTGCCAGCGTTGGCTGTATTTATAGAGTATTGAAGTTTCCGGGGGCTGGCGGTCTTGATGCTTATAGACTATACATTCGGGTAGCATATTGCAGCTTTCATTGGCAAAAAAGGAGATAAATTAGGGAGAGTTTGGATAGTAGCTGATAGCATGTTATTTGGGGTATTACTGAGATCTCCCCAACCTCACATGCACCCCTCCCTCGTCCCCCCATTAGGCCTTGTACTCATCCCATGGGGTGAAGGTGGCCTGGATCATTGACCTCTTGTTCATATGTTGGGCCTAATGGCGACCAGATGGATTTTCCTTGTGAACAGTTGCAGGTTCGTGGCTTCGGCTGCAGTGGTTGGTTATGGAATAGTTTAATGAGTCTAGTGGGAGGTTTGGTGCGTTTGCTCGGCTCTCCTGACATATTAGGGATACATTGTGGGGGAATCAGTTCGGTATGATACCTCAATGCGGAGGGATGTTGTGAACATACTGGGCATCACCCCAGGGGTGTGCTAGTTTGGGGTTAAAATGGTGTGTTTGTGGCATGCCATAGATTCAGCGGTGCTAAACAAGTCTAGGAGCAAGGATAGTACAGAAATGGCCACTTTTGTACATAATCTGGGAGGTGTGATAGTGCGCCATAGGGACCCTGAAGGGGGCACAGGAGATATTTGGGGAGGATGGTGTGCATTTAACAGATGGTGGCCTGGATTTGTTAAACAACGGTATCCAGGAAGGTTTGGAGAAAGGCTTAGGCCCAATGTCCACATGCGGGTGTGAATTATAAAATCCGTGTGTGTCTCCCACGCCGGAGATCCGCAGCTCCAGAAGCCCACAGGGATGCATTAGCATCCGCAGGGCAAATAAATGCATGCGGATGTGATTTTTTCCAGGTTGCATGCGCAGGAAGATATCACAGCATGCTCCATTTTCCTGCGGATCTCCCACATGGACGGTTCCCACTGAAGTCAATGGAAGCCGTCCGTATCCGCGGCACACCTGCAGCGGTCATTGTGCTGTGCCGTGGATCCGCGGGAGAGCAGGAGATTTAAGAAAAAAGGTGTGCACAGTGCATGCGGGCACATCCACCGGGCAGAAGAAAGCAGATCCGTCTGCGGCGTCCAGACAGGTGAGTATAATGACAGTTTAGGCCTCATGGCCGCGGGCGGGTGGAGACCTCTGCGGGATTCCACTGTGTGTGCCGGTGGACATGAGGCAGTGGGGCTGTGCAGCCGGGATGAAGGTATCCACCCAGCTCGGCTTTTGTGGGTTTTCCCTCTTCCTCCCTTTCACCATTAGATTTTTGTGGCTTTGGTCAAGTGGTGCCCGACTGCATGTTCATCTGACTGCTGGTCCCTGGTGGGACTGGACAGCGCTCTGGGTGCTTGCTGACCTCTTTGGGGTTTAGTGATGCCTGGATGTCGGGGCCGGCGCCACGTAGCTGTGAGAATCGTGGGAGTGTGGACTGATTTCTGCATCAGTTGAAGAGGAGCCAGTTCAATGCGTGGAAGACCAATTAATAACATGCTAGAATAGACAAGGTGAGGAATGAGAACATGAATGAATATTTTAGTAGCGTCTATAATGAATTAAGGATAAATGAGGGAAAAAAATGTGGATGTGAGAAAATTAATGAGTTCCAGTAGAAAAAACAGCATTAAATACCAGGCAGAACTATAGCAGCGACTACGGGGGAACCAATGAGGGGACCCAGTGACCCCTAATCTCTAATTCCTAAAGTATCATCCTGTACTAAAAGTCTATTCATGGTTTGTTCTTGAAGGATCGATGTGCAGTGTGTGATGCATGTTGCTGAATGCTATATACTAGACCCTGAATGCCTGGTCATCAGTGCCCGACTAGCTGGGGCCAGGACTTCATACACTGCCAGCCTCGTGCTGATACCTATGGAGCGACCTCCATAGGTGCTGAGAGTATACCAAGAACAGCGCAATCCAGGAAACATTCAGCAACAGAGGATCTTGTGGATGGAAGCAACACACTGACAAAAGGGGTCAGAGGAGGATGTAAAGAATCGTTCTGCTAATAGGCGCTGCACAGTTAAGAAACTGTCAGCTGAATACTACGCTGCTGCCCTTTTTTTCTGCTCCCATAGAAGTCTATGGGAGCCTCCAGTGTATCTTGGTCGCCGATGTCCTATTATTCCTGGTGCAAGGTTTTAACACGGCTAAGAATAGCTGATGTGACTGAATACACTGGAAACCAATGCGTCAGATGGTGGCGCTATAACTGCGGATATACTCGTGCGAATACGGTCTAAGGAAGCGAACAATGGCTTCTTGGCACATCTGAGGCCCTTGAGACCAAGATGAATTTGCTGCAGTTATAAAGGCCAAAGGAGCTTCAGCGCCCTACTGGATGGGTGTCTCTAATAAAGTGACCCTTCAGTAGATCTTCCAATTAAGGAGACTTCAGGCCGCAGTCATAGAAAAGCTTTGGGATGAGATGGGGTTCATTCCTGCTCCCTCCACGTCGGGGAGGCCCTGATTCCAGCTTCGCTCTGTTGTCCCACGATTACTTACTACCACGTTCTATCTGTCCACGTAGTATCTGTGGGTATAACAGCCGTATACTCCGCTGGGTCGTGCGTCACGCAGACGCTCCATTGGTTTCAGTGGGGGCTGTAGAACGCTTCGCTTCCTCTCTAGCGTTACGTCTGCAGGTAACAGAAGGACCCCTCACGGTCATGACATTGTCGGGGCGTTTTGTAGGGTTTGTCCAAGCTGGCCGGCCCTTTAAATGAGTTGAGAAAAGTATTTCTCCTCTCTGCTGTCCTGATCCGCCTGTATAGCACAGCGATTCATGTGCCCTCTACAGGACAAGAAGTGAATTACACCCAGCAGATACTTCTGCATTCCTAGTTTATTCTCAGATTGTAAAAAAAAGGAGTCGTTTGGATTATGCTAATTTTTGCGCATCCCATCTGTCAGTATTTAGTTCAACGTCCTTCATCATGAAAAAAGGCCGTCAAAAGTGTCCAGAAACCAAAATGAATTCTTGTTCAGCTCTTTTCATACACGACATTGAATAATATTTATCACATTAGAATCCGTAACGTGTGATTAGTGGAGATTCCTGGCATGGTCACCGAGCCTTGTGCAAACCCACAAACCCATGTTCTGCATGTGCACTTACTGCTCTCACCTGCTGCCTCATTACTGCAGATCTCCCATCTATGAACCAGGAGGCTCAGGATGAACAGTGGTGTATCCCTCCATTCTCCCGGATGGCAGTGGGCAGCATGTGCATGGAGCTGTGGGAGAAAAGCATGTTGTGTCACTGATAAAGTATATCTCCAATATGCAGTATTGCTTAAGTTCTTTTTAGTGGATTCTTATAAACTATTCACCGATCACTCATAACATTAAAACCATTAAAAGGTGAAGGGATTAACCCTTTCCAATCCAATTTGTATCCTGGTTTCCTAGGGGGCTTACTCTTTTTCTGCTGTTATACAGCAGCGCTATCTGCTGGCTAAAGCCAGTACTGCATAAGGTGACACGTTGGATAGACTCCGACAGCAGAGAGGCTGGCAATATACAGTAAGAGAACCCCGACGGATGTCTTCCAACATCGGAGCTGTAAAGCCTTACATCATAATGTCTTCACAGGTCAGACAGTGGATTGCAAAGGGTTAATACGCTGCTCTTGTGGCAATGGCATCTGACAAGGGGTGGGATATACCAGGCAGCCAGTGCGGAATTAACACGTGTGAAGACCCCTCTGCAGTCAGACTCTGGGCCTCCGTGTTAAATATCTCTGAATAACTAATGTAAGAAACCAATTTTATTACACAAAAACAACATTAACAAAAAGTGTTAATTATTAAAAGAAAACAAAGAAGTGATTTTAATAAATCAGCAGCACTTTATATGTCTACCAGGATATCTTGGAGGTCGACCTCAGGAAGACGTCATATTCAGCGGCCATGATGGCGCCCGCGTTCAGTCGTTTTTGTGTCGTTGAAGAGTTTTTCCCAGAAACCTAAACGCCCCTAAAAATCTCTAATCTCAAAAATAAACACATTTCTAATTGACTTCTTTCATAAATATCGCACCTTTCTTGGGATCAGTAACTGCCTGCACCGCATGTGTCCCACCAGGAGGAGCTCAGTGAGTGCAGGCTTCATCCAGCTGTTCTCTCTGTTGTCTGCACAGATATTATCAGGCTGCTCTTCGGATGCCCAACAACTGCTGTAAACTTCTCTGGGCTTCACTGACATCACCGGCGCCCATGCGATATAACAGGAGGCCGCGCAGGCACTGAAATGTCCTTTCTTCCTAGAGATGCTTTTTACTGCGCATGCGCGGCCTCCTATTATATTGCATGGGCTCAATTGATGGCAAGTAAGAGGGTGACTAACAAGAAGATGGATATGAATGTAGGAATCTTGGCCATACCACTAAGAAGCCTGAAGATCCAAACAGAAGACATTCTTCATCTAGTCACCAGGAGGTCAAACGTGGAACCTGGATGTATAACGTATATGATCAGTACCTTAGTGGCTCCTTATACCATTAGCAAGTATGAAAACAGTAAAATAATATCATCTATATACCTACAGTCAGAGTAGCTCCTACTGACAATAGGATGCTTATATTGTATACACAGTATATAGAGTATGTACAGTATATACACTGATGTGCCAAAAGTCATGGGATAACAGTATGTAAATTGATTATGAATAGAGATGAGCGAGCATCGAGTAACTGCATTCTCGTCCGAGCAGGCTCGGGGGGGGGGGGGGTGCGGGGAGAGTGAGAGAGATCCAAGCCCCCCGCCCCCCCCCCCCCCCCCGCTACCCCCCGCCGCCCCCCTGAGCCTGCTCAGATGAGAATGCAGTTACTCGATGCTCGCTCATCTCTAATTATGAAGTAGCGATACCTGAGATGATGGCTGGGCCACGCCCACACCTGTATCAGGTGGGAAGTGTTATATTGTGAGTGAGGCTGCACATTATCGGAGTTTGAACACGACACAATAGTGGGTGCCAGACGGATGGGGTATTCCATTTCTGAAGCTGAGCGGGCATTTAACATCCCTCGATCCACAGAGTCATGTGTGTACCAGGAATATGCCATAGAAGGCATTGTCAGCCATAGTGGACAGCGCAGGTGGTTAACCCCCTAGTGACCAGCCCATAGTGTTTTTACGTCCTACCGTTCACACAGGTGACAACAGCATCGCCACGAGAAAATCGCAGCAATATCACATCACTAGTCCGTGCGATATCGCTGCTATTTCTCGCGGTGTTACCGCGACTTTGTAGCACCACATGCGAGGATTTTCGGGGAAGGCTTGAAATATAAGCCCTTCCCCGACAATTAGCTGAAGAAAAAAAAATACACATACATCCCCTCTCCTGCGCTGTCAGCCCGGCCGCATCTTCTCCCCGGGACCCCGTCACTGATCATCATCTTCTCTTTTGGTCGGGGATTCAAAACTCCCCGTCTCCTGGAAGCACTGGCTGTGATTGGCTGATGCTTAGCCAATCACAGCCAGTGCTCGATGAATGGCTGCGATTAGCGCTACCCAATAGATAGCGCCGATCGCATTAAAGTAAATAAAAAGCAAAAAAAGTTAGTTTCAGCTCCCCTCATGGATTGCATCAATAAGGGGGAATGAAACTACTCACCCCCATCCTCCATGATCGTAGTAATCGCACTGACCCATAGAATAAAGTTATCGGGTCATTTGTGTTGCAGTTTGTGCGCCGTAGAAACAAGACGCACCGAAAGATGGCGGAATGTTGTTTCCTTTTTTTTATTTTACTCCACTTAGACTTTTTTAAAGGTTTTTCAGTACTTTAAATAGCACCATTAAAAACTACAACTCGTCCCGCAAACAACAACAAGTCCTCAAACAGCGACGGCGATGGAGAAATAAAGGAGTTATGATTTTTTTTAAAGGGGGGAGAAAAAAAACAAAAATGGAAAAAACGAAAAAAGCTCTGTCACTAAGGGGTTAAGCTTTACACATATATACAGTGATTTGCAATGATGCTCTGCGAGGAGATAAGGTGCTGGAAACAAAGTCTGCATGTAAACACAGAACCAGCAGCAAGTTCAGAGCAGGGATCCGGCGACGGAATAACGCTGCGCATATAAACACGGCGGCTGAGGAGACTCCTGGGGGGCCAAGAGACATCCGGGCATAAAGTGAGGCAGAAACAGCGAGGCAGCTGAGGTGGAGGGCTGCAAAAAAATCTATACAAAGGCTGTAATTTAACGGGCATCGGTCACTGCTGAACGGCGCCATAAACCAATCGTCCGTTAGTCAAATCAGCTCTCATTAGAATGAGTGACGTCCCCACAAGTTCGCTCGTGCCGCCGGCGTTAGGCAGCAGACGCGTCGTTGGCTCGTTCAGACGAGAATCTTTCAGTCACTCACATTTGCTGCGACTGAGAAGGACTGAACAAATGATGATTAGGAGAACGATGAACAATAAACCAAAAGCGAATGACTCATTTGTTGTTCAGTCGTTGACTCGCTGGTGGACCGCAGGATCGGCCTTCACTTTGGCTCATTTAAACAATAATCGTATAGCGCTGGTTACAGCGGGTGGAGTGTCTTTAGATTAATGATGACGACTAATACACAGTGAGTATCAGGTAGTCAGAGAAGCGATGCGGCCATCTTTGTTTGTCCAGGCCCGGAGGGGTGCTTTACACTATCCTGAGGCTAGGGAACCTGGCAGCAGACACAACAAGGTACCTGGAGGTGCAGCAGGGATAGTAGAGGCAACAATTGGTGTCAGAGCTTACCTGGGGTGCGCAGGTGCTAAAGTAAGAACGTGAGGAGAATTAGCTGGCCTCCCGCTACACGTTACATACAGATCTTATGTTCCCTGCCCTTTTGCAATTGGCTAGCAACTTATGACATAAAGGTGCCGGTATTGCGGGACATTCAGGGTTTGTTCATCTGTAGCACAAAAATCCGCAGAAAAATCCACAGCATTTACAGACCTGCAGATTAAGCCTGCAACGCCACTCCTCTCACCATGCTGAGCCCTCCGCCACCGCCGGTCAGATGTAGCCGAAGTTGGTTCCGAGTTTGCATAGCTCTTATGTTGAGGGTTTGCACTCATGCAATTATCTTTACACCAGGTGCAGTGGCCCAGAGGGTCCTCCAGAATAGCCACACAATCATTGTCCTGTCACTCCTGGCTATGTGCTTCAAGGAGGCATAGGAAATGCCTTACGTCAGAGAAACCCTGTCTCCTAAGCTAAAAGCTTGACAACAGCTGGCTGCTAATTGGCTGTATGTCATGGCCCCACTGATTAGTCAGGGGGTGTGGTTAGAGTCCAGAGCGGGAAACTAGACAGTGAGCCTCTATGTTGAGGGGGAGGAGAGGAGAGAAAGTGCAGGAGCAAGGCAGGAAGTGAAGGAGGAGTCAGAGCAGTCTTCAGTAGTCAGTCTGCAGAGGGAGTCATCGGAGGAGGTCGTGCAGGGAGGAGGTCTGCAGTGTGAGCAGCTGAAGCAAGCGGTTTCTCTTCAGGGAAGCCAGGATTCACCAGCTCCCTAGTCTTACCAGCAGTGTGGAGGAGTGAGATTGAAGCCGTTTCACTAAAGCAGTGAGCTACACAAAACCCGCTGAATTTAAAGCCAGGGGTAGCAAAGCGGCCATCTTAGCTCCAATTTCAACACCTGCCTAAACTACTTCCAGTAGCCCAACAGATAACTAGGCCTGCGGGAATTTATACTGAGTAACCTTTCAAGTTCCAATAGAGAGAGAGAGAGCGTTGAAGAGGAAATTGTGTTTACAAGTGAATCAACTGTCCTGCATAACCGTCTGTACAATTAACAGTGGCAGTCGGGTAGAATAATAGAACAATGTTTTAACTATGTTAAAAGCTGAAGTAAACTGTGCACTTCCAGTTTGCTAACCAAAACAGTTACCAGGACTCATGTCAAATTATTTCTGCCATTGACTACCGTAGTCCCGGATGAAGTGCTGGCGTCACGTGACAAACCCCCATTCATTATAACAAGAGACTTATGTGTATTTTGTGCCACTGTGCTGCGCCTGAGTAGGACACCTCTGCTGCTTCTGTCAGGAGAGATTGCAGAGCCACCCGTGACATCCATCTTGCAATCCCCGTGGTCTCCCCTACTTTGGCACGTTTAGATGCTGCACAGGCACTGTATACTAAACTGATATTGGAAAGACTTTCTGCCACCTATGAGCTCAGATCAGCCGTGAGGGATTTGTCTGACATCAAACTTGTCAATGGTTTCCAGTGACAAGTGGCAGAATTGTGACTGCAGCTCCAGAGGATAAACCATGTAAACCATATATTAAACAGAACCAGTATTTCCGTTCCAGGGAAAGTCCCTGCCGCCTGGAAAACCCAGTGAATGATTAAAAGAGGACGGGTCACATGTAATCTGCCTGCAAGGAACTCATCAATAATGACATAATCCCAGGGGGGGGGGGGGGGGGGGCTGGACCTAATCTTATCACCGCTGTTTGAGATGTTTTAATAGTCTGAAACAGGACTCAACGGGATTACGGGACTTAACTCTACAGTTAGTTGTGCAGGATTACGGGGCTTCATTTAAACGGTCCTAGGCTCCTTTAACCGAGCCCTTTGGTTATAGACTGTCAATGTATCTCCAAGGCGCATCACGTTGTAAGGACTGCCACTTTTACAGAATGTGGACTGGGTGAAGAGCGCAGGACCGCTGCAGAGGGGAATCTACAGTCCTTAATACGGTACTGGGGAGGCAGGGAAATATTAAAGGAACATCCCTATTAGAGGCATCCTATGACGCGCCGCAGTCCTGATGCCATCAGTGGTGCCACCTTTGGGGTCATTTATCATTTCTGTCACTGAGACAGATTTCCAGTAACTGAGATATCAGACTAAGGCCCTCTTCACACAAGCGTATGCGTATGTGCATGCACATGAGCGTTGCGTTTTTGTTTAGTGTTTCACGCATCTCCTAGTGTATTTTACACACATTTGCGCATCTCCATTGACTTCCATTGAGACTTTGGGTGTGCAAATGTGCAGGAAAATAGGGCATGCCGTTTTTTTTTTTCAATGTGGCCCAAAAAATCCGTGCATGTGAACGAATCCATTGAAATAAATGGGTCCTATTCTCTGTCTTGAGTGTGTAAATACGCCTGTGCCGCCGACCTAAGGGCCCTTTACACAATTATCGTTTAGTATAAAAGCATGCACAGACTAAATGAGGAATGAGAATGTGTTCGGCGGTCAGTTTCTGCATGCCTAAAAACCGACAGACAAATCGTTCCGTGTGAACAGGCAGTTGTTCATCATCTATGAATGACTGCCTGTTTACTGTGAATGAAGGCGGCCCGAGCGATCTCCAGTCTGCACTCACTGAGCAGTGATAAGCACTGGGACGTTCATTGCTGGGACGACCTGTAAGGCACCCGCTCCCGGCCGGTGGTCCCGTGTACAAGGACACTGATCGGTATCTATTACAGTAGGCTCTGCCGTCTCAGTGCTTCATTAATGAGGAGCCACAAATCCGGTACGAGAGGAACATCACACAGTACAAGTTATCTCCATGCAGAATGATATGGTGACATTTTCCATAAGCTCCCCTAGAGACTTCTGCATGTCCAGACTCCATCCTGGTCTCTGGTGTGGAAGAAATGTAATGTATGCGCTCCACCTTAAATTACCTGTTCCCCTTGCGCAGATTTAACCCCATCAGGGTCCGTCCACATGCAGTAGATTCATTGCAGAAATGTCTTTGGCCAAGAATCCATGCCATACATCTGAATGGCTTCGTTTCAGCAGAAGCTGCATAGATTGTTGCAGAAGTACTGCAGCAGCCCAGATAGGTATTGCATTAAATGTGATCTGTGCCTGCATTACCAACCCAGCTTCCAGCTCCGTCCGCACCGATAGTGGGCCCGGTGAACAGTGGGCACTCGGAGCAGCAGACTCCACTGATCAGCTATGGTGGACAGCTCACCAACAGTTCAGGCCCGGAGAACCACCGTTAACCAGCATGACAAATGGATTCCAACGAAGTCTGAGGAGTCACATGGACTTACATTGCAAACTGTCAGAATAGCCGGGAAGGCTGTGGAGGCAGAGCTTCTAGGTGCGTGACTTTTGTGACCAGGAGTGAATGCCCATCCTGGAGGGGAAGACGGTCAGGTGAAAAGATGTATAATTACATCAATGGATGGCCTGGGCTCAGGAGCGAGCCGCATCATCCAGTGGGAGCCAACTGAGCCTTACAGCCGGCCTCCTGCTGCAAACATAGTTCCCTGCCATTAGGCTGTTACATTCTATGATCCATGCTGATCAGGGCACGGATGTAGTTAACAGAGGGCGGTTGCTCCCTCTGTGATGCCATTGATCCTCCACTATGAAATCACAGAGGGCTGATAGGTCTCCTGTTGCCATGGCAACCGAATAGTGGACTCCGGGTCTGCTATAGCAGGTATTGTCACGGAAATCACATTGTACACTGCAGTACTTCTGTACTGCAGTGTATAATATGAGCACTGCAGTGTATTATCTGAGTGATCAGAAGATTGCAGGTTTAAGTCCCCTAAATTGAAAACACTTTTTATCTCACAGAGCAAACATTATAAAAATAAAAAAAAGCAAAAAAACTAGCCAAAATGCTTTTTTGTTCATTTTGCCTCCCAAAAACCTGCAATAAAAATGATCAAAAGAGTCCTATGTACCCAAAATGGTGCCAATAAAAACTACAACTCGTCACACAACGAACAAGACCATATATGTCAATGGAAAAATAAAAAAAGTTATGGCTTTTGAAAAGTGGAGATGAAAATCCCAAAAAATCATTGCAAGTCCGAAATAGGCCGTGTCATTAAGGGGTTAAAGAAACCCTTAGACAAAAAAATAAGTGTTTGTAAGGGCTTATTCAGACGACCGTATATCGGCAGGGTATTCACGGCTGGCCGATATACTGCATCTCTCTCTGCAGGGGGAGGAGGCTGGAAGAGCTGGGAGCAGTGCTCTGAGCTCCCGCCCCCTCTCCGCCCCTCTGCACTATTTTCAATAAGGAGAGGCGGGATGGGGCAGAGCTAATTCCCAGAACTTAGCCCCACCCCTACCCGCCTCCTCTCATTGCAAATAGTGCAGAGGGGCGGAGAGGGGTGGGAGCTCAGAGCACTGCTCCCAGCTCTTCCAGCCTCCCCCCCCCTGCAGAGAGGAACGCCGTATATTGGCCGGCGTGAAAACCCAACCGATATTGTGCATTCAGACGACCGTATAAGTCCGATTAACCAGCCTAAACATTGGCCGCTTTGCCAATTTAAAAAAATAGGTCCTTGTGGGTTTTCTGTCATCACTTTTTAAAACTTATTTCATAAATGTTTCACCAAAACACGTAAAAAACACTTACTTCTCCAACACAGAAACATTTATATTATTCAGGTGGTATAAACGCGGGAATAGCCTGCAGGATGGCGCCAAATGATATATTAAAGTGGTGACCGATAACCCGCAAGGACCAAGGAAAAAAAGCAGTTGTAGCGTCTGAGGATTCCATCACCTTGGATGATTAGATTTCCTTCAAAGCCACCAGGCCAACAAATAATAGCCTGCGGCTGCTGAGGGGGCCCTGCAGCTGGCAGTAGATGGAGCCCACACATTTCAGCTGGGCTTCTTGACTTTCCCCTTACAGCAGCTGTTGGAGAGATAAGGATTAGATGGTTGGATGTCAACTGCCAGATGCCTTTGTTCTCGGGGAGATAAGCCGCTGCCAGGTGTCTGCGAGTGGCTTTCCCTTCCTCTACATTCAAAATACATGGACAGTCCCATCATGGGTATAGAGGAGTCAGGTGAGACAGTTTGAATACCTGGCCCTTGATCCACATTACTACAATAATGTGAAAGTCCACTAGTCCCTAAGAGAAGATGGAGCAATGAAGAAATGTATCTGTCTGACCTTATAGTAGCAGATTTTACAAGAACTTATTAGTTATGGTTTTCTTCCTAAAGGCATGGTCTAATAATCTAGAATATCTGTTAATCTGGCATCAGAACCCACTGACAATGTGTCAGCGATCAGATGTGGGTCTAGACTGATCTGGAGGCAGCACCTGGGCTACCCCATTTATCACCCTTTCATCCCTCTAATGGGGATCTGGTCTTTGCTGCAGGCTCCCCAGGCTGTCACTTGTAGTAGTCTTAGTTATGTGGCAGCTGACGCAACACAAGACCAAGGTGTGATACCTGAGGGTGTGAAGACACGAAACCAGGAAACTTACCCGAGGTCAAGACGAGGAGCAAAAATTTCCGTAAGAGAATCAGGCAAGAAGTCTGGGCAGAACAGTTACAAGTTGGGGCAGCCAGGTGGGAAAGAGAGTAAGTGCAATAATCATAGCCGAGGTCAGGGATAGGGGAGTCAGGAACAAGCAGGAGAGCGCACAGCTACGGATCAAGGTTACACAAGTGGAACCAAATTGCTTAGGCATCCACCTTAGGGGGAGGAGAACCAATATCGTCAGGACTGTATGGGGATAGGGTGGGGGAAGATTAGCCGGATGCACACTGGCACATGTGCGCACCCTACTGGAAAGCCCAGGAACTAGAAAGGATATGGCGTCTGCCAGATTAAGTAGAGGAACGTGACCAACTGCGGCAAGAGTAGCAGGTGAGCCAAGATGGCGGCTGCGACGCATTATTACATGACTGAGCAAAGAAATTCTACGGCGTTTACAAAGTTATTGAGCAATTTCTACAGATTCTACTGCGAACGCTGTAAATCTTTACGTTTAATTACTTTGGTAATTATTAACACATGCAGCGTGTAGTGAAGCCACACGTCAGGATGCTGAATGTGAACGCGCCATTTCTATTTTGAGGATTTGTTGGAGACCGGAAGACGATGCTGATGCTTCTCAAACAATAAGGGCTGATGGTGGCATCTGTGCGGCTCGTCGCTGGATGGTCTCAGTCTAGTGCAGAAGAGAACGCGAAACTAAACTATTTCCATTCACCAGCTGTCTGGCGGTCGGCGCAGAACAGCATCACATGCAAATGAGAGAGAAAGCCATCAAGCTCATTCATACCTATAAGACCAATATAGTGTGCCAGCTGCTGCAGCGCTGATTCAGGACCGGCAGAGGAAGAGATGGCCGTCCGCAGGTGGCTGCTGATTGGCTGTTCACATGGAGGTTCGTGTTCGAGGCGTAGAGAGCAGCACATGACCCCCGAGGAGATAAGCCTGTTGTGTTAGGGTCACTTTAGACAAGCTGTTAGCTCCTTCGCTCTCGCGGAGCCGGTATATACAGACAGATACATCGTTTAGTCTTTCCCATTAGCTTCATGGTGAATGAGCGCTGGTTAAACCGAATGATAAGTGAATGAGCCAACGAGGATCTTTATGCCTGTATGAAGTGAACGCTCATTCGTTGGCTCGTGTTTAGAATGAATGATATCATTCACTTTCACTCGTTTGAACGATAATTGTTCAAACTAAGAGCAACTTAATAGAGGCCAATGTCTGCTGGATGCTCTGTATGGGCACAGGACCAATCACTGGCATCAGTGACGTGGACTGCTCTCTGGTGTCAGTCTGACAAGGTTTACGGTATGTGTGGCTGACAGCGTTGCTCTATACCCCAACTCTAACAAACACATGGAATCCTTGTAAAAAAGGACATCGCCGTGGAGTCAGTTTCGCCAATGACACGGACTGTTCTCGTTTGGTTCCCTTCTGGGATTCGGTCACCAGGCTCTTGTCGGAACCCCCTGATGTAGTGAAGAACGCTGAGTGAACGATCCCCAACTGGGAACTGCTTGGACTTTGGAATTCCTTACCAACACTTAAATGTCCAGCTATTTGGTTTTCAAGTCCCACATGTTCTGTTAGGGACCACCCCTAAAATGCACCACTGCGCCCAGCGGGGTGGAGGTCAGCATAAACCCCGCCCCTTTAGGGACCTGATTTGTGGGACAATCGGCAAGTATCTGGTATGGTCCCTGCTATGTGCTGGTATAATAGTATGGGCCACCGGATGGGATAGGCAATGCTGTGTTCTTCTACGGTTTCATGCTTAAAGGGGTTGTCCGCACTCTACTGCTTAAAGGGGTTGTCCGCTCTCTACTGCTTAAAGGGGTTGTCCACACTCTACTGCTTAAAGGGGTTGTCCACACTCTACTGCTTAAAGGGGTTGTCCACACTCTACTGCTTAAAGGGGTTGTCCACACTCTACTGCTTAAAGGGGTTGTCCACACTCTACTGCTTAAAGGGGTTGTCCGCACTCTACTGCTTAAAGGGGTTGTCCGCACTCTACTGCTTAAAGGGGTTGTCCGCTCTCTACTGCTTAAAGGGGTTGTCCGCTCTCTACTGCTTAAAGGGGTTGTCCGCTCTCTACTGCTTAAAGGGGTTGTCCGCTCTCTACTGCTTAAAGGGGTTGTCCACACTCTACTGCTTAAAGGGGTTGTCCGCTCTCTACTGCTTAAAGGGGTTGTCCGCTCTCTACTGCTTAAAGGGGTTGTCCGCTCTCTACTGCTTTTACAGTTTTTAATTTCCTAATATACAGGTATTTAACATTGTGCTCCGATTCCTTTCTTATTGCAGCACAGTAGAACGGTTTAGGCCATGAACAGGTTTGTCCATAGTAAGGCCTCCCTCACACGGGCATTTTATACAGCGTATAGCGCTGCCTTTTCAGCCCAGCGTTAACCGCTGTACAACATTCCCATTCATTTCAATGGGGCTGCTCACACAGGGCTGAAAACGCAGCACCTTCCAATGCTGCGCTTTGACAGCGATGCAAGTTCTATTTTGGGGCGTTTTCAGCCCTGCATCGCCCATTGAAATGAATGGGCAGCGGTTTTAGCACTGCTAAAATCGTGGCAACACTTGGTGCCGCGTTTTTGGCAGCGTTACCCGCTCGCCGATTTTCGGGGTGAGGGCTTGTAATAGAAGCCCTACCCTTAAAATCAGTCCCAGCTAGGCTAGGTAGAAAAAAAGAAAGTAATACTCACCTACCCGCTGCAGTCCGGGTCACGGCCGCTGGTCTCTGCCGCTGATCCGGGCTTCCCTGCATTCACAAGTCTATTGCTGTAGGCCTGGTTTGAGAAGCCCGCCTCCGGCAATAGAGTGCTGTGATTGGGCATCGAATGTGCCGACAACCAATCGCAGCCCTTCATTGACTGTCTCAGCCAATCAGCGCCGGCAAGCTCTGATTGGCTGAGACAGTCAATGAAGGGCTGTGATTGGGCATCGAGCAAGCACCAACAACCAATCACAGCACTCTATTGCCAAAGGCGGGGTTCTCAAACCTGGCAATAGACTTGGGAGTGCCGAGGAAGCCCGGATCAGCGGCAGACACCAGCGGCCGCGACCCGGACTGCAGCGGCTAGGTGAGTATTGCTTTTTTTCCTTTTCAGCATTCTTGGCTGCGTTTTCAGCCGAGCTGAAAACGCAGCCAAAACACTGGCATACAGTATGCCAGCGCTGCTGAAACGGGGCGGAATCTGCAATAACACAGCGTTGAAAAACGCTGTTTCTGCAAACGCCCTGTGTGAGGGAGGCCTAATGGCCGTCAGTCATGTGACTCATCAAACTCGTCATGGTCAGCTCACACCGATCCAGTATCGGACAGGTGACTACGGAGCAGCAGAGCTCACACAGTATTACTACCTGTGGCCATCAGGTCTGTGGAGGAGCAGCTCTTCCATTTTGCACCATCTCCTGTCTTGGGGTGATAGTAGCAACAATGTGACAATATTACCTGGAGACAGATGTGTGTTTGGGGGGTTTTCTGAGCCCTTTATTAACAACATCTGTCTCCAGGTAATATTGTCACATTGTTGCTAAAATCACCCCAAGACAGAAGATGGTGCAAAATATAAAAGCTGCTCCTCCACAGACCTGATGGCCGCAGGTAGTAATTCTGTGTGAGCTCTGCTGCTCCGTAGTCACCTGTCAGATACTGGATCGGTGTGAGCTGAACCCCAGGGGCTCCATGACTGATGGACATTACTATGGACTGTCCAGTCCATGGTTTATAGCCGTGGTGGCAAACCTATGGCACACGTGCCGGAAGGGGCACGCGGTGACATCTGGTCACTTTAAGGGCTCGTACCCACTGGTGATCGACTTTCCTGTGATGCGAGAGTGAGTGAAAACGCATGATTAGGAAACCAATGATTTTCAATGGTTTCATTCCCATTTGCGATGTCTTCACTCAAGGCTCTCAACGCTAAGAAATATCTGGGGCGAGGAGTGCCGCATAGTATGACCTCAGCTGCAGGGACGCCGCTGTTTTACAGTCACTATCCGCAGCACGTTGTTCCTCCCCATCGATTTTGAAACAGCCCTGTCCTTTTTAGAACGACGGGGTAAAATCATACGCAGTGATAAGCCCCGCCCCCTGACGTGTCAGCAGTTTGCGATACATAAGTGGCTTTTGGGTCGCAGTTCGGGCGCCCGGTCTCTGACAGGTTCGCTGGTTTATAGCCTTGTGCTGCAGATAGGGCCACTGCGCTGCTATGAGGGATGTGGCCAGCTGTTTATATACATGTATATCACAAGATTGTCTGACTTCCTATTCTATAAAGAACTGAAACCTGCGAGCCGCAGCAGCGCAAACAACCCCTGAAGCTCCTAAACCGCCGCAAGACATTGCGAGGGAGGGCTCGGCACCGGTCTGGGGAAGGAGCTGGCCGAGTCTTGTTTTCAGGTACATACAAACAAGTGAATCCCAAATCATCGGCAGGTCTCAGCCGCAACGGTAATATCCTAAAACACAAACACCCCCCTTACTACAAACACTCCTGTTTAATGGTCCCGCTTCCTCTGAAGATCAAGACAAGTGGCAAGTGCGCTTCCAGAGAAGTAGCGCCTGCTTAGCAACAGTGTGACATTTTAAGCCCCTCCTCCTTTCCCCAAGACATCACCCACTTTTAAAATGTATTAGCATAAACTCCGCCTCTTGGGAATTACATATCGGAAAATTTAGTAGCAGTTCAGCTCTGACAACTGGCGGCGTGGATCGCACCCCACCGTTTCCCTTTCCCCCCATTTGCCATGGATTTCATGCTGCTCATTTGAAGGCAAGAAATTTGCTGTGTAAATCGCAGCATTAATTGACACGATGCACATTTAAAGTCTGCAGTATTGTGCAGCAGGGGATGGCGGTATTATTAGGGGAACAGAGTGCAGCATGAGGTGCAGTTCAAGTGAATATTATAGGATAGCTGCACGTTATTTGCATGCTATGCGGGGGTATTACATGGGCTATATAGGGCGGTATTGTCTTGGGACTATATGGCAGTATTATTACACAGCAGATTGTCAGTTATCTCATGTGTGTAACTCTTACCTCTCCACACAGGGCTCTACTTACAAGACGCCCGCGCATCATACACAGACCATGCTTACAAGACTAAACATTTAATATACGCGTCTCCAAGCCAATCCGGAGTCTTGAGCAATGCCACTCGTTTATTACAGCAGTGGCATCCAATTCACAAGGCAGCCTTGTCCATGATACACACAGTAATGTATACGGTCCTGGTAGGGCAGCAGTTCCCGTCCCACTAGCAGGGCAGCAGCAGGTCCGGCGCCTGATCAGCTGTAGCATCAAGCGGCTCCTCAACCTCGTCTTCCTTCTGCCTGTGTGAGATGTCGGACAGATTGGCTTTCTCCACCTGTTGTTGCAGTCGCTGGATCAGAGATTGTGAAGTCTTCGCCAAGCTGTGCTGTAAAGAGAGGCGAGACGCCATAAGTCACAGGGACGACAGTCGCCACAACATCTGCATCATCACATTACCCTCCTTCTCCATCTATCCGTTAATGAAGCAGGATGTTCAGGATCAAAACTAGAGTAAACGTATAGAGACGGCACCGGCCGCATTAAAGGGATTAGAAGGACATGGCTGCTTTCTTCCAAAAACAGCGCCATACCTGTCCACAGGTTGTGTGCGGTACTGTAGCTCCACCAATCAGATTTAGAAGGCCCTTTGGGAATTGTGAGCAACCATGTCTGCCTGGTTCAGCAGAGCCGCGGGGCGCGCAGGAAGAACACGGACACCAAAATACTGCCATTTATGGCCTCCGAAATGTGCTGAAGAACAGACTCTGACACAAACTTGTGTGGCTGCAGACCAAGCGGAAACAACCCGACTTCTGTCTCCTGAGCAGAACGTGCCAAAATAATCACCAGGAAGCTAATTAAGAGCTTTGGAGTAATTATTAATCAAGCTGATAGCCGGGGCCTTAGCAGGTGTTTAGCGAGGGCCGCAGCCTGAGCTCTGCGTGAGCCGCAGAAGATGATCTGTGCAAGAAATAATGAAGGCGCCATGGCGCGCCGCTCACAGAGGGCATCATGAGATATGCCGCTCTAATCAGGCACACAACAGGTCTAAGACTAATAGACATACGGCACATTGCCTCGTCCTTCCTGTGCAGCACACTTGTGCAATTCATCCCCTTCCTTCTATTCTTAAGTAATGTCTTTAAATGGGCAAAACCATGTGAATTACAGAATTTGCCCTAATAAGTAGGTTTTGCCCCAATGGACCTCCAATTATGCCCATCTAAGGGCTGGCAAGTAAAATAAGTCAATGAACATGTATGATGGCTCCCCTCCCTGCCAGTCACCATTGCCAAGTAGAGCGATGTTATATACTCAAGGACTTGTTTGACAATTCTTGCTTTATATGAGCCCCATGTTTTCTTTATTAAAGGGGTTGTTCCACTTCTAGCTGTTTTGCCGCAGGAAGCAGACAGCTCCGTACATTGTGTAGTGGGTCGGATTGGTACTGCAGGCTGAGTCCTATTAAAATGAATGGCACTCAGCCAGCAATACCAACCTGGGCCACTGTGCAATGTATGGAGCTGTCTGCTTCCTGCAGCAAAACAGCTAGAAGTGAAACAACCCCTTTAAAGTGTGGGGCTCATATAAAGCAAGAAGTATCTTTTAACCACTTAGTGACCTTATTGTGTTTTTACATACTGCTGTTGCAGGATGTGTATGGATGGAGATCGCAGGCGTCAGCTATTTATTACAGCGGACACCCGCGGGCAACCGCCCTGACAAGCCGCGTGGCCAATCAGGGCTGTTCATCATTTAAATGCCACTGTCAAATCTGACAGCGGCATTTAAATCCCCTGCGGTGAGATCAGGAGGCATATTAGCCTTTTACTCTCCAGATCAGTACTATGGAGCAATCCCAGCAACCTGATTGGTTCAGATTCCCAATTCCAGCAACCTGATTGGTTGTTAGTACTGAGCCAGAGAGTAAAAGGCTAATATGTGATCAGGAGAGCCGTGCGGGTGTCATAACCGGGTACAGAGATGTGATAGAGTAAGATAAACTAGAGGGGAGGGTAGACGAGTATCAGCACCTTCCACTGGGTCAGACCCATCCACACACCCTACCCTACCAAGGTATCCTGTATTCACAGGGTAGGGGGTAACTCGCTGGTTGGTGGAACTCCCAGGATCTCCGGAATGCAGCATCAGCGCTTCCCAAAGTGGGCAGTGATGGACGCAAATGCAAAACGCCGATCCATTCACTTCAATAGGACTGCCAGGGACAGACTTTCTCCGGTGGTCCCACTGATGACAATGCAGTGGAGGTGATCATGGACGTCCTCTGCTGCCCACACTCTGAGACGTGCCAGGGCCGCATTTTCGGACCCCCTCGATCAGCGAGTTATCTCTGTTAACTTGGCATAGTAGGAATAGATGGCAGCTGCGGGGGAAATACATGGCCAGGAGACAACTTCAGCTGATCACCGGATCTGTGACAATCAGCTGATCACCAGGGTGGCTTCATTTCTAGCGGGGTTGTCATGGTGAAACTCCCCTTTATTAATATGTTGGCATCTTACCATGTAAGAACCGGTAAGGGACAGAAGGGACAGAGATCGTACAATGAAGCGGTTTAGACTACACAGGTATTCAGACCCCTTTAATTCACGGCTCCCAAGGGGGGGGGGGGGGATCACTAATTAGCAGTGAAATCCATAATTGAGTTCTATAACCCAAGTCCCGTCTTACCGTTAGATTTGCCCCTTTCCATCTGTAAAACTACAATAAACCGATCAAAAAATGCAAGCAACAGAACCAATGGTTGTGCAGCTATTAGGGAACCAACCACCAGTCTAGGACTTTCAGGACTTTCTGGAACTTGTAGTGCCACAACACCTGGCAAGCCATGGCTTCAAGACCATTCTTTAGTCAGCATATAAGGCTGGGACCACGTGGAGACTTTGTAGAGTGGCTATCCAACTTTAACTACGAAGTCCCAGGGAATGCTGTGAGCTGCACTGCACGGAGCGCTCCGCTGTGGTACATCCGGTATTATAATCTGGAGCTGCAATCATAATTCTGCTGTCTACTGAGATAAAATCTCCCAGCATTCCCTGATTAATTCATTGTACTAGGGATGTATAAAGAAATACAGACTGGAAGGCCTCATGCTGCGGATGCGGAGCCGGCGTTCGCCTCCGCAGCAATAACCCTCCATAGAATGCTATAGACAAATGACTCTTCATGCACACGAGTGGAAACCAATGGTGGTTTCCGCTCTTGGATGAAAAATTGCAGCAGGGTCCATTTTACTGAGGTTCCATTGAAGTCAATGGAAGCCATCCAACCGATTCGCAATTGACATTGTGGGCGGGCCGCAGATTCCGTGGGCAAAGCAGTTCGGTTTTTTTTATTTTATTTAAATGTGTACTGCGCATGTCGGAGTCTGAACCACCCATGAGCATGCGGCCCAAATCAAGATGGGAGGGGAGGACACAAGAGCTGACGCTTCACCTGCAGTATGTGCAGTCCTTTCAGACAGATGATGGCCAGCTCATACAGTCCGTCCCACGTCAAATCCACGTTTGCGATGCACAGCAGCGGGCTGGGGAAACTTCTTTGCCACATAAGCTGGAAATGTCTCTCTACAAACTTGTAACACAGGAGCTCCTAAAGGAGAGGAGAGGAGGAAGATGATTGCTGCAGTCCTGAACACCCAAGGGTGAATACAAGCGCATATAAATGCCAGGGCATCAGGGCAACCCTGAACAGTGGCACTGATGAGCTGTAAGGTATCTGCTTGTCCTCTCCATGCACCACCTAAGGGAAGGAGATCATACAGCGCATGCATACATATCTGCAGTCCTGAGAGGTCCGACTATGAATGGGCGCCTTCAGAGATACGCTGTGAGAACGCAGAGTTTGCCAATGTGGTTTAGTGCTCATGTAATACAGCTTTAAGGCAATCATACACGACATGTGGCCCATGGCAAGCGGGGCGGTCCGAGCGTATAATGAGCATATCCTGCATAACATATTAAAGCAGCACTCAGGTGTTTTCCTTCGGCCATCAGTCGCCCCGCCATCTATGTTCTGTGGAATAAAAAGTTATTCTGTAACTCTGTCTACTTTACTTTCCTCTGCTTTATTCCCGGCGGTGGGATCAGGTGACGCCTACTAAGGCCGCCCGTGCGTTACGGCCGGCACTGCGTTCACTGTGTCAAAATGTTATCATTTAACACTATGTAACCCTTTTCACTCTTTTTCTTTTAAATCAATGCGTTTTGGGAAATTAAGACTTTTTGTAATTGTTTTTCATTAAAAATTTCTGATTGTTCGATTTCTCTGCTTCTATTGTTTTCTAAAGCCGCTTTAACACGGGACGACAGTCGGGCACTTCAGTCCCTGTCAGCCGTCCCGGTGAGGATCGCCCCCATGCTTTTACACAGGAGCAATCATCCCTCAGCGAATGGAAACAGAGGACTGAAGAGGATTACAGCCCGCTCGCCTCCATTCGCAGTAAACAGGCCGCTGCTCTTAGCCCGTTTACATGGAGCGATTACAGAGAGCTATAGGACATGTCGGTAATGGTGGAAGAGATCAGGAGGACAGAAAGCAGAGCAAACTAATACAGAAAGCTGTAATTCACCACTGGGGAATCTTCTACTTTTATCAGCAGTGAAGGGGAATAGACCAGCAGTTACTCAGAGGGAGGATGGAGAAATAGCTGTGTAGTATTGAGTGGGCGTGGTTATGCTACACAGCCTCTGAAAAGGAACAAAGAGCTGAGTTTCTGCATGTTCATGAGAGAGCAGATCAGTGCTGAACGTTTCTATGGCCTTTAGGTTCTAGGGATATGTGATGAAGGAATGCAATGGAATGAGAGCTACATTCTGGGACTTTTCTAGTCTTTAGTTCAGATCTTTAAACTAGTTACCACGGGAGCGGACAATTAAGTAGTCAATCTCTGTGAATCGCAAAGTTTTTTAAATGAATCAGGTCATCTTAGAAGAAACTTTCAGAAATTTCCAGGGCTTCAAAAAAACTTGCCAGTATCTGATCATCGAGTCCTAAATACAAGCCCTAAGAGATAAAAAGCAGTAAACTACTAGAGATGAAGAGGAGGTATTAAGAAGAGTCACACTTAGTAACAACTTGGCCTGTTTTTTCAGGGGAAATCACACATCAGGGAGCCGCACGCATTTAGCGCTCTCACAAGCTGCACTTATTTAATTAGATTCATTGTTTACACCTTCCATGCCAGCTTCACCCACCCATACAACCGACATGTGTCAGTGGGCGGTAATCTAATTAATCTAAAGCTGCTACACTGCAATTCACCCGCCTTCACAATGCTATTTCCAGGGACTAGAACATTAGCGACGGTTCATCCATTGCACAGGGGGCAGTGACCTCCATTATCTATGTATGCAAAACTAGTGCTAAAACTTTCAGTACAACATTATACATGTATAATTAAATCCTAATTATGTTTCTTGACGTTTGGAACCATCGTGCTTTACAGCAAGAGGCTGCAATTAACTGCTTATGGTCATCAACAGTTGATCATGGTTTGCGGCTTGGGATCCCCACCGATCAGCTGATCACCAAGTCGTTGTCAGTGTGGACAGTGCCAGAAGCAGACAGTGCTGTCCGTATTGCAGTGGCCCAGTTTGGTACTGCAGGCACAGCGCCCATTGAATTCTATGGAAGCTGTGCCTGTAGTACCAAAATGAGCCACTGCAGATTGACATCTGCTTTAGTGCTGTCCACAATGACAGTGTGACCGGAGATCAGTGGGATTCTAAGCAGCGGTCTCTCGCCAATCAACTATTAATGACCTATCCTGAGGATAGGTCATCAAAAGTTAAAGGCTGGACAACCCCTCACAATTCCAATGGTTAATGACTAATGTTCTTATGCCTTTAATCAGTTGAAGGGTACGTTCACATGGGATGGAAACACTGCAGAATTCCACAGCATCGGTGCAGATTTTGACTCAAAATCAGTTCCGTAACCAAAGCCAATTTCTGTAGCTCTAGCGCTCCCCTCCCCCCCCAATGTGCCATCAGAGCGGTCTTTCACATGACACCTAGTGGCCTCTAGTGAGCGCAGCGCCACTGGTCATGTGATGCGGAGGTGTGAACATACCCTTAATCAGTCCTGCATAGATAGGTGGGTGAGTCTGCACCCCCTCTGCTGCCCGCAGTCTGCTCCAATCCACAGTCACTCTTTGTGTGACGTGTGATCATGGACGGCGCAGGCGTATAAGACAAACAATCGGCACATTGGCCGGTCATTCATATAGACTGCATTTAATAAGCACAATATATAGAATTGAGGCGGTGGCTGTCATGCCATCACCGGTATACCAGTAGCAGGAGGGCTACCAAGCAAAGCCCTAACAGCGACAATACGTAACCACTTCATGTCAGCGATTGTGCGGTGGTGAAGGGTGCATGGAGGGCAGAGTCTGCTCCATACTCAGCGGCTACCAGCGGGCAGCCGCCGGGCAACT
Source organism: Eleutherodactylus coqui (assembly GCF_035609145.1). NCBI lineage: Eukaryota > Metazoa > Chordata > Amphibia > Anura > Eleutherodactylidae > Eleutherodactylus > Eleutherodactylus coqui. Next base: position 141,437,652 of record NC_089846.1, read on the forward strand.
GACATGATGGACGTTAGCTCTGATCTCGGCAGATAACGGTTTACATGCCACGGAAGTTAACCGTGTATGCATTCAAATACTGGAGCGTGGGGCTTCGGTGCCCTATTGGCAGCCCCCACAGCACGATGGCAGGGTGCCGATGGGCTATAACAGAAGCCTCCTAGGGCTGACATGCATGGATGCCTAGGATATCTTGCCTGTGGTTGGGCTTCATAGACAATGTTTAAAATCACTATATCCTGCAATATTGAAGTGTTGGTACTGGTCCGGGGGGACTAAAAAATGGACACAAAAGTTTAATAAAGTCTTTTAAACCGTAAAAAAATAAAAATATTTAAAGTTTTGAAGGAACCCCTTAATAAATTTTCTTACATATTTGGTATCACTGCGCTTGTAAAGGCCCAAACTATTAAAATACCGCAATATTTATCCCATAGGGTGAAAATGGTTTAAAAAGTACAGAATGCCAAAATTGCATTTATTTTGTCATTCTGGCTCCTAAAATATTGAATAAAAAGTGATCAAAAATGTCCGGACCCCAAAATAGTACTAATAAAAAACTGCCGCTCACCTCACAAATAACAAGCCCTCAGACAGCACAATTACCAAAAACATAAAAATGCTACGGGCCTTGGAATACAGTGATGGAAAGAAACTTTTGTTAACCCTTTGCAATCCAATTTTGGATTCAGGGTTTCCTGGGGGGGGGGGGGGGGGGATTTTGCTTTCTGCCATTTTACAATAGCTACAAGTGTAAAAAAAAGGGTTTTATTTTTTACAATTTTTTTCAAAGTGCAGAGTGGGCCACAGAAATACGCCCAGCACCCACTCTTGAAGGCGGTCTAAAAGAAAATCTTTGTTGCCCATAGTAACCAATCAGAGCGCAGCTTTCATTTTACCTCAGCAGTATAAGAAATGAAAGCTGAGCTGTGATTGGTTGCTAGGGGTAACAAAGGCAGCTTTTCTTTCAGACGGCTTTCATAAGAGGGGGTGCCGGCCTACTGTCCAGTGACCCCCCGTATAAGCCGAGCAACTCTTTATTAAAGAAAAACTTAATTAAAAGTAAAAAATATACATTTAAAAGTGTTCTAAAAAAGAAACCTGCAAAAGTCACAAACAAAAAGCTACAGAAATCACATAGATAACGTAACAAACAGTGTCTGAACGGAGAGCCCAAAAGACCTGAAGCGGTTATATATCTCCTGGCCCAGGGAGGCCTTCCACACTTGATGGTAATGCTCTTTACCCAACCACACCCCAACCCTAGGGTAAAGCTGGCTAATGTCACTGGAACGAGCGGGGATCAGCGGGATCATACAACCATCGTGTGTACGGTGGTCTGCCAACTATCCCCTAAAGGCAGGTCTTGGGGTAAAGGGCACACAGGGCATGCTGACTATCTGTATGCCCAATGCCTGGTGTCCGCTGATGGAGCTGTCAGTGATGGCTTATGCCTGCCTCCACATTGAGATAAAGCCTGAGCCGCGCTGCGCACGCACGCCTATGGTGGAGTCTGCAGAAACGGCCACAGCGATCTCATATGGGTCATTCCGTGTCTGTTCAACCAACGCTCCCGGTCGACCATCTCAGATTTCAATGAAACTTTGCACAAAGATAGACCCTGACCCTAAACTAAGATAGCCAGAATATTAGGCTTCAAAGTGCTTTGGTGCACGAGCTACAGGTCTTGATCTAGGGGGTTGTCATGTGATTACAGCCTACAGGTCTTAATCTAGGGGGTTGTCATGTGATTACAGCCTACAGGTCTTACTCTAGGGGGTTGTCATGTGATTACAGCCTACAGGTCTTACTCTAGGGGGTTGTCATGTGATTACAGCCTACAGGTCTTAATCTAGGGGGTTGTCATGTGATTACAGCCTACAGGTCTTAATCTAGGAGGTCGTCATGTGATTACAGCCTACAGGTCTTAATCTAGGGGGTTGTCATGTGATTACAGCCTACAGGTCTTAATCTAGGAGGTCGTCATGTGATTACAGCCTACAGGTCTTAATCTAGGAGGTTGTCATGTGATTACAGCGCGCAACCTGAAAAAAGTGGCGATTTCCATCCATTGCCAAGCCAGTTCCAATGACTCTAGAGCAATGAAACTTCACACACTAGGAGAACTTTTGGTGCTGAATCCAGCTAAGCTCCTCAGACTGCCCCTCTTATCATCAGACTGCCCCGCTTATCATCATCAGACTGCCCCGCTTATCATCATTCCGCCCCTCTTATCATCATTCTGCCCCTCTTATCATCATTCTGCCCCTCTTATCATCATTCTGCCCCTCTTATCATCATTCTGCCCCTCTTATCATCATTCTGCCCCTCTTATCATCATTCTGCCCCTCTTATCATCATTCTGCCCCTCTTATCATCATTCTGCCCCTCTTATCATCATTCCGCCCCTCTTATCATCATTCTGCCCCTCTTATCATCATTCTGCCCCTCTTATCATCATTCTGCCCCCATTGCATGTCAAAGTAGCTGAAAAATTCTATCGCGTAAAATAAAACTCATATTTTAGGCAGTAATAACTCCTAATCAATGCGATCCGACTCGGCTCTGAATGTATCAATGTGCACTCCATAGAAATGGTTCTCATTATTCACATTATGGACCCAAAAGGATGCAGAGCTCTTAAGATACAAGGAGTCAAAAATGGCAAAAAACACTTTTTTGCTAATTTTTCCCTTTTTCAAAGGCAAAAATCGGAATGTACTCCATTTTTATTTTTTTTCATTTTTGTTCTATTTGGAAGAGAATTTTTTGCTCTACAAGATTCGATGTTTTTCATTTTGTTCCCAGACCTTCTAGATGGGAAAATATCAATGCCTGTGAAGGTCCTATGCACTCGCGGAGGTCAAATAATAAAAGAAGTGTAAGTTTTGCATGGATGTATAATTAGTTTAGAAATCATGAGAAGGTCAATTATTTTTGGAATGAAACAACTTTTTGTGCTCAAGAAACCTATGTGATCAAAAATTGCCTGGCGAGTTCAGGTGAGCCCCAAGCTTTGGCCTAAGATGGTCCGAATATCATTGATTGTGGTATATTACAGTGATCACTGGGCTTATTTAGCATCTATCCATATTGGATACTAAGATTATCTAAGGCTAGCATTTGTGGAATAAATAACTAGTTCTGAACTCGCCATGCACACAAATGCTAGCCTTCGATAATCTTAGTATCCAATATGGATAGATGCTAAATACGCCCAGTGATCACTGTAATATACCACAATCATTATGCAACACTCAATGATATTCTGACCATCTTAGGCCAAAGCTTGAGGCTCACCTGAACTCGCCAGGCAATTTTTGATCACATAGGTTTCTTGAGCACAAAAAGTTGTTTCATTCCAAAAATAATTGACCTTCTCATGATTTCTAAACTAATTATACATCCATGCAAAACTTACACTTATTTTATTATTTGACCTCCGCGAGTGCATAGGACCTTCACAGGCATTGATATTTTCCCATCTAGAAGGTCTGGGAACAAAATGAAAAACATCGAATCTTGTAGAGCAAAAAATTCTCTTCCAAATAGAACAAAAATGAAAAAAAATAAAAATGGAGTACATTCCGATTTTTGCCTTTGAAAAAGGGAAAAATTAGCAAAAAAGTGTTTTTTGCCATTTTTGACTCATTGTATCTTAAGAGCTCTGCATCCTTTTGGGTCCATAATGTGAATAATGAGGACCATTTCTATGGAGTGCACATTGATACATTCAGAGCCGAGTCGGATCGCATTGATTAGGAGTTATTACTGCCTAAAATAGGAGTTTTATTTTGCGCGATAGAATTTTTCAGCTCCTTTGACATGCGATGGTGGCAGAATGATGATAAGAGGGGCAGAATGATGATAAGAGGGGCAGAATGCTGATAAGAGGGGCAGAATGATGATAAGAGGGGCAGAATGATGATAAGAGGGGCAGAATGCTGATAAGAGGGGCAGAATGATGATAAGAGGGGCAGAATGATGATACGAGGGGCAGTCTGAGGAGCTTAGCTGGATTCAGCACCAAAAGTTCTCCTAGTGTGTGAAGTTTCATTGCTCTAGAGTCATTGGAACTGGCTTGGCAATGGATGGAAATCGCCACTTTTTTCAGGTTGCGCGCTGCAATCACATGACAACCCCCTAGATCAAGACCTGTAGCTCGTGAACCAAAGCACGTTGAAGCCTAATATTCCGGCTATCTTAGTTTAGGGTCAGGGTCTATCTTTGTGCAAAGTTTCATTGAAATCTGAGATGGTCGACCGGGAGCGTTGGTTGAACTGACACAGAATGACCCATATGTATAGTCGGTGTTATCTTCTCGCACCGTTGTGAATGAGTGATGGACCGGGCATGAATACATTGCATATCCAAAATGGCTTCCAAGCTACCTGTCCGTATGTTCCAAGTAAAATCTCAGGTTTTCCATCAAAATCCACGTCTGCCGTCACGGCACAGAGCACGCTGTCAAACTGGTCGCTGCTTGGCAGGAGAATCTGTTCTCGGAGGCCGTTCTGTAAGATGTTCCTAGGATAGAAGAAGAGAAGACATTACAAGTGTGACAATAAAGAAGCCTTGGGCGCCATGCCACCTCCTGGCAGCGCCAAAAAGGCCAATTACTGCATCCGTTGTCCCATCTCAAAGAGAAAAGTCATAAGAGCCTCGTTCCGGCATGATCTTCATGGGATGTCACCGCAGTCACCCAGCTCTCCGGAGACTCGAAGGACATACAGAGCTGCAGCTTATATCCCTTTGTTCGTTGGGTCTCACTGCTCCGTTTTCTAAGCTGGACACTGCCTTTAACCCTTTCCAATCCTCGTCCAACATTAACCCCGTAAGGACCAAGCGTGGTAAATATACGGCACTTGGTACTGAACTGTAATCCCAGCCGATAGCAAAAATACGGCGCAGCATTTAAAGCCTCTGCTCCCGCAATCAAGCAGGAGGAGGTCGGGTTGTCAGCTGAGAACCCAGAGAAGGGAGAAGAGGTTTTTAATGGCTTCTGCCTTCTTTCCAGGGTACATAGGGCTCAATGAGCGCTATGTACTAAGGAGTGGAAGTATTTCACATGACCGCCAGGTCCCCCTGATCAGCTCTGCCAGTGACTATTATCACTACAGGGGGATGTTTTCCTCTATTACTGAGGCTTCTCTGGATGGCCCAGCAAGAATGCAAAAGTGTGTAATTAAAAAAAAAAAAAAAAGACCATGTGAATGTCCCCCAAAGGTCTTATATGATGTTATTGGGGTCGGAAATGGTAAAAAAATAGTTAAAGTAAAAAAAATTACAGAATAAAATAAAAATAGAACAAGACCCAAGGCCGGCGCCAAGCAAAACAGTCAGTGTGTGCAACCTCTAGCCGAAACCAAAAATATTATGTATCAAAACATCTGAAACAAAACGAGGAACCTGTTGCCAAATTTTTTTAGCGTAAATATACTAATTAGAAAAAAAACAAACTATAAAATGTTAAAAAAAAAATAAATCATTTTTTAGCTTTTTACCCTCAATAAATCTACAAAAAAAAAAAAAAAAAAGGATAAAAGTAAAAAAGGTTATTTAAAAAAAATCACCCTATACGACACGGGAAAAAATGCAGCAAAAATAATTTTGGTAGCTGAAGGAAAAAAATAGGGCAGTAAAAGCACCACATGGGGTCAAGTCCATTAAAAATGTTTGGTCCTTAAGGTACAAAACAGCCCGGTCCTTAGGGCTAATTCAGACAGGCATATATTGGCTGGGTTTTCACGCCCGGCTGACATACACTGTCCCTCTCTGCAAGGGGAGGAGGCGGGCCGGGCTGGGAGCAGTCCACTGAGCTCCCGCCCCCTCCCGGCTGCTTGTAATGTGAGGGGGCAGAGCTAAGTTCCGTCCATCCCACCCTCTCCCATTGCAAGCGGCGTAGAGGGGGCAGGAGCTCAGTGCACTAGCTCGCCGGCCTGCCTCCTTCCCTTGCAGAGAGGGGCAGCATATATCAGCCGGGCGTGAAAACCAGACCGATATACGCCTGTCTGAATAAGCCCTTAAGGGGTTAAGATTTCCCTGCACAGCTCCAATTTCGGGCGAGGTCCGACACGTTTTACCAGTATACAGGACAACGCTCCATCATGACACGATGCCTCTGTACGGCGCCGCATTACAGGGATACCTACCCATCATTAGAGAGATTACCAGTTATATAAATGTGCTATATCAATATACAATTATAAGATTATTACACACCATCTTCTTACCGTGAAGCACTCAGAACTGTTTAATTTTCAGAAGATTTCTAATAAAACCATCCTGATGGCTCATTTTATGTGTTTCTGTTGAGTAATTCCAAGAGATCCACAACGGCGCTTTTCCATCCAAAATACATAAGAGCTGGAGGAGGGGGGGGGGGGGGGGCGGGGGATTGGATTGGATTGGCAAGGGTCAGAAGGGGTTGTCCCACCAAAGCAAGTTATCCCCTATCCTCCACTGATCGCAAGATCGGTTGTCCAGAGTGTCCCCGAATTAAGAGAAGCCCCCTGCACACGGGCGGATATTCCGCGGCGGGATTTCCACCCGTGGCCACTGCCATAGGATTGCATTACAAAACGTAATCCTACGCAGACGGCCGCGATTGTCCGCGTGAAAACACACGCGGAAAACAAATCGTGGCATGTCCTATTTATGTGCGGGTCTCGCAGAGGCCCACACAGAAATGTCAGAGGTGATGAGCCGGCTACGCTCTGTGCATGCGCTGATGGGCCAGCAGCCGGTGCATAGCAGAAAGCAGACACAGGTGGCAGACACAGTCACATGCGGGTGCTGCCACTCCATTCATTTCAATGGGCCTGCCAGAGACAGCCTAGTTTAAGCACTATTTCTGTTGGTCCCACCAAAATGAATGGAACAGCAACAAACGTGCAGCTACCACTCTGTTCATTTAGGGACACATTGCATCTTCGCTCTTGGGATTCGGTGGGGTCTTCAGCGGTCAGACCCTTGTAGATAGGGGATAACTTCCTTTGGTGGGACAAGTCCTTTAAATCCTCCCTTATAGCTATAGGATAAAGAATGTGATGGGACTGACCAATAGACTGCAGACAGCTCTATGGTGCTGGTCACCAAGATGTTGTACTGCTCCTGAAAGGCAGGTCTGTCCTCGGCACCTGGAATACAAAGACCCCCAATCACCAAACATACATAGAGAAGTCTCCCTTGGTCCCCAATATTTGCCCATAGCCTTACCATTCAGCGCGTCGGCCTCTTCTGCGGGGGCCCTTGGCATACTAAATATGAGCACTTTGGAAAGAGGACCGTCCTGTTGTAGAGACCAGCTCTGGAGAATCTCTGCCCAACACAAAAAGACAACAGTGTTATACGCATGAGATGTCAAGGCTGGAGGCTACAAGCAGCAACTACATGCAAGTATCGCATAAAAGTGCTAAAAAGTTAAAGATTCAGCTGGCCTGATGGATCCGATCCATGGGGGCAGCTGAAATTACTCACCCACGTCCTCCGCGTTGTCCCCTGCTGATCTGGTCCTCCCGGACACGCTGCCGCTCTCTTGCGCATGCGTACCAGACGGATGACGTCACGCGCATGCGCAGAAGGCCAGGAGCCCCGGCAAATTTAAAATCTCCTGGCTCCTGAAGGTAGCCGGGAAACAAGAGATGCCACCGGGGATAGCGGCGATCACGAAAAAGTTTTAAAAAGTGCAAGTTTTACCTCCCCTCATGGATCCGATCTATGAGGGGAGATAAAAATGCTCCCCTCGGGTCCTCCGCGATGTCCCGGGACCTGAAGTCCCCTTCTGCGCATGCACGCCCGATGCCAATCATCGGGCGCGTGCACAGAGGGACTCAGACCCCAGGAAATTCAAAATCCCTCTGCTCCTGGCTGCCATGTGTAGAGAGACGTCGCTGGAGACGTGATCACTGGAACCCAATGGAGAACAGTCATCATTTAAAGTTTAAAAAAAAAGGGTAAAAAGCTGAGGTTTCATCTCCCCCCACGGATCATATCCGTGAGGGAGGATGAAATGACGTACCTAAGGCCCCCGGATTTATCTGTGTAACTTACCCCAGCTTCTGCGCACTCACCTGTTGCCAATGTGGCGGACGCATGCGCAAAAGCCTTGGATTGCCAGGATAATTTAAATTCTCCCTGCTCTTGGCTACAAAACTGAGCTGAGAGCCTGGAGATTTCACGGGGGCCGCGGTGAGCGCTTCCTGGTCACGTGTTCGCCGTTATCCAATGGATAATGGAGATCAAGTAAAAGTTTTAAAAAAATTTGAACTTTCATCTCCCCTCACAGATGCGATCGGTGAGATGAGATGAAACCTTTTACCGGAGGCCTCCGTATTTGAACGCCGACGCGATCTTCCTCCGTGAACCTTCCAGGAATCTGCACATGCGACCGCCGGCAAAACACCGGACACATGCGCAGGAGTCGGGGAGCCCAGGAAACTTAAAATCTCCTTGCTCTCAGCGACCAACGATCGCCGAGAGCCTGGGGCAGTGACCTTGTTGAGCGGTCCCCGGTCACGTGATAAAAAAGGTAGCGATCTAACATAGGTCGGCCTCACATGACCGGATAGGAATTACGGATTCCGCATGCGTCTGATCCTCGGTAATACGCAGATCCATCGCATTGGATTACACAATTCCGCTCACATTAGCGGGTCGGAATTGTGTAATCCTCTCACAGAAAAGAGAACGCAGCGGGTTCAATTTTACCGCGGATATCCGCAACGTAGAGCCCACTGTGCTCCATGGTCGCGGATATACCCGCTGCCCATACGCAAGTACGTTGTATACGGGTACCTGTGTCATCGCTAAGCGACGGTGCGGGAAATACAAACAAAAAAAAGGTGGACTACGCATGACCGCCTGTGTGAGTAGGCAGTGATGCGCCGTACATTACGCAGCCATACGCAGGGTCACAGCCGGGCTCACAGATGGGATCCGCTGCGGGCCCCCGCAAGCGGATTCCACCTACGGCTGTGTGAGCCCAGCGTTATCCAGACCGCTACCTGTAATACGCAATTTACAAGCAGCCCCGGGAACGCTCGCCTTCATGCATCTCCAGGAGCAGCTTGTTGAGCACCTTCTGTGCGAGACCGCCGCACCTCAGCAAGATTACGACGCCTCACAGAGCGCCACCCCATACCCACCACTGAGGTCAAGAAATACCCCCAAAAAGCATGAGAGGAGGGAGGATACCCGGTTTTATTGCCCCATGTACCCATCCCAACCAGCCTCCGTAATTACCCCTGTCTTCGGAAATACCACACAGTTCACATTATTACTTTTATCTAAGATTTGGGGAACACCGAAAAGGGTGCCGGGGGGGGGGGGGGGGGGGGGGCGACATTTTTAGGGAGTCAATTTTTATTCCGTACACGTGGGCAATGGGGCCTGGGATTTATTCAGTTGTGCCCTGCAATCCAACGGGTGTTCCCTCCATTACAGGCCTTGCCATGGGTCCTGTAAGTAGAGTGGGTATGTTTCTGAATACGGCACAAACAGGGGGAGCCATTTTGGGGTGAAGGTCTTCATTCCTATGTACACTGTACAAAAAAAACCAAACTGTTTTTAAATTGACACAATTGCCCAAAAAATGAAAATAGTATTTTTTTTCCTACGGCTTTGCTTAGATTTATTCAAAAATTGAATAAATATGAAATTTTACTTTTTCTCTTCTAAATTGAATTAATTCCTGAAAGAAAAACTGTAGGATCAAAATCCTCCTGACCCCTCAGTGAGTACATTAAGGGGTGTAGTTTTAAAAATGGGGTCATTTGTGGGGGTCTATCATTCTGACATCTAGGAGCCTTTGTAATCAATCTTGGCTATGCTGAGGGCTCAGTCACACGGGCGCATCGACACCCGTACACCGGCGCGCCCGTGTGACTGACAGTTAGAAGACGGTCATACCTGAAGACGGTCATACCTGAAGACGGTCATACCTGAAGACGGACGTCTCTGCAGCGCTGATGAAAGAACACATGACCGGCAATGAAGTTGGTCACATGTTCTTTCTCCCGGCGCTGCAGAGAGACGTCCGTCTTTAGGTACGACCATCTGCTACCTGCAGTAACATGGGCCGATGCGCCCGTGTGACTGAGCCCTGAAAAGTAATGTTACATTTGTACGTCTCCTAAATGGTTAAAAAAAAATAAATACGTTTTTCAAATGTGCGTCCAAAATAAAGTAAACAGATGGAAATATATATCTTATCAAAAACGTATACAATTTGTTTGCACATATCTGATCTATTACAGTTGAAAATTTGAAAAACGCTAATTTTTTCACAATTTTCCCAATTTCGGCACTTTTAATAAATATACACAAATTCTATTGTACTTCATTTAGGTGGTAAAAATAGACCAATATGTCACAAAAAAACACTGTCAGAATCACTGGGATCTGCAGAACCTTTATGGAGTTATTCCGTGTTAAAGTGACACATCAGATTTCCAAAATTTGGCCTGGTCATTAGGGCACAAACAGGCTTGGTCACTAAGGGGTTAACATGCTGGATTCTAATGTTAGTAACAATTAGTGTCAGGTTAACACAATGTAAAAACACTTGCAAATGACAGAAGATTGTACTATTAAAAAGGGATAGAACAAAATACAGTCAAGTTGACAAACCTCCTATGATTTCCATATATCGCAGTGGCTCAGTGGTTAGGTGAACTGTCAATTCTCCCTTCTAATCAACGAACGAGGCACGTTATCTGTTAAACCCTAAACGTGCCTACAGGCATATACAAGCGTGTGTCCTGGACACTTACCCCACAACCCTGGCATATAATACTGCACAGTTCTTTGTGTCCCCTGCGAATAGGCATCTGGATGAAATGCATAGGGCCCGATGCATAAATGAGCCTTTACAGGAGCTTTCCATGCAAATACTATTAATGACCTGCCCTCAGCATGGGTCATCAATGGTTTATTGACTGGCATCCACCCCGATAGATCAGCACTGCAATACACAGGAGTTGGATCAGAAGCCGCTGCTCCGACCCTTTTGTATTGGCTGGGACACGTAGGTATAGCGCAGCGGTCATTAAAATGAATGACAGCTGCGCCTACAATTACAAGTGCTGACCACTACACAGGGGTCGGAGCAGCGGCTTCTGATCCAACTCCTGTGTATTGCAGTGCTGACAGCAGACCCCATCCGATCAACCATTGATGACCCTTGCTGAGGACAGGTCATGAATATTATTTCCCTTGAAAACCCCTGTAAGCAGGGAAATCCTTAGGACTTCTTCCCACAAGGAATAGCCTCAAGACAGGGTCGCCCTTAGCAGGGCAGTTACCTTGTGTGAGTGATGACAATCTAGCACCAAGGCATATGTTGGCGGTATATGATCAGATTCAGTGGTCCCTAATACCTCTCTTTCTTTGGTCCACATGTGATACACAGAAGTATCCGCTCTGACATCCATACGCTGTAATCCGCCGCTGGGTGTCTGGGATGTTGTGAACACTCAACCAGGTAACGCTGCAAATATATAAAAGCCACCGTTAGTTTCACACATGGGTTGGCTGCTGATGTGTCTTATTAGGATGGAGGTAGGAGGACGCCCCACAGTCATGACGGTTTTATTTTCTGTCTAATTTGCTCTCCTGTCTTTACGACTTGTATCATTTAATCTACTAAAAAACTTCTCTTTTAATCATTTCTAAGTGAAGTGTGATGGAAATAAAGAAGCCGTTGCATCATTTTTTTTTTGGGAGGGGGAGTCTTATTTTTATGGCAGCAAAACAGACACAGTAACTTTATTCTCCGTCGGCACGGTTACAACGATGCCAAATTTATAGAGGTTGTTTTTTGCTGTAATACTTTTAAAAACTAACATCTTTCTAAGAATATATTTCCTGACGGCCACAACTTGTTATTGTTCCTCCAGTGCAGCTCTGGGAAGACTCCTTTTTTGCTGGTTTCTATTGGTACCATTATGGGGTATACACAACCTTCTGATAGCTTTTTGATACATTTTTTGCTTCGAGTCAGAGTGACCAAAAAAGCCAAGTTATATAATTTTATATGAAATGCAACTATAACAACAGTTCGATTACATAAATTGGATGGGAAGGGTATTGTTTCTCTCTAAGGAGAGCACCCAGAAGGTGCGAGGAGACTTAAGGCCATGCATGCTCCTCTGGGAAATATGCAAATAGGAAGATGGAACAAGACCTCTGCAGCGCCACCTATTGGAAGGCAGCATTCCTGCACGTCAGTATCAGACTTTTTAGACAAGCCTTATAACAATGACTGGAAATTGTTACATATTATAAGGGACATAAATTGTAACAACTGCAAATTAAGCATTCAGAAAGTACAACTAAATGTCTGCTTTGGACATAATGATCAACCATTGTACCCTGAAGACCGACACAAGCTTGCAGACGATAAGCCACATGTACGCATCCCTACACATTTCAGCCGGAATGTGATTGAGTTCCTCAGCGATGGCGAGCTTCAATCATCGACTGTTGTGATGGGATGAGGTGGGGTAATTGTATCATTATTAACGTGATGCAACTACAAAACAGGTTCCAGAACAGCTCTAGGTAAGCGGGGGTTAAATGGTTTATGCTTAGACTATTGGCTAGTTAATGCATCCGGCAACACGATCCGTAATGCGAAAACAAAATGGCGACCGGGCGATTACCTCTTTAGCAGCGTGGGACGTATTCGGCTTTACTCGATTACAAACAATTACAGGGATGCTAATAGGCAGATGCCACATGAGCGCGGACCTCGTGGAGCTTCCTCGGTAACAGTCGCTAACTGGAAGCGTTCTAGATGCTAAGAGAAGTGCGAGACCAGAAGATGCGACCACCGAAGAACACCAACATGGCGAATGAACACGCAAGTCCGCCATATAAACCCAGGTCTCTACAATGAACATTGAAGAAACTGAACGTTTGAAGGCGGTCATTACAGAGGATGATGGAAGATGTACACAGACGACCCCATCATCCCCGATGACCCGGACAGGCGCGATGAATTGGATGAAACCTGGTGTGCAAAACCTAAAAATGCAGAGCTGCAAGGACAAGTGCTGTGGACTGATGAGGCCAGGATCCGGGTGTCCGGAGGCGTTACAGACACCACTAATGTGTTACTGGGTGACCCGAGAACCCTGAAGTGACAACGGAGGTGGATAACAGCCGTCCAGGTGTGATGGTTGGGTGGGAATTTGGTATGGGGGATTGATGGGCCCGCTCTATTTTAGAGATCTGTGACAGGAAACAGGAACTTCAACACCCCGTATATTCCATCATCCAGGATTGGGATATATACAAGAACGTGGTGGCAGCCGGACGGACCGCGGCTCCTCAGGCACTCTGCGCTTGTGACTGGGTAGACGAGACATTCCGAAGTGTTGGAGAAGCAGACATTGTCCAGTGGACCGGCCAGCTCCCCAGATCTTACCCCGTCTGACCTAACTTTGGGGTTTTCTTAGGCCCCCTGTCCATGGCAGTTTATTCGCCGGTGGTAAACCGCCGGTGAATCACGCCAGTGGTGCTTCCCATAGCATTGCATAGCAAGGCACCTGTCCACGAGCGGATAATCATTGCGATTCTTGCAGCGGGCAATTTGCACAGTACTGCGAACTGCCCCGATTCTCTGCGGTCAGCCTATCTATTAGATAGGGCTGACCGGCGGAGATTTGCCGGCGGCTCCTGCGGTGGTGCTTCGGGCGGGATACCGCATCGCCCGTGGACAGCCGGCCTTAACGATAACAGGGTTTGTGTATCCCATATCAGCAGTCGACAGATTAATATTTTCTATCACTGGGGAATTGACCAGCACAGTATAAAGGTGTCGGATGCATGCGGGCACATGGCTGATCGACTCGATCTTCAGGGTACAATGGTTGATCATTATGTCCACAACCGACAGTTGTACTTTGTGAATGTTTGTCCTTTCCATCTGTTACAATGTGTCAGTGAAGCGGTTCTGCATTGAACAGATAGCTGTAGCCTTTAGCCTTTTACAGCTATGATGATTGTATATTGCATCTTATTACTCCGTTACATTATATCGTGCACGTTGCTCGATGTAAACGCACTTTATTAATAGGACTTGTTAGCTTTCTTCATTCCCTAATAAAACGAGTCAAAAAAGGTTGGTCTACGGCTTACAGAAGCCAAATATGGGGGGGGGGGGGGGGAGGTATTTATTATAAAGAAGAGAAAAGGAGGAGTTTAAACTTGTAACGTTTATTATTCTTTGTAATAATTATAAAAACTTTATTTCCCTTATTTTTACATTTTTAGTCCCCTAATGGGGTTCAGAAAGATCCTCAATAGCTGATCAGCTTGGGGCCCCGGAGGATCAGCTGTTCGGATGCCTGCTGCTATCGCCACAACACACAGGGGGGCGTAATGGAAGCTTCAACTTTCTGAGAAGCGGCCAGCATTTATAATTGCAGGCTTAGCCATCATTAGAATCAATGACAGCTGTGCTGCAGTTACCAGCAGCGGCCACCACACAGGGATGGGAGCGATCAGTTTCTGCTCCGTACCCGTGTGTTGGAGGGCTGGCAGTAGGCACCTTAGCCGATCAACTACGGATCATCTGAGGATAGGTCACTAACAGTGTTTTCTGGGGATAACCCTTTAAGATGTGCCACAGGCATGTCTTAAGAGGCAGAAATCCAATCCCGGTGCACATCGACTGGATGTCACCAAGGGGTTAATGATCTGCAAGTATTAGCCTCTATACATGGTGCTTGAGGTGTCTGCTGGAGGTTCTGTAGGGAGTATTCTCTGACCCATATCGCCAACATATAGCACTGTACAGGCGGACCAGCCGGCCCCTGGCTGCCATTATCCAAAGCACATGGTGTCCAGTATTTAGTTTTTATGGAATGCCTCTGTAATGAATACGGGAATGCCTTTATGTCATATAGTTATAACCGTACGACGCTCTTCAGACATACCGCTGGTCAATGGGTGCTTGGAATATATGTGACTTAGGCCGCCTGCATACGGGCGGGTCGGATCCGGCGGTGGGATTCTCGCTGCAGGACCCGACCCGAGCGCCTGCAGGGACCAGCGTGTACTCGCCCGCGGCTCTGGCTGTTTGATGTGCCAGCTTGCCAGGCAGCAGACCGGAGCCGGCGGCGGGTGAGTGACATTTCTGTGCGGCGCTCTGCGAGCCCTGCACAGAGATACAGCATGCCGCAGTTTGTTTGCTGTGCGAGGTTTCGCGCGGCCAAACAGCAGCCGTCTGCATGGGATTACGTTTGTTAACACAATCCTATGCAGGCTTGCAGCGGCAGAAATCCCGCCGCAGAATGTCCACTCGTGTGCAGGCGCCCTTAAGCTCCGTGAGTTTTCCA
Source organism: Eleutherodactylus coqui (assembly GCF_035609145.1). Taxonomy (NCBI): domain Eukaryota; kingdom Metazoa; phylum Chordata; class Amphibia; order Anura; family Eleutherodactylidae; genus Eleutherodactylus; species Eleutherodactylus coqui. The sequence continues at coordinate 141,452,996 of NC_089846.1, forward strand.
GTTGCATACGCCGAATGTAGATAAAAAACATTAACAGAACCTTAATAATGAATTCTTGTTGACCCGCGACACATGCATTTAGTATCAGAGGGTCTTGTGAGGGACGGCGTTATCCCAACCCGCTACCTCTACTAAACGCAGGATCTTACTTGCTTGGGAGATCTCTCAGCTCTGGGAAAAGATTTTCCACGGGTTGTTCTTCAAATTGGTGCAGTCCTTCATTCTGTCAACAGAGCAGAGTCATAAATCATTCCTATTCCCAGACAGTGGACATGGCCGTCTTCCCTATAAGACCCTATAAACCTGGCTGCTCCGATGGGAAAGGTGTACTGTGGAGGGATAAGCTGTTGCACTTATCTCTAGGAGGACCAAAGGATCAGACATGTTGAATTCCAATATGTCCAATCCTTGTTCCCCTACAGTTAGGCTTCTTTCATTCTGCTTTCTCATAGGATTGGGCGGCTGCTATTTGAACAGTCACTGAAGTGCATGAACTCTGTGTGCTTGTTGTTCACTTGTTCGATTCGCAATCACTGACCTGCGGGGAGGATTTACACAGCAGGTTCCTTGGTGGCCGAATCCACTGGATGCATATAAATACGTGTTGGAGGTCTTCCAAGTGAGCACCCACTGCTGCGAGAACCAAAGCCGCAGGAGACGGCTGCAGGGAGCATCTCCAAAGAGCAAAACTAGCCAGAGACCAGAACAGCGACTGCGTTCTTCAAAGACCAGCAGGGACTGTTCACCTGAGGATCACTCGCACGCATTTACGTGTTTTCAGGAACCAATGAGCATTAAGTGGGGGGGAAACGGTCAGAAATAGGCGGCAGGCAATCAGCATTCACGAGAAGCTGAACCCCGAACAGGCGCACCCCTCCCTGCAGAGCAGTTGGCCAGTCGTTGGAAGACCCTGCTTACTTGTTTACACCAGATGATAATCACCCGGCGACTATTATTTAGGTGAGCGGAAGAGAACCAACTGGTGACGGTGAATGAACCAACTACTGTAGTGACGGTGAATGAACTGATTGTCTCCCGGTTGGTAGCCGTGTTTTCACAGAACAACCGTTGCCTACAGTCTCTCTGTCTAGCGATGACTGAGGTGGTGGCTGTCCCATGTAAGGCCGCTCTAGCGATGATTGAGGTGGTGGCTGTCCCATGTAAGGCCGCTCTAAGTGCGGCTCTAGCAATCATTCAGGTGGTGTCTGTCCCATGTAAGGCCGCTCTAAGTGCGGCTCTAGCAATCATTCAGGTGGTGTCTGTCCCATGTAAGGCCGCTCTAAGTGCGGCTCTAGCGATGACTGAGGTGGTGTCTGTCCCACGTAAGGACGCTCTAAGTGCAGCTCTAGCGATGATTCAGGTGGTGGCTGTCCCATGTAAGGCCGCTCTAAGTGCGGCTCTAGCGATGATTGAGTTGGTGGCTGTCCCATGTAAGGACGCTCTAAGTGCGGCTCTAGTGGTGATTGAGGTGGTGGCTGTCCCATGTAAGGCCGCTCTAAGTGCAGCTCTAGCAATCATTCAGGTGGTGGCTGTCCCATGTAAGGCCGCTCTAAGTGCGGCTCTAGCGATGATTCAGGTGGTGGCTGTCCCATGTAAGGCCGCTCTAAGTGCAGCTCTAGCGATGATTCAGGTGGTGGCTGTCCCATGTAAGGCCGCTCTAAGTGCGGCTCTAGCAATCATTCAGGTGGTGGCTGTCCCATGTAAGGCCGCTCTAAGTGCGGCTCTAGCAATCATTCAGGTGGTGTCTGTCCCATGTAAGGCCGCTCTGAGTGCGGCTCTAGCGATGATTGAGTTGGTGGCTGTCCCATGTAAGGCCGCTCTAAGTGCGGCTCTAGCGATGATTGAGTTGGTGGCTGTCCCATGTAAGGCCGCTCTAAGTGCGGCTCTAGCGATGATTGAGTTGGTGGCTGTCCCATGTAAGGCTGCTCTAAGTGCGGCTCTAGCGATGATTGAGTTGGTGGCTGTCCCATGTAAGGCCGCTCTAAGTGCGGCTCTAGCGATGACTGAGGTGGTGGCTGTCCCATGTAAGGCCGCTCTAAGTGCGGCTCTAGTGATGATTGAGGTGGTGGCTGTCCCATGTAAGGCCGCTCTAAGAGCGGCTCTAGCGATGACTGAGGTGGTGGCTGTCCCATGTAAGGCCGCTCTAAGTGCGGCTCTAGCGATGATTGAGGTGGTGGCTGTCCCATGTAAGCCACTCTAAGTGCAGCTCTAGTTGCTACCCTTGCATCCCTATATGTTGGCTGCCATTATTTAAAGGGCACCCTACACTGATGTGCCATTTATTGTTGCAGATTATCCACTTATTGCTCTTTTTGTCTTTTTCCTCCCCCGCAGTCCAGATTTATCCATTTGCGTTATTATTACAGCTCTCCCACCTCTTTATATAGGTGAATGTACTGATCGTTGCCTCCCAGAAGGAACACGGTCTCCTGCTGGTCCCCATCCTGCACCCTGTGGAGGACAATGTAATCATTAGCTGGAGTGGAGATTTTCACAAAATCAGACCTCTAGAATATCCGTGTCACTGAACAAGGCCGTAGCAAAGATACCGTCCGGGATTAAAGCCTCTGCTGCAATCAAGCAGGTCGGGCCTTCGGCTGTCAGACACAGCAGAGGACGCAGAGGAGAAGGGAGAAGCAGTTTTTAACCATTTCTGTCGTCTCCTTCCCAGACTACATAGCGCTCAATCAGTGCTATGTACTAAAGAGTGAAAGTGAAAGTATTACTTCCACTATGTGACACAGCAGTCATGTGACCGCCGACTCCCCCTGTTACAGCAGAGTTGCAGGGTCCTAGCAGACCTTGATCGACTCTGCTGGTGACTACTGTCACTATAGGGGAATGTTTTCCCCTGTAATTTGGGCTCCTATAGATGCCCCAGCTATAGTGAAGTAGTCTGGAGAAAAAAAAAAAAAGAAGGGAGTACAATGTGAATGATCCCCAGAGGTCTTATATGACGTCATTGGGGGACATAGATGGTAAAAAAATGGTTTAAGAAATTACAGAATAAAATAGAAAATCACCCACTGGCGATGCCAACCAAAACCGTCGCCGTATGGCCCTGTGAGCCTAAATTATACAACTTATATATCAAACCGAGGAGCCGTTCCTTTACTTTATTTTAGCATAAATATACTAATGAAAAAAAATAAATAACGATTAGATATTTTAAAAAATCATTTTTATCTTTATACCCCCAATAAAACTAGAACCAGAAAAAGGACGGTGAAAAGAAAAAAAGATCTAAAAAAGATCTACGTGTCACGGAAGGAAAAACGCAGCAAAAAGAAATTTGGTAGCCGAAGGAAAAAAAAAAGAAAAGAATTGGGCAGTAAAACCACCAGGTGGGTAAAATCCCTAAAAGGTGTCGGGTCCTTAAGGGTTAAGTCCTTCTAGCTACATGCTGTACACATGAGCAGAGGTACAGGATCTCACACACCTGATGGGGTGCCAGGGTGGGGGTGCTGTTATTGGCATCCTGTACTGGTGGTCGTATACACAACACCCCCATTGTAAGCCCCGTATACTCACTCTGCGTGACACAGCTGGAACGGCGTGAACTTCAGCTCCAGATTCAAGCAGCTCTCTGAAAACAAGTGCAAAAGTTACATCGAGGTATAGAAGCATCCGGCTTCACCTAGTGATGTCTGAGGACTGTGCGCAGAACGGCAGCAAAGAGGGGGGATTGTACAAAAACAGGGGCTGCTACATGTACAGATAAAGACTTATATACAGTAAGCTTCCACTAATAAGAGACATTCGGCAGCTCACCCTTAACCCCTTCATGACGAGGCTTTTTTTTCTTCATTTTTTCCCCCCACTATTTGGCCATGTTTGGTGGGTCTGTTTTCATGCCGGGACCTCTGATAACCGGTCGGGGGTTAAATGCTGCTGCTAGAATGGACAGTGGTATTTAAAGTGTTAATAGCCACGACTGGAGTGAACGCTGATGGCGGCTTCCACCGGCCGTGTATGGAGCGGGCTCTCCGCCGAGTGCACGGATCTATAGCACCACGATAGATACATAATAGATGGTACATTGGCTCCTGAAGGCTGCCGGACTGACAGCAACGACCGATATCCATTTATTACGCCCTCTTGAATCATCCAATAAAAACACATAAAAAAACTCAACATTGAAATTGCAAAACCAAGAAGTAAAAGTTGTAAGATTATGTAAATTGAGGAAGTTGAAGGTGTCACTAAGACATGCAAATGATCACATTTTAAAGCACCTAGCTCCCCCCGTTGGCATGTGGGAGGGGCTTCACGGTTATCAAATATTGGGTCACGTCTTGTGGTATGATTGCATTGTGCCATGTCCGTCTGTCTACGTGCCCGTTACTGTAAATCCTTGAGCGGAGGCCGGTTTATCGCTCTGCAGATCGTTACATGCGTAAGCCGAGGTGTCAGCACTGTTCAACGCTGCGTGGCCCAGTGGTTGGGAGAACGACAACCAACTCCGATCACAGCAAGAGGTGCACAGAGGAGAACCTCTGCACGGACGATCGAGGGATTAGAAGAATGTGGCGTGGGGATCTATTCTGTACGTGAATTTGGCGGTCACTCCCCAAGCCTACGGTGTCAAGCAGTGTCTACACAAACCATCAGAAACCATTTGCATGCCCTTGGGCTACGAGCCGGACATCCAGCGAGCGGTGCCCACTGACCTCAGTCCACCGCTATCAAAGGCTATCAAGGTGCAAAGCAAGACCGCCATGGAGGCTGGATTCAAGGTCTATCCTCTTAGCGAGGAGTCCTGCTATTGTCTCAGAAGCAATGATAGCCAGAGAATGATCTGAAGACCAAGTGGGCAACGCCTGAAGAGGCCTTCACAAGGGAACGTCACACCGGTCCTACTATTTTGGTGTGGGGTGGCACGGGGTAGGTATTCGGACCCCTTTAGCCTTCATTCCAGGTCAGCGTTTGACTGATTTGGTGGTGAAACAGCGACTTCTCCGAAGTGTCCCAGGAGCCGTTTTTCAGCACGATAATGCCAGGTTGCAGGTTACTCGTACAACAGCGAGCGGCGTGCATGCTACCGCGGCCTGCAGCATCTGCGGACTTAGGCCTCCTGTCCACGGGCCATTTTTCACTGCGTTTCCCACGGCGATAATCCGGCCGCGGGAAACTCAGTGAACACTTTCCATAGACTTACTATGGGGAGCGCCGCCCCCTGTCCATGAGCGGAGGATCATAGCGATTCTCCACTCGCGGGATTTAAATCGCAGCATGCTGTGAATCGCCGTGATTCTATGCGGGGAGCTCATCTGTCAGACCGGCTCACCGCGGAGCTGTCCGCTCTCCCCTGCTCCCCCGGTGGAGATCTGCCACAGGATATCACTACGCCCGTGGAGGAGCCTTAAATACTGAACAAAGAGGTTTTGAATATTTTCTTTGCCTTTTTTCATAATTTGCACAATTTCCTTCTAAGTGGAAATACTGCGGAGTAACGATAAAAGCAAAAAGTATGGATCAAGGCTGAAAAAAGGAGCAGTAAGACAAAGCCAATCTCCTCGAGGGCCGCAGAGCGGATATTGCTTCTGTCTTTCTAGCTGATTTTATCCGGGTTTTTGCTTTTTATCATTTTATTTTATACTTTAATATACCGTTATTCCCGCTGCGTCGGGCAGTTTTTTCTTCTTGCGCACAAATTTCCATAAATACGGCCCCTGTCGATCCGGCTGATCGCGCAGATACAAATATTATGCAGTAAATTATTATTCTGCAGATTTAATACCAAACTTGTATAGTTGTGTAATCTTTCATTTGCCTCTTGTGGGGCGAGCTGCAGTCCTATTTTGGGCTACATACAGCTTTCTGATCACTATTTATGACATTTCTTTGGGTGCCTGGGTAACAAAATAATGTAATTCCGGCATTCTTTGTGGGGATTTCACGGTGTTTATCATGTAGAGTAAGTCGTGTGATAGTCTAATAGTTTGGACATTAGGGGGGGTTGGACAGGCCAATACCAAATAGATGTTTAATTACATTTTTGAACTTTAAAAATAAATAAAATAATAATTTTTCCTACATTTTATTTGCCCTTCCCAGGGGACTCGAACTCGTGGTCAGTTGATCGGCTGCATTATATACTGAAATATTTCAGTATTGCATTATATAATATTTCCAATGTTGCCTATTAAGCCTTGCCACATGCATACATGGCAGCCCCAGGAGCCTTCACTAGGCTCCAAGCTGCCCTGCTAACTTATCAGTAGCCCATGACTACATTCCGGGGGAAGCTGATGGGGTGCAGAGGGGCCCCCTGGCTGGTGGGTAAAATCTGCGCTCAGTTTTACCAATGGCATCTAAATAGTTAACTAACGATTGGAGATAACTTAGATCACGACAGATAAAACAGCTGTAAGCCACGGAGTAGGGAGCGGCCGCGGCTCCTGAGCCCACCTCATAGCTCTGACGGCTGCAGGACGTATGTTTACATGATGCATTTGGGAAGTTGGTAACATTTTTGTACATTCTAGCAGAAAGCCAGCACCCCAAATATTGGTGTTCTGGGACCGAATTGCCATAGATTTTTTCCCCACTGCCAAAGTAACTTCCTAATGGATGCTATGACTGCATGTAAATATATATATATGTGGTGGCATGCCGAGTCCCATGCGGTCCATAACACAGAGCAGCGTGTAGATACGGCAATGCTGTGTGCATGTGACCTACAGACCAAATATTACAGTGCTGATCACAAGAGAACCTGCTGGACCCACGAATAAATAAGAATGGCGCATACGGGCAATGGAGTCCAGATTATACTCCGATCCCGGCTCATAGTCACAGTAGATATTCAGGAACGGACTCGCTTTATCTCCAGAGTCCTGAAAGAAAGAGAAGAGTCGGGGATGAAAAGCTTCTCTCATTAATGACAGTTATAAAGTCTGAGGGGGCGACTTCAGGGGGAGAAAAAAGAAGATTGGGGATCCAACCCTGTCCAGCTCACGTTTACCTCCGACGCCCACAGAACAAACCTTACAAGTGGTGCCCAAATCTGCCAAATTCAACAGAATTTGTCAAAATGGAAATGGGCTCTCCCAACGTCCTGGTGAGACTCACTATGTGAACGAGAGCAGCTGCAGTGTAAAGCAAGAGAAACTGTAACAATCTGAGCCTCTCAGCTAGAAAGTGACTTTAAATTCTCCTGAGCCATAGCCCCATGTCCACAGGCGGATCGGATTCCAACCCTGCCCTGCTTTCCTGCGGTATTGACATTGTGGACGGGCCGCGAATCAGACGGCTACCATTGACTTCAATAGAAGCCGTTCGTGCAGGATCCGCACTGAAATGGCGCATGCTGCAAATAGTTTTTTGCGGACCAAAAGGTTTGCATGCTTCATTTGATTTGCGGACGCCCATGTATCCATATGGGCGGCTGGATTTGCGGATCTTCCACGCGGGTGACCTGTGCGGATTCCGCAAATCAGATCTGCCCATGGACATTGGGCCTTAAGGTAAAAATCTGTAACGGAGCCCTCACCTACCATGAGCCATATCTTATACTTTTAGGACCATGGTCTTCCTCATCTACGTGGCCACAGGCTTGTAGCAGGGGGACCGGGCAGAGGAAGGTTGGAGAAAATGTTACCCTCAGCTCTGTCTGGACAGATAATAGTCTTCTTCCTTACAGCAACATCTTGAGGAGCTACATGAATCATCCTCCTCCTTGCTCTGTCTCCTCCCCTTTGATATTCCAAGACACCACTGCCAGTCCACGGAGCCCCATCAACACAATTGTTTAGGCCCCCTGTTCGGTAAGTCACCGGCGGATCACGCCGTCTGAAGCTTTCCATATCTAACTGATAGTAATCAGCTGATGGAGACAGTGGGGGTGTGGGTCCGGCTCCAACCAGCTTACATACTACAAGTAATGGGGTGATACAGAAGGTAGAGGGGCTGGAGATGTGCCCGGTATGGCGGGGTGGAGAGTGAGGGATGCTATACACAGACAATGGTCAGGCCGCATAGTGGCTGAACCAGTATGACTGCAGGGGCGGTTGATTACGGCTAGCAGGGATTGCAGTCAGTAGGTCAGGGAGCATGTTATCAGGCGGAGTACAGAGGGGTTTGGTTTAGGAGATATGGTATGCCTCTCTGAAGAGGTGGGTTTTTACAGCACGCCTGAAGTTTTGTGTGTCAGGGATTGCGCGTTTTGGGTAGTGCGTTCCAGAGGACTGGGGCTGCTCTGGAGAAGTCTTGGAGGCGGGAATGAGAAGTTCAAATTAAAGGGGCGCTCAGTCCAATTTTGTTAGCAGGGTGGAGAGCCCGGGCTGGGTGATGGATTGAGATGAGGGAGGCAATATAGGGGGGCGCTGCGCTGTGGAGGGCTTTGTGGATATGGGATACAATATAGGGGGGCGCTGTGCTGTGGATGAGGGATACAATATAGGGGGCGCTGTGCTGTGGATGAGGGATACAATATAGGGGGCGCTGCACTGTGGATGAGGGATACAATATAGGGGGGCGCTGCGCTGTGGATGAGGGATACAATATAGGGGAGCGCTGCGCTGTGGATGAGGGATACAATATAGGGGGGCGCTGCGCTGTGGATGAGGGATACAATATAGGGGGGTGCTGCGCTGTGGATGAGGGATACTATGTAAGGTGGCGCTGCGCTGTGGATGAGGGATACAATATAGGGGGGCGCTGCACTGTGGATGAGGGATACAATATAGGGGGGCGCTGCACTGTGGATGAGGGATACAATATAGGGGGGCGCTGCACTGCGGAGGGCTTTGTGGATGAAGGTAGTGAGTTTAAATTGTATTCTGTATGTAACGGGCAGCCAGTGCAGTGACCGGCACAGGGCAGAGGCATCCGAGTAGCGGCTGGACAGGAAGATGAGCCTGGCTGCCGCATTCAGGATGGATTGGAGGGGGTAGAGTCTGGTGCGGGGGAGGCCGATCAGCAGCGAGTTGGAATAATTGAGCCGGGAGTGGATGAGGGCAACGGTGAGCGTTTATAACGTGTCTGCAGTGAGAAAAGAGCGGATTCTTGATGTGCAGCTGACATGTTCGGGCCAGAGATTGGATATAGGGGGTGAAGGAGAGAGTCAAATATAACCCCAAGACAGCGGGTATGCTGGGAGTTATGGTGCCACACACTGAGATGGAGATGTCAGGAGGAGGGCGGTTAGTAGAGCTTGGATACACCAGTATGACCTAACCTCAGCGTCTCCCCCACGACTGACGGCAGGTCAGGCGGGAGATCTGAGGCGGAGATGCACTTAATAAAGGGAGTGGGTCACCCTGCTGATGGCCTTGCCTTAGGATGGGCCGCCAATATGTGACCGGTGGGGGTCTGCTGCTCGAGATCTGCTCCAGTCAGCTGAATAAAGGGGCTGCGGCGCTGGAGCGACTTACCGCTATCAGCGGGGTTGTCATGTGACTGTTGAGGCCGGCAAGATCATGAATAAAAACCCTCTACAGGAATTTATATGATGTGCGACGATCTGCACTGAAATCGATGGTCCAAGTTAAAAAGAAGTTGTTTAAAGGGGGATTCAGAAGATAGACTTATCCCCATTCACTGCTGAGACCCCCACTGATCCCGAGAACAGGGGTGCTGGGTCCCCCCTTTTCTCTTCAGTGCGGGGTCACGCACAGTGACTACAGAATGAATGGCGCGGTGACCGCGCATGAACAGACGCCGCTCCATTCATTCCATCGGGGCTGACAGAACTAGCCAAGGTGTGAGATATAGACGGGTCACATAAAACCGCAGCCTCGGACGCACCTTAATGAAGGTTATTCCCACCACCAGACCGCGCTTAGGGGGAGACTTGCTAAAGGAATCAATGGCGACAATCTCGGCATCAACTGGAAAACAGAAGAGATAAGTGTCAAGAACAGAGAGATCGGCGAGGAACGCTTACAGCCAGTCTTATTGGCCCAACACCTCCCAAATCCCTGACCGTTTCATGTACACAGCTCCTAGGAAGCCGTGTCCAAGACTGCAGACATGCATTACCTCCTACCAGCCGCCTCCTCTGCTGCTATCTGGAGCGCAACACGGCTGCATTACTGCATTGTATGGGGAAGGCGATGGCAAACCTCCCCGCCAAGACAGCCTGCCAAGAAACCGTCCCCCTGGGGGTCAGTCATGACTCGGCGCTCGCACCAATGGCCCCCTGCACACGGGCGGAAATTCCGTGGGCGGGATTTCACGCAGAATTTCTGCCCATGGCCGCTGCCATAGGATTGCATTCCAATACACAATCCGATGCAGACGGCCGCGATTTGTCCGTGTGAAATCACGTGCGGAAAACACATCGCAGCGCGTTCTATTTCTGTGCGAGTCTCGCAGACGCCCGCACAGAAATGTAAGTGAAGAGCCGCTGGCACATTACAGAGCTTCGGGGATGCCCGGAGCGGGTGAGCCGCAGTCCTCTGCAGGTGCGCGGGTCTGCATCACTGCAAGAAGTCTAGCAGCAGGATCCGACCCGCCGTCTGCAGGCGGCCATTATAAAGCTAACTTCACACGGGCAAACATGATATTGGGCCGTGAATCCCACCCCCACATCGCGCTCCCCACCATGTGAAATCCCCGTGAATGCAAGGTATTTTCGTGTGAATACAGCCTCGCATCACTTCGGGGATGAAGGGAATCCCCGCCGCGGCCGTCACAGAGGATCGCAGAGCTGCTCTCATTGCTTCTAATGGGGCCGGCGCTGCTGCTCCCGCGGCCCCACTGACAGAGGGCCGGCGCTGCGATCCGTCTCCCACATAGCGTCACATCGCGGAGCCCTGCAGGATAGCATCGCTCATGTGGAGGACCCCATTCAAAAGAGCGCGGCTCATGCTTGTGTTGCACACATCTCACCTGATTTTATCGCCCGTGTGGAGCCGGCCTCAGAGCCTCATAAAGCCTTTATACACCCTGCACGCCTTCTTTGGGCCTCCGTCACACAGGCGGTTTCAGGGCGCTCCCATTCATTTCAATGGGGCGGCTCACACAAGCGTCTTCCCCGCTGCGCCCTGACAGCGTTACATGTCCTATTTTTGGCCGTTCTCAGCCCTGTGTTGCCCATTGAAATGAATGGGCAGCGGTTTCAGCACTGCCAAAAACGTGGCACAACTTGGTGCCGCGCTTTTGTTAGCGCTAAATGCCCCAGCTACACAGCCTGAGTCAAAAAAATAAATGAAACCAGTACAGGTGAGGTCGCTGTCCGCAGGGGCCGCTCCCGGGACTTGTCAGCCAGCAGGGAACTTTTTCTCGGGTGACGGGAATTGGAAATCCCCGCCTCCAATGAGAGATTGCTCTGATTGGCTGAGCACTGTTGAGTGACAGCACATTTAGCCAATCACAGCCAGCGCTGGATGCGTCCAATCACAGACATTCATTTATTAAATGGCTGTGATTGGACGCATTCAGTGCTGGCTCTGATTGGCTCAGCCGGCTGTCACTCAACGGCGCTTAGCCAATCAGAGCAATCGGTTGGCTTTACAAGGTCCTGACAGCGGCGTCCCCAGCTAGGTATTGACTTCTTTCCTTTATCAGCAGCCTTGGCTGCGCTTCCAGCTGTGCTCAATACGCATCCATTACGCTGGCATAACGCACGCCAGCGCCGCTGACACCGGGCGGGATCTGCCCTAAACACTGCGTTTCTGCACGGTGTGAGGCCTTGCCCTTGATGATAGTTCCCACCATCTTCTTGTGAGGACACCTCCCATCATCTGAACAGGCGGAGACGCTGCTTGTGGTAATGTGACAGTCGTACAACAATTTCGCGTTTAACTGACCAAGATCAGCCGTTGGGCTTCTACCGCGACGCGCCGATTTGGAAGAACGATGCTGCTTGATTAAAAACAGCCTATTTGTTTATGGGGTGCGAAAACAAAAAAAAGTTGAATTACTGCTTCCCGAGCGCCCCGCGCCCTCACACTATGGCCGAAGATAGAAGGCAAGGGTTTGTGGTCAGGTCCCCTTTAAGCACGTGCTTCCCTCCATCTCCAGGTCACATGACCCCGACCCCGGCCCCGCCCCCGCACACCTGGTATGTAGGTGAACTGCAGCTCCCGGGCTCCGGCTCGCAGTTTGTCCCGCAGCTGCTGGTACTTGAAGCTGGTGACTTTCCCCTTCAGGGTGGCGGCCAGTAGTTCGTGTCCGGCGCCCCCGGTGCACGGCAGGACCGACAGCCCGTACACATTGCTCTGGGAAGGAAACCGACTGAAAGTATCCTCTGTGAGCGGGCAGCAGTCCTCGGACATGACCGGAAGTGACGTGCGGTTCACGCGCTTGCCAGGCACAAAGATGGCGGCCGGTGACATCCGGCCCTTCATTAGGCGGTGGGACGTGGGGCAGTAATTAGCCAGGCTTTGGTCTGCGTGACGCTGCATCCCCCTCTTGTGTTCTCATGGTGTACAGTGGCGTCCCCACGGCTTCACCGTTATGGGGATTCCAGGGTTCCCCATCCTGTTGTTTTCTATGGAAAACTGCATTTATGTATTGACAGAATCCGTGTGAAGCAGCAGATTAGGAGCCATGACTGTGACTAATCTGCTGGCAGATGCCCATCAGCGCCAGATATCCGCGCCCTGCGATACATGGCAGCAAAACCCCCATCTGAGCCGCACGACTGTTGGGCCGCAGGCGGATGAAGGCCTCAGTGCCCGGCCCGTGTGCCTTAGTGCCCTCAGTGCCCGGCCCATGTGCCTCAGTGCCCGGCCCATGTGCCTCAGTGCCCGGCCCGTGTGCCTTAGTGCCCTCAGTGCCCGGCCCGTGTGCCTCAGTGCCCAGCTCGTGTGCCTCAGTGCCCGGCCCGTGTGCCTTAGTGCCCGGCCCGTGTGCCTCAGTGCCCGGCCCGTGTGCCTTAGTGCCCTCAGTTCCCGGCCCGTGTGCCTTAGTGCCCTCAGTGCCCGGCCCGTGTGCCTTAGTGCCCGGCCTGTGTGCCTTAGTGCCCTCAGTGCCCGGCCCGTGTGCCTCAGTGCCCGGCCCGTGTGCCTTAGTGCCCTCAGTGCCCGGCCCGTGTGCCTTAGTGCCCTCAGTGCCCAGCCCGTGTGCCTCTGTGCCCGGCCCGTGTGCCTTAATGACCAACTCCGTTTTAGATTCGTCACATCACGGGCGCCATAACTCTTTACATCCCCTCAGCGGGGCGCCTGTTTCCTGCCGGTCGCTCGTCTTCATTTATCTGATGTTTTGGACCATTTGACATTTTGATGACTTTTTATTCCATATTTTTCTAGGGTCTAAATTAACAAACTTCCCGCCGCGTTCTTCATTTTTCCCGCCGCGTTCTTCATTTTTCCGGCCGCGTTCTTCATTTTTCCGGCCGCGTTCTTCATTTTTACCGCTGTTCACCTTGCAGTATAAACAATTCTATGGCGGGACGGTTACATCAATACTGAACTTATCTGGGTTGTTTTAATGTATTTTCATTTCTCGCGGCGCCCAGAGACCCCCTAACGTTGTTTTTAGGGGATAAGTTGTACTTTTTTAATCGCACCGTTTGTTGATCCAGGCGACATTTTGATCGCTTTGTCCCGCTTTGTTGCGCGGCGCGGCCGGTAACATTGGTTATGATCTCTGATGTTCTTCTGGACGTTCGCTCTGCGGGGTCAATAATCTACTCCTCTCTTCCCCTCCGGTCAGTAAGAAGGCAGCGATGCCACATGGGGATTTTTCCTTATTTTCGTCGCCGCCGCGTTTATCAGCGTGTTTTATCACTATGGCGGCTGAGCCTCATACGCCGCCGTAGCATGCAGACCCAGAAGCTATATTCAAGGGTCCGGTTGCCATTGGGACCCTGCGATCACCCCCCTCCATCTGTCAGCGTTCTACATGGCGCAGTCGCACTGACTGTGGCATGTGAAGGGTTAAACACTGGGGATTGAAGGCTTCTTTGGTGCCCACTGTTAAAGCAAGTGCCCGCTGTCATCAGGCAGCCGAGCTCCCGCCCTCCATGGCACGGTACACCCATGCCAGGCTTCTGATGCAACCACCATCAAAAGATGGCGCTGCAGATTAAAGCCCCTTAGCGGTCGCCGTCAAGACATATGGGCGGTCTGCAAGGGCTTTATGCACAAATTCACATGCAGTGAAGGCCCAGCATGGCATCAGGACGGCCACGCCACTTTCTGTTTTTCACATGTAGATTTAAAATCCATGAGCGAAGAATATCATCACCAACATCCACCGATCCACCGAGGGGGGGGGGGGGGGTATTATTGCTGTCGGTTCTACAACAACGCTGTGGATTTCTTTATGAGGAAACCGCGCCGTGTGAATCGCTAACAGGTGGCCCGATCACGTGATGCAACTACTGCGCAACTTTATAGTGTGTCTCACAAAGAGAAGGCCGCTGATAGCGGAGCCATGGAGGCATCACTGCTGGTTGTGGTTGGGGACTGGCCGCCGGTGCCGATCACGTGGCCGACGCTGTTGAGCAGCGAAGCATTGGCTATCCACTCCGATAAAGGTCCACACGCTTCCTGCCACCGCTAGCGGCTGCATGCTCCTCCTCAGTTCGGCCCTACGGGTCTGCATTGCAGTATCCATATTTCGCAGTGCTCTTAGTCACACCGCAGGGCGTCCGGCTTATGGTGAAGCATGACCTTACCTTTCTCACATGGTCCATGCCTACAGTATTGCTGCATACCCGGACTCTGGATGGGGTCCTCCCCAATCCCGCATGCCTCAGTGAGTCTCTGCTCCTCTAGAAGCATTATACCATCCCTAGAATACAATCCGCAGATCCAGAGCGTGTGACAAGTACAGACCACCTTAGGGATTGTGGAACGTGTTCTAGAGGGATTCCCCCTACACTGAACACACGTTTATGCCAGCGTAACATCACCTTCACACCTAGGGCTCTTTCACATGAGGGACCTGAGCGCTGGATTTGGGGGCGCATCAAAAACGTGGCCAACTGCACACAAAACCGCGTGAATGGATGATTTTTGTGCGCACAAGTCCCAAGCTTAATTAGCAGTAAAATCACCCATTCAGAGGGCTGCTGTTCAGGGATGAGCGATCGCAGCAGCCCCAGAGTCCCCAACAGCAAGCTTTAAATATCCTGCGGTTAGCTCCTGTTGGTACCCATGGGGATAGAGGGCTCTCCCCGAGGAAATCCCTCATAGCAGTGAGAAAAGGGGTGTGGCTAGAGGGGACTCCCTGAGGGAAGGCTAGAAGTGTGCCCCGCCCCACCTCTCCTTGCTATGGGGGATTCCCTCAAAGTCCTCTCCAGCCTTTCGGCCCCCCTCCGCTATGGAGGATTCCCTCAGGGAACCCCTCCAGCCCTGCTCTCTCTCCACGCTGTGGGGGAATGGGGAGAGAAGGGTTACCCTACAGGAGGTTATTACACTGCCATTATGTCTTTTAGTCCTTAAACTCTGCATTAATGTCTATGCCGCTACTGGGTAGTTTAAGGGCTAAAAGGCATATTGACAGTCAGTGTACTTACCTCCTGCAGGGTAACCCTTCTCTCTGCACTACATGGAATCCCTCCTGTTCCTGTTGCCGGTCGGCTCGCTTAGTCTCCCATGGGAGTCTATGGAAACTCCACCACACCAAAGATAGGTCAGGTGTAGAGATGAGCGGGCGTACTCTGTAAGGATCCTCGCTCCAGTATCTGTACTGAGTATGCTCGCTCATCTCTAGTCGGGTCCTTTCTGTAGGTGCAGCAGAGGATTTGCGTTACTGAATTTCAGGTCCTTTTTGGTGCGGCTGAAATTCCTCAGAATGTTTCTACAGGAATCCATTGGTTCTAATAGGCACCATTTGTATCTCTCATGGCTTGTGCTGTAATTCCACCCTTTGTGAAGATGGCCTGAAAATGCTTCTTGGTCAGCGGCGCATCTCCGCGTCCAACCAGGGAGACAGTGAAGACGTCTTGGGACGAGCGATCGTAGCAACAGGCACTTGTCCCTGTACTGCGGATAATCTGCCATCCAGACAGTATGACGGCGTGCCAACAGGATTATTGTCGGTAAGCGCCAATTAGCAGGCGGATTAGCTGCCTGTGTAAGAGGAGCCTAAGGCCGTATATGAGCGAGCCACTTGGGCTCAGCACCACGGGCGGCCCAGATAATGCACACTGGCATGTCCTATTCTCACGCGGGACGTCCACAGGAAAGGTAGTGATTCTTCAAAATCGCATCATCGGTCAGAGTGAAAGGTCGCCGTTGTGAATGAACCAAATGAGTGGGTTCTTCCTCCGTGCGAGTTCTGCCCGTCTTGGACGCAGACAATTCGCACGGAATTCTCACTGCAAGTTTCAGCCGAGGGAGTTGGGCGCACTCACGTCCATTGGCCCGTCCCATTCATCATCCACATCAGTTACTCCTGCTTATGATTTTTCGCCATGTGTTGCAGCGTTATCGCTCAGTTTTGCGCGTTTGAATGATTTTTTTGAACATAATCATTCCATGTAAAAGCACCCAAAGCAGCCGGTCATCTCTGTCCGTGTAAGGAGCGTCGTCCTTGTAAGTTGGGGAACTTGTAATGGCACAGGCCTATCCGGTACAAGGCGTGTATAATCTACATGCACAGATATGTTCTATCCCGTAAGGCCTCGGGCGGGTCGGATTCTGTATGCGGGAGCCCACAGCGATATCAGACTCTGGCCGAGGACCCTGCTTACCCGTCCGGATCGTCTTTTTTCTGTGCTGCAGATGTACGAGCCGGCACACAGGCGCAGTACTTTTTTTAGTATTTCAAACTCCTGCTATCCCGCGGAATCCGGACGGCCTCCATTAACTTCAATAGAAGCCGTCCGTGCGGGGACCGCTGCGATTAGCTTTCCACATCCAAAGATCCCATCAAATCCAAATGATTTAATTTGGGTGCGGACGCCCATGTTTCCCTATGGGCGGTCTTAACTGCGGATCATCCGCAATTCAAATCCGCCCGTGGACATTGGGCCTCACTGTAAGTCCACTGCTAGTTAGACCGCCTGCAGACGGCTGGATCGGATCCGGCTGTGAGAATTCTCGCAGCGGGACCCAACCCGAGCGTCTGCAGAGAGCAGCGTCACTCACCTGCTCCCGCGGCCCAGACTCTTTCATGTGCCGGCTGCCGTGCAGAGCGGAGCCGGCGGCTGGTGAGTGACGTTTCTGTGCGGGGCCAGCTGCGATTTGTTTGCCACGCATGATTTTTGCGTGGCCAAATCGCGACCGTCTGCCTAGGAATTCCACAGGAATTTCCGCCCGTCTGCAGGCGGCCTTAGACTGCAGGCTTCTGGAGCATGGATCACGTTTATATCCTACATGTGGGTTCTCTCTCTGAATAGGAGTAATTGTTTGCGTTGCGAGATGTAGATACAATTGCGCAGGAATAGAGCCATTGTGTGAAGCGGTGTAGTCACATGTGCAGAGATACAAGATGACGCAATACAAGAGAAAAACTGCAGGATGTCCTATTTTTGGGCAATTCTGTTGCAGTCTTCCATTCCTCTCTGCTGGGACTGAGTGCTGCGAGGACTCTTGGCTCCCATAGGGAATAACGCACCATTTGCACTCGTGTGAAAATCATAAGTGCAGCAATGCGAGTGCAGTCTTACAGCATCGGTCTGAGAAACCTGGCCCAATATTTCACCCCGATATGGGATGTATCAATCGGCTCCTCCTGCTCTAGAGCATGCTACTTGCAGATCGGACACAGTGTTCACACTGACAGATTCTTGTATTCTCAATCTGGGAAATTGGCAGGTCCCATAAGTGTGACAGCAGCGGCTGCGCATGTGAGCTATTCACTCCAATGGGACGGCCGCGCACTTGAACTCTGCTATCTTTGGCAGTCCCATTGAAGTGAATGGCGCAGTGGCTCGCATGTACGACTACCACTGTTAACATTTCGGGATTTCTCTGCATCGCTGGGGATCCCAAAGATCAGACTCCCACTGATCAGCAAGCCATCTCGTCCTGTAGATTGGGGATAGCTCGCCGAGATGGGAATACCCCTTTAAATTGTGGGTGGTCTGTTCTTTACGCTGTACGTTTACTCCATAGGTAAACTGATTCCCCGGCACAGGCTTTACCTTCTGACACATCATAGTGTTCCTGCGGCTGTCCAGCTCTCCTTGGACCGGTCATTAGAGCCAGGTATGGACTCATAGTTTTTAAGAGTTTGCTAACTCCAGTTCTCCAATATTAGCAGAGGCAAAACACAACTGAACGGCTGCGGCTGAGCACCTCCGCCCCCTTTAACAGAAGAATGAGCTTACAGCAGCCGGCCCCCACGTTCAGAACGTCCCACGTCGCTAGAACATGTCAGAAGTTTAGGATCCTCTAGATATTACTCATGCGTCTCTTGGTCACATGACCGCATTAATACGCCTGGGCTTCACCTTTATTCTGCACTACCTACAATATTGCTCCAGCCCCTAGTGAAGCGAACGCCGTCTATAACATCAGCAGATCATGGCGGCACAGACACGTTACATCCCACTTGCTTTATTTAACACGGGCTCAGCTGCATTATGTAGGAGATGCTTCACAAGACGACACAGAGGAAATGAACAAAATGAACCGATAAATATGCACATCTACAGCGCTATGCGAGATACAGGAGCAATCCCAGCGGGCTGCAAAGTGATGCCACCTCTCCTCCCATGGGGCCCTTCCAGTTAGTCTAAGAGTCGGATTGGCATCATCCGTTAGCGGGGGCATCAGCGATGTGTTATTAAAAACAAGGAAAGTCAGAATGTCTTATTTGTGGACCCAGAGTTGTGCCAAGTCTATAGAGTGCAGCTTGTGTTACATTACGTCTAGATAGAATTTATTTATTTTGCATTTTTCATATACTTTGTACAAGCCTATAAGGTTTAGTGGCGCAGTGGCCCTATGAACCATATAGGTATGGCTAGCCCTAGCAGCTGGCCTCAAACTAAAGGAGAAAGAGCCCCAACATTTGGTCAAGCTGCAAGTATTAATATTGGAATATATGTATAGAATCTTCCTTTTAGTGATGCGTACGGAGTACAGCGAGGATCCCATTACAACTCTGCAGACAAAGTTGGTTTTGTTTTTTCCCCCTCCCCATCAATACCCCCAATATCCATGCAATGGTACAATGACTGAGCCTGCCACCCCAGAAGCGAGGATTGCACAAATATACTGTCAGGACGTGACAGCCGAGGAAGGAGCCCACCTAAGATCACAAAGGCGTTTACCTTAGTAGCTAAAAACGTGCACAATGCCCGGCTGCGGTACTGTAGACTAATATCGGATCTCACAAGGGCCCTCCGAGGCATCCAGTGACTACACACAGCGACTGCAGCCTGAAATGGGTGTAATGATGGGACCCCTAACACAAGGCTGCGGCCACTCTGCATAGTCAATGGATGAGCCTTAAAGAGGCGGAAGTGACAGAGGATCTTGTGCTCAGTAAAACGTTTATGTCAATAATGTAAATGGGCATTAGCAGTTGTTCCCCCATTCCACCCTAAAAATTTCTGACGTGGGCTCCGGCTAATGGGGAAAGAGGACAGAGATATAACCATTAACGCAAGTCCTCTTCTTCTCCTTTAATGGTCTTCTTGATGCGCAACAGCATGGTGGTTAGCCACTGGTCTAGGCGGGAGATGGAGTCAAACTCTTTTACCTGTTGGATGAGAAGACTGGTTAGACGGTGGCTCAGATATTAGGCCGGACGGCAGTTTTTGAAAACGATAATCAATTGACTTCTTGGGGCATCCTTGGATACGTTCTTTTTAAAACGGGTTTTCCTGGAATCACCACTGATGACCTGTCCTCGACATACATCATCAATAGTTGATCCGTGAAGATCTGCCACTTGGGCCATGCACCGGCCCACTGCCAGTGTAGCTGATGTCCACGTTGGGGTCAGAGCAGTAAGTGTAACACAGGGTATCGCTCCCATCAATAAGAGCAATGCCTTCTATTAGATTTTCAGCTCTGACCCAAATACAAACGCCCATCTCAGCTGCATTAACAGCGGCCGGAGAATCAGCTGATCGGTGGGGATCCTGAACAGCAATGAGGATACACAATCAGTGGTGAATTCCCAGAAAACCCCTTTAAAGGGGTTACCCCACAAAAAACATTTGTCACCTACTCACAGCGTAGATGAAAAATATCCGATTCCGGACAACTTTGGCCCGATGGCACAGGGTTTTACCTTGCTGGAATATCCCGTCATTGTGGGGGTATATGAGGAGCTGCACATGGTCACCAAGCAGTGAAATGTAGTGGGAACTGGTCAATGATGTGTTTAAGCAGACCAGTGGACCCAACCCATGCCATGAGAACACACCCCAGTATGGAACCACCACCAGCCTGCGCAGTGCCTTGTTGACAACTGGGGCCAATGGCTTCATGGATCCACGCCACACATGAACCCTACCATCACCCAGGAACAATTGGTGCCATGACTTCTTGGACCTCGCCACATGAAGTCCTACAAGGTTCAGTTAGCAACCTCTCAAGTCAGGTGCGGCACTGTGCCCGATGGGGTGGTGTGTAACAGGTGCCCTCTGGTGGGTCTTCTCCCATATTCCATGGACACCAAAGAACGCTGCACGGACCTGCGGGATATACCTGGGGGTCTCCTGCATGGAATGTGGATTTACATACATATTGCTGTCCCATGAGGTTTGGCTTGGACATAAGTGCTGAATAATGAAAATAAGAGGTTCCAGCACATGACGGGCGTGACCGACACACAACGGGCCCCGTGGGTTTCTGGCGGGTCATCCAGTATTTGCTAGACAAAGAAGTACAGCATGCTGCGCTATTTTGTCCGGGATTATGTATGGGGTCGGTGCCATAGGAGCCTTCGACATAAATGTGAACGAAGCCCAAGGCCACTCACACAGGCGCCTGAAAAAAACACTGTTTTTCAGCGCAGCGTTTACTGCGTTTTCAGCACAGTTATAAACGCAGCCACGCAGGCTGATCATGCCAGAACTGAAAGAACGAAAACGCGGTAACCACCTGCTTCCACATGAGCAGCACTGAAAACGCGGTAACCACCTGCTTCCACATGAGCAGCGCTGAAAACGCGGTAACCACCTGCTTCCACACGAGCAGCGCTGAAAACGCGGTAACCACCTGCTTCCACACGAGCAGCGCTGAAAACGCGGTAACCACCTGCTTCCACACGAGCAGCGCTGAAAACGCGGTAACCACCTGCTTCCACACGAGCAGCGCTGAAAACGCGGGAACCACCTGCTTCCACATGAGCAGCGCTGAAAACGCGGTAACCACCTGCTTCCACATGAGCAGCGCTGAAAACGCGGGAACCACCTGCTTCCACATGAGCAGCGCTGAAAACGCGGGAACCACCTGCTTCCACATGAGCAGCGCTGAAAACGCGGGAACCACCTGCTTCCACATGAGCAGCGCTGAAAACGCGGGAACCACCTGCTTCCACATGAGCAGCGCTGAAAACGCGGTAACCACCTGCTTCCACATGAGCAGCGCTGAAAACGCACCCCATTCATTTCAATGGGCAAAGCATCGCGTTTTAAAAAGGAGAAACGCATGAAAATAGAACAGACAGCGCAGTAAAAACGCGGCGTTTAATGGCCGTCGGAGAAGTCCAGTTGACATAAATGGCAGTGATTGCGCTGAAAACACAGAAAAGAAGCGCCTGTGTGAGAGCGGCCAAGTGATTATTAGATCCCCGTAAGACTGCAAGTGAGAAGAAGACGTAAGACTTACCGCGTCTGTATAGTTGTCCACGTTCTGTTCTTCATGAGCGTCCAGAAGCTTCTACAAGGATTGAAGAGATGATTATCCTGAGCGGCCGCCAAGACCGTCCACAGAACTACATTACAAACTAAGGCCTGCAGCCCATGGCGCAGAAGCAAAGAGGCAAGAACAGCAGAGCGCAAGTCTCAGCATATTTCACTTCCCACTTTCAAATCCCCTTTAGCTCCAAGATTCCCTCAAACTCCTTCTGCACATCGAGCGTCCGATTAGATCCTTACCTTAACCAGTTTACACTCTCTGGAGTCGGAGAAGGCCGGGAACATCTCCTCGTACTTCTGGACAGCCAGCTGGGATACAAACACGCGGTTACTAATCCACACTTACCGCCCGCGGTATAAAATACCTGCCGCCGCCCGTTACCTTAGCGTTGTACATATCGATGCAGAAGTGGCAGAGCGCAGCCTTGAAGAAATACTCTTTGGCACTATACTTCAGCAGGGGGCTGTCCATGGCATTAGTGCCAACCTAACGGATGGGCAAAAGGACACGGTCAGGCGCTACATAAGGGACGGCTAGCCGTGAGTCACGTCAACACAAGAAGGCGCTACAAGTCTTACCTGCTCGTAGATTTCTACCGCCTTGGGGTACTGCTCCAGCTGAGCTGCGTAGGTGGCAACCTTCAGCAGACATTTGTTGGCAGAACTGTAAGAGGAAGCGAGAAATGTAATAATGGCGGCAAGGACAAAGCCATCCGGAGGGCACTGAGCGCAGATATATGTAGGAAGGCGAGTCATCATCATTACCTGTTCGACTCCTCTCCCTTGTAGTAATCAGCCGCCTGCTCATAGTGCGCGATTGCCTGCAAAGACATGAGAGCGGTGAAAAAGACGGATGTGATGTAAACGCTACAAGAAAAAGAAAACTTATTAATTCCCTTTTTTTAATATTGGCGCGAGTCAGAATCTAATGCCGCAGTCCTGTGGATTGTGCTGTGATGAAGGTACTCACTCCGCAGCTCACTGCAATCACCCGGATGCAGATTATAAAGCTCTTTTCTTGTTTTACTACTTGTACACCATAAAATCATCCGTATTTGCGCCATAACGGTGTCTCTTCGGTCGGGGCCGGCGCGGCCTTGTGTGTTTTTGCTGAACAACTTGTATTTGTCATTACTACCATTTTGGGGTACGTTAGATTATTAACCATTATAGCCTTTAGGCCGTGGGCGGTGATAAAACACGAACTCATGTGGGATACGTAACATTAACATTGTAGCATGGGTTGCCATGGTTACAGTGACACGTGATGTGCGCACCTTAATACTTGGTTTCCTTACCCCTAAAAATCAATCATTTTATAAGGTAAATTGTTTGGGGTCTTTCTGGACTTGAATTTTCTTTTTCATTTATCACCTTTTTAGTCTTTTTAGCCCCATGAGGGCAGCTTAACACACAACTGTCTCGTGGCTCCTATAATGTTCTTTAACAGTTTTGTATTGCAGTGTATTATGTATTGCAGTGTATTATACACACATGGCAGAGTCACAGAGAGAACCTTTCCTGTATTGAAAACATTGAGGTGCGGCGGCCGTTATTGACTGCAGCATCTGAGAGGTTAAAGGGGTTGCATCAAGAGTGTCGTTCGGTGAGGTCTCAATGCGGAGACCACCACTTAGCCAGCGATAGGTGGTCCTGTGTTCCCCTCAGGCTCATAGTCAGAAGACTAAATGGTGCGGCGGTTACGCATCTGTGGTGCTGCTGCATTCAGTTCAACGGGGCTGACGGAAATATCTGAGTACAAGATCTCGGCCATCAATGGCAACTCCACTGAAGATGAATGAAGCTGCATGGTGCATGGTGCATGCGTGACCGCCGTTCCCTTCAGTCTCCTCCTCACTTGGGAACGGGGGGCTGTGTTGCAGTGAGAAGAAAAGGAAGACATGGGACCCCAGTTACCAAGATCGGCAGGAGTATGAATAAGTGATAACCCCTTCAAACAGCTGGTGTCGGAGTCATCTCTGATCCCAGCCGCTGCAGCAAAATGTCCGATGTGATCCACAGCCAGCAGCCAGTGTGGATGCAGGGAGCTCAGGCGGGCGCTGCACCATCCCTGCACGGTGCACAAGAACTTAAAGAAGACCTTCCGCATTTAGGACACGTTTGAGTTAGTGAAACCTGTAACAACTCTGGCTTTTCTTAGACCGCTGCATTTTTCCATTTTGAGGTTATTCCTCCCAATCCATTAAAAAGGTTTTTGCCATCTGGACGTTCCTTTCGCCTTGTGGACAAAGTGTATACAGACAGATAGACCAGCGACCAGAGCCCCCATAATATACTGCCCATAAGAGCAAGGAGAAAAGCGTCCCAACAAACCTTCTCAATGTCCACCAGCTCCGACTCGTAGATCTCGGCGATGGATATGTGATGCTTGGCTGCGATGGTGAATCTTCCCTGCGAGGCACAAGAACAGAGTCTGTCATATATTGTATTAGGGGGGCTAAACACAAAACACTCAGAGCTTTCTTAGGGCCGGCTCACATCTCCTTATTCGCTCCGTCAAGGGGTCCCATCACAGTAAGCTAAGAACCATGAAGATGGAACCCCGGGGTAGAGGCGGGACGGCACCGATGTCGGCATTACCGATAGGTCTCGGTTTCAGCAGTTTTACATTCTATTGCATCCTTCGGTGCCGGAAAGTAAAGTGCAGTTTACCAGGCTGTTCCTGGGGCACAGAGTGGCGCAAAAATAATAGAAACGGACACCTGAGAAAGAATCCAGTGTATTTATGTAGAGGTGTTACTACTTAGTGGGGCTCATCTGGCCCAATGACATCGGATGCCCTCCGTGGCGTATTCTCTACTAACCTCCGATACCCTTCAGCTGGTATTGCTCTCCATTCATCCGGCAAGCTCTGTTAAAGAAGATGAATCGGCCCGTCTGGTGCAAAGAGGAATGGAAGAAGGTTCTAAGGAGTGATGAATCACACTACTCCATATTCACATCACACGGCCGTACCTGGGTGTGGAGCATCCTGGGGAACGCCTTCTACCTGAGTTTTGTGCCAACAGGTAAGTATGGCGGGGGTTCTGTTACAGTCTGTGGATGTGTTACGTGGCATGGTCTCAGTCCGTTGGTTGTAGTGACAAGAACCATCAGCACGGAGGTGACCCTGACATTGTAGACAATAATGTGCTGCTGACAATGTGGGAATACTCTGGGAATGGTCGGCCATACTTCCAACAAGACAACGCGCCTCGTCACAGATCCAACGCTGGTTTATGTTGGTTTGAGGATATGGATGTTCCACGATTGGACCGGCTGCACAGAGTCCCAACCTGAACCTACTGAACATCTCTGGGACGAACTGGAACGTCGGGTCTGGAGATATGAACAGCATCCATCTTCTTCGAGAGAGAACTCATGAGATGTTTGCAGGATGAATTGAGGGAAATACCAGCTAAGTGTACCAAACGATAGTAGAAAGTATCCCACGTACAATATCCAATATCATTAGGGCTGAAGGAGGCGCCACCAAGTATAAACATATGGAAATAAATACCATTTTGATTCCTGCTCAGGTGTCCAACTAGTTTTGGTAAGATAGTATATCAAGGATGATGGACACACCAGCAAAGCCTGAGCGTATGAGGTTTATCTACCATGGGAAGCCATGTAAACATCTGGCGACTCACCATGTCGGTGTAGATCTCTACTGCCCGCAGTAGACAGTTGATGGCCTCTGCAAAACACAGATAAGTACAGTATGGCATTATCAGGTAAGTGTTGATGGCATCATTCACGTGTCACATGTAGCGTGCAGGTGATGTATGAGCATCGGTCAGGGAATGGACTGACATGTCAGCTGCTTTAAGACTGGAGTATTATGAGGCGAATACTTGATGATGATATCATCGCCATGAGCAAGAACATTCCCTCCCCATCGGCTGTCCTGCAAGCTCATGGGGCCTTCAGACGGTGACTGTCTGCATTAATGGGATACTTGCCCTACTTCTCATTAACCCTTCCTGTACAATTCCAGAAGTTTAGATGTTTTTTTCCCATTGCAGACACTTATGACATATTAACCAAATACATTCAACTGCTATATCCCACTGCTGTGTACACTGGGGGTGCCGACCCCCCAACAGCCACCAGCACTCACCTGGCTGAATGTGCAACTCCAGCAATGAGCTTTCAATTGTTAATGCTAGTAGTGCTCGTGGGGGAGCGCCTAATAACTGCCACTGCAACAAGATATTAACTCCGGTCAATGGTTTTAATATTCTAGCTGATCGGTGGAGGTGCCTTTAAGAGTGCCTTCACACAGGTCAAAAATCACAGTTGACTTTTCACAACAGAAAAACCGGCACAGAATACACAGCAAATCTGGAGAAGCCAAGTTCACGCCTGAATGGTGCAGATTTTGCAGGGGTTTCAACCCAAAGGTTGATATCTGCTGTCAAAAGGCACAGCACAAATTGACATGCAGATTCTGCACAGAATTGTGTTCCATTCCATGTAGACAAGAGTTGTTTTTTTTAATCTTGTTCACACGAGTTGCCCTGTAAATGCTGTGGATTTTCTGCAGCAAATTCCATTGTGGAAATTCCACAGCATTCACGTCCCATGTAAAGGCACCCTCCGAATGAACTTTGTGAATAGGAATCCTTGTATGGAGCTTGAATCCATCATTGTGTTTATGGAAGCAAAAAATAAACAAACAGTTTGTGTTTAAGAGGTTTTAGATGAATTAATGGTTTATCACTAAAAGTAAACGCTCTTTTAAAATAGCCGTGTTCAAATAAGGGGAGACGCTGCCGGCTGGGGTGCCGCACACACGCTACCTTCATGATGGCAATAGTAGCCCAAAGAATCACTCAAACAAATGATTACGAGCGACTGTCAGTCTGTGTAAACGCGGCGCCTGACATGGGACGGAGCGAGAAGTCACTCAGTGGTCCTTAGTCGCTTCATTTCAGCTCACTGAAACGGAACGACTAGTCAGCGACTCGGAGTCACTCCGCTTAAGCCAGTCTGCAGTGAATGGAGGCGGCCGGCTGGCAGAGATCTCCGGCGCGCTCCGCCTCCGTTAACTGATCAACTATCGCTCGTGTGAAAGCATAGGAGCAACAGACGTACAGACAACTGTCAGGCACATAAGTACCCGACAACAGGTCTGTCTAGAACCACCTTTATCGGTCCTCCTCTGACTTCTCAGTCTCCTCTTAAGCAAACCTGACTTGCTCCTCTGTAGAAGGGATTGTGTGAAGAAACGCTCCCTATGTCTCTGTGGGTGATATTAGTTGTGTTAGCAATATACATGTGTGAAGATACGGACTTCTGGTGGTCCAATGATAGAAAGTCGCCGCTGACCGCACTTCACTCCATTTTGACGGTGTTGTTATTTCGCAGGGATCATGTGACGGGGCGCGAGCGCGCTGGGAACGCTTGTCTTCATATCAAAGAAGCACAAAAGGCGCCTTGGACATCGGACGTCCTGCTTGCAGAGTCATGAAGATACAGTTACTGGCCGGCTCTGGTTCTTGGGCCCCGGGACTGGATTCATGAACCGTTGGCTTCCTCGGGACTTTGTCAGACGCGTGCGACTTCGTGCTGGACATGGCCTCCGCCCCGGCGGCTCTGTGCTGCCATAGAGCTGGTAAGGAGACCGATCACTGAAAAGACTTCTGCAAACCTCATTTCAGAGTCTGCCGAACACCGAGGCCATTACTGCGGTCGGACCAACGGCCTCCATTGGGAACTTGTCAAGCATCGCGGCCGAGTTCATAGCAGCTTATTGCTGACCGCCCACGGCTGTCCTTTTCTTGTGATCGCTCGTTTCAGTAGGAGGGAAATGCCGAGCAGGAGTCCCACAAGCCATCAGTGGCGCCCTCCAACACACGCCCATTGGTAAAGGCCCTTTAAGACCGAACGATTATTGTTCAAATGAGCAAAAGAGGATGACGATTGTTTGGTCTGAACGTGAGCCAGCGGTCCAACAATCCGAGAACCGCTCACTTTTCGTTCATCTTTTGCAGACATAATCCTTGTTGCTCGTTAGCCGGCGCTCGTCAGTCGTCTCACTAATACAGCGAATGGCTGAGCGATTTCTCTTATGAACCAACGATGTATCTGCCTGTATAAACAGACAGCAGACGCTTGTTCAAACAATAACTGTTTGGTGTAAACGGACCCCAAGCTGTAGCCCCCTGGACCCGATCCTGCTGGAGGGTCCCACCAAACCAAGGGCCCCTGTGAACTTCATAGAAGTGCTTTATGCCACTTATACAGCCTGATCCTCCTTTAAACAAGCCCACGGGCGAATAACGGCCCCGCTAGTTGTTCGCACTCGTACAGAATGTTTAGACAGGCAGATCATCGCAGATCGTCGCCGACTTCTCGCTCACAATCCTACGTACAACACTGAGCGGGGCGCGCTTCCACGTAACAAGAAGTCAGCGATGATTTGTATGCAGATGGAGCGCAAACAAAAAGTGCCCGATGGCGTCGCGATTACACTAAGGATCAGGGCGCACGTCCGTTTGTTTGGATGAATTTTGGTTGACACTCGTTACGTGTAAACGGGCCGCAGACATGACCAACATCGCAGGGGTGAGGGGTGGGAAGTTTTTCAGTCCGCTTATCTCATTACCTCCTGTTTGTCCAACTCTGAAGGAGCCGGATTACACTTTTGGTCCGAGGCTTTATCTCACATTTACAAGACACCGTGGAGGCGATCCATCCTTGTACTAAACGTACGCACTGCGCCAATCTTATCGGTCTTCAAACAACTCCAAGAGCTTCAAAGTTCACTTCTCTGATATTCTGTTGGAGGGCTTTTGTTACCCGCTGCAGGATGTTCTGTAGACCATGAACCAACATCCAACGGCAGCCATCAGATGTGACATATACTATATATATATATATATACACACACGCACACATAATGTCACGCGTCTTCAGATTATTGCCCAACGCAGGAGACCGGCAGGGAGTAAAGAATTCCAGTTGTTTCCAAGAACTGATCTAGGATGAAGGAAGTTGAGCCAATGGCCACATGCATGATAGAAGTGTAAGCGGCCAGGAGCCTCCCCGCCGGCCGGCCTCCGCTGCGGGCGCTGGACAGATTCTGGGGGTCATTTATAATTTGTTATGTTAATATAGGATTCATTGAGTTCCAAATCAATATTCCGAATATTTACCGCCCGAGTGAAGGGTAGCGCGCTGTACCCCTCCGTCCGCCCACGGCTCTCGTTTATGGTATTCCATGACTTACACACCTGATTAATTAGGGGGGAGAACTCCTATTTCACATAAAATGATGAGCAACGATGTACGGGGAAAATGGCGCAAAATACCTCAAAATCTGTGCAAAACAAGTACAGAGAGGCGTCTATAATAGCGCTGAGCACTTTACATAGAATGAAGCCCTGAACTGAAGTAAAAGTGGCACGGGACGTACAGGGCTCGTTCACACGGGTGGAGATACGCCGCGTATCCCGCACATAATACACAGGGAATTAGACCAATTGATTCCGGATGGGTTATTCACACGGACAGATTTTGCACGCAATTTTTGTTGGAGTGTAAAAATACGCAGCATGTCCTATTTGTGCGTATTCTGCACCGCAGACAAGCCAAGTGCACAGGACCGCAAACAGAAGTGGCTTTCCTGCATTTTTATTTTTTTTGCACGTGTAAATACAGCGGAATTACGCACACAAAAAAATGCAAGCGGGGCCAAAATACACAGAAATGGGCGCGTTACAGTCCGGGAATACGCTTACGCCGGTGTAAAGGAGGCCTAAGATTCCTCCACCTTCAGAGCTTTCCTACCTTGAGGGTCGGCCTTCTTAAAAGCATTTCCAGCATCCACAAAGTTGGTGGCGGCATCGTGCTTGCTCTGGACCTGCAGATGCAGCTGGGCAGCCTGGCAGAAAGCATTGCCAGCAGCTAGAAGAGAAGACAGGGCATTCAGATACACAGCAACACCTAAGGCCCCTTCACACGGCGGGCGGGCATAGGCCCATGCAAATATGGCCGCTACCAGCCAACAGTAAATCGGATTTGGTTAGCCTTAGGGCTTATTCACACATCAGTATTCAGTGAGCCAAGACCCGGAGTGGAGCGTTCAGAGACAGTGGAATGGAACGATTTGTATCTCCTCCGTATTTTGGACCCGCTGCTGGTTCTGGCTCACAGAATACTGATGTGTGAATAAGCCCCAAGTCTCCTTCCTAATATCAGGCTGTAAGATTAGCCGGCTTATAGCGGTTCCCTGCGACGCTTGGGGCGCGTTCACACAGGGGAGTTTAACGTGAACCAATTCCATTTGAGCTCCGCTTCTAAAATCCGTATCACAATCCACGCGCCGCGTCGCTTCTGATGCGGAAACACACAGAAATGATTCTCCATGTGAAATTCCCCATCCAGATTCGGCCCAATGACGGCACATTGCGCACGCGGCTCAGCGCGAAAATCAGCATCAAAAAGACGGGGATTCTGACATGAATTCGAGTGGCATTTCTTCATTGAGGATTCCCCCGTGTGAACGCGCCCCTGCACCCCTGAGAACCTCTAGGAGCGGCTAACATTGCAGCCCGATACACTGATATCAAATCCGCCATGTGAACATACGCTAAGGGTAGAGTCACATGTGCAAGAGGTTGTGCAGCAGGTCTGTCTGGATGCTATGGAGCTTCACTGCAGATTTCATCTCTTCAAATGAGGGGGGTGAGATCTGCAGGTAACACACAGATACGAGTGTGGATGAGCCCCAACATCCGCCATCACGAACATGACCCAACAAGGCGTTCTCCATCTACGTAACCTTACAATGGCGTACGATGCTATACGGCACATAGGAGTCATTCTCAGTGGGATCAATAATTCCTCGCCAGTGATTGGCTGCAGCGATTCCACGTTATGTGGACAGACACCAGCAGGGGGAGCACTGACACTTGGGGTTCTGGGTCCACGCTCCAGTCGGGGAGCAGTAAAGGGGAATCCCTGTGGCCGAACAGCACCGCATGGACCCCACTGACTATAACGCGGTCCGTGCTCTCTTGTCCAGCTTCCAGCCGCCTGCATCACTTGTTCTGGATCTCCGGCGATCCTCCGATCGGAGGTTCCAGTGCAGATGTGGATCCACTCTGATGTGTTCTGTCATTTTATAGCATTGTAAGCCAATGTAGCTGGACAACATTAACCCTTAGGAGTGGGCAACGTCTGATTGGTGGGGTCTAGGGTTAGGCCTACAAGGCCGATGAAGTCATCACTCTAGACACTTGTCCTAATTGCTATAGTTAGAATCAAGAAGCAGTCATGCCAACCCCCCTGGGCACAGTGGTGAACTCCTTCCACCGCCCTACCCTTTTTTTTTTTTTTTTTTAACTTTTTCTGGATCAACACAGCAGAAGACCACTTACCGCTCCAATTCTTCACCATCTTGAACATGTTGGCCGCTCTGGCATAGAGTTCACAAGCTTCCTCCACCTTAGACGAGCCCCTAAAAAACAAGGCAGGCAGGTGTGAGCGCCAGGACGGCATTCATATACAACGAGGGGCACCATATAGTGCCTCCATGTCATCCATAGACGGCGGCTGGCAGCGCTCCAGTCACAGATCCCTATACAAACACTCGGCGAGATGTCAGCTCATATTAAGCCTTTCTCAGTAAGAGCTGAAATGTTGCACAAGTCTTCATAAAAGGTCTTGGCACTGGAGCGCTGCCAGCCGCCGCCGCCGTCGTGCATCACGTTCAGTTGGCGCTGCGCCACCCTACATCCTGTCCAGCGCCGATTTACTTTACATAATCTTGTGTTGTCTCTGTATAACAGTATATGGTGATGGGTAACCACAAAGTGTAGCGCCACACAGACATAACCAAATGCATTACTTAGATTGCACTGTATTATAGTTCACTTCCTGCGTTCCTCGCTGGTTCGGTGTCTGCGGTCAACAAAAACCAGACAGAGGGACAGAAAAGCCAGGAAATAGAAGAACCATTACTTACCCGGTAAATGTCCCACTGCTCCAGACTTTGCTTACCTGCTACAGCGATACCGTGAGGCTGAGACATGTGACCACCGCAGCCCGGTACTGGCCTCGGCGCTGTGCGGCACGGGGCTGCTGTGCCAGTGTGATTGGGTGCATGTGTATATGGGTATGTCACCACTGGCCGGTAAGGGAAAAGCAGCGGCGCCGGAGCTGCGAGGGATGAAGCGGGCGAGTATATCAACACGTTTATAGCTTGGACAACCAACGACTTCAGCAATCTGCATCACATTAAGGGACCTTTAAGATGAGTGATGTCATCACAATCCGGTTCTTGTCACTGTGGGCCGCACACTTGGTAATTTTCCTGCTTCCAACACATCAACGTCAAGAACTGTTCCCTTACTGCCTGATATATCCCACCACTGACGGCGCCATTGTACGAAGACGATCCCCGTTATTCACGGTCTTAATGTTATGGCGGGTGTATATATCTATTCCCGTGGTTCCTGAAGCCGCGACGCTTCTCTGCTGCGAAGGCAAATGTTCCTCTCTAAAGACAGTTTCCATGACAATCCACAAAGCAAGACACGTCTGCACCGAAGGAGGCTGGAGAGAATAACTGAAGGCGCTTCCCCAAGATCTCTGCTTGCTGTCCCTGTAGAGGAACATTACTGACTACTTCCAGAGGCAGAAAACTGGTGTCCAACTGCACCGAGAGACGGCTGATACACTGTGTGCTCACATGGGTGCACATATTTATTACGTCTGTAACACACGTAATTTAACCCCTCGCAGCCTACAATGTAATACCAACATAGGAGGTGCTGATGTGTAATATGTGCATGAGGAACACGCGGGTGCGAGTGACCCGATGTGAATCAATGGGCTGTTAGTGCTGCATACACACGTAGTGCACCCAGGTAAGTGAGCCCAGCCTCTGTACTTACACCATCCTACCAGAAGTATTTAGCCCCCTCTTCCTATGGACCGGGTTGTGCCGTATTACCAGGTCCTGTCTCCTCAGCCGCGGACATGATGCACGGTTCTTGTCTGTCGTAGTGTGCGCACCGGTGACGTCATCACCAGCTCATTCGCTCGTGCGGCCGGGGGGGACCGGCAGGTCGTTGTGGAGAATCGTTCAGTTATCGTTTGTTGCTTCATGAGCCAAAGATGATATTTATGCCGGCTGAAACTGAACGACCGGTGAGCGATTCTCGTGCGGCCGCCGGCGGCTCGCGGTTCAACGGACGATTATTGTTCACTTTTGCTCTGACGATTTTTGGAACAATTTCCGCTCCGTCTAGACGCACCTTAAGACGCTGGGAGGAGTCCGCTGTAGTTTGTGACGGGAGCCGCGGGATATGTGGGTTATGTCGCTGCACACCAGCCGGCCACCATGAAGCACAATGTATCGGCCCGTCTACTATGGAGCGCCGTCAGCGGACAGTGGGGCGATGGAAGAACGTTCTGTGGAGAGATGAATCCCGCTACTCCATCTTCACACGGCCGTACCTGGGGGTGGGGGATCCTGGGGAACACCTACCTGAGTGTTGTGCCAACAGGTGAGTACGGCGGGGGTTCTGTTATGGTCAGGGATGTGTTACGTGGCATGGCCTCGGTCCGTTGGTTGTAGTGACAAGAGCCGTGACCACGGAGGTGACCCTGACAGTCTAGACAATAATGTGCGGCCGACAATGTGGGAATACTCTGGGAATGGTCGGCCATACTTACAACCAGACAACGCGCCTCGTCACACATCCAACGCTGGTTTATGTTGGTTTGAGGATATGGACACTGCTGCTATTCACTGACATGAAGCAAAGATCTTGGAAAGGGTGAGCAAATTAAAAGCCTGAGTATACAACAAATTTGCAGAACTTTTCCTCCTGGCCCAGGCCTCGGCATCGTGTGGCATCGTGTGGCATGGGGCAGCAGCAGGCGGAACAACAAGCGGCCCTCGGTCTCCATGGAACGGGATGTAAAGGTCTCGGCAAAAAGTGCGCAAACTCACCGCCAAGATTCCGGACATTTATCACCGTGACGCCTGGGTCTCCTGGTACAGCGGCGCCCGGCCAGCGAGATGTGCAGAGAACTTCAGCTGTCCTTATCCACCGGAACGGAGGCGGCTGCTGGCGGCAACATAGCGGGTGACCGGGCGCCGCTGTGTCGGGCGCCAACAGTGAGAGGACGCTGCAGCCCCTCCCCCTCAGGATCCGTCTACGGCCCAATGTCCACCTGCGTAATCCACGCGGATCACCGCCCATAGAAGTGAATGGGGCCTCCGCCATCGCAGCCGGCTGCACTCATCTCTACGGGAGCTTAGGATCCGCGCGCAAAACCCCCACCATCCGCGGCCACCGCGCACCTCACAATCATTGAGCATTTTATAGACGACCGGGCTGCACCGCCGCGGACATCAGGCCTCACCGGCTCAGTAGAAGTACTGCACAAGTACTGCAGTGTAGCATCCGAGTCACCGAACAAAAAATGGCGCCGACTAAAGTTACAGAAAAATAATGGAGATGAAAATACAGAAATTTTTCACCACAAAAAACCCTTTTAAATGGATAAAATACAAAAAAAAATGTAAAACCCGCGAGCCCCTTCAGACATCGGCGCGGTCAGCCATGGCAATACTGGGGAATTCCGTAAACTGACGTTTATAACAGCCGACGCCAGGAGCGCGAGTCTTCTTTTATCTCCCCAAAAACGTTAAGAAAAAAAAAGCGATCCAAAAGTCCCGCGAAACGCAAAATGGTGCCGGCCGCAAACAACAGGCCCGACGGCCCGCAAACAACAGGCCCGACGGCCCGCAAACAACAGGCCCGACGGCCCGCAAACAACAGGCCCGACGGCCCGCAAACAACAGGCCCGACGACCGGCAAACAACAGGCCCGACGGCCCGCAAACAACAAGAACCAACAAGTAGGCGATAGTACAGACTGCTACAAGGAGCTGCGCAGCGCTGCCGCGGTCACATGATACCCCCCCCACACACACACACGAGTAAACAGTCAGCGCTGCCGCGGTCACATGATACCCCCCCCACCCCACACACACACACACACACACACACAAAAGAGTAAACAGTCAGCGCTGCCGCGGTCACATGATACCCCCCCCCCCCACACACACACACACACAAAAGAGTAAACAGTCAGCGTTGCCCATGGCAACCAGTGAGATCCCAGCTCTGCTTTTACTACAAGAGGTTGGACACAAACAGAAGCCATCATCTGATTGGCCGATACAGACAACCAGCATCGGGTTTTTAACCAATCTCATTACACCCCCGGCACAAAGCAACCAATCATATCCCAGCTTTCACTTCCCCCCAGCAGAACGGAAAAGCAAAGCCTTTATCTGATTGGTTGCTTGGTCCAACCAATAGGATCATAAAGCGGATGGAATACATTGGCTGTAGACGGCATCGGTACCAGCGATCACATCGGGCGATCCTCCCCTGCCGTCTTATGTCACTGTGTCGCATCTACACCGCCCGACTCACCCGAAAAGCCCGGAGAAGAAGGACTGGGAAGACTTGACTTTCTTATCGGCCTCAGCCAGCAGCTGCATGGCCTCCTTCTCCTTGCCGGAGTTATCCATAGCGGCGGGGATCGGCGAGCAGGCCGAGGAGCGCGGATGGCCGGAGAACAGGCGGCGGTCGGGGCTGTAGGCAGGGAGAATCCCGGAGATGAGCTCCTGGGAGGAGGAGGAGGTTCTCTGCCCGCAGACGGCTCAGTGACGGGAACGGCTCAGCCTGCGGCGCTGACACAGCGCTACTTCCGCCCACACTGCTCACCTGACCAGTGCGACGTCACTTCCGCCCGCAACACCCGTCAGCTGACCAGCTGGTCACGTGATAGGTTTAAATTCCTCGCCGAGTGTGTGAGAGCGGCAGAATCGTAGTGCAGCCTGGAGGAGCCGGTATGTGAGCTGCCAGCTGTGCGCCCCTCACAGGCGGCGGTGGTCTCTGCTTCCTATGCCTCCCGCCGAGATTGTGGTGTGCTTGTACCGCAATCGCTCAATAAGGCAAATCTAGGGGCCTTTTAGATGGAACGATTAGCATTTTAAAAATCGTTTAGATGGGTGAAAGTGAGCGATAATTGTCAGATCTAGCCGTGAGCCGGCACCGATGTGTCTGCAATGATGTCGTTCACGTCTTGGTTGGCAGTTTTTACACCTGTGTATAATGATCATTGCTGCACTCTGTTTAAACAGCCTTCATTCACTTCTACTGGGACTGAATGATGATTGTGTGAATGAGCCAGCGATGTGTCCGCTGTATAAACCGGCTGCACGAGAGCGAATGGCTAGCGGGGATGTCACTCGCTTGTCTGATGAGCATCGGCCCATCTAAGAGGACCCTTGGGGCCCCGTTATACCGAACGGTTTCTTATTTATACAAGTGAATGATGTCAGCGGTCAGCTGGTTATACAGCGGATACATCGTTGGTGCGCTCAAATGGGAAACCATTCAGTCCGCGTATAAGTGAATGAGAAACTGAATGAGCCAATGATTGTACAACTAAAAAAAAAAACTGAATGATTTATCGTTGGCTTGTGTCTATAGTGAATGATCATTCATTTTCACTAATTTGCAGGATATTGCTCATTGAGGTCAATGAGAGCGGCGCTTACAATTACAAGTGCCGGCCACTACATGGGAGGGCAGCGTGGAGGCTTCTGCCTCTGTATTTGTGGCACTGACAGCATACGCCCGCACAGCTGATCGGGGTCCCGTGAGATGGACCCCAGCTGATCACCTATTGATGACCTATCCTGATGTCATCAATAGTATTTATGCCTGGAACGCCCCTTAAGTGAGCGCCAACCGGTGATGAGCCAGAATTCATTCACTGGTCACTTTGTTTCATTTCATCTTAAACCTCTGCTGGATGATTAGGGCCGGGTTCACACAGGACCTGCGGCCACCAATCCCGGGATTAGCCAGCCACACAGGACCTGCGGCCACCAATCCCGGGATTAGCCAGCCACACAGGACCTGCGGCAGCCACACAGGGCGGCGAATCTGTCGGCCAGGGAATCCGCTCTGCTTGTTTAATTTTTTTTTTTCCTGTTGCGGCCGCGCTCTCCTCTATGGGAGCGCCGACCACAACACAAAAGCGCGGCCGAGCCGCTCCAAAGCCTGTGGCTAAGTGCTGCGGGTTTGAAGCAGCGCTTTCCCAGCCGAAACCTCGTGGTTTTTTTTTTGCTGCGGCCAAACCGCGAGATTTCCGCCAGGATTCCGGCGTGAGAACCCAGCCTAAAGGTGTATTCCAAAATGTAAAGTTCTCCCCTGTCTACAGGGTTGGTGATAAAGGTCTCTCCGCTGATCGTGACGTGTCGTGTGTCCCCCTCTCTGAGGGGCTGTGGCCAGCACTCCATTCATCTCCTCCAGTCCCACAGATGGTGAGTGGCGCCGCACTGAGCATGCACGGCCATTGCTCTACTGTCTCCTCGCTGCAGGGGGTCCACGGGATCCTGGTTCTGGTCCTGGTGAGACCCCCACCAATCATATAGTTACCCCCGATCCTGTGGAGAGGGGATAAAGGCTGACTTACACTCAACAATTATCGCTCAAAATTCGTTCAGACGACCACATTTGAGCGATAGCCGCTGCGTGTAAATGTGTTCCCATCATGCACTCTTCGTCCATCGCTGAGTTCAGCTCAGCATAAAGGCCTTTGTCCCTGTTAGAGGGACGGCATGCTGTGTTCTCTGCAGGCGGCACTGATAGAATTGTATGCAGCCAGCAGCAGAACAAAAGCAATGTATTTAGAGAACAGACCACCCGCTGTTCTCTAAATACACACAAATGAAGCTAGTTTAGCTGATTAGCCCATTAGTACCTAATTCAAAATGATCGCTCAAAACTGCCAGTTCCTGAATTTTTAGCGCTCGTCTTTGCATTTAAATGGACTTTAAGTTATATTCTGGGATAAGCCCGTTAATTACATCCCCTCGAATAAGCGGGCAATCATTGTCTTTCAATGACCAACAACTCTGCAGGGAGGTATGCTCCTCCCACTAAATCCTGATTGGCTCCTGCCTTTTTTGCTGTCACATTTAACCCCATTGGCTCCACTGAACACTCCCTGCTGCAGCCTCTGGCTGGGCCTGGTCTTCACTCACTGCAGCGCTGACAGACCGCCTGCGCACATCTATGTGCATCCAGTACACTCAGTAACCAATGAGCTTGAGTTGGGAAGGGGCTCAGAGTTCAATTACACGCCCGCCAAAGACCCTCACACCCCCAACTCGTTAATGAATAATATCTCGGCTCCCAACTATTCCTTCAGTGACTGTGA
Organism: Eleutherodactylus coqui; assembly: GCF_035609145.1. Taxonomy (NCBI): domain Eukaryota; kingdom Metazoa; phylum Chordata; class Amphibia; order Anura; family Eleutherodactylidae; genus Eleutherodactylus; species Eleutherodactylus coqui. The sequence continues at coordinate 141,490,931 of NC_089846.1, forward strand.
AACTGTACAACAATTTGCTTAATTGTCCTGTAAAGCCGCCCTAAGCTGCCGTCACTAATTATTGCCACGCTGTATGGCAGCAGAACTAAAAAGCAACTAACCCTGCAGGAAATGTATGGCCGGTAAGGCTCACAGCTACACTAGAGCGTTCAGTTATCCTGCTGTTATGGGTGTAAGAAACCAGAAGCTGATCAGGGTCGGTACTATTGTATCTAGTCATGGGTGGAGACCTAGTGATGGGCTGTATCCACCCACAAGCTGCTGATTGGCTGGCTGCAGCAAGGTCCCTACCGGCGTGGAATGAGTTTTGGCTGGGATGGAGGTTTAGGGCTTATTTACATGAGCGTATATCAGTCGGGTTTTCACGCCCGGCCGATATATGCTTCCATCTAAGCAGACCCCCCTCACCGACTCTCTGCTTCTCTCCTCCAGTCCTGTGTTTGCAATTGGAGGGGCGATATGGGGCAGAGCTAAGCTCCGCCCTCTTCCACCCACTCCCATTGCAAACCGCTCAAAAGGGAAGAGAGAGACAGAGTCGGGGAGGGAAGGGGGCTGCTTAGATGGAAGCGTGTGCCGGCCGATATACGCTCGTGTAAATAATCCCTCAGGGTAGTTTCAGTGTTAGGCTTACATGAATAGCTGTAAACATTTCCATTTGAGTGCGGGGCCGCATTACCATGGAAGCGTGTACAGCTAATGATGTAAGCCTAACCCTAACCCTCCATCCCAGCCAATACCCACTCCATGCTGCTAGGACCTTGATGCCCATGTTACCTCATCTCACCTCTAGCCTCTGAGTGTACTATGGTGTGTGATTCAGAAGAAGCCCAATGTCTATATACTTTAGGGCTCTTTCACACAGACCCGAACCGCTGCCGAAACTCGCATGAATGGGAGAAAGTCATAGCTAAATCTCCTGTTTTCTCGCCTGTTCACATGCTGCAGCCTGGAATTACGTGGGCTGGGGGGAAAGACCTTAGCGCTGCCAAGGTCTCTCTCCCTCCCCTTGCCGACTGTTAGCGTCAGTAATGGCTCTCATAGAAGCCTATGGGAGCTGACGGCAAGGGGAGGGACTCTAGCAGCACTTGTCATGCTAAATTCCCTCCCCAGCCTATGGGACCTGCTGGCAAGAGGAGGGACTTTAGCAGCGCGAGCCGCTGCTAAACTCCCTCCCCCTTCCTTTTTCTCACGGCTCTCATAGGAGTCTATGTGAACGGCTGTCATAGGCCACCTGCAGACCGGCGGAAATTCCGCGGCGGGACTTCGCCCCTGGAAGCCTGCATAGGATTGCGTTAACAAATCCTAGAGGAGCATGCATGGCCTTATAAGGCTCCTCACTTATATTCTAGCTGATCTCCTTAAGGAGAATCCTAGCACACTTTGCTTGCTAATTCCTTCCCATTGTACTTCTGGCTGGATCGCCCCCTGTTGTACTACAATCATACAGTTTGAGGTATATATCCACAGTAAATGACGTTAAAATGGTTATATTGAAGTCTAAAGTTCCTAATTTTATGATCTTGTCAGTGTTCAACCGTTGGACCCTGTAGGTCCCAAAAAGTTAGTTCAGGCGTTGGCCGTGTGAATGCAGTGGTGGATGTGCAGCTCTGTTTCATTTCAATTACTGCATTGGAAATTGTTGTGTGATCGCTCGGCAATCTCTGGCACTGCCATTGAAATAAATGGAGGCGCTATGGTGCCCATGTGCGTTCTCCACTCCCTTCATGTGGAGATGTTGTGATCCCTATTCTGGAGATCGGTGGGAGTCGCAGTGGCTGAACCCTCACTGATCATAAAGCTACCTCCTGGAAAGGGGATAACTTTAGACTTTGGTACAACCCCTTTAATGGATGGCCGAGCTCCGTCCTGACTAACGGGTTCTTGTAATTCTTTTTGATTTTAATAAGTTTCCAAGCTCCGCCATCTATCGCTAGTTATGGAGACCAATGTTTCTGTGTGTCTGGCTATTAAGGACTCTGTCTTCTTCTCTTGGGACATCGGTGGTGATACCAGCCACTAGATCTCTAACGACGTAATTCTTGAGACCTTTTTAATTTAAGCTTTCTCACTTCTTTATCTAGGGGGAAAAAATCCATTCTAAAAGATGGCATCTGTCTTATGTACCACAGCCCGAAGAAAGAGAGACAAAGTCCCTAGTCTTGAGCTGACCTCATCCAGTTTGTCTGTGGAGCACTGCAAGTCGAAGGTGTGGAATTACTACACCAAGCTGGGAGATGCCAACGTGGAATGTAAATTCTGCAGGAAACAGCTTTCGTTCCATAATAGCACTACATCTATGAGGGAGCACCTTGCGGTACGACATAGTCTCCGTAGTATCGGAATTTCTCAAACTAAGGAACAGCCAGAGCTTGATTACCATGAACAAGACGGGGCAGTTAAGAGGTTACGACAAGCGGTGCCCCTAAACAGCTTGTGCCTGTCAGAATCGCGGCCACAAATGATTGCCAACCTGATATTGGAGATGATCTACAGGGACCTTCATCCTCTTTCGGTAGTAGAAGATAAGGGCTTTGGACTCCTCCTTGGCTACTTGGAACCAAATGTTGACCTTCCTACCTCAACACAACTAGCTGATATCTTGTGGCACAAGTACACTGCCGTTAAGCAGAAACTCAAGTGTTGTCTTCAGTCTGCCCACTCTGTGGTCCTTTCCATTGAAAGCTGGCATGACCAGTCAAAAAAGACTTATCTCAGCATCACTGCAAATGTTATTGACAATGACTGGAGGCTATGTAGGTATTTGCTGGAGTCGCAGCTTCTTCTCCAAAACCAGGCAGATGACAACCTGGCAGAACGTTTGTATTCAGCTCTGACGGAGTTTGGGCTATCTAGTAACCTTGTGTCATGTGTTGTTCATAATCAATGGGCATCGTTGAGCGCTCATGGCCAGACTTGCAAAGACACTTATGGGTGGACCAGTCTCTGCTGCACTTCCCATGTCCTACAGCTTTGTGTACAAGCAGGGCTGGAGGTCCAGGAAGTCAAAGAAGCATTGGGTGCAGCTAGAGACCTGGTAAGTTTCTTCCAAGAAGACTTCAATGCCAAGCTGGAAGCCATGAACAAGCCCAGACTGGTCATGGATACGGAACGATGCTGGATTAGCACTCTAGAAATGTGTCAGAATTTGTTAGACGTTAAGTGGGCAGTCCTTTCAATTTTGGAAGAACAAGGTGCTAAGAACTTGTCCGAGCAGCACTGGACGTTGCTGCAAGACTTGGTGCCCATGTTGAAGACTATATGGCTTGCAACGGCATTCCTACAGGAAGAACATAATATCTCCACTTCATCTTTGATGCCCTGTGTGCATGGTATCTTTATGACTGTCAAGCAAACCTTCGAAGATGACAACAGTAGTATTAAAGCTGCTGCCTGCCAAATACGCTCAGAGATCGTACGATATTGGGATATACTAGATGAAGAGAAACTAATAACTAACCCTTCTGCAATTGCCTCTTTTTTGGACCCTCGCTTCAAAGAGTTGAGGTTCCTCAAACCACTGGCCAGGGCTGAAGTGCACACCATAGTGAAAAATATGCTGTCACAGATGCCTGAGACATGTTGTTCTCATCACTCCTGGATCCCAAGCAGTTGTGCCATGGACATTGGTACAGACATGGCTCCGTTGCCTGGTCAGAAGGTTAAACCAGCTGTTGGGTCTGAAAACGTGTATGATCTTTTACTTGGAAGAGATCCAACTGAGAGCATGCCCGAAGCTCACCAGCAGCTGGAGAACTACATAGTGGAACCTGTCTGCAAACGTACCACAGACCCTCTAGCATGGTGGAACAATAATAGTCACCGTTTCCCAACGTTGGCCCGGTTAGCCCGGAAATATCTTGTTATACCGGCCACTGCTGTAAAGCCAGAACATGCTTTCAGCACAGCAGCGGACCCACTAGAGATCCGTCGTGCTGCTCTGGAATCCAAGTACATCAACCAGATACTCTTCCTGCACCAGAATAAGGACTTTGTAGACTTCAACATGAAACCAAATGTCTGAGGGTCACTCGCTCATGTCGGAGAAGTAAACTGTTACGGATCTTAAGAACCCATCAATGGCCACCTTTACTATAACCATCCTAAGGGACCTATCACACAAGACTGAATGTCCTGCGGGATATGCGGCCCCAAAACCCACACTGCCAATGTGCAGAATTAAAGATGACCAAATCCTGCTGGCAAATTGGTATCACAATCCACAGTTAACAGTGCGGCATTTGGGGACTATGCATTCTGCAATGCTGTGAGGTCCCGTTTACTGCTGGACAGTAGAAAAAGGTGTGTTTCTCTCCCCCCCCCCCCCCCCTTCCTCTGCTCCTTCCCATGACAGATCTTTAGGGCCTACAGAAGTGAGATCCAAATCGGTTCCAAGTGTAGCAGATGTCCATAACAACCAATCACATTCTAGTCCTCCTTCTCTTAAGGTGGGATCTGAATGGTTGCTATGGACAACTGCTTTACTTTTCCCTTGCACCAGCTTTAGTAACTTCTTCCCCAATGCCTCTACTTGGTCGAGCTGCGTAGTATCTGTACAGTTACTGCACTTGCACTTTTCAATACGATTGTGTGTTTTGGGTTTTTTTTTGTAGTGAAATTTTAAAAAGTGCCGCCCCCCCCCCCCCCCCCCCCAATAATTTATGGTAAAGTGTTGCACTTAATTTAAATGGTATTTTGTAATAAAACGTTTTTGCTACTACAGACTGACTGAGTACAATATTAGCTGGATAAGTAAATGGAAGCATTTACCCTAAACTTAAAACCACTGGTGGGCTGGGATCGCACAGGACTCTGTAGCCAGCAGCGGACGGCGGACGCCCCGTTACTGAAACAAACCTCACAAGTACTGAAATGAGAGCGGCTGGGGGAACGCTTGGTGTGATTGTAAACTGCAGCCGATTGGCTTACTGTAGGAGAATACAAGGACTGTATCTGTAATGCTTCACTGAGTAAAACCAGACGGTGACACGCCTCTATCTGAAGTCTGTTTACTTTTGACAGAATTAAACCCTCTCTAATGGTCTGTCTGATTATGGTGACAGACCTCTTACCTGAGATGCTTTACACAGACTCAGCGAGGCATATAGGCACAGTGGAGAGGAGCTGACCCATAGACTTCTACAGGAGTGTGGCTATGCTCTGACATGTGGGGAGCAGGGGCCGTTGCTTATGGTGAATTCTGTTATTTATTTATATATATATATATATATATATCTCTCCCACCACCCAATAATTCCATAGAGGTAGCGGTTGAGTAAAAGAGCTAAAACTTGGGCCTGAATGACAATGGAGGATCTAAGGACACTGCTAGGCTGCCTATCAATGTTTTAGTAAAAAATGACACCCAACAACCCTCCTCCATGTTTCACTGGTGACCCAGCTTCATCAGGGAGTTGTTGCCCTATACCTCGGTCAGCCGTGAAACCTGTTTAGGTTGGGATTGAGTGGCAGCATGGCTATATCCCTAGAATGTCCAGTGTGTACAGCAAGGCCCGAGTTCTAGTTCTTCCACTCAACTGCATTCCTAGCTGATCTATAATGAATTTTGTAGGGGGAGAAGACGTGTCTGTGTGTCTTTTCCCCCCCCCCCCTCCCCCCCCCCGTCTTTTCCTTTTGTGTCGCATCACTCAACTTTCCTGGAAACCTTGAATTCAATGTAAGCTGGGCTGCTGCAATGTTTCCAGAGCTGCTTCACTGACAGCAGTTGATTGGCAGGGATCCAGTTGATCAACATTTGATGACCAATCCTGAGGATAGATCAATAGTAAAAGTGTTGGCGAAATCCTTTAACCCTTTCCAATCCAATTTGGATCCTGGTTTTCCTAGGGGGCTTACTATTTCTGCCATTATACAATGGTGCCATCTGCTGGCTAAAGCCAGTACTGCATGAGAAGTCACAACAGTTTTATTGTCTATCAATCCAATAAATTCTTTAAAGCTGAGAAAAACACAAGTTACAGAAAACTAGAAAGCTTAAAAGGGTTGTCTCGCGGCAGCAAGTGGGGTTATACACTTCTGTATGGCCATATTAATGCACTTTGTAATGTACATCGTGCATTAAATATGAGCCATACAGAAGTTACACTTACCCCCTCTGGTGCTGGCGTCCCCGTCTCCATGGCGCCGACTAAAGCTGCCTTCTCCTTCCATTAGGCGCGCTTGCACTGTCCGGTCTTCTGCTCTGTTGAATGGAGCCGCTCCGGCGTGCTCGCGCCGCACATGTCTTCTGCGCATGCGCAGACCAGCTCTCCGGCGCGAGCACGCCGGAGCGGCCCCATTCAACAGAGCAGAAGACCAGACAGCGCAAGCGCGCCTAATGGAAGGAGAAGGCAGCTTTAGTCAGCGCCATGGAGACGGGAGCGCCAGCACCGGAGGGGGTAAGTGAATAACTTCTGTATGGCTCATATTTAATGCACGATGTATATTACAAAGTGCCTTAATATGGCCATACAGAAGTGTATAGACCCACTTGCTGCCGCGGGACAACCCCTTTAACATTAAGAAAAACTGCAAATTGGTTCTCCAGTCTGCAGGCAGTAGACTGGAGGACATGTTCAGGGTGATGGGGTTCCTTGTAAGGGTACATGCACATGGATGGGTCTGCCATTCAATTTTTGGGTGTATTCATGTGGGGTTTTCCTAAATTTTTTTTCCCTTTTGTATGAAACCCCTATGGCGCTAGAAGGAGCAGATGTTGAAGCTGTCATCTTCAGCTAGTGCATGGCATAGCTGAAGATGGAGTTCCAGCTGTGCCTGCACTGTTCTCTCTAGTGCAGACACAGCAGCTTTCATAGCACGATATATTAAATGTCTGCCTTATTACATTATATAGTATCCCCTCTTATGTTTATGGGTCATGCCACTGTGTCCCCCCGTTACAGGCAGCTCCTCCACACAGCAGGCCGGTCCCTGCTAGGGTCTCAATGTATGTGACAACCACCCAATGCACTATGTCAAAGTGTGTTCAATGTGTCACAACCTGATGCACGGAGACCCTCACAGTCCATGGGGTCTGGCCGGAAATGGGTGCCCTGTGAGGAGGAGAAGCTGCCTGTGAGGGGTCGTGTCCACAACGGTGTCTTTACCGCATATTGGGCGTTGCGCAGCTGTGTGCCAGGCGGTGAATGGAGGACTTCCATTGATCTGTGCCCAGCGCTGTGTAGATACTGCGTGGCTTATGGCTAGGGGATAACGCTATAAGGTGCCCCAACCCTCTGCAGCTCTTCCTGCCTGGACACAGCCTTTATATCCGCTCTGGCCTGGTTCCATCTATACAGCCACATCGAAGAATTATAAAACATATTACATGCAATAAAGAGAAATTTTTGTTAACAATGTTGCAAATCGGTTATGCTGCTTAGTAACTTATCTGACTTTGTCACTGACTACTTCCATAACTCAGAATCTCCTCCATTGCGCCCCCTATGTCAGTAGTGTGGTACCATACTTGCAGTTGCTACTGAAATGCCTCTGTCTTAAACCGCATGGCTTCTCCAAAGGGTTGTGTGAGATTGCCTTTACATTCGTGTCGTCCCTTCAATAGCCGGCTGCTGTCTGTATTGATTCGTAGATCAGGGCCCGTTCCCTCTCTTCTTGCAGTCGATGCTTCTTCATATGAGCGTTTCGGCTCTTCACTTTGTCAAACACCCTAAGAGAGAAATGAGTTTTTAGCAGTTGCTTATGTGTGTAAAGACTGCAGTATTACGGGCCGGCCTCAGACATCCCCACTGGCTATAAAACTGCTTATTACAGCCGCTTCCGTCATCGTCTGCTTTTTGACGTTTGCTGGGAAACAGTGCCGGTAAGAGACCCCACAGCAGCCGGACCCCTGGATCCAGGAGAGCCTGGAGTGACCGAGTCCTCTCTCCCAGCGACGCAGTACTGCTGCTGTCTACACATCGGGGTTCTGTTTAATCTCCCTTGTCACGAGGCGATCCATGAGGCCGCTTTCAGATGGGTATGTTTTTTTACTCTACATTTGGGCCATGCTTTAAGGCCTCATGAGGAGCTCATCGAAGACTATGAAGGCACGGTGCCGTATTTTACCACCGCACTCTGTTTGTGCCTTTAATGGTTTCAGTTTTTTTTCCCCGTCGCCTTCCTAGGGTGATGGCATTTTCTTTTTTTCCGTCGTCAGCCGTGTGTAAGGGCTTGTTTTCTGCGGGACAAGTTGTAAATCTAATGGTATCATCTTGGTGTGTGTATATATATATATAATGCACGTGGATAAGTTTGGATTATTGCAGGTGGATTTGGGGAAAAAAATTCTGCCCTTTTTAGATCTAATTTTTTACAGTCTTGATCACGGTGAATGTAATATTTTGTGTCCGTCTGATTCTGGTAATAAGTTTATAAAGGTTTTATTTTATGTTTTGCCGTTTTTGTACTTCCTGTAAAGTCTTTCTCCTCTCATTAATTGCACAGCTGAAGATCTGAAGATGGTGGGTAAAACTACTGGCAGGCGCCCACTAAGCAGAAATGTGTTAGCTGCTCCTCCTTCTAAAAAGAAGCTGTTTGAGGAAAGTAGATCTGCAAGGGTCACACTAGTTCCAGTTTGTAAAGAGCAGATGAACTGCGGAGGCACAAAGTGAAGGCAAACCGATGTCTTCATTGTGGTGGAAGGCCGACACCATCTTAGGTAGGAAGGGACAGGATGTAGGACCACCTTGGCCTGATAGTAAATGGAGGCTTGGCTGTCAAACCCAGCAAATCTGGTTGACCGCTACCAAGGCCACCTTGCAGGCCAACATCCCTTTAAAGAGCTGCAACTTCACTTAATGGCTCAAAGGGATGAGATTGTGACCCCTCCAGTACGAGATTAAGGTCCCAAGGAAGGTCGGGCGACTGGTATGTAGGAATGGCGTAAGCAACCCCGTGTACAAAAGCACAAACTACCATCTTTAAAGCCAGTGGACATTGGAAAAATATGGATAGTGTGGATACCTGGCCCTTTAAGGAACTAGGGCTCAGTCCCATATCCAGACCCCTCCTGTAGGAAGGACAGAGCTGAGATAAAGAGAAACGCATAGGATGAAAATTGCATTGGTCACACCTTCAAAATAATTTTTTTCCAAACACCATGATAAACCCCACAGGAGGCGGGTGTCCTTCATCGCTGATTGAATAACCGCTTCTGCAAATACACGGTCTCTCAGGACTGCCTTCAGGCGCCATGCCATCAAACAAAGCGTAGACAATGTCAGGGGGAAGAGGGGTCGCTGTAAGGGGTCCCTTTCTGTGGAGGAAGTTGGCTATCGAATTGTCCACTCCCGGTATATGGCCTGTCGAGAGTGCTGGAAAGTGATCTTCAGTCCAAGTAAAAAATCTTTGCTGCTTCCTCCATGACTTTGCTGCGAGTCCTGCCTTGATTTATGTATGCGACAGCCGTTGCGTTGTTGGTTTGGATGCAGACTGGTAATCCTGTCCGCTGGAGTGTGAAGTGATGCAGGGACAGGAGAATGGCCCAAAGATCCAACACATTTATTGGAAGTGTGGCCTCCTTTCTGGTCCAAGTGTCTTGCACCGAGAGATTCTTCAGAGTACCCACCAGGCGTATAGGCTGCCATCTGTCGTCAATACTTACCTTTAGAGGGTCAGAAAGGAGAATCCCAGATGAATGTGTGGGGACTCCAGCCACCAACGAAGGGAGTGCTGAAGCTACAGAGGTATTATGATCTTTCTATTGCGAGAGTAACCAGACTTGTCCAACTTTAAGAGAATGTTCCACTGGAGAGGCCAAGCTTGAAATTGGCCAAACAGAATTGCCCTGAAGGAGGAGCCCATCAGTCCCAGCACTCTCACACAGTGCCGAATTGTCACAGGATTCAGAGTTTGTAGAGCGCATATTTGTTTCTGGAGAAGCAGTTTTGGTTTGGTTAATAGTACACAGGCTTAAGCAGTGTTGGAGAGACCCAGAAAATCTAGACATTGCGACTGAGTGAAGACTTGGGGTGGTTGATGATCCTACTGAACCTGGACAGGGTGTCCAGATTGATATGGAGACTCTCCAGGTTGGCAGGTCAGGACTTTTACCAAGATGTCATCGAGATAGGCTACTATCTTGGAATGAAGAATAGCCATCACAGACACTAGAACTTTCGTGAAGACTCACAGGGCCAACCCGACTAGAAGGGTCGTCCATTGATCGTGATTCAATGGCAAAGCAGAGAGATCGCTAATGTGCTGGGCAGATGGGTACATGAAGATTCTTGATTTTAATGGATGACAGAAACTCCTGTGGTTCCATGGATGCAATCACAGATCTCAATGACTCCATGCAGAAATGTCTGACCTTAACTTAGTGATTCAACCTCTTGCCAGGAAAATCCTGAGTGTATAATTATTTAGATTCAATTTCATTTTAACTCCTTCAGTCAGGTATATACTGAGTGTGCAAATACTTCAGACATGACTTTTGGACCATCATTGTTCTGGACAGAGAGCTAAGGTAAAGTCCTGTCTGGGAGGAGGTATTTATTGGGGTCTGCACATAAGAAGAACCAACATGTTCAGTGTGTATTTTGAGATATCTTGTCTTGGGTAGAGTCAAAGTGGCTTTGGAGATATCATCAAGCCTGGTTCCAAAAAGTCTTTAACCAGCATAAGAAGGTCCTATTAAGAACTTCTTGAAAATGGCATCTGCGCCCCACGATTTTAGCCACAGGGTCTGGCGTGTGGCTATGGAAGCAGCCGATACACGAGCTGGCCATACCTAGGAAATATCTTCGCATATAAACCTCCCTGCCTTGGCTATCTGATATGCCATGTCTGCTAATTCTTCCAGAGCAGATCTAGAAAGAATACCTCAGCATAGTTGCTTAGCCTATTCAGTAGAGGTTCTGCTGAACCAAGTCGAGGTGAACAATGACGTAAATGGAGCAGAGGTAATGGCTGAACCATTTGGATTAATCTTTAAAAATTCCTGGAGAACAGGAATAGTCCCAGAAGATTGGAGAAGAGCAAATGTTGTCTCCATCTTCAAAAAAGGGAAGAAAGTGGATCCAAGAAACTACAGGCCTGTGAGCCTGACTTCTATACCGGGAAAAATCTTTGAACAAATTATTAAACAGCATGTATGCAAGTACTTGGGTGAGAATGGAGTAATTAACCAGAGCCAGCATGGGTTTGTAACAAAGTCATGCCAGACTAATCTAATGTCCCTCTATGATGGTATCACTGACTGGGTTGATCAGGGAAATGCGGTGGATATAGTATATCTTGACTTTAGTAAAGTGTTTGACAAAATGTCTCATACCATCCTTATTGAAACAAATGACCAAATATGGAATCGGAAAGGCGGGCCCCTGTCAACGGGTGAATTTTCATTGTTTTTCCCGCAGCGATAATCATAGCGATTCTCCGCTCGCGGACGGCAAATCGCAGCATGCTGCGAATTGCCGTGATTCTCCGCGGTGAGCCTGTCTGCCGGCTCCTGCTCCCAGGCGCCGGCGGCTCCCGCAGCAGAGAGCCACCGCAGGATTTCGCAATGCTCATGGACAGGCAGCCGTAGGTGGATTAACAACTGGCTGAGTGATCGTACTCAAAGAGTGGTCATAAATGGCTGCACATCAAAGTGGAAGAATGTATCAAGTGGGGACCACAAGGCTCTGTCCTGGGCCCAGTGTTGGTCAACATTGTTATAAATGATCTGGAGGAGGGAATTGATGGGAAACTGATCAAATGTGCCGACGACACAAAGCTAGGAGGGATAGCTAACACTAGGGAAGAGAGAGAGGATTCAAAAAGATCTAGAAAAATTTGCACAGTGGGTGGCGACTAAAAGAATGGTATCTAACAAGAAGAAATGCAAAGTCCTACATCTGGGCAAGAGAAATGAAGAAAGCACATACAGAATGGGAGGAATTGGGCTAAGCAGCACATGTGAAAAAGACTTGGGTATACTAATAGATCATAGACTGAACATGAGTCAACAGTGTGATGCAGCAGCCAAAAAGGCAAACACAATTCTGGGATGTACTAAGAGAAGCATAGAGTCTAGATCACATGAGGTCATTATCCCCCTCTACTCTTCCTTAGTCAGACCTCATCTGGAATACTGGGTCCAGTTCTGGGCACCCCACTTTAAAAAAGACATCAACGGGGGGCGTGGCTAGCCAGCAGCGGGAGCACACGCTGAATCCAGAGCTCCTGGCAGCAGCATCACGCCGGCGGCTTTCTCGCTCGTCCAAGGGCCCCCACGGAGCCGAAAACACCACCGCTGACACCTCCGGCCCTAGACCAACAAAAAGAGACCTTCCGCGGGTCTCTAGCCGGAACCGCGATTTTGCGGCCTACACTTCCGGCCGCATCCCCGGACTAAATTTCTGGACGCGGCCGACCGGAAGTGAGGGCCGGCCGCGGAAGACAGCACCAAACCCCTGCTAGAGAGCAGCAGGACCGGGGGAACAGCTGCAGAGACCCAGAACACGTCGGGGAACGGGCAGAAGAGGCAGGAGAGAAGGCGGCAGACTCCTAAAAGTAAGTGCTGCCCAGTGCAGACCCCTGGAAGCCTGCACCAATCCTGTGCTGGGGAGCAGAGAGATAAAGTGAGCCCTGTAGCTCAAGCAAACAGAGGAGATACCCCAGGAGTCTGCCCCCAGAACCCCCCCCCCCCCTTCTCTGAAGTGAAGCAGCCTGCAAGAGGCCCAGAGCCAGCACAGCATAAAGTCTGCCTGCACACCTCCCCTGCAGCCCCAGACCTGCAGCACCAGCCACTCATAAAATCTGCACCCTGAACCTGCAGAAGCTAACCACACAACAATTGCTATAAAAGGCATCCTACAAACGGCCACAAACGCAAGCATATATTTAAGAATATTCACAAAAGACTTCCGATGACCTGCAACCCCCCCACAGGAAAAGGGTCATACGCAGTTAGTGGAATGACTACGGCCTACCCATGAGCTGCGCTCTGACCCCGTCCCTCTCTTCAGAACAGAAGCAACTTTTAACACCAAACTAGAAGACCTCACAATCAAACATCTATAATGTACATTACCAGAACTGTTCTCGGGCAACCAATATACCCCATTAACGCAGATGGAGCAATCACCCCACAACTCCGAAAACGGAGACATCCCAAGCACCGGCCAGAACATCGACCCACCAAGTATGCACCAAGCTTCTGATATCTCTTCCTCAGACTCGAAGCTCCTTACACACATCAAGAAACTGTTCCGAGAGGAGCTACAGGCAGCGGTGCACGACATATCCAGACAAATTAACGATCTAGGCCAGCGAACCAACGATCTTGAACACAAAACGGACGACATCATAGACGCGCTGGACCATGAAAGAGCGAGATGGGATGACTGTGCTGAAAGAGTAGAAGCGCTTGAACTAAAATGTGAGGACCTCGAAAACCGGAGTAGGAGAGCTAACATACGCATCCGAGGCCTTCCAGAGTCTATCATCAACCTGAAAGAGGCCGCTACGAATCTGTTCTCCGCTCTCCTCCCCCAAGTAGCGCAGGAATCCCTACGGATAGACAGAATACATCGTGCCCTCTCAAGACCGACCAATACTGACCTACCAAGAGATACTATCCTGAAGCTCCATTACTCAGAGATGAGAGATCAACTCCTAACGGCTGCACGCAACCTAGACTCGCTGCCGGGGGTCCCCACCTCAGTCCAAATGTTTGCAGACATTGCTCCGTCCACTCTTGCAAAAAGAAGAGCTTTGAGGCCCATAACCCTAGCCCTGCAGCAAGCGAATATAAGATACCGCTGGAACTTTCCATTTGCCTTGTTGGTCCGCATCAACCAAAGGTCGTACTCAATAAGAAACTTGGAAGAAGGAAAACGCATCTTAGAGGAGGAACACATCCCCTATGTGAGCGAACCGAGCAGATCCCCTAGACAACAACGACCAACGCGTTCCTGGACAACAGCGGGAAATCCACGCCGCAGAATGAACATCAACGAAAACCGAACCCAGAGCGCCTGATTCAGATATGTATCATTTAACTAGTAGTGCTTGTTGGCCCCGACGGGGCTGGCCCCCCCCCAGGCCCTCCACAGGGGGGCGTGGGGTGGCTCAGCTACCACATGACTACTCCCCAACATCCACTAGACACTACCTACTGAAAAGGGACCTTCCCTGTGATACACATGGACAAACGAAGGTGGACTTGAGCGATGCCAATAGACAAAGGCACTACACCCACGGCGAGACCTGGCAACCCACCTACAACCCATGAGTGGCTTGTCCGCCTGGGGCCCCCGCATTCTATAAAATATACATAATTGACCCCCTCCCCCCCCGTAACGGGTTGAGGAGACGTAAGCTTAACACCAACACAGGTGGTGTGCGGGCCCCACGTGGATAGGCACAAGGAAACTTAAAAACTGTTTCCTCCGGAGTCAAAAGGTCAAAATGACCTGGTAAACCAGATTGAATTGTTTCTGTTAAATGTTATGATAAATTTTCGCATTGGGACGGGGCGGAGAAACTTGACGCCCAATCCTCACCAGACTTTGAGTGTCCCCTTTTGATGTTCTTAAGGGAACACTCAGTTTGGGATTTCTTGGGTTCCGAAAGAGACCCAAACCCGTTCGAAACCTTGATATTTGTTTTAACTGTTATTTCTACAATGCTATTGTATGTACTGAAAGGTAATTCCACACACCACCTGCCTAACGACTACCACCACATTACTACCCAAAAACACCAGATACACTCTAGAAACACTCAGCCTCCTCCTACCTCCCCAACAGGGCCACACCCCAGAAATATTCAGCCTTCTCCTACCGCCCCAACATGGCTACCATAATCTCACACAACGTTAAGGGATTCAAGAGAAGGAAGGCATTTACACAATACCTTAAAGTCAAACCCGACATCATTTGCCTTCAAGAAACCCATTTTTCCACCACCTCTGCCCCTAGCTACCTACACCCACAATACACCAGAGTCTTCTCGTCGGTTGCATCCAAAAAACACCAAGGAGTTACAACTCTCCTACATAATTCCTTCCCCCTCGTAATAGACAAAACAGAAATAGACTCACAAGGGAGATATGTCATACTACACGGTAAGCTCAGGGAACATAAATTAGTAATAGTAAATTCATACGCCCCCGTGAACAATCCTTGCAAACTATTTACTCAAATCGCCAGAAAACTAAGAGAGATACCGAAAGCTTCTATATATTGGATGGGAGACTTCAACATGGCCCTCTCCCCGGCCCTAGACCGTTCCTCCCAAAGTCCAGACAAATTAAGCCCTTCACAAAGAATTTCAATAAACAATACACTGAAAGACTTAGCAATAGCAGACTGTTGGAGGGAGATGCACGGCACGAGCAGAGGCTACACCTTTTTCTCGGCCCCGCACAAAACATACTCGCGCATCGATTGGGCCCTGGTATCGACCCATATACTCCCCATACTTGCCCAGGCTAGACACATCCCATGCGCCTGGTCAGATCATGACATAGTCCTCACCCAATTTATAAATACTACCCCGCAGCCTCTACCAAGAAAATGGAGACTCAATGAGTCCATACTGAAAGACCCCATAACGTTGGCACAAACAACAGAGCAACTGACGGAATTCCTAGCAACAAACGACAATAATACGTCCGAACCTGTCTGGGTATGGCTGGCTCATAAAGCCTTCATGAGAGGCCAAATTTCCAGAATTTCTGCTACCAAAAAGAAGGAAAAAACACAAGCTCTACAAGCACTAGAAAGACGCCTCGCCCTGCTAGAAATAAAAAACCAGCAACGCCCTAGTATAGCCCTGACGAAAAACATCCGAGATACCAAACTACAAATCGACCTTCTATATACAAACCAGGCAGAAAAGGCCCTCCAATGGACTCAATCAGTGTACTTCAAACTGGCCAATAAACCTGACAAACTACTGGCATCACGCCTTAGAGCGAAAGAAAAAATTAACATAGTCCACTCCATTAGAACACAAAATGGATCATGCTCAGCGGACCCCGATAAAATTGCTAACACGTTCCTTGACTTTTACAACAAATTATATACATATAAACCCCAAAAATCGCCTTCTGCCCCCCAAGAGTTTCTAAATAATCTAATGCTCCCACAGCTCTCAGATCACCAAAATGACCACCTCAACCAACACATCTCGGTAGAAGAAGTGGAAGAGACTATCAAACTACTGAAACCAGGTAAGGCCCCAGGCCCAGATGGCCTTACCGCCTTGTACTATAAAAAATTTAGCACCGTCCTCTCACAGCCCCTAACGCGCTTCTATAATGACATTCTATTAGGAAAAACTGTTCCAGACGAATTCCTTAAAGCCCATATAACTGTCATCCCCAAACCTAATAAAGACCATACCTCCCCAAAAAACTACAGACCAATTTCACTATTAAATATAGACTATAAGATCCTGACCAGCATATTAGCGAAACGACTAAACACATTTCTCCCCTCACTGATCCACAAAGATCAAGTAGGCTTTATTCCTTCCCGTCAGGCATCAGACAACATTAGAAAAGTCCTTAACCTCATACACATATCAAACACTAATAAAACACCACAACTAACCCTATCCCTAGACATCGAAAAAGCTTTTGATAGCTTATCCTGGGATTACCTATTCGCTGTCCTTAAAAAAGCAGGTATCCAAGGGAACTTCATTACGGCACTACACGCCCTATACTCAACCCCCTCCGCGGAATTAAAACTTCCCACCTCAACAGTAAATAAAATATTAGTTCAGAGGGGAACCAGACAGGGATGCCCCTTATCCCCAGCCCTCTTCGCTCTAGCGATGGAACCCCTTGCACAAATTATTAGAAATAACCCAAACATAACGGGGGTGACTGCAGGAAGCAAAGAATATAAAGTTAGCCTATTCGCGGACGATATCCTGCTCACTTTAACTAAACCCCTCACCTCACTACCAAACTTAATGAAAGTCTTAGACACCTTTGCTGAAGTCTCAGGACTGATAGTGAATATGGGCAAAACGGAAGCCTTATTCCACAATATCCCCTCACACTCACAAAAGCTCATTGAACTAAATTTTGGATTTAATGCATGCCAACATCATATCACATATCTCGGTATCAAACTCACCCCCAAACTAGACACCTTATACAAAAAGAACTACCCCCCCCTGTTCGCAGAGTTGAAAGCAGACTTAAAAAAATGGAACCACCCCTCCATTTCATGGATAGGGCGCATCAACTCTATTAAAATGAACGTTCTGCCCCGTCTACTATACTTATTCAGATGCCTCCCCATTGGAATCCCCCCTAAAGACTTACAAGAAATGCAAAAGGCCATATTTCAATTTATCTGGAGGAACAAACGACCCAGAATCAAACAAAAGGTAATGCACTATCACAAGAGAACCGGAGGCCTATCAGTACCCAACCTGAAAAAATATTATATAGCAGCGCAACTATCACAAATCCCCCTAATGTTCGCCGGCAGGAAAAGACCCCTGTGGGCAGAGGTGGAAACTGCCCTTCTGGCCCCTTTGGACCTAGGTATCATATTCTGGGATAAAAACTGGAAACCCACAAACATACAACACCTAGCCCCACTAACCCACCACCAATTTTTGATTTGGAGAAAGAACAGATTTAAATATGCCATGATGTCACCCATCCCACAACTACTACCGGTGATCCCCAATCAGGCGTTCCCCCTTAGCCTACAAGAACAAAATTACCAATGGTGGCGAGCCAAACACATCACGACCCTACACCAGTTCATGCCCTGTGGGAAACTACTATCTATGCAACAACTGATAGATAAATACACAGTCCCAGAAAACCTATGGTTTGAACTAAGGCAAATATACAGCTTCCTACGCTCCTTACTGAACACTACTAATCCGCCAACCGCCCCTACACCTTTCGAGAGAACCTGCTTACGGTCACCACTTCAATCGGGCGTAATATCTACACTCTACGCTTCCATGAATAAACCCCCAGAAGGCACAAAACTCCCCTTTATGACACGCTGGGAGTCAGATCTGGGTGTTACCCTCTCTCTACCACGATGGCATCATTGCTGCACATTCGCAGCAAAAGGCAGTCATCAAGTAACCTTAGCAGAAACCGCAGTAAAAATACTCCACAGAGCATATCTAGTCCCCACAACGATAAATAAGTACTCCCCTACCACCTCCCCGAACTGTTTCAGGGGATGCAATAACCTAGGTACAATCCTACATACATGGTGGACCTGCCCCATAGTGGCCGCCCTCTGGAGAAGAGTAACCAACCTCATATCTAGAGTATTGGGTAAGACATTCCCCCTCACTCCATCTGTATGCCTCCTGGCTGACAAACCCATGGGATACAATAACCAACAACACAAACTAGCACAGTAGATCTGTATGGCAACCAAAATCTACATCGCATTCCAATGGATGAAACCCACCCTTCATATAGAACCAATCATAACTAGAATATCAAGAATGATGCTTTATGAAAAACTGTCGGCCATGAGGGATGACAAAATGGACCTATTTCTCAAGACCTGGACGCCCTGGGCCGTCTCATTAGATATACCAGGCTTAACCAGACCCCTTAGTTCATAAGCTACTAAACCGATAGAAGAACAAATAAAGACTGATAACAGGAGGGGGGAAGGATGTGGAAAAGAGGAGTGGGGCGGGGGAGAGGGATATCAAAGGCAACACACAACACACAATGGTGGAATTAAGGGACACAGAAGAGGAGAAAAACTTGAACACTTAAACCAGTCCACTGTCTACATTAAGAACATGGTGGAATCCGAACAGGAAAAAAAAAAAATAAAATAAAATAAAAATGTTATGTTATTGTTATATGCTTTTCAACATTATTGCACCCCCTGCGTGGGGACTCAAATAAGCTTAATGCAAATGTTATCCGATACTTCAATAAAAACTTTTGGAACTAAAAAAGACATCAACAAACTGGAGCAAGTTCAGAGAAGACCTGGGGCAGATTAATAAACACCTATGTGCAGAGTAAAGAATATACTACCTATTCATTCAAGAGAGAAGGGATGCTTAGCAGTTCCCCCCCCCCCCCCCCCCCTTCATCCTTTGTGCTCGCCTGGCTTTATGGAAAAGGGAGCGTTAGGGCTAGCGGATTATGTCCAAGTTAATGCTTGGATGTAACTCCTTGTCTTCTTACTCTGTTCTTTTTGCCCTCCTTGTTGGGGTAACAGGGAGAGTCCTGCCCCCTATATTCCTTTGATCCACGGGTTTCTGGAAAACCGGTGATAAAAACTGGTCTGCCTCCTACAGACATGAAGCTAAAATTAGTTAACTTGGTGCTTGCAGGGTGGGCTATAGCTAGTAGGAAGAGCTAACACTTTTCACCTTAGTTGCCGCCTCCAAGTGGCAGTAGCTATACCCATGGTCTTCAGTGGTGTCCCACAATGATACGAAAAAGAATGTTTGTTTTCAATATTTGCTTTTGTATCACCGCGTTCCAAGAGCCATTATCTATTTTTTTCCTGGGGGCTTGTTTTTTGCGGGATGAGTTTTAGTCTTTACATATCACATTATTGAGAATATATAACATTTTGATCACTTTTTATTCAGTTTTTCTTAGAGGCGAAATCAGGAAAATCTGCAATTCTGGCGTGTGTGTGTGCGTGTATACGTGTATATATAACTTAATGGCATTTACTGTGTATTAAATAATATAAATAATTCTGTGGGTCACAAGGATTTATGTCAATGCCAAATTTATATAATTCTTTTTGCTGAACCTTTTTCACACTTCAAAGAAATACAAATTTTTTTTTCTATTGCCACATTCCCCCGCACTTAGTTTTTTTTCCATCCGTTAACATGCTGTGTGTAGGGAAGGGGGAGGTTTACGGGATGAGTTGTAATTTTTATTGATGGCATATGGCTTTTTGATCTTTTTTAGTATGTTTTTGTGAGGCGCGATATATAAAATTAACTATTTTCGCCATCTTTACTTGTAAATATTTTTTTCTTCACAGCTTGCAGCGTGTGGGTTAAATAACCTACTAGGTGGGTCCCTACGAATGCAGTGATACCAAATTTGTGATACTTTTTTTCCCCCCCATGCTCTTTTGGGCTGCCTGTCCATGGCCGTTGCGGATTACTGCCGTGGGGAACACCATTCAAACCCACCTGTGGCAAGGTGGGGGTAAAGCACCTCAACGGCCGCTATCAAAAGGCGAATGGCCGGTTATTAATCCCTTAATGTTACAGGACGTAGGTTTAGAGTCCTGGCTGTGGGGCACTTAATGCAACAGGACGTAAACTTGCGTTCTGTAGATAGCGCTGGCTCAGATGCAGAGCTTGCGCAATTCTGCATCGCAGGCCAGCGGCAACCGACAGCCGTCCTCCCACTGCGAGAGCAGGAATCGATAAGCACGGTGATCCCAGTTATTAAACCCCTACATGCCGCAAACTAGGTAGATTGCGGCATGTAAAGGGTTCACAGAGGCGCCGATGGGTTGCCATGTCAACTGGATGCTATATACTGGTGTCCCGGCCTGCCATGGCCTATGATTGCTATTGTAAGCACTGCAATCCATGATCATAGCGATCACAGTTATGTTTCAAGTCCTCTACAAAATGAAAATAAAAATACTGTTGAAAAAAACCTTAAAAAAAATAACAAATCCCTTTTTTGCGCATTTTCCCTATTTGTATTTAAAAAATAAAATCCCACTTATTTGGTATCATCGTATCCGTACGATAAATTGAACCCACTATATATCCTGCACAGCAAAAAATGTAAGGAAGTGAATTTTACAAATGCTTATTTTGTTTGTTTTTGCTTCCCAAAAAATGCAATGAAAGTGATGAAAATAAAGCTAGAGGTCAACACGTAAACAACGAGCCCTCACAGAGCTCCGTCTATGGAAAGATAAAGGTCCTCGGACTTGGAATGCAAAGAGGTCGAAAAAAATTATTTAAAAAAAAGGATTTTTATTGTGGAAAAAACTTTAAAAAAGTTCCATAATTCTGGCATCGCTGTGACCCTTCTGCCCGCAGAAACAATCATTTATGCTGCACATTTAACACCGTCAAACGAAAGGCAGAAATAAAAAGTTACAGCTTTTGAAAAGTGGAGATGAAAATCCCTCAAAAATCATTGCGTCCTTTGGGCCAAAATAAGCCGTGTCCTTAAAGGGGTTGTCCCGCAGAAGCAAGTGGGGTTATACACTTCTGTATGGCCATATTAATGCACTTTGTAATGTACATCGTGCATTAAATATTGGCCATACAGAAGTTATATACTTACCCCCTCCGGAGCTGGCGTCCCTGTCTCCATGGCAACTACAAAACTTCTCCTCTGGTCGCCGCAACACTCGCGCTTGCGCAGAGAAGAATCCTCTTCTGGAGGGTCCGGGCTCACGAGCTGTGTCCTGGCTCCTCCCCCTTCTCAGCGGCATCGCGTAGCTCCGCCCCAGTCACGTGGTGCCGATCAGCCAAGGAGGTGGCTGTAATCAGCAGTGGAGCTCAGACTGGAGAAGAACATCCACGGTGCACCATGAGAGAAGACCCGCAGTGTACCATGGGAAATGACGGCAGCAATCTTGGAAAAAGATTTTTATAACTTCATGAAACCGCTTCATGGTGAGTAGAAACGCTCTAAAAGACAGGAATTAGGTCCTACCTGTTAATTCCTTTTCTTGAAGTCATCCTGACAGCATACACCTGGAGGTCTGCTGGACACCTGTTGGGACAGGAAGCGGAAAAAACACAAAAGGTAACTCCCACCACCGGCTCACCAGTGTGTACCAAATAATTACAGTGACCCGGCTTTGCTTAACCAATCACTTTAATACAGAAATCATAGTACAATACGTTACTTCACGTAAAAATAACTCAAGGGGAGGGAAAGCCCCTATGCTGTCAGGATGACTTCAAGAAAAGGAATTAACAGGTAGGACCTAATTCCTGTCTTCCTCTCGTCATCCTGACAGCATACACCTGGAGAAGTGCCAACAACCAAGGGCTTTAGGGAGGGGCCACCGCCTGTAGCACCTTCCGCCCAAAGGCCGTATCACGGCTGGCCCCCAGGTCCAGGCGATAGTGTTTAGTGAAGGTATGAGTGCTCGACCATGTGGCGGCCCTGCAGATCTGGTCGGTTGTCGCCTAGGCTCTCTCCGCCCAGGAACAGGCGACCGCCCTAGTGGAATGGGCTCTAACGTCGCCCGGGAGTGGGATCCCCTGGGATCTGTACGCCTCTTCTATGGCCCTCCTGACCCAACGCGCTAAGGAGTCCTTAGTAGCGGCCCCTCCTCTGTGTGGACCCTGAAATTGAATAGAGAGGTTGTTAGACTTCCTGAAGGAATATGTGACCTCCAAATACTTCAGGACTGCTCGTCTAACATCTAGATTATGGAATCTCTGTTCCGTGGTGTTACGGGGTTCCTGGCAGAAGGAGGGAAGTACTATTCGCTGTTCTCTGTGGAAGTCTGTGAGAACTTTCGGTTGGAAAAAGGGGTCAGGCCTGAACTCTATTTTATCAGGGAAGGTGGTCATATACGGAGTCCTAATAGAGAGAGATTGGATCTCCCCGATCCGTCTGGCTCGATGTGATGGCAACTAGAAAGGCAACTTTATAGGAGAGGATCTTCACCGATAGATCTTCCAGGGGCTCAAAGGGGTGTGCGCAGAGGGCCTGCAAAACAAGGTTCAGGTCCCATGGGGGCATGGTTTCCCTTATAAAGGGGTGGAGTCTGACTGCCCCTTTAAGATATTTTTTAATTAGCCTATGGTCACCTAAGGGGAAGTCAAAGAAGGCTCCAAGGGCGGCAACCTGGACCTTGAGGGTACTAGGCCTTAGCCCTATATCCAATCCATCCTGTAGGAACTCCAATATCTTGTTAATGTCAGGCTGTTGGAGGTCATGTATACTATGCCCCAACCACCTAGAGAAGGTATCCCACACCCTGGTGTTTTAATTTCTGGTGGATTTTTTGAGGCTCTCACATAAAGTAGTGGTCACCCTCCCTGATAGGCCCTGGCTCAGGTATTTTACCCGCTCAGCTTCCAGGCCGCCAGTCTGAACTGTCGGACCTTTGGGCATATCAGGGGACCCTGCTGAAGGAGGTCGTCTCTCTGCGGCAGATGTAGAGGATCCTGTGTCGAGAGAGCGTCCAGGAGCGGGAACCAGGGTCTCTTGGGCCTGAATGGGGCCACCAGAATAACGGAGCCTGGGGAACCCTGAATTTTCCATAGAACCAGAGGGATCAGGGGGATAGGTGGGAAGGCGTATGCAATCCCAAGCCTGGGACAGTGCGTCTATTCCCAGGGAGCCCCCGTCTGCTCCCCTGGAGAAAAACCGGGGACACTTGGTGTTCTCCTGAGAGGCGAACAAGTCCACCTTTGGTGTCCCCCATCTTTCTATAATTAACTGGAATGCGTGTGGATGTAGAGTCCACTCCCCGGGGTCTATCTTCCTGCGGCTGAGATGGTCTGCCATGGAGTTCTCTGGGCCCCTTACGTGGAACGCTGTGACGGAAGGTGTCCGCTGCTCTATCCACCCGAGAACTTTCGCCGCCAGGTTTTGGAGTCGGGGGTTCCGCGTGGATCCCTGGTGGCGAATGAGGGACACAGTTGTTATATTATCCGAAAAGATCTTAATGTGTCTACCCCTGATCTCTGTCTCGAGGCCCCGAATGGCCCTCCAGACAGCGCAAAGTTCTTTCTAATTGGAAGATTGAGTAGCTTTCTCCTGGTTCCAGCCCCCTTGGACGTAATGCCGGCCTAAGTGGGCCCCCCAGCCAGTTGCGCTCGCGTCAGTAAAGATGGATACTGGGGATGCGGGATACCAAACCGTGGCTCTGGCAAGGTTGGAAATAGACATCCACCACTCCAAGGAGGACTTTATTTTGTGGGTAAGGACGACTCTCTGATCCAGGGAAGCGGGTGATTTATCCCAGTTGCTCAGGATAAAGTCCTGGAGAGTTCTACAATGTATCTGGGCCCAAGGGACTACCCCAATGCAAGATGTCATAAGGCCGAGAACCCTCATGCCTCTCCTAAGGGGGACTTTGGTGGCTAGAGAAAGTGCCCGACACTCGTCCTGGATCGCTTTTTGCCTTTCTAGGGGAAGGGAAGAACACTGGCGGTGTGAGTCCAGAATAACTTACAGGAATTTTTTCTTTTGTTCGGGCAGAAGACTGGATTTAACGGAGTTGATGATCCAGCCTAGTGACTCGAACAGACGGAGTGTGAGGTTGACCTGGAACCGGAGTCCTGAAGCTGATCCTGCTATGATCAGGAAATCGTCGAGGTATGGGACAATCAACACCTTGTCAGTCCTTAGTACCGCCACCATCTCTAACACCAGTTTGGAGAACACCCGAGGTGCAGAGGAAATCCCGAACGGCAGGCACGTAAACTGGAAGTGAGAGACTGACCCATCTATCACCAGGGCAAATCGCAGAAACTGCTGGGAATCTGAGTGTACAGGGACATGGTAGTAGGCGTCCTTTAAGTCCACGGTGGCCATGACACTATCTGGTGCAATTAAGGGGATTGCTGACCGCACCGATTCCATTTTAAATCTTTGGTATGAGATAGATTTGTTCAGGAATTTCAGATTAATTATGGTTCTATAGGACCCGTTAGGTTTTTTGACGAGAAACAAGGGGGAGTAGCACCCCTTGAACAGTTCTTCTGTGGGAACCCGAGTGATGGCCCCTAGGGACAACAGCTCCTGCACCCCCAACTGGAGGGCCTGAGCAGATGAGGGTGACTGGCAGGGGGTGACCACAAACTTCCGGGGAGGAAAATTCAATTTTATAGCCGAGACTAGGCGTAAGGCCCAGGGATTGGAGGTCACCTCCCTCCATTTAAGGGCGAACCCCCTCAGCCTACCCCCTACTTGTAGGATCCTGCAGGGCGGATTCTCACCCTTTCCGCCTTTGGGATAGGACCAGCGTCCGGTTTTCCCTTTCCCCTTGTATGTCCTAGAGGGAACAAAGGGAGGAGGGTAGGAGGAGGAAGGCCGCTTGAAGGATTTCTCCGATGGTAGTCCCTGGCTCTTATTCGATGCCTTCTCTAGGAGTGTATCCAAGGAAGGCCCAAAGATTCTGTGTCCTTGGAAGGGCAGGGAACAGAGCCTGTTCTTTGAAGCGCTATCCCCTGTCCAGGCCTTCACCCAGACGGCCCTCCTGGCTGTGTTCGAGAGGGCTGCTGAACGGGCCCCGAATCTCACCGACTCCATAGAGGCGTCTGCCAGATAGCCGGTTGCCTGCTGGAGGAGGGGAAGGCAGTTGGAGATGTGTTCCCTAGAGCCCCTCTGAGAAATCAGCGTCTGAAGTTGGTCCAACCAGACCGTCATAGATCTCGCCACCGATGTGGCCATGATGTTGGCTTTAATGGTCAGGGCCGCAGTCTCCCAGGCCTTTTTCATTGCAGAATCCACTCTGGTATCTAGTGGATCCCGCAGTTGGGAAATGTCCTCAAAGGGGAGGGCTGCTTTCTTTGAGACCCTGGCAACCGCCAGATCGACTTTAGGGACGGTTTCCAGGAACTCAACATCTTCTGGTGTGAAGACCTTCCGATCCCTAAATTCTTTGGACAGGAAGAATTTCTGTTCTGCCTGCTTCCACTCTGTCAGGATCAGCTGTTTTAAGATGTCATTAACTGGAAATGACGGTTTTTGCTGCGGTAGGAGCCCCCGGAACAGGCTATCCTGAAAGGATGGCTGCTACGGCACCTCTTCCTCCACCTGCATGGTGCGTCGGACCGCGGTTAACAGCTGACCCAGGTCCGCCGATGAAAAGAAGTACTTCCTTACATCCTCCATAGGCGGCATGGATTCTGAGGGAGAATCTTCTAGGAGTCCTTCCTCAGAGACTGACTCTTCAATTCGTGTCCGCCTCACGCTTTTCGTGTGGGGCGGAAGAGAAAGAGATGAGAGAGAGGCTTCAATCTCCTCGCAGATCATGGATCGGATGTCCGACATGCCCGAGGAGCCCTCTTCACGGACCACTTTCTCCGTACAGTCCGCACATAGTGGCTTGGTGTGGCCCTCGTCTAGCAGCCGCAAGCAAACCGGACATTTGCGCACTCGCTTTTTGGCCTCTCTAACCTTTTGTGCATCTCTGTCCTAAGAGACAGCAAAAAGGAACTTCCAGCACTTGCTACTTGTTTTCTCTTTCCTCCCCCCCGGTACAAGACCCAAAGCGGTCTACTCACCAGCAGGCTGCTCTCAGCGTCCTCTCTGGCTGACATCTTCAGTAAGGTGCAGACAGGAGATATGCAGGGGAATCCAGCTTTTAAATTTTCAAATTTGGCGCCGACACGCCCCCTTTAAGCGAGCCCCCCCCCCCCCCCCCCGTGACGCGGCTGCACTGACGTCACGCCGCCGCGTCGGACCCGGGGGATACGCCGCATACACAGGGACGCCGCCGAGTAGGACACACGTGGAGCCGCTGCCGCGCGCACGCCGACCGGACCCGCACCCGAGCGCCTCTATCAACGCTGGCATACCTGTCTAGATGTACTGGATCCCCGCTGGAGACGCCGGCCTCCAAGCCCTGCAGGTACCGGGGTTGCTTCCTACCAGTACGACTACCCTCTGGGCAGCGTACTGGGGGAGGATTTTCCCACAGGGGCAACAGTGCTGGGTAGATCCTGCGGGTGAGGGTCCCCTCGTAGGGTCTCACCCGCGCAAGCCCTGCCATCCCGAACAGAGTCGTCCCCCCACGGGCGGACAGGCTGCATGGGAGTCTTCTTTCTTCATTCACCTCCAGCATACACCTGGAGGCCCTGCTTGGACTGTCCTGTAGGGACAGGAAGACACTGGTGAGCCGGTGGTGGGAGTTACCTTTTGTGTTTTTTCCGCTTCCTGTCCCAACAGGTGTCCAGCGGACAACCTCCAGGTGTATGCTGTCAGGATGACGAGGGGAAAAACGATTTACATGGGTAGTTTGTGATGCTTGCTTAACATGGGGGACTGGGGTGTGAAAAATTTTTCGTTTTGGCCGCGGGACAACCCCTTTAAGGGGTTAAAAACAGTGCAAACTAACTTTTGTCTGTTTTGCATTCGTTGGCATTATTTTCTGTTCGGCAGGCACAGATCCATATTTGGGCAGTAGAAAATACAATCAATGCCAACAAGTATGGCTGCAAATACAGATGAGTGCTGTGATGGTATCTGAGACATTCGTGTTACGGCCACGAGACAATATACTCCTTTATTGTAAACGGCTTTAGAGGCGGCCTTTTCTTCCTTCTGGAGCGGGCTAGTTTGCATGAGCTCCCAGGGAGCATTGCCTTTAAGGCCTCATGTCCACGGGCTCGCATGGATTCCCAGGGCAGAATCCTGCAGCGGTTTCCAGCCGTGAGGCCAAAAGACATTTTCTCACCTGTGCGGACATGGTGTGGTTCACCCCTGTTGCGGACAGATCTTCTTTCTTCTGCACAGTGGACGCGTCCAGGTGCATGCTGTGCGCATGCGCCGTGCTTTTTTCTTTTTAAATCTGCAGTTTCCCGCGGCGCTGCCACAGTGTCATCCATGGCCGTGCCGCGGATCAGACGGCTTCCATTGACTTCAATAAAAGCCAACTGTGCGGGAATCCGCAGAAAATGGAGGATGCTGCGATTTTTAGCAAGCGTGCGATCTGCATGCCGAGATAAAACGGACATCCGCAGGTATTTGATTAGAAGCGAATGCCCAATGATTGTCTAGGGGCAGATTATCCGCGCGGATTCCACAATTCAGTTTTGCCCGTGGACACAAGGCCTTTTCCTGCATCAATTGCATTGATGCAATGCGGGGAACACATTGCGTCACGTCCTATCTCTGGGAGTGCCCTTGCATCCCATTGCCCATTGTTCTCAATGGGGCTGGCAGCAGCATTGCGCCACATGCAAGTGAGTGTGATGCAAGGTCTCCCCGTTGAAAACAATAGACACTCTATCTGCTGCCAGAGGATCGCTTGATCTAAAAACGCCTCGTTCCGCGGGAAAAATCTTATGTTGGCAAGCAAAATATCGAACCTCCTGTGTGACGCTAGCCTAAGGGCACACAGCAGAATCTGCATCAAAATCCCCACGTTGGCAGTGCAGATTGTGCTGCTGAATATTCTGCAGAAGGGCGTATGCCGCAATGCTGTTGCAGAATATTCCGTCCCGTGTGAATTCCCTAAATCTTCAGTCTTTGGAATTTTTTTCAGCGAAACTAAGTACAATTTGAGTCAAAAACTGAAACAGCGACCCTCCTTGTATAAAGCAGGACTCCAGCTCTATTCTGTAACACAGAGAAGCTCCTGGGGCGGCGTTCACACTGGAGTACTTCTGGTCGGTGCTGAGGGGACCACACTATGGAGCTACAGTGATGTGAGTCTAGAGGGCTGCGCACAAGGCCGTATTGTTTGACCAATATTTTGCATATCCGCCTCAGTGTTTGTATTCTATTTTATTGGACAAAAGCAGATCAGTATTTGCCCAATAGAAAGTAATAAAACTACGGCTCAAAAATCGATAATCGGAATGCCTTTAGAAACCCCTCCGTAATAAGGATCTGTACGAAGGCCGTGCTTTTATATATCGGTCTGAGAGTGGTAACAGTTTATAAATTAATTCATGTGAGCGGCCGGGACCCCAGTCATACCTGTCGCACTCTTGGCATGCAAATTTTCTAGAACTTTCTTCGGCATCTTTGGTTTCCTTCTGGCTGCAGGGCGCCTTCTCCTTGGGTTCTCTTTTGATGTTCTGGTACTTTCTTCTCACTTCAAGTCCGTTATGAGGTTCCTGCTTACAGAACAAGATCCTGGGTTACAAATGGACGAATCGCGCCGCTCCAGACTTGTTGAGGAGCAGGAAGGAGGTTCCCAACCCAATTATAGTAGAGATCAAAACTCTGCGCCCCCAAAGAACTTGATTGTTTTCAGAGAAATCACCCAAGCGACCGCTTTCAGTCCGCAGAGCTTCTGCACAATCAGGGCTGCTCACACTTTCTCTTCAGTTATAGATTTCTGTTTCTCGGTAAAACTGAAATAAACTGATCTGTTATTTCTTATTCATTTCAATCGGTTTTCAAAGAACGGAATGATTTCTAGAGGTGAGCGAGCGCCCAAATGCTCGGGTCCGCGTTATTCAAGTCGAGCTTTTCGTAAAATTTGAGAGTCCTACTCGAGTAACGAGCCCCATTGACTACAATAGGAGACTCGAGCATTTTTGTATGTGGGACGCCGGGTGCCGAGCTTTTTTTTTTTCTCTCACTCAAAAAATTTGCTGTTGACATGTGCGCTGCGATGGGGAGGGGTAAAAAAACTGGGGCGGGGTCGAACACGGCGTGATGCTCATTCAAGTAACAAGCACCATCGAGTACGCTAATACCCGATCGAGCATCAAGCTCGTCAGAGTTCGTTCGCTCAACTCTAATGATTTCCGATTCGCTTCAAATGTTTACTGGAAGAAATAACGGTCGGCTGCGCTATTTGTTGCGGGGGGGGGGGGGGGGGCGACCATCAGTTTATTTCAGTTTTACTTTCGATTCTCAGTTTCAAAAACTGAACAGGAAACAGAAATTGAGATCTGAGATGAAAGCCTGCCTGACCAACCTGAACAGATGACCTCCTATATACCGGAGTACAGACAGGGACTCGGACTTTTGTTTTCCGTTCTGCAGTTCAGTTGCAGCGAAAAGTCAAAGAATTCGGTTCAATTTTACTCCCTATTGATTCCAATGGGATTGTCTGAGCGTCCGTTCTGCTCCGTTCGGTTAGTTTCTGTCCGCTTTCTGTTTTTTATTGCTGCAGTGCTTTTCTTCCCGCTTAAAAAACTGAAAGGGAACGAAATGGACTCGTCTGCTTTTTTTTTAACGTTACATTCAATGGGCGATGAAACTGATAAAAGTTTTCTTTTTGGTTCCGTTTTTGTTGCCCAGTTATAGAATCCACTTTTAAATGAGCATGTGCAGAAGTGACGACAAAAGAATACAAAACAGATCCATTAAAAAATGGACGGAAACGGGAAAAAAACAGAAGATCGGTCTACCAGATCCGTAAAAAACAAAAATGGAAAAAAATTGGTTTACATTTCATTTAGTTTTAAATCCATTTAGTCAAACTCAAAATCTGAAGCAGATACAAAAGAAGCGGAGCGGGCAGAGTCCTGAAGCGACTCGCAGAGCAATGTCACCACATGGGGGGAGGGGCGGAGTCAGTAAACGCAGGCGCTCAAATGGGGTTAAATCCCACAAAAGGGGATTATGTTAATATAAAGCTGGATAACCGGGCATGTAAACCCCTGTGCCACCAGAGAGGCCACCCAGGAACCAGACTGAAGGGCGGAGTGACTCTTTACATTTTGCTGACTCCATAGATCACAACATGCAAAAACCTCTTCCCTCTCTCACCTTTTTATCTCGAGGTTCTTCTCCATCCAAACTCTGTTGTGCGCCGAGTCCTTGTTCTGGAACGGAGGTCTGGCGTCTCTGAAAGCTGCGGCTCTTCTTCCAGGTGTAGTAGTACTCCACACACTGATAGATGCTCTTCCCAGGAATCTATAGTCAGCATTCAGTATTACTTTAGGACAGGGAACAAAAATCTAAAGAAACACTCTGATGTGCGGACAGCCTTAGGTGCCCCATTATAACTAAAGGCCCATTCACACGCAAATAATCTTTCAATCGACTGAGAGATTTTCCGATCTGTTTGCATAAAGTGTTAATGGCCATTAACACTTTATCATCTTCATTTGCATGTAAAAGGGTCTTCAGGAGCTGTTTGCAGAGCCCAGCATGCGATTAATCACACGCCCAGCTGTGCACACAGCTGCGCTGTTCTCCTTGAGGCTGGTAGCAGATTACAATGTTATTTGCAGCCTCCCGTGAAGATAACACCTTGCAGTCTATTGAGAGATCCTTTATCTCTCACTAGCTCTAGGATGAATTTTAAGTTCACCTTGTTTAAATGAAAACTGCAGGATGCCCGCGTTTACATGTAATGATTACCGCTCATTCTCAGTCATTTGAACGAATTCTGAGCGATAATCATTACGTGTAAATGGGCCTTAATGGAGAAGAGCCGGCTTTGTCAACCAGATGCACCCACTTCTTATTGCTAGGAATAGATTGCCACATGACCACTTTACTCCAGTAACAGCACCACAGCTTTCCACAGCTTGTGTCTGGTATTGCAGAATGGTGCTAAGCTGCAATACCCCAATGCAACCTGTGGACAGCAGTAGGACCTTTTTTGAAAGAAATCACTATGCTTTTCTGAAACTATACAATTCCTTTAATCAGATTACTCTTCTACGACCAATGTCCGATATGGACGCTGTCTGGTCTGCCCACTCCTGGTGAAATGCTTGTGGGAATGGAGCCAACATACACTGAAATGCCACTTTAAGAGAAACTCCAGCCCTTTCACCATTGGCACTTCCATATATGAAAATTAGACCGGTGACCCCGGAGTGCGGCATAAAATGAAGTGACAAGTTTTCCGTGGATCAGTTTAGTGTGAATCCACATTAGATGGGAAGATCCTGCGATTAGAGCGACTTCCAACGACGCTGGTCATCGGTGCTAGACTAGCCAGAGCTGGCATTTCACTGCCAACCTTGTGGACTTTTCTTGTGCAACAGAATGGAGAGTATACCGAGAATGGAGTTATAGAGGAAAAACATCCACTGAAGGGGATCCTGTGGACATAAGCAACTCCTCAACAGGGGTCAAAGCAGGATGTCAGGAATTGTTCTGACAAACACGCGGCGCACAGTCAAGAATAGCAGCCCAATACATCCTTATTGCTCCAACTAATGCATCTGAACACAAGTCATCATTCCGTAGCAGAGATTGGCTATAACTGCATACAGCCTGTTCTATTGTAGTCAAGGGCTAGCTTCACACGGGCGTATGCTATTTTTCCACCTGCCTCAGTGCAATGTATTTGCGCTATGAACTAATCTTTTTCTGAGCGCATATCGGTGCATTTTACTGTACTTTTTATGCACGCCGGGCATGTTCATTTGTGCGGCAGACGACCATATCCTGATTTAAATGGCTACTTAGCCTAATGATTCCAATGTGTTCCTTTTTGCTGAATTGCGCAGTGTGTCCCGCATCCCACTGCACATTGCGCTCACATTTGTTCCACCCCCATAGACGTCTAAGATCTTTTGTGCACAAATGCATAGATAGAACAGGTTTTATTTTTCTGCACGTGCCAGAAATGCGTGCGCAAAATTAGAAAGCGGGAACAAACTCCTTGATATCAACGGGCTCCTTCCTCTGTGTACTGCACCCGTGTGAAGCTGCCCTAAGAGGAGCAGAAACGAGACTCCAGTGGGAAAAAGAACACCAACGTTAGATCACTGAGAAGTGGAAAAATGTATCCAGACTTCTGTTGCACCGTGCTGAGGGCAGGTCATAATTTGGCGCAAGTAGTATGAATCAATGAGGTGGTAACAGTTTAGGCTGGTGGAGGGGCAGTGAAGGTGTGGGGAATGTCTTCTTCATACCTGTGGGTATAATTTGCTGCAGTTCTGCAGGACAGAGGAGTCAATGTATTACTACATGTGTGTCTTTAAGAAAATGCCCATTCAGTGTATACGTCTGGGCCTCCAATGCACAGTCCCAGCTTCAGAACTGGCCTGCATATACCCCACCCATGTAATAAGTATAGGATCATATTCTTACCATTGCCTGTATATAGGAGAAATTCTTTGGTTGCTTGGAGTAAGCTTTCTTAAACTGCAATTTCTCGCTTGATGACCAGTGATCTGAACCTGCAGAATAAGCGGTACATCTGTGGGCACATACTGGACAAACAGCAAGGACCCCTAGAACAGGTCACCAACAGTAGGGAGGCTGATGGGTAAGACAGCCAGGCTCTGAGCCGGTTGATCTGTTCCTGACCTCCTCGTACAGACTGGGGGGCAGATGTGCTGCACTACTTCCTATGCGTTTCTATACGTTATGGCCGGAAAGAAGCCATCATGTATTTCAGCAGCACATCCAGAAAAGTGAGACCCCTCGGGACCCCAGAAAACCCCATACTGCTCTGACCTCTATGACCTGCATCTATAAGCCCGCCACAAGACTGATTTTCTTACCAGCATAGTGATAATCTCCAAGACACGGAGGAAGACGTTTCGGATGTTCTTTCACTAAAAGTTTGTCCAGCGCCTCCTAAAATCAAGCATGATGTAATGTAATACTTGGAATCTATATATAGGCGAAAGCCCTGACGGACAGACGGACGGACTGACTGATTGATTGACTCACGGACTCACCACTAATTCTCTAACTTACCAGGGTCATACAAACATGAAATTTGGCACAACCGTTCTTTAGGTCGTAAATAGAAAAAGTAAAGGGGTTGAAACTTGGTTATTAAATTCTAAGCGCAAAAGTATGTGACCCCATATGTAATGTAACTAATAACACACATCTGAACAACACAAACATGAAATTTGGCATGACCATTCTTTACATCCTAAATAGCAAAAGTAAAGGGGTCGCAACTTCAGTATTCAAATGTAAGCGTGCAAAACTGTGCGAAAATCGTCGATATATGACATAATTCTTTTCTCAGAAACCATAAAGCCTAGGGAAATGTTTTTGTATACTGAGGAGAATCTACCTCACCACTATGTGTATATACTGAGGAGAATCTACCTCACCACTATGTGTATATACTGAGGAGAATCTACCTCACCACTATGTGTATATACCGAGGGGAATCTACCTCACCTCTCTGTGTATATACTGAGGAGAATCTACCTCACCACTATGTGTATATACTGAGGAGAATCTACCTCCCCTCTATGTGTATATACGGAGGAGAATCTACCTCCCCTCTCTGTGTATATACGGAGGAGAATCTACCTCACCTCTATGTGTATATACTGAGGAGAATCTACCTCACCTCTGTGTGTATATACTGAGGAGAATCTACCTCACCTCTATGTGTATATACTGAGGAGAATCTACCTCCCCTCTATGTGTGTATACTGAGGAGAATCTACCTCACCTCTATGTGTATATACGGAGGAGAATCTACCTCCCCTCTATGTGTATATACTGAGGAGAATCTACCTCACAGCTATGTGTATATACTGAGGAGAATCTACCTCACCTCTATGTGTATATACTGAGGAGAATCTACCTCACCTCTATGTGTATATACTGAGGAGAATCTACCTCACAGCTATGTGTATATACTGAGAAGAATCTAACTCACCTCTGTGTGTATATACTGAGGAGAATCTACCTCCCCTCTATGTGTATATACTGAGGAGAATCCACCTCACCTCTATGTGTATATACTGAGGAGAATCTACCTCGCCTCTATGTGTATATACTGAGGAGAATCTACCTCGCCTCTATGTGTATATACTGAGGAGAATCTACCTCGCCTCTATGTGTATATACTGAGGAGAATCTACCTCCCCTCTATGTGTATATACTGAGGAGAATCTACCTCGCCTCTATGTGTATATACTGAGGAGAATCTACCTCGCCTCTATGTGTATATACTGAGGAGAATGTACCTCCCCTCTATGTGTATATACTGAGGAGAATCTACCTCGCCTCTATGTGTATATACGGAGGAGAATCTACCTCGCCTCTATGTGTATATACTGAGGAGAATGTACCTCCCCTCTATGTGTATATACTGAGGAGAATCTACCTCCCCTCTATGTGTATATACGGAGGAGAATCTACCTCACCTCTATGTGTATATACTGAGGAGCATCTACCTCACCTCTATGTGTATATACTGAGGAGAATCTACCTCACCTCTATGTGTATATACTGAAGAGAATCTACCTCACCTGTGTGTGTATATACTGAGGAGAATCTACCTCCCCTCTATGTGTATATACTGAGGAGAATCTACCCCACCTCTATGTGTATATACTGAGGAGAATCTACCTCACCTCTATGTGTATATACTGAGGAGAATCTACCTCCCCTCTATGTGTATATACTGAGGAGAATCTACCTCGCCTCTATGTGTATATACTGAGGAGAATCTACCTCCCTTCTATGTGTATATACTGAGGAGAATCTACCTCGCCTCTATGTGTATATACTGAGGAGAATCTACCTCCCCTCTATGTGTATATCTGGAGGAGAATCTACCACCCCTCTGTGTGTATATACTGAGGAGAATCTACCTTCCCTCTTTGTGTATATACGGAGGAGAATCTACCTCACCTCTATGTGTATATACTGAGGAGAATCTACCTCACCTCTATGTGTATATACTGAGGAGAATCTACCTCACCTCTATGTGTATATACTGAGGAGAATCTACCTCACCTCTATGTGTATATACTGAGGGGAATCTACCTCCCCTCTATGTGTATATACGGAGGAGAATCTACCTCACCTCTTTGTATATACGGAGGAGAATCTACCTCACCTCTCTGTGTATATACTGAGGAGAATCTACCTCACCACTATGTGTATATACCGAGGGGAATCTACCTCACCTCTCTGTGTATATACTGAGGAGAATCTACCTCCCCTTTATGTGTTTATACTGACGAGAATCTACCTCACCTCTATGTGTATATACTGAGGAGAATCTACCTCACCACTGTGTGTATATACTGAAGAAAATCAACCTCACCTCTACGTGTATATACTGAGAATATACCTCACCTTTCTGTGTATATACTGAGGAGAATCTACCTTTCCTCTATGTGTATATACTGAGGAGAATCTACCTCACCTCTGTGTGTATATACTGAGGAGAATCTACCTAACAGCTATGTTTATATACTGAGGAGAATCTACCTCACTTCTGTGTGTATATACTGAGGAGAACCTACCTCACCTCTGTGTGTATATACTGAGGAGAATCTACCTCACCTCTGTGTGTATATACTGACGAGAATCTACCTAACCTCTGTGTGTATATACTGAGGAGAATCTACCTCACCTCTATGTGTATATACTGAGGAGAATCTACCTCACATCTGTGTTTATATACTGAGGAGAATATACCTCACCTCTACGTGTATATACTGAGGAGAATCTACCTCCCCTCTATGTGTGTATATACTGAGGAGAATCTACCTCACCACTGTGTGTATATACTGAGGAGAATCTACCTCCCCTCTGTGGGTATATACTGAGGAGAATCTACCTCGCCTCTATGTGTATATACTGAGGAGAATCTACCTCGCCTCTATGTCTATATACTGAGGAGAATCTACCTCCCCTCTATGTGTATATACTGAGGAGAATCTACCTCGCCTCTATGTGTATATACTGAGGAGAATCTACCTCGCCTCTATGTGTATATACTGAGGAGAATGTACCTCCCCTCTATGTGTATATACTGAGGAGAATCTACCTCGCCTCTATGTGTATATACGGAGGAGAATCTACCTCGCCTCTATGTGTATATACTGAGGATAATGTACCTCCCCTCTATGTGTATATACTGAGGAGAATCTACCTCCCCTCTATGTGTATATACGGAGGAGAATCTACCTCACCTCTATGTGTATATACTGAGGAGCATCTACCTCACCTCTATGTGTATATACTGAGGAGAATCTACCTCACCTCTATGTGTATATACTGAATAGAATCTACCTCACCTGTGTGTGTATATACTGAGGAGAATCTACCTCCCCTCTATGTGTATATACTGAGGAGAATCTACCCCACCTCTATGTGTATATACTGAGGAGAATCTACCTCACCTCTATGTGTATATACTGAGGAGAATCTACCTCCCCTCTATGTGTATATACTAAGGAGAATCTACCTCCCCTCTATGTGTATATACTGAGGAGAATCTACCTCCCCTCTATGTGTATATACTGAGGAGAATCTACCTCACCTCTATGTGTATATACTGAGGAGAATCTACCTCGCCTCTATGTGTATATACTGAGGAGAATCTACCTCCCCTCTATGTGTATATACTGAGGAGAATCTACCTCGCCTCTATGTGTATATACTGAGGAGAATCTACCTCCCCTCTATGTGTATATCTGGAGGAGAATCTACCACCCCTCTGTGTGTATATACTGAGGAGAATCTACCTCCCCTCTTTGTGTATATACGGAGGAGAATCTACCTCACCTCTATGTGTATATACTGAGGAGAATCTACCTCACCTCTATGTGTATATACTGAGGAGAATCTACCTCACCACTATGTGTATATACCGAGGGGAATCTACCTCACCTCTCTGTGTATATACTGAGGAGAATCTACCTCCCCTTTATGTGTTTATACTGACGAGAATCTACCTCACCTCTATGTGTATATACTGAGGAGAATCTACCTCACCACTGTGTGTATATACTGAAGAAAATCAACCTCACCTCTACGTGTATATACTGAGAATATACCTCACCTTTCTGTGTATATACTGAGGAGAATCTACCTTTCCTCTATGTGTATATACTGAGGAGAATCTACCTCACCTCTGTGTGTATATACTGAGGAGAATCTACCTAACAGCTATGTTTATATACTGAGGAGAATCTACCTCACTTCTGTGTGTATATACTGAGGAGAACCTACCTCACCTCTGTGTGTATATACTGAGGAGAATCTACCTCACCTCTGTGTGTATATACTGAGGAGAATCTACCTAACCTCTGTGTGTATATACTGAGGAGAATCTACCTCACCTCTATGTGTATATACTGAGGAGAATCTACCTCACATCTGTGTTTATATACTGAGGAGAATATACCTCACCTCTACGTGTATATACTGAGGAGAATCTACCTCCCCTCTATGTGTGTATATACTGAGGAGAATCTACCTCACCACTGTGTGTATATACTGAGGAGAATCTACCTCCCCTCTGTGTGTATATACTGAGGAGAATCTACCTCACCTCTATGTGTATATACTGAGGAGAATCTACCTCACCTCTGTTTTTATATACTGAGGAGAATCTACCTCACCTCTATGTGTATACACTGAGGAGAATCTACCTCACCTCTATGTGTATATACTGAGGGGAATCTACCTCACCTCTGTTTTTATATACTGAGGAGAATCTACCTCACCTCTGTTTTTATATACTGAGGAGAATCTACCTCACCTCTATGTGTATATACTGAGGAGAATCTACCTCACCTCTATGTGTATATACTGAGGAGAATCTACCTCACCTCTATGTGTATATACTGAGGAGAATCTACCTCACCTCTGTTTTTATATACTGAGGAGAATCTACCTCACCTCTATGTGTATACACTGAGGAGAATCTACCTCACCTCTATGTGTATATACTGAGGGGAATCTACCTCCCCTCTATGTGTATATACTGAGGAGAATCTACCTCACCTCTATGTGTATATACTGAGGAGAATATACCTCACCTCTATGTGTATATACTGAGGAGAATCTACCTCACCTCTATGTGTATATACTGAGGGGAATCTACCTCCCCTCTATGTGTATATACTGAGGGGAATCTACCTCCCCTCTATGTGTATATACTGAGGAGAATCTACCTCACCTCTATGTGTATATACTGAGGAGAATCTACCTCACCCCTGTTTGTATATACTGAGGAGAATCTACCTTACCTCTGTGTTTATACTGAGGAGAATCTACCCCACTTCTATGTGCATAAACTGAAGAGAATGTACCTTACCTATATGTGTATATGCTGGGGAGAATATAACTGACCTCTGTGTGCATATACTGTACACACGGAAGTGGCCATCGACTGCAGGGATGGAGCATGCCCTTAAGGTCATTAAGGGGCTGCAACCTCCAGTCTGGGGTAAGTTTAAATAAGAGGGGTGTTACTTTTAAGGGTAGAAAGTGAGGAGAGTGGGAGAGGTTGCACATTATGCAGAGGGACATCAGTACATGCAGTCTGAGGAGAATCTACCTCACCTCTGTGTCTATACACTGAGGAGAATCTACCTTACCTCTGTGTGTATACACTGAGGAGAATCTACCATACCTCCTGTGTGTATATACTGAGGAGAATCAACCTCACCTCTGTGTGTGTATATACTGAGGACAATCTACCTCACCTCTATGTGTATATACTGAAGAGAATCTATCTCACCTCTGTGTATATAGTGAGGAGAATGTAACGCACCTCTATGTAACTGACATCTGTCTGCACATACTGTAAGGCTGTAAAGTACATACGGAAGCGGCCATGGACTGCAGGGATGGAGCATGCCTTCATGGCTAAGAAGGGACTCAATCCTCCAGTCTGGGGTAAATGTGAAGAAAAGGGGCGTTACCTATAAGGGTATAAAGTGAGGAGAGGGGGGGGGGGCACATTCTGCTGAGTGACATCGGTACATGCAGCCTGAGGTGAATCTAACGCTCCTCTATGTGTATAGATATTTTATTATTCGGTTACTCTGAAGTAAACATGACTTCAAAAAATTTTCCATGCGAACAACACGAAAACACCTGTAACAAAGTAACTTGGGCGAAGCCAGGTATATCAGCTAGTTATCTTATATACAGCTTAGAGCAGACGCACATGAGCATAATTTCACCACGTGAGAATAGAGTCAATGAAGGTACATTGATTTTCATTGATTCACACTGGCGGTTTTTATTGCGTATAATACATGCATAAGAAAGAACGCAGTTTTCCGCATACAGTCAGGTGAGCCCGGCCGCAGCCCCATGTGGTATCTAAGGAACTCTGCTCTCGTGTGTATGCAGGAGACACATTAAGTCCTAGACAGTTTTCAGAAGAGTGTGGTGCCGGACCAGTTTTCTGTAAAACAAACTTCATGCCTCACACCATCTCCATGCCCACAAGCGGCACAAAGCCGCCTCTCTCAATCAAACACCTGCATCATAAAATGTACCCTTTTTCATCAGTCATCTGCTGAGGTTTCATGACGATGGCTTCACCAAGAGGCAAAATCTTGATTTAACTTATTCTAAAAGTAAGTCCTGAGAAATCTATAATAGCGAGGAGGAGCGCCGAGGAGAGCCAATTAAGGTGAAAAGAGAGCTGCAAGGCTGCAGCGAGTGGCTCCTGAGCATGAATATATATATATAGCAGTCGTTGTTTTGGGACAGGATTTCTACTAGTGATATCACGAAAACAGGATTTTTGTACTTACTGTAATATCCCTTCATCGTCACGTTCGTTGGAGGACACAGAAGACCTTGGGTATAGCTGCTGCCACTAGGAGGCGGACACTGAGCAAATAACGAGTCAGTCCCTGCCACCAGCTATACCCCTCCTGCCAGCACCAGACTGAATCAGTTTGTACAAAAGCGGTAGAAGAGAAGAGATTAAAGGGGTTGTCTCGCGGCAGCAAGTGGGGTTATACACTTCTGTATGGCCATATTAATGCACTTTGTAATATACATCGTGCATTAATTATGAGCCATACAGAAGTTATTCACTTACCTGCTCCGTTGCTAGCGTCCCTGTCGCCATGGATCCGTCTAATTTCGCTTTCTTCTAGGGTTTTTTAGACGCGCTTGCGCTGTGCGGTCTTCTGCCTGGTGAATGGGGCCGCTCGTGCCGGAGAGCTGGTCATCGTAGCTCCGCCCCGTCACGTGTGCCGATTCCAGCCAATCAGGAGGCTGGAATCGGCAATGGACTGCACAGAGCCCACGGTGCACCATGGGAGAAGACCCGCGGTGCATCGTGGGTAAAGATCCCAGCGGCCATCTTGGTGAAGGAAGACGTCGCAGAGCGGGGATTAGGGTAAGTAATAAAAAATTTTTTTTAACACATCCCTTGGGGTTGTCCTGCGCCGAACTATGGGAAAAAAAAAAAAAACGTTTTGGCGCAAGACAACCCCTTTAAGCATTTGA
Organism: Eleutherodactylus coqui; assembly: GCF_035609145.1. Classification (NCBI taxonomy): domain Eukaryota; kingdom Metazoa; phylum Chordata; class Amphibia; order Anura; family Eleutherodactylidae; genus Eleutherodactylus; species Eleutherodactylus coqui. Next base: position 141,531,651 of record NC_089846.1, read on the forward strand.
CGTCAAACACAATAAACCATAAACAGAAAACAACAGGCCTTAGAAAAAGCCTAGAGCAGAATGAGGAAAGCCTTCTAGGAGAGTAAAGATGGTGTGATCGACCTGTTGTATCCAGGCAGTGCTAGTAAGTGACCTTTCGGTAAGACATAGAGATAATCTATCACCAAGAAGGCCAAAGAAGATGCTGCCCGTCAAAAAGGCATATGCAAATTAGCAGGTACGCCCTATTGAAAACAGATATGAACAGACTGGCCCTTAGGTTAAGGAGGGCTGTGAGTTGGAACTAAGTTTGCCACAGTACACTGGATTCTGATGACATGGCTATAGCAACGGGTTTGCTGGGTTTTTTTGTGTGCACCCGGTTGACTCGGTAGGTCATTGGTGCAGTCTGCTGGAGTGGCCTACAGTGGACAACAAACTATGTAGGTCTGGTGCCTGCAGGACAGAAGGGTATCGAGAAGAACGTGGATGATACCACATGGCAGGAATCTCGTGGTAACTGTCCCTGAACGGCCAATGGGAATGACTACAAGTTCCTTACAGGGACAATAGATCACTTGGAGGGCAAAAAGTGCCAAAGAAGAACAAGGTTTCTGATGTCGCTAGTGTATGTTCCATTGTTCCATCCAGGTGTGAGGAGAGTGCAGTATTGGGAGCAGGATGGGCTTTGTTTGAGGCTTGCATGCCCACGGGTCGTATGTCGCAATTTTTTTTTCCTATTCTCCTTCTTTCAGGGTGGATCTGAAGGGGAATGAGTAGCTAACCCATCCAGAAGAAGCCAGTGTGTGTCAGGGAAAACCTTGTCCTGATGTCCTAACGTGCTAAGGCCTTAACCTTGAGTACTCATCTTACCTTACTCCCCTTCAGTTTCTTACGTCCCTAAGGGAAGGTACATTGGATTGAGGGGAGCTGTTGGAAATCACAGGCGGGAAACAGAGTGGTTAGTGCCACTTTGCCTTCTTGAAGGAAGGGGTAACAGTGTGTCTGATGCAGCACTGTTTGCCCTCCCCACTTAAGGTAAGTAGGGGGATTCTGTCACCCTCTGAATCCTCAAGTCCAAGGTACTGCAGGAATTGAAAAACCTGCTCAAGAAGGTCTGCCTCCTGTGGACACTAAGCTAAAACTGACTTAGCTCAGTGCCTGAAGAACAGGTATGGCTGGTAGGAGTGAATAACTCTTTACTTAGTGTCCGCCTCCAGTAGGTATACCCAATGACATGAACGAGAAAGGCTTCACTTATTTAACCCCTTAAACTGACTCTCTGGTCCTAAGGACAAACGTTTTTTCAAGGACTGGAGGAGGTTGAAATATTACCTGGTGCCCTCCATTTGCAGTGTTCTGCTGTGGATGCTGCAGTTCTGGGGGTCCTCTTCAGTCTACCAAGATGGCCACAGCACTTTCCTGACTACCTAATACACACTGTGCATTGGTAATGCATCGGTAGTCTGCTCAAGCGAGCAACATTGGCCAGTCAGAGAGAAGCATGTAGGGTTTTAGATTACTGATGTACTACCAATGCACAGCATGCATCAGGAAGTCAAAAAAGTGCTGTGACAATCTTGGAAGAAGGCAGTCTGCAGCAGAACACAGCAAACGAAGGGCTCCAGGTATTATTACTTCCCCTTCTACTCCCAGAACAAATTTTGTTCACAGGCCCAGAGGGTTGCTAAAAATGGGGTTGTGCAGGACTTTTTGAAATTTATCTATAATTGGCATGGGTCCACTGCTCGGGACCCCCGCCAATCAGCTGATTCCCAATACTGCTGTCACCACGGACAGCGCAGGATGCAGATCACAATGACCATAGCACAGCGGCTTGGGCTGGTACTGCAGGCGTAGCTCCCATCGAATTTAATGCAACATCAGCCCGGGTCGAACACCACAGTTGGCGCGTCATATATGTCCATTTGTGAGAAGAGGTTAAAAAGAATAAAAACTGTGAATGCTGCATGTAGCAACCAATCAGCTGTTTGCATTTTGTGTGCCGCATCAAAAAAAGTGATACCAGGAATGTGATTGGTTTCTTTAGACAGCACCTCCACCTCCACTGAAATAATGGCCCTTTTACACGGGACAATTACTCAGAACTCTCCCTGACCCACTCTGCCTCCGTGGCGGCAGCGCCGTGAGCGATGCCAGCGATCCTCGCTCCTGTGTAATGGTACGGGGGGCGAGCACCACTGGGACAAGTGTCAGGCATTGTTTGCCTGACCCCTCATCCCCTGTAAAAGAACCATTACAAAAAAAATAGTCGTTGGTTGATGAAACGTTACAGTCGTTTACATTTGAACAACTCGTAAACCAATTTGCATGGAGATCCCTCTAGGATCGATATCTGAGTAAACAACTAATGGACAAATATTACAGTATGAAGCAGGACGGAGGCTGAAGGACTTACCAAGGCATTGCCCCGACTAAAGTGCAGGCAGTGCAGAGCAAACTCCAGGTTGCAGCCGCCCCCCGGGACAGCACTAGAGCAGGCAAGTTTTACAACACGGGACACTGGGGAAACAAAAGTCATTGGCAAGGGAGAGGGAATCATGGAGGCAAGTACCAAAATAATAATACAAGAGGCCACGTTATAAGAGCCAGAAGGAGCAATGGAAAGAGGCCTGGTCTGCTAAATCATGATTTCTTTTACATCATATGGACAGCCAGGTGCATCACTTACCTGAGCATGGGTGGCCTTATAAGTCTCCTCACACACCTTCTAGGTACTGTACTTAAGGAGAGCTGATACTCTACCCGACTTACGTCACAGGCCTCTCACAAGCCAAGCCAAAAACCTGCTGCACACTGATGAGGGGCAGAAACCCCGAAACAGCTGTCTGTGCATGGATTCTGGCTTTTGGTTTCCCAGTCATTTCCTAGTCATTATTCTAAAGACTATATATATATAAAAAGTCTGACATTGACTTGCAGGGATACTGCCTCCCACTAGGTGGTGCTGAAGAGGTATTGTTCCATCTTCCCTATTTCCCTGGGAAAGGATGGCACAAGGACACCCTATGGTGGCATTCCATGCCAAATCATCACAAAAAAATGAAATTTTTTAATCCAAACATCTCAGATTTTCATGAAATTTGTTATACTATTCTGCAAATAAGATTTTTGTACTTGCTGTAAAATCTCTTTTTCGCCATGCTCATTGGGGAACATATTGGTGACGGTTGACGGATAGTGCTGTCCAGCCTGTCTTTGATGCTGGTGGACACTTTAGTAAAGGCTGATACCACCCTTCAGCTCATACATGTTGCCAAAAGACTGCGTATGGTAGTGAGTAGAGTGCATGTGTATGGGCCTACTGATATGGGCACTGCAGTAGAAGGAAGAGAGGATGGTACCTAGCTGCCTGGCAACACTCACCCAGTCCGGAGCTGGTCTTGAAATGACAAGAATTTGCTGTGAGATGTGAGAAGACCAAAAGCACCACCGGTCTCAGCAGACTGTAGATCACTAAGACCAAGCACAGTAAGACAGATGACATGAGGAAGAGGATGTTGTGAATCCCGCGGCGGGCACTGCTGAGACAAGGTACTGCCCGCACTGCCAGGATCCTCCCCAGCGCACAATATAACCATTTTTATATAAAATGATTCCCTCCCGCCAGCTGCATGGAGAAGACCTGCACCCGCTAGGGGTTGCAGCAGAAGAGGGCTGCATAAATAAGAGCCGCTGCATAGCGAGGTTCTGCATGAAACCTCCCCAGAGCAGGGACGCTGCTAGTGGGAGAGCCAGGAGAAGAGGAGGAAGAAGGGCCCTGCACCCCTCAAAGGTATGCCTCGGGATCCTCATCTAGGATAGCTGTGGGAAGTAGCCTGGAGGAAGGGGGTTGGGATGTAGATGGGGCAGATGGTAGTGGCGGTGGGAGAAAGAAGAGGACGAGAAGCAGGTGAGGCGAATACTTACCTAGGTGGTGGGAAACAGTCAGCATGGAAAATATCTCCAGAACTCAGCAGTGTGTGCCCCTATGTGTATCTGCCTGAATAAGGAGGGAGTGCTCCAAAAGAGGGGCCACTATGGCTGGCAGGTCAGGGTCAAACTAACAGTTGACTGTGCCTCCTTTTCTTTCGAGGTTCAGGTCGGCAATAGACTGCTTAACTCCAGTCTGTTCGCCCTGCTCGCTGGGGTAATATGAAGAATCTAATACCATTCTGGCATCCCAAGGATTCTGGAAGAAAACAACTGAAGACCGATAAAACAAAAAGGTCTGCCTCCTACAGACACTAAGCTAAAACTGGTTATCTTGGTGCCCAGGAGGGGTATAGCTGGTAGGAGGAGCTAACATTTTTTTGCTTAATGTCCACCTCCTAGTGGCAGAACCTATACCCACGGTCTGCAGCTGTGTCCCCCCAATGCAACGGACGAGAAATGTATTCTTATTCTTGTTCCCAAAGCCATCCCAAAATGAAACTTACACCAAGTAGAGATTGCATTTACCTGTATTACATACTTAATTCCCAAAATAATTGAACATACACAGATATCCAAGGTTAAAGTTTACATCATATAACCTTGAATTGAAGAACACAATATTTGTTTTATGAGAAGTTTGCTACATTAGTTTCTAAATGAGCCCACAGTTTTCTCATATTTGCAACCGTGCTGTATGAATACCGTGTATCACTGAGGTCTAGAATGGTACATCTGTAAGTTACTTTAGGCCTTCTACCATCCTACTAAAGTTCATAAAAATCTGAGACAGTCAGGTTGGAAGCCGTGCTGATTTGGCATGGAATGGCTCTATGGGAAAAGGACAGGCCGGTGGAGGCAGTGTGATGCTCTGCACGATGTTCTACTGGGAAACATTGAGTCCTGGTATGTAGATGTTACTATGAAATGTACTACCTACCTTACCATTGTACAAACCAAGTTCCCCCCTTCATGGCAGCGGCATTCTCTATTGGCAGTGGATATCACAGTATAATCTGGCCAGACACATTGCAAAAATGGTTCAAGAATAGAAAGGGACAACGGTTTGGGAGTGTTTTGGAGGCAACTAATGCTGCAAATGAGTAGTTTGACCAGCAGTCGGACGAATTCTATTTGCAGGGACTTAAAAAGTTGCAGGATAGATGATGCAAGTGCATGGACATTCTGGGGGAATATGTAGAATAGTGCGGAAGTTTCGGCTTCCTGGCTTAATTTTCTCTGGGTAAGGCTCACTACTTATCAGCACCCCCTCGTATAAGTGTGAACCATTAGGTAAAATACAGTACTCCTCCAGATCAGGCAATAATACTCCTGTTAGGTGGGTACAGAAGAAGACTGGGAGTCCCTAAAAACCACCCACCCCTCTGACCCTACCTACTTGCCTCGCCCTGGCTAAACCCAGGGGGACAACTGGGCGGCGGTCCCTATACTGTCTAGGGAACCCTGAACCTAACGGGGAAAAGGAGCACAAAAACCGGGAGAAACTGGAGACTGAAAAACCTACAGCAAGGAGGGTGGAGCAAGGATTGAGGCAAGGGTTGAGGCAAGGGTTGAGGCAAGGGTTGAGGCAAGGGTTGAGGCAAGGGTTGAGGCAAGGGTTGAGGCAAGGGTTGAGGCAAGGGTTGAGGCAAGGGTTGAAGCAAGGGTTGAAGCAAGGGTTGAAGCAAGGGTTGAAGCAAGGGTTGAAGCAAGGGTTGAAGCAAGGGTTGAAACAAGGGTTGAAACAAGGGTTGAAGACCAGAGAGACCCAGTTAACCTCACTAGGTACAAACAAACACTGGCAATGAACCTAGCCAGCTGCTGCCTTTTATGTCTAGCAAGGGGGCGGAGCCAATGACATGCTGGTGGGTGGAGGAAGAAGACCCACCCACTCACATCAGAAAAGACTCTCAGAGCCGTGCTGCTGCCCTAAGGGACCCGGAAGGAAGAATGTCGTGCCTGGACCCCAGCAGCAGGTCTGGCATGCTGCTGAGACCCGACCGCGCTGCTGGTAAGTCTCCTCCTAACAACTCCAGGGTGTTGCCCTTTTAGATGTTGCAGCTGAGGGAACTGTTCTTCAAGGAGTTGCAGCCCTTCAAGGTGCAAACAGCAGACAGGGATTTCAGAGGAGAAAGGCAGTTCTCAGCAGCATTCAATACCGAACTCTTAGACCAGTTCAGATAGAACTTTAGTTTGCTCACCCAACAATTGTGCTAGATCCACGTGTTCAGTATTGGCCAGTTATTCTGGGACCTTCCTGAATAGTCTATGCTCTCTGCCCAAACGCCAACCAGCAGGTCTACTAATGTACCGCTAAGGTCAAAGTGGCGACACCCAACACCAAGGACTGCTGTATAAGTGTGAGCCACAATACAATTACCATGAGATCTGTAATCTGTCTGAGTCTTACATGCTTTAGGGTGTAAACATGGTCTCCAAACCAAATCAGCCTTTTCCTCTTCTCTTCCTAGCACTGAGCGATCTCCACACTCCGGGATCACTGCCTGGAACTGATCTCCGATATTAATGTGCCTTGAAGAAAAGGAATCAAAAATGTGAACAGCAGAGAGAGAACATCTCATTGTCAGAAACCTCCAAAAAGTGGAAAACTTACGGCTGGACAGAAGACGCGGTTTTGTCTATGGTGAGGTGGGTCCTGGCCGTGTCTTTTCCTGCAGGTGTAATGCACGCTGTCTTAAGGAAGTCACCTTGAGCAGGCGGTTCTTTATGTCATACAAACATAGAGTACTGAACTCACCGCCAAGACTGGGAGCTTGGAACTCGGTATTGGGAGGAGTGTTGAAGGTGCTGAAATAGAGGCCTGTACCTTGGCGGATTGGGCTCAGCATTGGCTGAGGAGTATACAGGCAATGGATGGTGCCATTGTGATCATACTCCGGAAGCGGAGTGTCAGGCGAGCGCATACTGCTCTGGAAGCAACCAGAAGAGGCAGACGTCTTCTCCAAGACTGGAGGGGAGATGTATAAAGGCCGAGCACAAGGTCTTATTTTTTTCCTCCCTTTAGCTGTATGACATTGTAGAGGACTACTCATTCTATTGTCCTATAAAGCAAAGGCACAAAGAGCCTCAACGTGGAACCGATGAGAACAAAAAATAAATTCAATGAGATACATTAAAATGGCTTCACGCCGACATCTGAGAATCCAGAACGTTTGATAATCCGCTACTTTTTTCCCATCACAGAATTGAATTATACTGTGGAGTAATATCAAGCAAGACACGCCAGAGGAGCTGATCATTCAGCGCTATGAAATTCACCTGATGCCAGGTTAACCCCTTGAGTGGCTCCACTGCCTATAGTGATATAGCCCGGACGATTTCCGGGCTATGTTTCACTATGGGAGCTGCAGAGCACAATGCCATAAGCTGTGGCATTGTTCTCTGCCTGCACAGACCCACACAGAACAGTGCAGGACTTTGAAAAACAGAAGCAGGCAGATATTGACGATCTCCTGGCAATCTTCCGCTTCTATTTTCCAAGTTCTGCACTGCTTTGTTTACAGGTTGCCATAGAGACCATCGGCTTGTCAGAAGCCAACCCATGGTCTCTGTGGCAGGGAGAGCTCGTGCTTGGCTGTCAGAGGATAGCCAGGCACCAGCACTTACACAGCAGAGAATGGAGAAAACCTCCGATCTCTGCTGTGTTAACCGTTTAAATGCTGCAGTCTATGCGAATGCAGCATGTAAAGGACTGTCCCCATCGGACCCCCGGAATGTGATCAGGGGGTCCTGATGGGTCTCTGTGGAAGTCTCTTAAAGGGACAAAAAAAAAAAGTTTAATTATTAAAAAAATAAAAATAAAAACACTTGTCTTCCTTTTATTTTGTAAAAAATTAAAGACAAAATTACACATGTGGTATCCGTGCGTCGGAATGACCCAGGAAAGGAAGGCAGTGCATTATTAAGCGCCTTAATGACACGGCCCCTTTTTTTCTTTTTTTCCTCCCCCCGTTAAAAAAATTGTAACTCCTTTATTTGTCCATCGATGTTGCTGTATGAGGGCTTGTTTTTTGCGGGGCGAGTTGTATTTTTCAATGGTGCTATATTATGTACTGAAAAACTTTTACTAAGTGGAGTAAAATGAAAAAAATGACATTCTACCATCTTTCAGTGCGTTTTGTTTCTACGGCGCACAAACTGCAACAATAATGACCTGATAACTTTATTCTCCGGGTCGGTACGATTACTACGATACCAAACTTGGATAGTTTTTTTTTTGCTGTACTACTTGTATTTTTTTCAAAGACATTTAATTTTTTCCAATTATTTTCTGCCGCCATCTTCTGTGCGCAATAACTTTTTAATTTTTCCATCGACGTCGTTGAGCGAGGGCTCATTCTTCATGTCCTGTAGTTAACGTTAGTACTAATTCGGAATACATACGACTTTTTGAACGCTTTCTATTGCATTTTTTCTGTGAGACAGGGTGACTGAAAAAGTGCATTTGTGGCGTTCTTTATTTCTTTTTCGGACAACGTTCACCATGCGGGGAAAATAATGCGCTACTTTGATAGATCGGACATTTACGGATGCGGCGATACCAAATATGATTTTTTTAATTATTTAGATTTTTTTTTATTATAGATATGGGAAAAGGGGGGTGATTTAAAAAAAAACTATTACACTTTGGTATTGGCACAATTGTACCGGCCCGGAGAATGACTTCAATACATTATTTATACAGAGAATGCAGTGAAAAATAAAAACGTGCCAGAATTACAGATTTTGTTAATCTTGCCACTAGAAAAAATGGAATAAAAAGCAATCAAAATGTTACATGTTCCAGAAAATGAGATAAATGAAGCCTGGAGTTCATCCCGCAATAAACACGGCCGTCTAGAGCGCTGGCGATGGGAAATAACATTATTACGGCTCTTGGAATGAGGCGACACAAAAGCAAACCTTTAAGAAAAAAATGTGTTAAATGTACAAAAATAGCAAAACCTAAAAACTGAATAAACTTCGTATCGCCGGAATCGTGTGACTCAGAATAACGTTATCGCACTATTTATTCTGCACGCTGAACGCCGTAAAAATGAAATCCAAAAAACAAATGGCAGAATTTCTTCTTTTCCCCCCAATCTCCCTACAATTTTTTTTTACAAAAATTTGGGGCCGAGTCTACGAGTACTCCCCTGTAAAGTGTTGGGGGTTATGACGGGCCGAGTCTAGGAGTACTCCTCTGTGAAGCTTAGAGATTTTGACGGGCCGAGTCTAGGAGTACTCCCCTGTGAAGCTTAGAGATTATGACGGGCCGAGTCTAGGAGTACTCCCCTGTGAAGCTTAGAGATTATGACGGGCCGAGTCTAGGAGTACTCCCCTGTGAAGCTTAGAGATTATGACGGGCCGAGTCTAGGAGTACTCCCCTGTGAAGCTTAGAGATTATGACGGGCCGAGTCTAGGAGTACTCCCCTGTGAAGCTTAGAGATTATGACGGGCCGAGTCTAGGAGTACTCCCCTGTGAAGCTTAGAGATTATGACGGGCCGAGTCTAGGAGTACTCCCCTGTGAAGCTTAGAGATTATGATGGGCAGAGTCTAGGAGTACTCCCCTGTGAAGTTTAGAGATTATGACGGGCCGAGTCTAGGAGTACTCCCCTGTGAAGCTTAGAGATTATGACGGGCCGAGTCTAGGAGTACTCCCTTGTGAAGTTTAGAGATTATGACGGGCTGAGTCTAGGAGTACTCCCCTGTGAAGCTTAGAGATTATGTGGGGCCGAGTCTAGGAGTACTCCCTTGTGAAGTTTAGAGATTATGACGGGCTGAGTCTAGGAGTACTCCCCTGTGAAGCTTAGAGATTATGACGGGCCGAGTCTAGGAGTACTCCCCTGTGAAGCTTAGAGATTATGTGGGGCCGAGTCTAGGAGTACTCCCCTGTAAAGTGTTGGGGGTTATGACGGGCCCAGTCTAGGAGTACTCCCCTGTGAAGTTTAGAGATTATGTGGGGCCGAGTCTAGGAGTACTCCCTTGTAAAGCTTAGAGATTACGTGGGGCTGAGTCTAGGAGTACTCCCTCGTAAAGTTTACAGATTATGTGGGGCCGAGTCTAGGAGTACTCCCCTGTGAAGCTTAGAGATTATGAAGGGCCGAGTCTAGGAGTACTCCCCTGTGAAGCTTAGAGATTATGTGGGGCCGAGTCTAGGAGTACTCCCCTGTAAAGTGTTGGGGGTTATGACGGGCCCAGTCTAGGAGTACTCCCCTGTGAAGCTTAGAGATTATGTGGGGCCGAGTCTAGGAGTACTCCCCTGTGAAGCTTAGAGATTATGTGGGGCCGAGTCTAGGAGTACTCCCTTGTGAAGTTTAGAGATTATGACGGGCTGAGTCTAGGAGTACTCCCCTGTGAAGCTTAGAGATTATGACGGGCCGTGTCTAGGAGTACTCCCCTGTGAAGCTTAGAGATTATGTGGGGCCGAGTCTAGGAGTACTCCCCTGTAAAGTGTTGGGGGTTATGACGGGCCCAGTCTAGGAGTACTCCCCTGTGAAGTTTAGAGATTATGTGGGGCCGAGTCTAGGAGTACTCCCTTGTAAAGCTTAGAGATTACGTGGGGCTGAGTCTAGGAGTACTCCCTCGTAAAGTTTACAGATTATGTGGGGCCGAGTCTAGGAGTACTCCCCTGTGAAGCTTAGAGATTATGACGAGCTGAGTCTAGGAGTACTCCCCTGTGAAGCTTAGAGATTATGTGGGGCCGAGTCTAGGAGTACTCCCCTGTAAAGTGTTGGGGGTTATGACGGGCCCAGTCTAGGAGTACTCCCCTGTGAAGCTTAGAGATTATGTGGGGCCGAGTCTAGGAGTACTCCCCTGTGAAGCTTAGAGATTATGACGGGCAGAGTCTAGGAGTACTCCCTTGTGAAGCTTAGAGATTATGACGGGCAGAGTCTAGGAGTACTCCCCTGTGAAGCTTAGAGATTATGACGGGCAGAGTCTAGGAGTACTCCCTTGTGAAGCTTAGAGATTACGTGGGGCCGAGTCTAGGAGTACTCCCTCGTAAAGTTTACAGATTATGTGGGGCCGAGTCTAGGAGTACTCCCTTGTGAAGCTTAGAGATTATGACGGCCCGAGTCTAGGAGTACTCCCCTGTGAAGCTTAGAGATTATGTGGGGCTGAGTCTAGGAGTACTCCCCTGTAAAGTGTTGGGGGTTATGACGGGCCCAGTCTAGGAGTACTCCCCTGTGAAGTTTAGAGATTATGTGGGGCCGAGTCTAGGAGTACTCCCTTGTAAAGCTTAGAGATTACGTGGGGCTGAGTCTAGGAGTACTCCCTCGTAAAGTTTACAGATTATGTGGGGCCGAGTCTAGGAGTACTCCCCTGTGAAGCTTAGAGATTATGACGGGCCGAGTCTAGGAGTACTCCCCTGTGAAGCTTAGAGATTATGTGGGGCCGAGTCTAGGAGTACTCCTCTGTAAAGTGTTGGGGGTTATGACGGGCCCAGTCTAGGAGTACTCCCCTGTGAAGCTTAGAGATTATGTGGGGCCGAGTCTAGGAGTACTCCCCTGTGAAGCTTAGAGATTATGACGGGCAGAGTCTAGGAGTACTCCCTTGTGAATCTTAGAGATTATGACGGGCAGAGTCTAGGAGTACTCCCCTGTGAAGCTTAGAGATTATGACGGGCAGAGTCTAGGAGTACTCCCCTGTGAAGCTTAGAGATTATGTGGGGCCGAGTCTAGGAGTACTCCCCTGTAAAGTGTTGGGGGTTATGACGGGCCCAGTCTAGGAGTACTCCCCTGTGAAGCTTAGAGATTATGTGGGGCCGAGTCTAGGAGTACTCCCCTGTGAAGCTTAGAGATTATGACGGGCCGTGTCTAGGAGTACTCCCCTGTGAAGCTTAGAGATTATGTGGGGCCGAGTCTAGGAGTACTCCCCTGTAAAGTGTTGGGGGTTATGACGGGCCCAGTCTAGGAGTACTCCCCTGTGAAGTTTAGAGATTATGTGGGGCCGAGTCTAGGAGTACTCCCTTGTAAAGCTTAGAGATTACGTGGGGCCGAGTCTAGGAGTACTCCCTCGTAAAGTTTACAGATTATGTGGGGCCGAGTCTAGGAGTACTCCCCTGTGAAGCTTAGAGATTATGACGGGCCGAGTCTAGGAGTACTCCCCTGTGAAGCTTAGAGATTATGTGGGGCCGAGTCTAGGAGTACTCCCCTGTAAAGTGTTGGGGGTTATGACGGGCCCAGTCTAGGAGTACTCCCCTGTGAAGCTTAGAGATTATGTGGGGCCGAGTCTAGGAGTACTCCCCTGTGAAGCTTAGAGATTATGACGGGCAGAGTCTAGGAGTACTCCCTTGTGAAGCTTAGAGATTATGACGGGCAGAGTCTAGGAGTACTCCCCTGTGAAGCTTAGAGATTATGACGGGCAGAGTCTAGGAGTACTCCCTTGTGAAGCTTAGAGATTACGTGGGGCCGAGTCTAGGAGTACTCCCTCGTAAAGTTTACAGATTATGTGGGGCCGAGTCTAGGAGTACTCCCTTGTGAAGCTTAGAGATTATGACGGGCCGAGTCTAGGAGTACTTCCCTGTGAAGCTTAGAGATTATGTGGGGCCGAGTCTAGGAGTACTCCCCTGTAAAGTGTTGGGGGTTATGACGGGCCCAGTCTAGGAGTACTCCCCTGTGAAGTTTAGAGATTATGTGGGGCCGAGTCTAGGAGTACTCCCTTGTAAAGCTTAGAGATTACGTGGGGCTGAGTCTAGGAGTACTCCCTCGTAAAGTTTACAGATTATGTGGGGCCGAGTCTAGGAGTACTCCCCTGTGAAGCTTAGAGATTATGACGGGCCGAGTCTAGGAGTACTCCCCTGTGAAGCTTAGAGATTATGTGGGGCCGAGTCTAGGAGTACTCCCCTGTAAAGTGTTGGGGGTTATGACGGGCCCAGTCTAGGAGTACTCCCCTGTGAAGCTTAGAGATTATGACGGGCCGAGTCTAGGAGTACTCCCCTGTGAAGCTTAGAGATTATGTGGGGCCGAGTCTAGGAGTACTCCCCTGTAAAGTGTTGGGGGTTATGACGGGCCCAGTCTAGGAGTACTCCCCTGTGAAGCTTAGAGATTATGTGGGGCCGAGTCTAGGAGTACTCCCCTGTGAAGCTTAGAGATTATGACGGGCAGAGTCTAGGAGTACTCCCTTGTGAAGCTTAGAGATTATGACGGGCAGAGTCTAGGAGTACTCCCCTGTGAAGCTTAGAGATTATGACGGGCAGAGTCTAGGAGTACTCCCTTGTGAAGCTTAGAGATTACGTGGGGCCGAGTCTAGGAGTACTCCCTCGTAAAGTTTACAGATTATGTGGGGCCGAGTCTAGGAGTACTCCCTTGTGAAGCTTAGAGATTATGACGGGCCGAGTCTAGGAGTACTTCCCTGTGAAGCTTAGAGATTATGTGGGGCCGAGTCTAGGAGTACTCCCCTGTAAAGTGTTGGGGGTTATGACGGGCCCAGTCTAGGAGTACTCCCCTGTGAAGTTTAGAGATTATGTGGGGCCGAGTCTAGGAGTACTCCCTTGTAAAGCTTAGAGATTACGTGGGGCTGAGTCTAGGAGTACTCCCTCGTAAAGTTTACAGATTATGTGGGGCCGAGTCTAGGAGTACTCCCCTGTGAAGCTTAGAGATTATGACGGGCCGAGTCTAGGAGTACTCCCCTGTGAAGCTTAGAGATTATGTGGGGCCGAGTCTAGGAGTACTCCCCTGTAAAGTGTTGGGGGTTATGACGGGCCCAGTCTAGGAGTACTCCCCTGTGAAGCTTAGAGATTATGTGGGGCCGAGTCTAGGAGTACTCCCCTGTGAAGGTTAGAGATTATGACGGGCAGAGTCTAGGAGTACTCCCTTGTGAAGCTTAGAGATTATGACGGGCAGAGTCTAGGAGTACTCCCCTGTGAAGCTTAGAGATTATGACGGGCAGAGTCTAGGAGTACTCCCTTGTGAAGCTTAGAGATTACGTGGGGCCGAGTCTAGGAGTACTCCCTCGTAAAGTTTACAGATTATGTGGGGCCGAGTCTAGGAGTACTCCCTTGTGAAGCTTAGAGATTATGACGGGCCGAGTCTAGGAGTACTCCCCTGTGAAGCTTAGAGATTATGTGGGGCCGAGTCTAGGAGTACTCCCCTGTAAAGTGTTGGGGGTTATGACGGGCCCAGTCTAGGAGTACTCCCCTGTGAAGTTTAGAGATTATGTGGGGCCGAGTCTAGGAGTACTCCCTTGTAAAGCTTAGAGATTACGTGGGGCTGAGTCTAGGAGTACTCCCTCGTAAAGTTTACAGATTATGTGGGGCCGAGTCTAGGAGTACTCCCCTGTGAAGCTTAGAGATTATGACGGGCCGAGTCTAGGAGTACTCCCCTGTGAAGCTTAGAGATTATGTGGGGCCGAGTCTAGGAGTACTCCCCTGTAAAGTGTTGGGGGTTATGACGGGCCCAGTCTAGGAGTACTCCCCTGTGAAGCTTAGAGATTATGTGGGGCCGAGTCTAGGAGTACTCCCCTGTGAAGCTTAGAGATTATGACGGGCAGAGTCTAGGAGTACTCCCTTGTGAAGCTTAGAGATTATGACGGGCAGAGTCTAGGAGTACTCCCCTGTGAAGCTTAGAGATTATGACGGGCAGAGTCTAGGAGTACTCCCTTGTGAAGCTTAGAGATTACGTGGGGCCGAGTCTAGGAGTACTCCCTCGTAAAGTTTACAGATTATGTGGGGCCGAGTCTAGGAGTACTCCCTTGTGAAGCTTAGAGATTATGACGGGCCGAGTCTAGGAGTACTCCCCTGTGAAGCTTAGAGATTATGTGGGGCCGAGTCTAGGAGTACTCCCCTGTAAAGTGTTGGGGGTTATGACGGGCCCAGTCTAGGAGTACTCCCCTGTGAAGTTTAGAGATTATGTGGGGCCGAGTCTAGGAGTACTCCCTTGTAAAGCTTAGAGATTACGTGGGGCTGAGTCTAGGAGTACTCCCTCGTAAAGTTTACAGATTATGTGGGGCCGAGTCTAGGAGTACTCCCCTGTGAAGCTTAGAGATTATGACGGGCCGAGTCTAGGAGTACTCCCCTGTGAAGCTTAGAGATTATGTGGGGCCGAGTCTAGGAGTACTCCTCTGTAAAGTGTTGGGGGTTATGACGGGCCCAGTCTAGGAGTACTCCCCTGTGAAGCTTAGAGATTATGTGGGGCCGAGTCTAGGAGTACTCCCCTGTGAAGCTTAGAGATTATGACGGGCAGAGTCTAGGAGTACTCCCTTGTGAAGCTTAGAGATTATGACGGGCAGAGTCTAGGAGTACTCCCCTGTGAAGCTTAGAGATTATGACGGGCAGAGTCTAGGAGTACTCCCTTGTGAAGCTTAGAGATTACGTGGGGCCGAGTCTAGGAGTACTCCCTCGTAAAGTTTACAGATTATGTTGGGCCGAGTCTAGGAGTACTCCCTTGTGAAGCTTAGAGATTATGACGGGCAGAGTCTAGGAGTACTCCCCTGTGAAGCTTAGAGATTATGTGGGGCCGAGTCTAGGAGTACTCCCTTGTGAAGTTTACAGATTAGTTTTTTTACACGGTTTGGGGAAAGATAGGTTTCAACCCATAACGGGTTTCTTACTGCATTATGGTAGAGAGTCTGAAATGTTGTGAGGAGTATATAAAGATTTAATGCTTCCAAGAAATTGGGTTTGTAGTTTGGGGTGCGAGGTAGAATTTGTTGTAATTTAGAGATTTTAGGGCCTTTTAGGATTTCATATATTGTCATGGACATTCTGTTCCAGATGTGGGAGGGTGGAGAAGATTTTTTGCTAATGATGAGGGGTATTAGGGAGGCAGGTACATGTGTGTTTGGGGGGGAGCTTGCCTGTTTCAGCACCATTTTGCCTTAACTCTTTCATCACTTTGGTTGCGGCGTGTAGTCGGGCTTATAAACTTATTTTGTTTTTGTATTCTCTCATTGGACCAAAGCAGGTCGTGGTCTTCTGTATTTAGAAGGTCTCTTTCCATGCGGAAGGATTGTAGGCTTGTGATCCGGTCTACTAATGAGAGCCACCTAGCGATATGTATCGCCTTATAGTAATTTTGAGTGTCTGGGAGGCAGAAGTTTCTTTTGAGTGAGGTATGTATAGGCAAGCCGCGGTTTGCGCTTGTTCCAGATATATGCACTGAAGAGAGGACGTAGTTTGTTGGGTATATGGATCGGGCCAGTTTGTAGCGTGTAGAGGAGAGTTGGCATCATGTATGTTGCTACAAGTAGTGGTGTGAATTAAGATTGAATAGGCGAGATGGGTCTGTACATAATGCGATACCTAGATATTTGATCCCAGACGTGGGCCAGGCGAGTGGTGAGAGATGGTTCACTCTGTGTCTGCTTTGGGGGAAGGGGGGACACTTACATTTGGGCCTCATGTCCACTGGACAATTCTATTTAGTAAATCTGCGCGGGTGTCCCGCATGCATGATCCGCGCCTATAGGGATGCATTGGACACCTGCAGGTAAGTATGTCATTTATGCGGATGTCATTTTTCCCTGCCGCGCGGATCACACGTGCGGGAAATCACAAGCAGCATGCTCCATTTTCTGTGGGCTTCCCGCACGGACGGCTCCCGCAGGCTTCCATTGAAGCCTATGGAAGCCGTCTGGATCCACGGCACACCCGCAGTTGAATTTCTGCTCTGCCGTGGGAGCGCGGGAGTTCAAAAAAAGAAAAAAAGAGTGCACAGCGCATGCGCGCGGCACGCTGCCGGCAGGTCGAGCACATCCGCCAGGCGGAAGGAAAGAAGATTTGGCTGCGACAGACGGGAACCTGCAGCGTTCGGACAGGTGAGTTAAATCAATTTTCAAGCCTCATGTCTGCGGGAAAGGAGGGACCCGCTGCAGGAATCTGCATGGAGAATCCGCGTGGCCCGAATTTCCTAGTGGACATGAGGCCTTAATGCTTCAGACTCATAGATAATTTTAAGATATAGCCGTGGTATATTTGTGCGCTTTTTTACTTTCTTCTGGCCATAAACAATACAGTCAGATTTCACATTCAAGTTTATATGGAAATATCCAACACACTACATAGAAAGAGCTTCGGTTTGTGACGCTTTATGGCGGGATGCTCTGAATACGGTGCTTTTCGGGGGTTTTCCCACAGGCTCCTCTATAGGACTTATACAGGACTAGAGGTGATACCTTTATTCGCTAACCAAGGAAATATCCTTACAAGCTCTCACAGCTCAGAGGCTCCTTCTTCAGGCTTTAATAAATGAAGAATTGTGAGAAAATACACAGCATTTAGATACTATTACATCAGGATAAAACAATCAGAGTTAAAGGGATTGTCCAAGATGTTTTTTATCAAAACGATGTAACAACATGACAAGCTGTCATATCCTCACCCCTCCTGGCTCCCTTGCGCTGCTGCTTGGTCCTCCGTGCCGGGTGCTTGTTTACAGGCTGCAGTCAGCCTGTGTATGGCATGTTACAGGCCACTGCAGCCAATGACAGAGCAGAGCGTTCAAGCACTGAGCTCTGTCATTGGCTGCAGTAACCTATGATGTCTGGTAAACATGCTGCTGTAGCCTGTAAACATTCAATCCCAAGGGAGACTGGGAGTGGTAGCACTGGATGCAGCTTGGGCATCGTGCTTTTGAAAAAAAAAAAAAAGACGAGATCTCAGACAACCCCTTTAAGGCCCCCTTCACAAAGGCGTATTTGCACATGCAAAATTGGCATGCACAATATGCAGAGAATGGAACCCACTAATTTCCATGGGTTTGTTCATATGCACGCATTTCATGCACTTTTAGGTTGCACAAAAAAAATTCTGCATACTCTATTTTCATGCACACCCAAAGCCCCCACAGAAGTCAATGGGATGCGCAACTGCGTACGCAATATGCTAGGAGATGCATGAAACACTGCGCAATTGCACAGTAAAAAGAACACATCTGGAACTCTCCAGACTAATTAGCCGTTTCCATCGGTACATATTTTTTTGCCGTGCTCAGGTGAACATGCCTTGCGGGCGCAAAAAGTACAGCAAAATATGCCGATGTGCGTGCAAAGAAGCCTCGGTCATTCTGCAAATACGCAAATGCTCGTATGAATGGGACCAAGGCAGATACAGTTTTCCCGGTCAGCCAATAAAGTGTCGCCTCTATACTTTTATACAAACATATTAACGTCCCGGATTCTTCCGGCTGACACGGTAACACACAAGATAAAAACCGCCATCAGAAACAAGAAAAAAGCCAGGAAATGTGCTGGAAACCCTCACTGTGCGCGAGCGAGACCCGAGAGGCTTAAGAAAACTCTCACCTTGTCCTTCTGTCCATCTTTGATAGTGACGGGGACAGAGACGGGGATTACCAGCTGTCCGGCAGGGCTGTCCTTTGTATTGCAGATCGCTGACCCCGGAGGCTGCGCTGTCAGTTGCACCTCAGGCCGCCCGCTTCCCATGTCGGCATCCTACAAAACAACCAATATTGTGATATTTCAGCAGAGTACTAGAATGTAATACTTCGCCTGCGCTCACACGAGCGGCTCGGATTCTGTGTGAGGCTGCAGAAGACCTGCGAATGATGGGTGGAAACAAACTGTGTATGGTCGCATGTGCGTGCGGTTTTCCATGCGGATGGACAGTGTTTCGCCCGTACAGAAGAAAAATCGCAAGCAGGGAATGACATCAGAAAGTAGCCCAAGTCCCTGAAAACACTCTTATCGCTCAGGCGGTCGTGGCGAGATGTTCGGAGAGCTTTCAGACCAGGATGCCGCTCTCTCTGCTTTCCTGGTTTATACTACTTTTTGTTGAAGTAGTATAAACCACTTTTTAAAACAAAACACTTATTCTTGTGGAAGAAAGAGCGCAGAAGAACAAGCAGAGGTTACAGGCAGCAGTCTGGATGGGTTTGCTGCTCCCAGACTCCGTCCTGCATTGTCTGCCCACAAATTCCTGCTTTCTTCATACCATTAGTATTTGGTCTCCTAGCAGCTTCCGAGCGAATCCGCGCCCAAACGCAATGTTAATTATGTATGCACTGTGGATCGAACGCATTCACAGACATCAATGAAGCTCATACGCGCGGAATCCGCTGTAAAATAGAGCATGCTGGGATTCTTCTTCCGCTCGCAGAATCCGCAATTCCTGCCCACAAGTGTGAACGAACCAGCAAAAGTCAATGCATTTCAATGCCTGCGTATTACTGCGTATCATATGTGCGGATGGCGATCACAAAAATACGCAATTCAAATCCACTCGTGTGATAACCCCCTTACACAGAGATGAATTAACTGTGAAGTGTACGGCACATGCTGGTGTTGGATGTGTTGCTGCGGTACATTAAACACAGTGTTTCCCCCAAAATAAGACACTGTCTTGCACAGTGTCTTATTTTGGGGGTGTCTTGTAATACTCACCTAGCAGCCGGCATTCAGGCCCCTTCTGCTGGTCTCTGTTGCTGCTGCAGGCTTCCGTGTCCTCCTGCTCACCAACAATGCAGTTCTTCCTGGTAGCAGGGCTTAAAAATCCCGCCCCTAGCAAGCCAATGTTCTGATTGGTTAATCGAGCGCCACGTCAGTCAATGCAAGCCGGCACTCGATTAACCAATCACAGCCATTCATTGAATGACATGATTGAGTTTTTGCTTTACTACTTCTGTATAATTTGGCCTCATTCACACAGCGGAATTTCACCATGGATTTGGATTCTTCACCAAGATCCATACCATTACAACATTCTATTGAATGCCATCAGAATAGTTCATATGATGCAGATTTTTCCAGCCCTGCAAACTTGAAGTGCTGAAGTGTTATTGGACACTGGTCAGAATGCACCCACCACTTTTCGTGACTTGTCGGTCATGACAGCGTCGTGGCATGGTGGCCTCCATGCAGGCCAAGACCTGTTGCCTTGTTATGCAGGACAAGGGTTAATGCACCATGTGCAGAGACTGCTGGGTGCTGTCTCTCTTTGCTGCATGGATGCATGCTGGATTGGTCATGCCTGGGAGAAGGTTGGAGGTGTGGTTCTCTAATTGCTCCGCTAGTCCTCAGGTGTGGTGTAGCTTTATATTCCCACCCCTCCCTTTGCTCAATGCTGCTTATTCAGTTCCCTAGAGGAAAGGCTGGATTTAGGTGTTCCTCTAGGCTGGGTGAATTGCTACACATACAGATAAGTGCTGTTGTTTGCTATCAGTTGTATTTTGGTTTCCCTTATTGTTATTGCTTTGCTGTGTCGGTTCATCTCTCCAGTGGCTCCTATAGGGGCAATCAAGGCCCAGGAAGAAGACCATGGGGCCGCCTCTATCGAAGCGATGACTCCGCTTCAGGCAGGAGACCTGTCACCTCCCTGCTAAGATTGGGCCAGGCTTCCTTCTCCCCAGGAGTGGTGCTTTTGATCTGCATTGTGTAGTGTTTTCTTATTTTTCCGCAGTATGTACGATATTCTGCGCTGTGCTGGCGTGGGGCTCTTGTGCCACATGGGCTTTACACCCTGGCTTTCAGATTTCTGGTGTGGCACGCACTGTTCTACAGTGCATAGTGTTACAACTGCAGTAGTGTGAACGTCACCGTGCGTCCGTGCTGAGCGTGGTGCTCGTGTGCCACATGGATGCGACACCACTACAGTGGAGTGGGCCAAAGGGGCGGAGTACTGCCCTCGGCCCCATAGGTCTCCATGATCCAGTGGGTGATTATGGACTTGGAGTCCGCCAGACCCCGACGATGGCCATCAGGCATGAGGAAAAGTGAATCAGAATGACGGACAGATTCTGTTTGAGAGAGAGAGATCCGCAATGTGCACACCACATCAAGCTTGTGAAGACGAAGTTCCATAGGGTGTGAAGGCTCCAGACAGAAAGAGGAAAGAACAATGTACTCATTGAGGTGGAAAGTCGAAACAACTGGGGAATAAAGATGGAAGGGGACGGAGCACTGCCTTGTTCTGATGAAGCACGAGAAAGGGAGATCTGTAGGACAACGTGGCGAGTTAAAAAACGTGGGGGATCGAAGTGATGGCCACCAGGAAGGTGACCTTCCAAGATAGCAGACTGAGGGAAGTGTCCCTCATGGGCTTGAGGGGATATAATTGAATATATCTAAGACCAAGTTCAAGTCGTATTGGTCTGACAGGAGATGTTAAGGAGGGTCTGTATACGTGCCACTCCATGAAGAAATGTACATACCATGAAAATGGCAGCCAAAGGGAATTAAAAGAGAATCGATAACGCGGAAACTAGACCTTTTATGGAGTTGAGGACTCAATCCCATATCCACGCTATCCTGGGTTAGGGTTAGAGTTAGGGTTAGGGTGGACTGCATGCGCCAGGCGTGATGTAGTCCACACTACCTGAAGAACGACCTCCACACCCTATGATAGATTTGAGAGGAGGCAGCTTTCCTGGCCTTGAGCCTAGTGCGAACAACAGGGTCAGTGATTCTTGGCACTCTCAAGACTGTGGATTCAACAACCACTCCGTCAATCGTAGCTTATGTATATGTGGGTGAAGTGCTAGGCCCTACCGCAGCAGATCCTGTCTAAACAGAGGAGGTCAGGGAGTGCAGACCAGTAAAAACACAAGATCAGCGTACCAAGGTCGATGTGGCCAGTCTGGCACTATGAGGATCATTGGGACGACCTCCATTGTGGCCTTCTTAAGGACCCATGGAATTAGAGGAGTAGGAAGATGTACAGGAAGGAGAACTGATTCCACTGTATCGCTAGGGCATCCACAGCTATGGCCTGGGGATAGTGAGTCCGTGACACAAACATCAGGAGCTGACTGTTGAGTCTAGACGCCATCAGATTCACGTCCAGCAAACCCTATTTGGCGCATAGGTCTGTGAAGATTTCCTTGTGTAGCGTCCACTCTTCAGAGTCTACTCCCTGCTGAGAAAGTCCACCATCCAATTTTCCACACCTGGGATGTAGATTGCCGAGATGGTTGGAATGTGTGCCTCCACCTAGCATAGAATTTTGGCTGTCACCTCATGGCCGTTGAGCTTCTTGTGTCACCCTGGTGGTTTATTTATATGATAGCCGACACGCTGTCCATTTGAACACGGATTGGGTGACTGGCCAGAATTTGAGACTCTGAGTTCCAATACATTGATATGGAGGGACAATTCTGAGCTGGTCCACCGTCCGTGCACTGTCAAGCTGCTAAAGATCCCCCCAGCCTAAGAGACTGGCATCCGTGATTATCATTTTCCTTAGGAGAGGGAGGAAGGACCGCCCTTGGAAAAGGTTGTGCGATGTCAGCCACCAAAGAAGGGATCGACAGACCGAATGAGGGATGATCAAGCACCGATCCCGGAACTTGTGCGATCTGTTCCAACTGGATAGGATGGCTTGTTGTATTGGGCAAGTGTGGAACTGTGAGCATGGGACCGCCTCTAACATGACTGCCATGTGCCCCAGCACCCGCATGCCTTGGTGATTGGAGACAGGAGTGCGTGACCACAGGAAGCGAATCTGCTGCTGCAGAACTGAGAGTTTGTCCTTTAGAAGTTGTACCACAACCTGAACTGTGTCAATGAATATGCCATAAAAGGTGAGCTGATGTGATGGGGCCAGGTTGCACTTTGGACGACTGATGATCTACCCAAAATAAATAAGTGTCCAGCGCTATCGTGAGGCTCTCCACATTGGCCCTTAGGGATGGTGCCTGATCAGTACATCATTCAGATAGGGGATCGCTATGAATGAAGAATCATCAAAACAGCCGACAGGACTTTCATAAATACTCGAGGAGCTGTCGCTAGGCTGAATGGGAAGGCAACGAATTGCAAATGGTTCAACTGGATGGCAAAGCGAAGAAAGTGCTGTGGGACTGGCATTCACCTTGCTCCATGGAAGCAATCCATGTGAAAATAGAGTACCATGATGAAATGGCCCAGGAGTTTCAGATCCAGGATGGGGGAAACGATCTGCCTTTTTTTGGGAACTACAAAAAGGTTTGAGCAAAAGCCAGTAAAACGGTCATGAGAAGGAACTGGGATGATGACTTTCTGGTCGACTAGGTCTTGAATGGCTTGAAAGTACTGAATAGATCTGTCTGGATCGGGTGGTGGGGAAGAACTGAAAGAGCGACTGTAAGGACTGGCGGTTCGCGGGTCCGTCGTGCCCGCACCGCCGGTCCGATCACACGTGCGGCCGCTGTGCGGCGCAGGGGAGCCCCGGTCCTCGTCACCACCCCTGGCCGCCGGGCTCCGCCTCACCGCCGGGTTGCTAGGGACGCGGTGGGTGTTGCCCCGCGTCGCGTCCTAGGTATCCTGGCAACCAAATGTGTGTCTCCTGTCCTGCCTCCTGCAGGGCTGGGGGCGGGTTCCCCAGTGCTGCTGGGTGCACTCAGCTGCTGTCAGGCTCCCCGCCCCAATCAGCTGCTGGGGCGGGAGCTCTGACAGCATTTAAACCTGCTGGTGTCTCCTGACCAGTGCCAGTGTTAGTTTTGGGTTTCCTGCTACACCAGCGTACTGCATTCTTCTGAATCCTGAATCCTGACTCCTGTTACTGACCTTCTGCCTTTGGACCTGACGTTGCCTTTGCCTGACCCTCTTGTACCGCGTACCCTCTTGTTGCTGACCCGGATTGCCTGACTCTCCTTGCTGTTGTTTGTTCCAGTGCCTGTCTGTTCGTTAGTCCCCGTGTCCCCCTTCCTTAGTGAGTGTAGGGACCGTCGCCCAGTTGTCGCCCTGGGGCTTAGCCCAGGGGGGCAAGTAGGAAGGGACAGGGGTCGCGGGTATTTTCAGGGACCCCAGTTTCCCGGACCCCGCGTCCTGACAGTAACACTGGCCGAACGGAAGTCGGATCCCTACATCCGACCAGCAACCTTGAAACCCACTATGGAGGCTGTGGCGGCTGTAGCCAACCAGGTACAGATTCTGACGGACCTGGTCCAGGACCTGACTGCTCGCCTGCAGCATCAGGAGCAGCGAGGGGCTTCTAATATGATGCAGCTCCCGGACACTCCTGGTACGGTTTCTGAACCCCGAGCTACACCTCCTGACTTCTTTTCCGGAGAGAGAAGTCAGTTTTTTGTGTTCAGAGAAGGCTGCAAGCTTTATTTTGACCTCAGACCCCACACCTCTGGCACAGAATACCAGAAAGTGGGTTTCGTGATAACTCGCCTGAGGGGAGAACCCCAAAATTGGGCCTTCTCCTTACCAGCTGACTCCCCCACCCGACAGTCACTAGACGCCTTTTTTACTGCTTTGGGCCAGCTGTATGACGAGCCTGACCGTGCGGCCTTCGCAGTCTCTAAACTCCTGGCCTTGCGACAGGGGCGGAAGGTGGCTGAGGACTATTGTTCACAATTTCGCCAACACTGCACGGAGTCTGGGTGGAATGACGTGGCCTTAAAGGATCTGTTTTTGACCGGTCTGTCGGAGGGCCTCAAGGACCTCTTGGTGGCACACCCGGAGCCCAGAACTTTGGAGCAAGCCATGTCTCTGGCCATCCGGGCTGACCGACGCTTGAGGGCCAGACGCTCGACTCGGACCAGCCCTGTCCGTACGTCTACTCCTTCGGTGGTTCCGACCTTTACCCCTCCCTCCACAGAACCCATGGAGCTGGGAACCATGACCCCGAAGCAACGTCGGGAATATCGTCTCAGAATGAACCTCTGTCTCTACTGTGGGGAGCCGGGTCATCGCATTGTGACCTGTGAGAAAAAGCCGCGGCAGGAAAACTTCCGCTCCTAGGCAGTTGTCGGGAGGACTGCCTAGGAGCTAAGGTACTCCCTGTAAAGTCTAAAATGTTGTTGCCCTGCACCTTTGAATTCCGGTCTTTCTACCGTGCTGGGCAAGCGTTTCTGGATTCTGGAGCTGCTGCTAATTTTGTTAATTTTGAATTTGTTGCCAAACTGTCTGAGTATTTTTTCCGTGTAGACCCCCCTATTTTGGTCTCTGGTGTCGACTCTACTCCCTTGCAGGCTGGTCTTGTAAATCTGGTTACCCCGGAGTTACAGTTCACTATTGGGGCCTTACATACGGAGTCCTGTACATTTTTGGTTATGAAGAACCTGTCTGTGGATGTTGTGCTGGGGCTACCCTGGCTAAGGGAACACAACCCAGTAATTAACTGGGATACGTTGGAACTGGTCAAGTGGGGTTCTCGCTGTGACAGCCACGTGCGCCAAGTAGGGGTGGATGTCTCCATCTGTGAAGGAGTTGAACTACCTGACTACCTCTCTGAGTTTTCGGACGTCTTTTCCAAACAGCTATCAGAAGCCTTGCCTCCCCATAGAGAATGGGATTGTAAGATAGAGTTGATTCCGGGGGCCAAACTTCCTAAAGGTCGCATCTATAATGTTACGGTTCCGGAGAGGGAATCTATGAAGGACTATATCCAGGATAGTTTGTCCCGGGGGCACATCCGGCCCTCCGAGTCTCCAGTAGGAGCTGGTTTCTTCTTTGTGGAGAAAAAGGATGGGGGTCTCAGACCCTGTATTGATTACAGGGAGCTAAACAAAATCACTGTCAGGAACCAGTACGCCCTTCCGCTCATCCCAGACCTCCTCAACCAGGTCACCGGTGCCCAGTGGTTCTCTAAACTCGACCTAAGGGGAGCTTACAACCTCATTCGTATTCAGGAGGGGGATGAGTGGAAGACGGCATTCAATACGCCCCTCGGCCACTTTGAATACCTGGTCATGCCTTTTGGGCTGTGTAACGCCCCTGCTGTATTTCAAGGTTTCATGAACTCAGTTTTTCAGGACATCATGGGGGTGTTCGTCGTAGTGTATCTAGATGATATTCTGATTTTTTCCCCTGACTGGGAGACACACCAGGTACATGTTCAAACGGTTCTGACTCGACTCAGGGCTAACCAGCTGTTTGCTAAGCTTGAAAAATGTGTTTTTGGGGTGCAGAAGATATCCTTTTTAGGGTATATCATTACTCCATGGGATATCCAGATGGATCCGGGGAAGGTGAAAGCCATCACTGAGTGGGCCCAACCCATCACCCTAAAGGCCCTCCAGCGCTTCTTGGGCTTCGCCAATTATTATCGGAAGTTCATCAAGAACTTTTCTGTAGTGGCTAAACCCTTAACGGATCTCACCAGGAAAGGGGCAGATGTGAGTACCTGGTCTCCAGATGCGCTGGCTGCCTTCGCTACCCTGAAAGCTGCCTTTTCCTCCACACCCGTTCTTGTCCAACCAGACCTGTCATGCCCGTTTGTGGTGGAGGTGGATGCCTCTGAGTTTGGAGTAGGGGCGGTACTTTCTCAGGGGCCGTCTACACTCACAAATCTTAGACCATGCGCTTACTTTTCTAGAAAATTTTCCCCAACCGAACAGAATTATGATATAGGCAATCGTGAGTTACTTGCTATAAAATGGGCGTTCGAGGAGTGGAGGCATTTTTTGGAGGGAGCACGCCATCAGATCATGGTACTCACAGACCATAAGAACCTTGTATATTTAGATTCTGCTAAAAGGTTGAATGCTCGACAAGCTCGTTGGGCTCTTTTCTTTTCCCGTTTTAATTTCCTGGTTACTTACCGACCCGGTTCCAAGAATGTGAAGGCAGATGCCCTATCTAGCAGTTTTGGTATTCCGGAACCTCCGGAGTCGGAACCTGAGACCATCCTCTCCCCTGGGGTGGTCCTCGCAGCTGTCTCCTCTGACCTCTCACCGCTAATTCAGGATGCTCAGCAATCTGCCCCTGAAGCACTTCCAGAAGGCAAACTCTTTGTTCCTTTACCATTAAGGTTGAAGGTGTTAGAGGAGACGCATGCCTCAGTCCTTGCTGGTCACCCCGGTATCCGTGGAACTCAGGAATTACTTGCCAGAACTTATTGGTGGCCTCATATGAGTAGGGATGTTCGGGCCTTTGTCACTGCTTGTCCGGTGTGCGCCAGGGGGAAGAGTGTCAGGAGACGTCCTGAGGGGCCTCTTCTTCCCTTGCCCATTCCGTCCAGGCCCTGGACACATCTGTCCATGGACTTCATCACAGATTTGCCGCCGTCACAGGGGAATACGGTCATTTGGGTCATTGTAGATCGGTTCTCCAAAATGGCACATTTCGTTCCTCTGAACAAGTTACCGAATGCCAAACTGTTATCTGACATGTTTATTAAGGAGGTGGTGCGGTTGCATGGGATTCCTGAGGACGTGGTCTCAGATAGAGGCGTACAGTTTGTCGCTCGCTTCTGGCGAGCTTTCTGCAGGAAATTAAATATTGGTTTGTCCTTTTCGTCTGCCTTTCACCCCGAGTCGAATGGGCAAACTGAGAGGATGAATCAAGAATTAATCCAATACCTGCGATTGTTCGTGTCTGACAATCAACATCTGTGGGTTAACTTCCTACCTCTCGCCGAGTTTGCCATTAACAACCATGTAAATTCGTCTTCTCATGTGTCGCCGTTCTTTTGTAATTATGGTTTCCATCCTCGATTTTCTTTTTCTCCCTCAGTTACTGACACGCCGTCTGCGGACTCTGCCATTAATGAACTGTGCACAGTTTGGGCCCAGGTTCGTAAGAACCTTCAGGGTTCCCAGGATAAACTTCTTGGTCAAGCTAATAAAAGACGCACGATCTCTGCACCATTCGTGGTTGGGGAGCAGGTATTACTGGCCTCAAAAAATTTGAGGCTCAAGGTTCCATCCCTAAAACTGGCTCCCCGCTTTGTTGGTCCGTTCACCATCTCCCATGTGGTCAATCCTGTTGCATACGAACTATCTCTTCCGCAGTCGTGGAAGATTCATGACGTCTTCCACAAGGGGCTGCTGAAAAAATATGTAACCCCAGTTCTGCCCGCCCAGAGCCCGCCCTCTCCTACTCTTGTACAGGGGGAACTGGAGTATGAGGTAGAGCGTTTGATTGATGCTCGGCGTGTGAGAGGTAGTTTGCAATATCTTGTACATTGGAAGGGTTTCGGCCCTGAGGACCGTACATGGATTCCTGCCCGGGACGTACATGCACCCCTATTGGTCCGACGGTTCCACAGAGCCTTTCCCCTCAAGCCTGCTCCGGGCCGTGGGGGTCCAGTGTCCCCCCGTAGAAGGGGGGGTACTGTAAGGACTGGCGGTTCGCGGGTCCGTCGTGCCCGCACCGCCGGTCCGATCACACGTGCGGCCGCTGTGCGGCGCAGGGGAGCCCCGGTCCTCGTCACCACCCCTGGCCGCCGGGCTCCGCCTCACCGCCGGGTTGCTAGGGACGCGGTGGGTGTTGCCCCGCGTCGCGTCCTAGGTATCCTGGCAACCAAATGTGTGTCTCCTGTCCTGCCTCCTGCAGGGCTGGGGGCGGGTTCCCCAGTGCTGCTGGGTGCACTCAGCTGCTGTCAGGCTCCCCGCCCCAATCAGCTGCTGGGGCGGGAGCTCTGACAGCATTTAAACCTGCTGGTGTCTCCTGACCAGTGCCAGTGTTAGTTTTGGGTTTCCTGCTACACCAGCGTACTGCATTCTTCTGAATCCTGAATCCTGACTCCTGTTACTGACCTTCTGCCTTTGGACCTGACGTTGCCTTTGCCTGACCCTCTTGTACCGCGTACCCTCTTGTTGCTGACCCGGATTGCCTGACTCTCCTTGCTGTTGTTTGTTCCAGTGCCTGTCTGTTCGTTAGTCCCCGTGTCCCCCTTCCTTAGTGAGTGTAGGGACCGTCGCCCAGTTGTCGCCCTGGGGCTTAGCCCAGGGGGGCAAGTAGGAAGGGACAGGGGTTGCGGGTATTTTCAGGGACCCCAGTTTCCCGGACCCCGCGTCCTGACAGCGACCTGGGGAAGCAGAAAGAAAATCTATGATGTACCCCGAAGAGATGATCTCATGCAGCCAATCGTGGATGTGAGCAAGCCAAAGCATCATGAATTGGAGGAGATGGCCCCTCCAATTGGTGCAATAATGGGGGCATGCAAAGTGTTTACTGGATTCTCTCCTAGAATCCGACATTGTAGTTGTATGCACAACGAAGGAAAATGCCTAACTGGTGAGAAGCTGCCTAGGGTAGGTCTTACCCAGGTCCAGGAGGTCCCCACAAGCTGTGTAATAGAGGGACCAGAGAAAATGGCGCCTGGAACGTGCCGTGGGAAAGTGGAGGTGAGCCAAGTCGTTAACAACGGAAGCCCCACCCATGGAAGAAGAAGGGTTGCAGCCAATAGCATGGCGGCCGCAGCAGTTCGCCTATCTGGAAAGGAAACTGTCTCTCCCTTGGCAGGCAAAAAAGAGGAAGCGTCTGAACGAGCGCAGACATTGGAAGTGGAATCACGCACTACTTTGTTATGTCGCCAGCGCCAAATGGAAAAGACTGCGACAGGCCACGAGGACAGGAAACAATCAAAACTTCCCCAAGACACAATGTGGCCCAGGGAAGGCCGTACATTCAAAGGAAGGGTGAGAGGGTCGGTCCACATGGTGGGGCAGTGAACAGGCGTTGGCAACAAGGAAGGGAGCACAAGATGAGGGGAAAAGGGAGTGTAAGGAATGGGACCACTGAGTCATTATACTTACCTTACCTGTCGGGATGATCGTGGGAAGAGCCACATGGAAAGTTAGCGCAACCTTGATGTCTCTCCTCAGAAGGGGTACTCTTTCACCGTCTGAACCCCCAAGTCCAAGGACCTCCAGGAACTTGAAGACCTGCAGCAAGAAGATCTGCGTCCGACGGACACTAAGCTAAAACGGATTTGACTTAGTGGCTGTAACAGGGGTATAGCTGGTAGGAGGAGTTAACTCTCCTCTTTTCGTGCCTGCCTCCTAGGTGCAGGAGCTACAGAATACCCGAGGTCTTCGCTGTGTCCCTCAATGACACAGCAAAGAAATAAAGGATTGACTTGCCAATCTTTAGTGCAATCCATGTGGCATGGCCTCCACATGCTGATCTGCCCGAAAATCTGCATCAGAACCTCAAAGTTCAGCCTAAGGGCGCCCACCCACTGGCGTTTGCGATTTTCGTGCGTGAAAAACGCCGCGTTTTCGCGGCTTTTCCATTAATTTCCATTGACTTTCATGGGTGCATTAGGAGAAAAATAAGGACACATATGCAACTGACAGTTCCTATGTTAAAAAACGCAACGCAACGCAAAAAAAAAACGCCAGTGGACAGGAGTACATTCAATTCTAATTGCTCTGCAGAAAAAACGCAAAACGCAGAAAAACGCAAATCGCCAGTGGGTGGGCGCCCTTAGAGTTCTGCAATGGACTAAACTGCCAGATTCACGTCAGCTAAAAATCGTTTCTGTATCTGCCCATAATAGCCGTGTGAATGAAGCTTTAATACATTGTTTCCTTTTGTGTAACGGAATTCCAAGACTCATGAGACTTTTTTCTTCTGCTATTGCTGTGTGAGGTCTTGTTATAGTTTTCATTGATACGTTCTGGGTTCCATATAACTTACTGATGAGCATTTTTCCCTTTTTTTGTGAAGCGGTGTTTATAATAGCGAAACCTCTTGAAGAATTAGTGTGACAAGAAGCTGCAATGCACCATGTAATCATATAGCTGCGTGCACTTTTTTCCAAACTTTTGTAGCATGAAACCTTCTGACGTGATACCATATAGATCATCTTTATGAAAAGACACACAACAGCAAAACCCCATCTACAGGTAGATACTCCTCCATGCATTATTGTCTGTGGAGGACTAATGACATCTAGTGGCAGCAAAGTAGTACTGCAGACATGACTTCTTACCTGAATGACCATTGTTAAAGTGGTTGTCCAGGGTTTTTCCTATTGATGACCTGTCTTCCCACTGGCATCTGCCGCTTGCTGATCAGCTGATTACCGCTGCCACTGTCACTACAGACAGCACAGGAAGCACATTGCTCTGACCACAGTGCAGCAGCCCGGGTTGGTATTGACGCCCGTTGAATTTAATACACCAACCTGGCCCGCTATGCTATGGTTAGCACAATCTGCACAAGCTGACCATAGTGACAGCAGTCCCTAAAATCAGCTGGTAAGCAGGGATCCCGAGTGGCAGACCCTAGTGGGAGGATTGTCCATCACACAGGCGAGAAAATCGCACGTCTTTAGTTCATTACAAGACAGGAAAACACAACCCCTTATTCGCAATGGGTGATTTTTCTGTCGCAGTGATACCGCAAGATGGAAAAATCGTAGCATGTTCATACGAGTCTGGAGCGGGAATAGAACATGCAGGTGCGTGGTTTCCTGAACATTGCACAGCACACGGATGTGTGTCCGCATGCTATGCAATACGAATTACATCAGGCATGACTCGCTGTTACCCATGTAAATGTAACCTAAAGCTTACTGAATAAATAGTTAAAAGTTCTGAAACATTCTTATATACTTTGTATTTCAATTCCTCACCATTTTCAATATATCTGCTTGTTGTCAGTGAATGGGAACATTCTTTTTACCGTAGATCCAGATTGAAAACCTATCTTTACCCCGCCCCTCATTGCAAGAGAGACATAAAAGGTGCAACTCCTATAAACCATGGAGTATTCCAACGAGTAATTAACCAGGTTCTTCTTTATTAGATAATTAAAAACAGCGAATATTAATGAGTTTCGGGGACACAGCCCCTTCTTCAGAAACCTCTGTGACAAGCGTGGAATTTAAACGAGGATTTCTTACTTGAACAAGCATTATCTTTCATTACAAGCGTAAAAAGGAATGCCTCAATTCAATTAAGGCAAGCAGAGATCTTGAAAATGGTGAGTAATCAGCTGCATTACTCTTTATTACACTCTCTTTTTGTGTATTTCAACATTTGAGCCTTTAAAGGGGTTTTCCCAAAATCTAACGTTAGTCCCTATCCACAGGACAGGGGATAACTTTATGATTAGTGGGGGTCTCTCTGCAGAACCCCCCACTGGTTCTGTGAACAGGGGTCCCGTCTCCCCCTTACTGTATCCCATGAAGTGAGGATTAGATAGAATGGAGCGTAGGTTGCACATGCGTGGTGCCACTCCAATCCCCTTTCAATGGCACAGCTGGAGATATTGTAGCTGAGTACAAGCGCTCGGCAATGTCTGTCAGCCCCATGGAAATGAATGGAGCAGCAGCTGTGCATGCTTGGTTATTGTTCCATTCAATGTGCCATTGGTGCAGGTGGTAGATACATCCCCGCATTGATGAGAAGAGGGGGAACCAGGACCTCAGTTGTGAGCCCCCCATGATCATAAAGTTATCCCTTATCCTTTCGCTAGTGGATAACTTTAGATTTTGGGATGACCGCTTTAACTAATCAACAGTTTAGACAAAGTTTCCACTTACCCCCTGGCTGTTAAGAGAAAGTCTATATAGTCTCTCATCACCCTGGAATTCATCTGGGACCAAAAAAGACTCCATCGGACTTGCAGAAACTGTACTAGATGGATGGAGGCCAAGCTTGTCCTTGTGGATGGCTGACTTGCATTGAGATCTCCCGAGCTTCAGCCACGTTTCACTGCTGCTGGTCAGTTTTTGACTCCCTTGTCCAGATTGGACTATTGTTGGACCATTTTGGCCTCCGCTTGTCACATTTTCTGTAGCCCCAATGATTCTGGATAATGTTGCCAGTCCCTGAGGGTCATTTTGCAGGTCCCTCCAGCCTCTTATACCAATTGGTTCTGGAATACATTGAGGCACGGACACACTTACGGTTGCCGTGTGTAACTGGGAATTTGTCATGGGAGAAAAAAAGTTTGTAGAGACTTGGAAATCGAAGTTCTGACAGGGCTGAATTGTAAGTCTTGTGAAATCCGGCTCATGAGTCCATGAATTCTGTGCTCTTATTGTCTCATGTCCTAGAGCAGACGGGTGCCTATGATCAAAGCTCTGAAGGTGTCCTGCAAGGGGCTCTAAAAATCCTCCATTTACTGTAGCTTCATGGAGCGACTCGGCTGAATAAAAAGTCGGCTGATTCTGCATAGACTGGCCTTTTTGACTTTGCGGAAAAGGGAGCAGCGGGGGTTTGGGTGAAGGATTTGAGTACTTCACAAAGTTCGGCCCCACGGACATCCTGCTAGATGAATTAATCATGGTGTAAGTACTTGTGGGTGTAAAACCTTCATTGGGCTTATTGATAGTTACAGTCATCATCTGTGGGACATGCTTGGGGTTTGGATCCTGCAAGACCGCCATATTGGATGTGACCTTCCGCTGTAAACTCTCGGTCAGCAGGCATCGGATGATGTCGCTGTTGGGCAGGACTGGTGGAGCGGGGACTGTCGCCTCCAGCACTTCGCTTGGGGTTAAATGAGTGTTTGCGGCTGGTACTTCTGGCTGCTTCATCCATAGTCCATGGTGAAACTCGTAATGTCTTCTTAATGACCTAAAATTACAGTAGCTCTTGTCACATCCATCCTCCGTGCACATGAAAGGCTTTACCTTCAAATGCGTCAACATGTGTCCCATCCTTAAAAAAATGAAATGACGGAGACTGAGCGTCATGGCCTGTACACGTCTTATTACATCACATTCGCTCTGACACAGAATCCCCTCATTCCGAACTTGAAATCAAAGGTTGCACACATTTCTGGCAGCCGCTTATGATTATTGGGGAAAGGTGAAATCCAACGCGCGCCATTCCTGTTAAACGCACACATATTAGGATACTTATACATGGGACTACTCTTGTGAACGATTACTCGGGGCCTTTCGGACTATGTAAAAGATGGTTGGTTGATACTACACAATCATTGGGCTCTCCTGAGCGGCGTCAGGCCGCGTTCACACGGGGGGATTTGCTGCAGATTTTCTGTGCTGAATTTCCGTATGAAAAATGTGCAGCACAGTGGGTGAGATGATCGATGTCTGGCCCCCGCTGCAGACGAAGCCTGCACTAATCCTGCGTGTCAGACGGGCTCAGCTGCGGATTTTGTTTTAATATATACATTTTTATTGCAGCTTTCTTTGTTACAAACTGGTACATGTTAATAACCAGAGCAGAGCGGTGAAGTCACCCGGATTTCCCAGGAGACCCCCCGGTTCAGGGCTCCCTCTCCTGTTCACCCGGACTCCTCCTCCGGTCACCCCATTTCCTAGCCTACTCCCGGTTATACATTACTATACTCACCTCTCTTTACGCCTTCCCGGCTACTTCAGTCACCGTCCTCGCTGGTTTCCCGCCGCTTCCTGGAATTGCTGTCACATGATCTGACCATGTGCCCAGATGCCAGGAAGATGGCAGAGACTGGCAGCAGCGGCCAAGATAAGGAGCAGAGAGGGGAGTATAGGTATTATTATTTTTCTTTATTGCATTGGTGCCTAAATAGGTGGCAATTACTGAGGGGGCACATCTTATTTATGTGTCAGCCACATGGGGTGCGCTTCTTTATTGTGTGGTCATTACTGTGGGGGCCACATGGGGAGCGCATCAGTACTGTGGGGGCCACATGGCGGATGCTTCGTTACAGTGGGGGCAACTTGGGGATGCCTCGTTACTATGGGGGCCACCTCATTAATGTGGAGGCCACATGGCAGAGGGGACCTAATTAGTGTGGGGCACAGAGGAGGCATAATTACTTTGTGGAGGGCACTGGAGGGGGCAGCAGGATTGACATGAGTTGTGGCTAAAAAAGTCACTGTCTCGTGGCAGCATGTGCAAGACCACAAAGAATACAGATGCAACTGCATATTCGCGGTGTTTTTACACAATCCCATAGACTTCAAGGGGCAATTTCCTTCCATGATAACAGACCAAAATAAGATATGCTGGGATATTTTTCACATGAGCGGTTGGTACATAAATAGAACGCTCATCTGAATAGATCAATGCAGATCAATACTGTCAGCATTACGTCCGTAAGGATATAATATGGACAGAAAATACGTCCCAAGGGACATGCTAAAGATGGCAAAAGAAGACATTTCGGTAACGGTACTACTTAGTCAGCGCTCGTCCTTTTCTTCAGGGTACATACAGATGGTCCTGTCTTTTGAAGGCTCTCTTGCAGACCTTGCAGATGTGATTCCTTTCCTGGCGGTGGATCACAAAGTGCTTGCTGAGAGAGCTGGCATTGGAGAAGACCTTCCCACACACGTTGCAGCGCAGCCCAGTGGCCTGAGAACATTCCTCCCCGCCAGGCTTGTTGAGTAGTAACCGGCTGCCTTCTGCGCCTGCGAGGTCCAAATCTAGAACAAAATCAGAACAAGCATAAAAAAAGGAGTCTTAGGCCGCGTGCACACGACCGGGTCGGATTCTGCATGTAGGATCCTGCAGTGGAATCCGACCCTGTGCCCGGTTGGTAACCCCGCATACCTGTCCAGACTCTTCATATTCTGTACTGCGGATGGGCCGGCCATCACGGCGGCGCAAATGCGCAGTACAGATTATGCTATGCAGTCGCTAGGCGATGACGTGGATCCCGCAACGGATTGCGGATGGGCCGCGGGTCGGACGGCTTCCCTTGACTTCAATGGAAGCCATCCTCATGAAATCCGCCTAAAAATAGAGCAGGCTGCGTTGTTTCCCCCCTTGTGGGCAAGAGAAACCGCTTTTCCATACCATGCTATGGCAGGTATTTGCTGCGGAACCTGGAGGCAAATCCGGCCGTGTGCAGGCGACCTTAGATAAAAAAAGGGGTCAGCACTGCAAATATTGAGTATTTGCCTAAACTTGATGCATTTATCAATACAAGTATAAAAACTGATTAACCCCTTCTTGGGCCGGCTGCACACAGCCGGGTTGGATTCTGCATGCGGGAGCCCACAGCACAATCCGGCCCTGACAACGGCCGCGCATACCTGACTTTTTTTCTCCATCTGTACTACAGGTGGCTGCGGCGAGCCACCGTCAGATATGCCAGGTACAGATTTTTTTTATAGATGTTTCTTTTTCTTGTG
Organism: Eleutherodactylus coqui; assembly: GCF_035609145.1. Taxonomy (NCBI): domain Eukaryota; kingdom Metazoa; phylum Chordata; class Amphibia; order Anura; family Eleutherodactylidae; genus Eleutherodactylus; species Eleutherodactylus coqui. The sequence goes on from NC_089846.1 coordinate 141,567,218, forward strand.
CCGTCGCTACGTGATGACGCGGTTACCCGCGACCTATCCACATGGACTTCAATGGAAGCCAATTATGTAGAATCCACACGAAAAAAAAAACATGCTGCGATTTTTCCTTCGCTCGCGGAAATTGCAAATTGATTCTCATTGAAATCAATGGGAGCCGTGCCTGCAGTTACAAGCGCCGGCCACTACACATAGGTCAGCGCAGAGGCTTCCGCTGCAACCTCTGTTACTGTGGCGCTGACGGCATGCACCCGCTCAGCTGATTGGTCAGGATCCCGAGTGACGGGCACCAGCCGATCAACTATTGATAGGTCATCAGTAGTATATCACAAAGCAAAGAAACACAGCAGCACTCAAGAAAAAGGGCAAACGTCTTACGACAATCCAAGCCCCAGTGACGTCACGCCTCCGCAGGCTGGATCCAAGCCCAGGCCATTTGCCAGATAGTCCATAAGGTAAGAGGCGCATCAGCGGCAGATTTATGCATCAAAAGGAACTTTAATCCATTATGGGTCCAGTAGCGGACATAAATGGGATTCACAGCAGTGCAGCAGCGACGACGTTTCAATCCATGTCGGACTTTTCTCAAGCCTCACAAGGTCATCAGTAGTATTTCACCGGAAAACCCCTTTAGAATCGCTCCACAGCCACTCCGCACTCCTGAGGTGTCTGCTGACTACTACAGCCAATCACTGGCCACAGCACAGAACTTCTACAGGCAGGTGATTGGCTGCAGTGGTCACATGTCCTGGTCTGCAGTAACTAGTAATGAGAACACCCCGTGAAAATGTTAACTTGGCATTCCGACCTGGGACCTTTATGGTGATCCACAGGATCCACTCCTATATGGAAATCCAAGCTCGACCAGAACCGGATCCGCTGTATACGGTCACCCGTCTTACGCTATTTCTGGGGCTGGAGATGTGCGCAGTATGGCGGAGTGGAGATGTGCGCGGTATGCCGGGGTGATGTGCGCGGTATGGCGGGCTGGAGATGTGCGCAGTATGGCGGGGTGGAGATATGCGCGGTATGGCGGGCTGGAGATGTGCACGGTATGACGGGGTGGAGATGTGCGCAGTATGGCAGGGTGGAGATGTGCACGGTATGGCGGGGTGGAGATGTGCACGGTATGGCGGGGTGGAGATGTGCACGGTATGGCGGGGTGGAGATGTGCACGGTATGGTGGGGTGGAGATGTGCACGGTATGGTGGGGTGGAGATGTGCACGGTATGGTGGGGTGGAGATGTGCACGGTATGGTGGGGTGGAGATGTGCACGGTATGGTGGGGTGGAGATGTGCACGGTATGGTGGGGTGGAGATGTGCACGGTATGGTGGGGTGGAGATGTGCACGGTATGGTGGGGTGGAGATGTGCACGGTATGGTGGGGTGGAGATGTGCACGGTATGGCGGGGTGGAGATGTGCACGGTATGGCGGGGTGGAGATGTGCACGGTATGGCGGGGTGGAGATGTGCACGGTATGGCGGGGTGGAGATGTGCACGGTATGGCGGGGTGGAGATGTGCACGGTATGGCGGGGTGGAGATGTGCACGGTATGGTGGGGTGGAGATGTGCACGGTATGGCGGGGTGGAGATGTGCACGGTATGGTGGGGTGGAGATGTGCACGGTATGGCGGGGTGGAGATGTGCACGGTATGGTGGGGTGGAGATGTGCACGGTATGGGGGGGTGGAGATGTGCACGGTATGGGGGGGTGGAGATGTGCATGGTAGGGGGGGTGGAGATGTGCACGGTATGGGGGGGGTGGAGATGTGCACGGTATGGGGGGGGTGGAGATGTGCGCGGTATGGTGGGGTGGAGATGTGCCCGGTATGGTGGGGTGGAGATGTGCGCGGTATGGCGGGGTGGAGATGTGCGCGGTATGGCGGGGTGGAGATGTGCCCGGTATGGCGGGGTGGAGATGTGCCCGGTATGGCGGGGTGGAGATGTGCCCGGTATGGCGGGGTGGAGATGTGCGCGGTATGGCGGGGTGGAGATGTGCGCGGTATGGCGGGGTGGAGATGTGCGCGGTATGGCGGGGTGGAGATGTGCGCGGTATGGCGGGGTGGAGATGTGCGCGGTATGGCGGCGTTGAGATGTGCGCCGTATGGCGGGGTGGAGATGTGCGCGGTATGGCGGGGTGGAGATGTGCGCGGTATGGCGGGGTGGAGATGTGCGCAGTATGGCGAGGTGGAGAGTGAATGGAAGTCCCGGAAACATGACGGTGCAGCCCGCTAGACTGCTTCTGTGCTCCCAGCTCCCGTGGCCACGGCATACAGAGATGTACTCCTATCTGGGGGGCTCATACCCCTGTTAGTCTACAGGGCATCATATGAGGCACAAACCATCAGAACTCATTGGGAACATTTTGTTTTCCTTTTTTCAACCAACCTGCATCCCATCTATTACTAAGCGCTGGCGGCACGCCATAACCTGCGGGCATCTCCTCTGTTCCGCAGGGCGGAGGTGTATCACCCAACAAGGCAGCTGCACTGCGGTCTGGGAGCGGAGGCTCCAGGATATCACTGAAGAGCTGGAAGGGGCAGAGGTCATCCGGGCGGAGGGCATCGTTCATTCTGTACAGGTCCATCTTCAAATCCTAGTGGAAGAAATAATTGGGCAAATATACTAATACCGCCTAGGTGCCCGACATACTGTACCTTCACACAAGGCGGATGATCGCTCACTGAATGAAGGAGGAGCAGCTGGCCCGCCTCCATGCAGAGTGAACAGGCAGTGGTTCACAGAAGAATGACTGCCTGTTCACACGGGCCAATAGTCACTGGGATTTCAGGTGAGCTGAAAACCGAGCAACTCCAACCGGCGCTATTGGGTCCCGTCTTCCCATGGGCCAACAGTCAGCCATATTTATTTGGGCGACCTTCAGACCGTGTAAACGTGCCCAAGACGTTCTCCTTCTTAGGCCTCTCCTCAGTTCATACGGCCTTTTCAAGACACTTGTGAAAAGTGTTGGCTGAGGATCACAAGGTGTCGGAAACACTCGAAGCAACCCAAACTTTGTCTCAGCCCGGAGGGGGAATAACACTGCTCTCCGCTCGCCCTCGCAGCATTCTGAGGAGTCTGGTGGCTCCTGGCCCCGTCTTCTCTCTTCCAAAATGGCAGCAGCGATTCTCGTACCACCCAATGTGTTCGGTACACCGCTAGTCTCCTCGGTTACTGATGCGCCACGCCTGCTCTCTGGTTGTTTGCGTTGTGTACATCGCTGGCCAATCTGAAAGCAGCATGTAAAGTCTGACTACCGATGCACGGTCAGCAGAGAGGCGCTGCCATCTTGGAAGGCCAGAAAGGCGCCCAGGAAGCGGCGAATCCACACGGCAACGCTGCAGAGGAAGAGCAAAAACTAATACTACTGCCCCCCCCCCCTCTGGTCCCAAGACTTTTGTCCCCCGGGACTGCAGGGTTCCTCTAACACAGTGTTCCCCAACTCCGGTCCTCAGGGACCGGCAACAGGTCATGTTTTCAGGATTTCCTCAGTGTTGCAAAGGTGATGTAATTATTGTCAGTGCCTCAGACTTTGCCACAGGGGTTCTTACCATAGGATATCCTGAAAATATGACCTGTTGGTGGTCCCTGAGGACTGGAGTTGGGGACCCCTGCTCTAACAAGTCTGGCACATGATGTATGCCAGTTTGTTGGTGCAATTTGCATCAGAACCCTGGCACAGTTGGCATTATTGGCTGCTGGCCGTTCGCTCTCCTGACTGGTCCGATTTAATAATACTTACATCTCCTATGAAATAACAATTCTGGATTCTTTCCTTAGCAATGTGTTATTCCTCGGTTATTCCTCCTGGAAGCAGATGAATTCATTAACAACTGCTTGCTACAATTCTGGGTGTTAATGTCCCTACACTGCCTCTGATTGGCAGGCAGCGGTCACCTGACTTCTGCTGTCAACAGGGGGCCCACGACATTAAGTACCTGTTTGTTTTGTTGGTTTAACCCCTTAAGGACCAGACACTTTTTAGCCATGTTACCCATGTGGTGGTTTTACTGCCCTATTTTTTATCCTTCAGATAAGAAAATTATTTTTGCTGTTTTTCCCGTGATGTAGAGGGTGATTTTTTTATTTTTTTTTTGGAGGGGGGGGAGTAAAAACTAAAAAAAACTGATTTTTTTTTTTAACATTTATAATTTTTTTTAAAAATTTGTATATTTCCTCTAAAAAGTATGGGAACGGGTCCACAGGTTATTCTGGATGTTTTGATATATAACATGTATAGTTTCGGATTACAGGGCGCACATGGTGACGGCTTGGGGTCATTTTCCCTTAGATATTATTTATTCTGTAATTTTTTTACCTTATTTTTGTACCTTCTGTCATATAAGACCCGTGACTATTTATATATGACATATAAGACCTGTGACTATTTATTCTATAAGACCCGTGACTATTTATATCTGTCATATAAGACCCGTGACTATTTATATCTGACATATAAGACCTGTGACTATTTATATCTAACATATAAGACCTGTGACTATTTATATCTGTCATATAGGACCTGTGACTATTTATATCTGTCATATAAGACCTGTGACTATTTATATCTGACATATAAGACCTGTGACTATTTATATCTGACATATAAGACCTGTGACTATTTATTCTATAAGACCCGTGACTATTTATATCTGTCATATAAGACCCGTGACTATTTATATCTGACATATAAGACCTGTGACTATTTATATCTAACATATAAGACCTGTGACTATTTATATCTGTCATATAGGACCTGTGACTATTTATATCTGTCATATAGGACCTGTGACTATTTATATCTGTCATATAAGACCTGTGACTATTTATATCTGACATATAAGACCTGTGACTATTTATATCTGACATATAAGACCTGTGACTATTTATATCTGACATATAAGACCTGTGACTATTTATATCTGTCATATAGGACCTGTGACTATTTATATCTGTCATATAAGACCTGTGACTATTTATATCTGACATATAAGACCTGTGACTATTTATATCTGTCATATAGGACCTGTGACTATTTATATCTGTCATATAAGACCTGTGACTATTTATATCTGACATATAAGACCTGTGACTATTTATATCTGACATATAAGACCTGTGACTATTTATATCTGACATATAAGACCTGTGACTATTTATATCTGTCATATAAGACCTGTGACTATTTATATCTGTCATATAAGACCTGTGACTATTTATATCTGACATATAAGACCTGTGACTATTTATATCTGACATATAAGACCTGTGACTATTTATATCTGACATATAAGACCTGTGACTATTTATATCTGTCATATAAGACCTGTGACTATTTATATCTGACATATAAGACCTGTGACTATTTATATCTGACATATAAGACCTGTGACTATTTATATCTGACATATAAGACCTGTGACTATTTATATCTGACATATAAGACCTGTGACTATTTATATCTGACATATAAGACCTGTGACTATTTATATCTGACATATAAGACCTGTGACTATTTATATCTGTCATATAAGACCTGTGACTATTTATATCTGTCATATAAGACCTGTGACTATTTATATCTGACATATAAGACCCGTGACTATTTATATCTGACATATAAGACCTGTGACTATTTATATCTGTCATATAAGACCTGTGACTATTTATATCTGACATATAAGACCTGTGACTATTTATTCTATAAGACCTGTGACTATTTATTCTATAAGACCTGTGACTATTTATATCTGACATATAAGACCTGTGACTATTTATATCTGTCATATAAGACCTGTGACTATTTATATCTGTCATATAAGACCTGTGACTATTTATATCTGTCATATAAGACCTGTGACTATTTATATCTGTCATATAAGACCTGTGACTATTTATATCTGTCATATAAGACCTGTGACTATTTATATCTGACATATAAGACCTGTGACTATTTATTCTATAAGACCTGTGACTATTTATATCTGACATATAAGACCTGTGACTATTTATATCTGTCATATAAGACCTGTGACTATTTATATCTGTCATATAAGACCTGTGACTATTTATTCTATAAGACCCGTGACTATTTATATCTGTCATATAAGACCTGTGACTATTTATATCTGACATATAAGACTTGTGACTATTTATATCTAACATATAAGACCCGTGACTATTTATATCTGACATATAAGACTTGTGACTATTTATATCTAACATATAAGACCCGTGACTATTTATATCTGACATATAAGACCTGTGACTATTTATATCTGTCATATAAGACCTGTGACTATTTATATCTGTCATATAAGACTTGTGACTATTTATATCTGACATATAAGACCTGTGACTATTTATATCTGTTATATAAGACCTGTGACTATTTATATCTGTCTTATAAGACCTGTGACTATTTATATCTGTCATATAAGACCCGTGACTATTTATATCTGTCATATAAGACCTGTGACTATTTATATCTGACATATAAGACCCGTGACTATTTATATCTGACATATAAGACCTGTGACTATTTATATCTGACATATAAGACCTGTGACTATTTATATCTGACATATAAGACCTGTGACTATTTATATCTGTCATATAAGACCCGTGACTATTTATATCTGTCATATAAGACCTGTGACTATTTATATCTGACATATAAGACCTGTGACTATTTATATATGACATATAAGACCCGTGACTATTTATATCTGTCATATAAGACCCGCGACTATTTATATCTGTCATATAAGACCCGTGACTATTTATATCTGACATTTAAGACCTGTGACTATTTATATCTGACATATAAGACCTGTGACTATTTATATCTGTCATATAAGACCTGTGACTATTTATATCTGACATATAAGACCTGTGACTATTTATTCTATAAGACCTGTGACTATTTATATCTGACATATAAGACCTGTGACTATTTATATCTGACGTATAAGACCCGTGACTATTTATATCTGACATATAAGACCCGTGACTATTTATATCTTACATATAAGACCCGTGACTATTTATATCTGACGTATAAGACCCGTGACTATTTATATCTGACACATAAGACCCGTGACTATTTATATCTGACACATAAGACCCGTGACTATTTATATCTGACATATAAGACCTGTGACTATTTATATCTGTCATATAAGACCTGTGACTATTTATATCTGTCATATAAGACCCGTGACTATTTATGTCTGACATATAAGACCTGTGACTATTTATATCTGTCATATAAGACCTGTGACTATTTATATCTGACATATAAGACCTGTGACTATTTATATCTGACATATAAGACCTGTGACTATTTATATCTGTCATATAAGACCCGTGACTATTTATATCTGTCATATAAGACCTGTGACTATTTATATTTGTCTTATAAGACCTGTGACTATTTATATCTGACATATAAGACCCGTGACTATTTATATCTGACATATAAGACCCGTGACTATATATATCTGTCATATAAGACCTGTGACTATTTATATCTGTCATATAAGACCCGTGACTATTTATATCTGACATATAAGACCCGTGACTATATATATCTGTCATATAAGACCTGTGACTATTTATATCTGTCATATAAGACCTGTGACTATTTATATCTGTCATATAAGACCTGTGACTATTTATATCTGTCTTATAAGACCTGTGACTATTTATATCTGTCATATAAGACCTGTGACTATTTATATCTGTCTTATAAGACCTGTGACTATTTATATCTGACATATAAGACCTGTGACTATTTATATCTGACATATAAGACCTGTGACTATTTATATCTGTCATATAAGACCTGTGTATATTTATATCTGTCTTATAAGACCTGTGACTATTTATATCTGTCATATAAGACCTGTGACTATTTATATCTGTCATATAAGACCCATGACTATTTATATTTATTATATCTGACATATAAGACCCGTGACTATTTATATCTGTCATATAAGACCTGTGACTATTTATATCTGACATATAAGACCTGTGACTATTTATATCTGACATATAAGACCTGTGACTATTTATTCTATAAGACCCGTGACTATTTATATCTGACATATAAGACCTGTGACTATTTATTCTATAAGACCTGTGACTATTTATATCTGTCATATAAGACCCATGACTATTTATATTTATTATATCTGACATATAAGACCTGTGACTATTTATATCTGACATATAAGACCCGTGACTATTTATATCTGACATATAAGACCTGTGACTATTTATATCTGTCACATAAGACCTGTGACTATTTATATCTGACATATAAGACCTGTGACTATTTATATCTGACATATAAGACCTGTGACTATTTATATCTGACATATAAGACCTGTGACTATTTATATCTGTCATATAAGACCTGTGACTATTTATATCTGACATATAAGACCCGTGACTATTTATATCTGACATATAAGACCCGTGACTATTTATATCTGACATATAAGACCTGTGACTATTTATATCTGTCATATAAGACCTGTGACTATTTATATCTGTCATATAAGACCTGTGACTATTTATATCTGTCATATAAGACCTGTGACTATTTATATCTGTCATATAAGACCTGTGACTATTTATATCTGACATATAAGACCTGTGACTATTTATATATGTCATATAGGACCTGTGACTATTTATGTCTGACATATAAGACCTGTGACTATTTATTCTATAAGACCTGTGACTATTTATATCTGACATATAAGACCTGTGACTATTTATTCTATAAGACCTGTGACTATTTATATCTGTCATATAAGACCCATGACTATTTATATTTATTATATCTGACATATAAGACCTGTGACTATTTATATCTGACATATAAGACCCGTGACTATTTATATCTGTCATATAAGACCTGTGACTATTTATATCTGACATATAAGACCTGTGACTATTTATTCTATAAGACCTGTGACTATTTATTCTATAAGACCCATGACTATTTATATTTATTATATCTGACATATAAGACCTGTGACTATTTATATCTGACATATAAGACCCGTGACTATTTATATCTGACATATAAGACCTGTGACTATTTATATCTGACATATAAGACCTGTGACTATTTATATCTGTCATATAAGACCCATGACTATTTATATCTGACATATAAGACCTGTGACTATTTATATCTGTCATATAAGACCTTTGACTATTTATATCTGTCATATAAGACCTGTGACTATTTATATCTGACATATAAGACCTGTGACTATTTATATTTGTCATATAAGACCTGTGACTATTTATATCTGTCATATAAGACCTGTGACTATTTATATCTGTCATATAAGACCTGTGACTATTTATATCTGTCATATAAGACCTGTGACTATTTATATCTGACATATAAGACCTGTGACTATTTATATCTGTCATATAAGACCTGTGACTATTTATATCTGACATATAAGACCTGTGACTATTTATATCTGTCATATAAGACCTGTGACTATTTATATTTGTCATATAAGACCTGTGACTATTTCTATTTGTCATATAAGACCTGTGACTATTTATATCTGTCATATAAGACCCATGACTATTTATATCTGACATATAAGACCTGTGACTATTTATATCTAACATATAAGACCTGTGACTATTTATATCTGTCATATAAGACCTGTGACTATTTATTCTATAAGACCTGTGACTATTTATATCTGACATATAAGACCTGTGACTATTTATATCTGTCATATAAGACCTGTGACTATTTATATCTGTCATATAAGACCCGTGACTATTTATATCTGTCATATAAGACCTGTGACTATTTATATCTTTCATATAAGACCTGTGACTATTTATATCTGACATATAAGACCTGTGACTATTTATATCTGTCATATAAGACCTGTGACTATTTATTCTATAAGACCTGTGACTATTTATATCTGACATATAAGACCTGTGACTATTTATATCTGTCATATAAGACCTGTGACTATTTATATCTGACATATAAGACCCGTGACTATTTATATCTGTCATATAAGACCCGTGACTATTTATATCTGTCATATAAGACCTGTGACTATTTATTCTATAAGACCTGTGACTATTTATATCTGACATATAAGACCTGTGACTATTTATATTTATTATATCTGACATATAAGACCTGTGACTATTTATATCTGACATATAAGACCCGTGACTATTTATATCTGACATATAAGACCCGTGACTATTTATATCTGACATATAAGACCTGTGACTATTTATATCTGTCACATAAGACCTGTGACTATTTATATCTGACATATAAGACCTGTGACTATTTATATCTGACATATAAGACCTGTGACTATTTATATCTGACATATAAGACCTGTGACTATTTATATCTGTCATATAAGACCTGTGACTATTTATATCTGACATATAAGACCCGTGACTATTTATATCTGACATATAAGACCTGTGACTATTTATATCTGACATATAAGACCTGTGACTATTTATATCTGTCATATAAGACCTGTGACTATTTATATCTGTCATATAAGACCCGTGACTATTTATATCTGTCATATAAGACCTGTGACTATTTATTCTATAAGACCTGTGACTATTTATATCTGACATATAAGACCTGTGACTATTTATATCTGTCATATAAGACCTGTGACTATTTATGTCTGACATATAAGACCTGTGACTATTTATTCTATAAGACCCGTGACTATTTATATCTGTCATATAAGACCTGTGACTATTTATATCTGTCATATAAGACCTGTGACTATTTATATCTGTCATATAAGACCTGTGACTATTTATATCTGACATATAAGACCTGTGACTATTTATATATGTCATATAGGACCTGTGACTATTTATGTCTGACATATAAGACCTGTGACTATTTATTCTATAAGACCTGTGACTATTTATATCTGACATATAAGACCTGTGACTATTTATTCTATAAGACCTGTGACTATTTATATCTGTCATATAAGACCCATGACTATTTATATTTATTATATCTGACATATAAGACCTGTGACTATTTATATCTGACATATAAGACCCGTGACTATTTATATCTGTCATATAAGACCTGTGACTATTTATATCTGACATATAAGACCTGTGACTATTTATTCTATAAGACCCATGACTATTTATATTTATTATATCTGACATATAAGACCTGTGACTATTTATATCTGACATATAAGACCCGTGACTATTTATATCTGACATATAAGACCTGTGACTATTTATATCTGTCATATAAGACCTGTGACTATTTATATTTGTCATATAAGACCTGTGACTATTTATATTTGTCTTATAAGACCTGTGACTATTTATATCTGTCATATAAGACCTGTGACTATTTATATCTGTCATATAAGACCTGTGACTATTTATATCTGTCATATAAGACCTGTGACTATTTATATCTGTCATATAAGACCTGTGACTATTTATATCTGACATATAAGACCTGTGACTATTTATATCTGTCATATAAGACCTGTGACTATTTATATTTGTCATATAAGACCTGTGACTATTTCTATTTGTCATATAAGACCTGTGACTATTTATATCTGTCATATAAGACCTGTGACTATTTATATCCGACATATAAGACCCGTGACTATTTATATCTGTCATATAAGACCCATGACTATTTATATCTGACATATAAGACCTGTGACTATTTATATCTAACATATAAGACCTGTGACTATTTATATCTGTCATATAAGACCTGTGACTATTTATTCTATAAGACCTGTGACTATTTATATCTGACATATAAGACCTGTGACTATTTATATCTGTCATATAAGACCTGTGACTATTTATATCTGACATATAAGACCCGTGACTATTTATATCTGTCATATAAGACCCGTGACTATTTATATCTGTCATATAAGACCTGTGACTATTTATTCTATAAGACCTGTGACTATTTATATCTGACATATAAGACCTGTGACTATTTATATCTGTCATATAAGACCCGTGACTATTTATATCTTACATATAAGACCCGTGACTATTTATATCTGACGTATAAGACCCGTGACTATTTATATCTGACACATAAGACCCGTGACTATTTATATCTGTCATATAAGACCTGTGACTATTTATATCTGACATATAAGACCTGTGACTATTTATATCTGTCATATAAGACCTGTGACTATTTATATCTGACATATAAGACCTGTGACTATTTATATCTGTCATATAAGACCTGTGACTATTTATATCTGACATATAAGACCTGTGACTATTTATATCTGTCATATAAGACCTGTGACTATTTATATCTGTCATATAAGACCTGTGACTATTTATATCTGTCATATAAGACCTGTGACTATTTATATCTGACATATAAGACCTGTGACTATTTATATCTGACATATAAGACCTGTGACTATTTATATCTGACATATAAGACCTGTGACTATTTATATCTGACATATAAGACCTGTGACTATTTATTCTACCATCTCTGTCATATAACACCTCGGCAGGACATTCACATTGTCTTGTTTTTTCACACTTTTCCATTGTAGCTGGGGCATCCATGGGGCCACAGGAGCCCCTGTAGTGACATTAGTCACTGGCAGAGCTGGTCAGGATCTTCTAACACTCCCACTTCTTAGCAGCTTCCCCCTTCTCCTCCGGGGTCTCGGCTGCATCTGACAGCTGAAGACCCGACCTGCTGCTTGATTGCAGAGCAGAGGCTTTAATCTTGCGCCATATTTTTGCTATCGTCCGTGGTTAAAGCCCAGGACCAAGTGCCGTAAATTTACCGCGGTTGATCCTTAAGGGGTTAAGTGATCCCCTTAATCTTAAGTTATTTTCTGTGGCCCTCCCCCTAAATAGAAGCCGTCCCCGCCGCGCCCAAAACTACGTTCTGACCGGGAGCCGGGTCAGGTATTTTTATGCTCCCGCGACCCAGTGGCGCCCCCCCCCCCCCCTGAAGTCGGTGCGTGGCAGAAGACCGTCCCCTTGTGCGCTCTCCCATAGACTTGTATGGGACGGCGTGCGCATGGCACCCTTAAGTCAGATTTTCGTGGCGCACAGTGGGAGTATAAAGGCATCGCCGGCCCGACACGGCCCCTAACAGCGCAATGACTTCAGAGGGGGCACCACTGGACGGCGGGAGTATAAAGGCATCGCCGGCACGGCCCCTAACAGCGCGATGGCTCAGTTTATGGCGCCGCGGGGGCGGTGAGAGTATAAAGGCATCGCAGGCCCGGCACGGCCCCTAATAGCGCGATAGCTCAGGTTGTGGCGCTGCGGGGGCGGTGGGAGTATAAAGGCATCGCCGGCCCGGCCCCTAACAGCGCGATGACTCAGGTTATGGCGCCGCGGGGGCGGTGGGAGTATAAAGGCATCGCCGGCCCGCCACGGCCCCTAACAGCGCGATGGCTCAGTTTATGGCGCCGCGGGGGCGGTGGGAGTATAAAGGCATCGCCGGCATGGCCCCTAACAGCGCGATGGCTCAGGTTATGGTGCCGCAGGGGTGGGAGTATAAAGGCATCGCCGGCCCGGCCCCTAACAGCGCGATGACTCAGGTTATGGCGCCGCGGGGGCGGTGGGAGTATAAAGGCATCGCCGGCCCGGCCCCTAACAGCGCGGTGGCTCGGTTTATGGCGCCGCGGGGGCGGTGGGAGTATAAAGGCATCGCCGGCCCGGCACGGCCCCTGACAGCGCGATGACTCAGGTTATGGCGCCGCGGGGGCGGTGGGAGTAGAAAGGCATCGCCGGCCCGCCACGGCCCCTAACAGCGCGATGGCTCAGTTTATGGCGCCGCGGGGGCGGTGGGAGTATAAAGGCATCGCCGGCATGGCCCCTAACAGCGCGATGGCTCAGGTTATGGTGCCGCAGGGGTGGGAGTATAAAGGCATCGCCGGCCCGGCCCCTAACAGCGCGATGACTCAGGTTATGGCGCCGCGGGGGCGGTGGGAGTATAAAGGCATCGCCGGCCCGGCCCCTAACAGCGCGGTGGCTCGGTTTATGGCGCCGCGGGGGCGGTGGGAGTATAAAGGCATCGCCGGCCCGGCACGGCCCCTAACAGCGCGACGGCTCAGGTTATGGTGCCGCAGGGGTGGGAGTATAAAGGCATCGCCGGCCCCTAACAGCGCGATGACTCAGGTTATGGCGCCGTGGGGGCGGTGGGAGTATAAAGGCATCGCCAGCCCCGCCCCTAACAGCGCGATGGCTCAGGTTATGTTGCCGCGGGGGCGGTGGGAGTATAAAGGCATCGCCGGCCCGGCACGGCCCCTAACAGCGCGATGACTCAGGTTATGGCGCCACGGGGGCGGGGGGAGTATAAAGGCATCGCCGGCCCGGCTCGGCCCCTAACAGCGCGATGGCTCAGGTTATGGCGCCGCGGGGGCGGTGGGAGTATAAAGGCATCGCCGGCACGGCCCCTAACAGCGCGGTGGCTCAGGTTATGGCGCCGTGGGGGCGGTGGGAGTATAAAGGCATCGCCGGCCCGGCCCCTAACAGCGCGATAGCTCGGTTTATGGCGCCGCGGGGGCGGTGGGAGTATAAAGGCATCGCCGGCCCGGCCCCTAACAGCGCGATAGCTCGGTTTATGGCGCCGCGGGGGCGGTGGGAGTATAAAGGCATCGCCGGCCCGGCTCGGCCCCTAACAGCGCGCCGGCTCAGGTTATGGTGCCGCAGGGGTGGGAGTATAAAGGCATCGCCGGCCCCTAACAGCGCGATGACTCAGGTTATGGCGCCGCAGGGGCGGTGGGAGTATAAAGGCATCGCCAGCCCGGCCCCTAACACCGCGATGACTCAGGTTATGGCGCCACGGGGGCGGGGGGAGTATAAAGGCATCGCCGGCCCGGCTCGGCCCCTAACAGCGCGGTGGCTCAGGTTATGGCGCCGCGGGGGCGGTGGGAGTATAAAGGCATCGCCGGCATGGCCCCTAACAGCGCGGTGGCTCAGGTTATGGCACCGCGGGGGCGGTGGGAGTATAAAGGCATCGCCGGCCCGGCCCCTAACAGCGCGGTGGCTCAGGTTATGGCGCCGCGGGGGCGGTGGGAGTATAAAGGCATCGCCGGCACGGCCCCTAACAGCGCGGTGGCTCAGGTTATGGCGCCGCGGGGGCGGTGGGAGTATAAAGGCATCGCCGGCACGGCCCCTAACAGCGCGGTGGCTCAGGTTATGGCGCCGCGGGGGCGGTGGGAGTATAAAGGCATCGCCGGCACGGCCCCTAACAGCGCGGTGGCTCAGGTTATGGCGCCGCGGGGGCGGTGGGAGTATAAAGGCATCGCCGGCCCGGCCCTAACAGCGCGGTGGCTCAGGTTATGGCGCCGCGGGGGCGGTGGGAGTATAAAGGCATCGCCGGCACGGCCCCTAACAGCGCGGTGGCTCAGGTTATGGCGCCGCGGGGGCGGTGGGAGTATAAAGGCATCGCCGGCCCGGACTATTTATATCTGACATATAAGACCTGTGACTATTTATATCTGACATATAAGACCTGTGACTATTTATATCTGTCATATAAGACCTGTGACTATTTATATCTGACATATAAGACCTGTGACTATTTATTCTATAAGACCTGTGACTATTTATATCTGTCATATAAGACCTGTGACTATTTATATCTGACATATAAGACCTGTGACTATTTATTCTATAAGACCTGTGACTATTTATATCTGTCATATAAGACCTGTGACTATTTATATCTGACATATAAGACCTGTGACTATTTATATCTGACATATAAGACCTGTGACTATTTATATCTGACATATAAGACCTGTGACTATTTATTCTACCATCTCTGTCATATAACACCTCGGCAGGACATTCACATTGTCTTGTTTTTTCACACTTTTCCATTGTAGCTGGGGCATCCATGGGGCCACAGGAGCCCCTGTAGTGACATTAGTCACTGGCAGAGCTGGTCAGGATCTTCTAACACTCCCACTTCTTAGCAGCTTCCCCCTTCTCCTCCGGGGTCTCGGCTGCATCTGACAGCTGAAGACCCGACCTGCTGCTTGATTGCAGAGCAGAGGCTTTAATCTTGCGCCATATTTTTGCTATCGTCCGTGGTTAAAGCCCAGGACCAAGTGCCGTAAATTTACCGCGGTTGATCCTTAAGGGGTTAAGTGATCCCCTTAATCTTAAGTTATTTTCTGTGGCCCTCCCCCTAAATAGAAGCCGTCCCCGCCGCGCCCAAAACTACGTTCTGACCGGGAGCCGGGTCAGGTATTTTTATGCTCCCGCGACCCAGTGGCGCCCCCCCCCCCTGAAGTCGGTGCGTGGCAGAAGACCGTCCCCTTGTGCGCTCTCCCATAGACTTGTATGGGACGGCGTGCGCATGGCACCCTTAAGTCAGATTTTCGTGGCGCACGGTGGGAGTATAAAGGCATCGCCGGCCCGACACGGCCCCTAACAGCGCAATGACTTCAGAGGGGGCACCACTGGACGGCGGGAGTATAAAGGCATCGCCGGCACGGCCCCTAACAGCGCGATGGCTCAGGTTATGGTGCTGCAGGGGTGGGAGTATAAAGGCATCGCCGGCCCGGCCCCTAACAGCGCGATGACTCAGGTTATGGCGCCGCGGGGGCGGTGGGAGTATAAAGGCATCGCCGGCCCGGCCCCTAACAGCGCGGTGGCTCGGTTTATGGCGCCGCGGGGGCGGTGGGAGTATAAAGGCATCGCCGGCCCGGCAGGGCCCCTAACACCGCGACGGCTCAGGTTATGGTGCCGCGGGGGCGGTGGGAGTATAAATGCATCGCCGGCCCGGCCCCTAACAGCGTGACGGCTCAGTTTATGGCGCCGCGGGGGCGGTGGGAGTATAAAGGCATCGCCGGCCCGGCGGGGCCCCTAACACCGCGACGGCTCAGGTTATGGTGCCGCGGGGGCGGTGGGAGTATAAAGGCATCGCCGGCCCCTAACAGCGCGATGACTCAGGTTATGGCGCCACGGGGGCAGTGGGAGTATAAAGGCATCGCCAGCCCGGCCCCTAACACCGCGATGACTCAGGTTATGGCGCCACGGGGGCGGGGGGAGTATAAAGGCATCGCCGGCCCGGCTCGGCCCCTAACAGCGCGATGGCTCAGGTTATGGCGCCGCGGGGGCGGTGGGAGTATAAAGGCATCGCCGGCACGGCCCCTAACAGCGCGGTGGCTCAGGTTATGGCGCCGCGGGGGCGGTGGGAGTATAAAGGCATCGCCGGCCCGGCAGGGCCCCTAACAGCGCGACGGCTCAGGTTATGGTGCCGCAGGGGTGGGAGTATAAAGGCATCGCCGCCCCGGCCCCTAACAGCGCGATGGCTCAGGTTATGGTCCCGCAGGGGTGGGAGTATAAAGGCATCGCCGCCCCGGCCCCTAACAGCGCGATGACTCAGGTTATGGCGCCGCTGGGGCGGTGGGAGTATAAAGGCATCGCCGGCCCGGCCCCTAACAGCGCGATAGCTCGGTTTATGGCGCCGCGGGGGCGGTGGGAGTATAAAGGCATCGCCGGCCCGGCAGGGCCCCTAACAGCGCGACGGCTCAGGTTATGGTGCCGCAGGGGTGGGAGTATAAAGGCATCGCCAGCCCCGCCCCTAACACCGCGATGACTCAGGTTATGGCGCCATGGGGGCGGGGGGAGTATAAAGGCATCGCCGGCCCGGCTCGGCCCCTAACAGCGCGGTGGCTCAGGTTATGGCGCCGCGGAGGCGGTGGGAGTATAAAGGCATCGCCGGCCCGGCCCCTAACAGCGCGGTGGCTCGGTTTATGGCGCCGCGGGGGCGGTGGGAGTATAAAGGCATCGCCGGCCCGGCCCCTAACAGCGCGGCGGCTCGGTTTATGGCGCCGCGGGGGCGGTAACGTTCTGGAAAACCTCTTTAACGTTTTGCAATGGAGTAACTGAAACAATTAGCACTTATGTGCCGAGATTGGAGGGATCTGTGATGGCAGCGGGCTGCCGGCTCTGCAATAACCCTTCCTGCTGGGGCTCCATAGCAGACGTCTATCCAGGGGCCCCTTATCACACAGGGGCCCCAACTGGATTGTACTGTACAAGAAATGATCGGTCACCCTACCAGCCGCTGCTCCACCTGGCTGTAGCAGACAAAACGGCCAATGTGTTCCACGATGCCCCCGGCTGCAGATACGGGTGTGCGCTGATACACGGAGCAGACGGGTTACGTACCGCGTCGCCCGCCCGCTGCTCGGAGGAGCGCTACCGCCTCTATGCAAAACGCCGCACCTTCATTGGACGATAAGAGTCACGTGACGCTTTCTGGTCCTTTCCACTCGGGGAAGAAATAACTATGGTCTCTGCGCGGGGCACTCTACCAATGGGAAGAGAGGAGCATAAGCGGCTCGGTGTCTGATTGGTGTAAAGTCACGTGGCCATGGTAGGGAACTCGGTGCTGGGCAGATTAGAGGAGTTGTGGCCGGGTCACGTGTTAGGTTCTGCCTCATTGCCTAGTTTCTCCTAGTGGCCAGTAATGGTACCAGCAGTCTGCACAAGACCGCACCCCTCAGCGCAACGTAAACGCGGTTATATCCTCACAAGCCGGCACACAGTAGTGTAGTTGTTTGCGTACGAAGGGCATGTTCAGATGTGCGCAAAACATCCGTCGCTCTGATTTAAAAGGCTTTGCCCCATGTTTTTACGCAGTGTTTCGCGCACCTCTTAGCGTATTGCTCACACATTTGCGCACCTCCCGTAGACTTCTGTGGGCCCATATGGTGCGGAAAAATAATACATGAAAAAAATCTATATATTTCCTGTTGCCGTCGTTGACCACCACCGCTTTCTATGGCCGCCTGCACACGGACGGGAATTCCGCAGCAGGATTTCACGCAGAACGTCCGCCCGTCCCCGCCTGCATGGAGTGCATCAGATAACGTAATCCTATGCAGACGGACGCGATTTGTCCGCGTGAAAACACATGCGGAAAACAAATCGCAGCGTGTTCTATTTCTGTGTGGGGCTTGCAGAGGCCTGCACAAAAATGTCAGTGGTGACAGGCCGCTCCGCTCTGCGCTTGGGCTGACAGGCCGGCTCCGCTCTGCGCATGCACTGACTGGCCGGCTCCGCTCTGCGCATGGGCTGACAGGCCGGCTCCGCTCTGCGCATGGGCTGACAGACCGGCTCCGCTCTGCGCATGCGCCGACAGGCCGGCTCCGCTCTGCGCATGCGCCGACAGGCCGGCTCCGCTCTGCGCATGCGCCGACAGGCCGGCTCCGCTCTGCGCATGGGCCGACAGGCCGGCTCCGCTCTGCGCATGGGCCGACAGGCCGGCTCCGCTCTGCGCATGGGCTGACAGGCCGGCTTCGCTCTGCGCATGGGCTGACAGGCCGGCTCCGCTCTGCGCATGGGCTGACAGGCCGGCTCCGCTCTGCGCATGGGCAGACAGGCAGCCGGAGCATAACAGAAGACAGCGGGAGCGGGTGAGCCGCAGGCCTCTGTGAGAATTCTCGCAGCGGGATCCAACCCGGCCGTCTGCAGGCGGCTCTTCTCTCCCCATTGATGGTGCTGCGGGGGCTCGGATGGTTCCTACTGGTAGCATTTGGAGTTTATACAAGATTTTGACAGCTTTTTCATTATTCTTTCTTGGAGAGCGGGCAACCAAAGATGGGCATCTCTGGCATTGTGTATGTTGTGTTACGTGTAGGATACTTTGATAGTACTGCCCCCTGATATATCTATACATAGGTATTAGAGCGCCCCCTTGTTACAGTCCTGGGTATAATAGATGATGGGAGAGATCTCTGTACTGACCCCTGATATATTATACATAGTTATTAGAGCGCCCCCTTGTTACAGTCATTGGTATAATAGATGATGGGAGAGATCTCTGTACTGACCCCTAATATATCTATACATAGTTATTAGAGCGCCCCCTTGTTACAGTCCTGGGTATAATAGATGATGGGAGAGATCTCCGTACTGACCGCTGATATATTATATATAGTTATTAGAGCGCCCCCTTGTTACAGTCCTGGGTATAATAGATGATGGGAGAGATCTCTGTACTGACCCTTGATATATCTACACATAGTTATTAGAGCGCCCCCTTGTTACAGTCCTGGGTATAATAGATGATGGGAGAGATCTCTGTACTGACCCCTGATATATCTATACATAGTTATTAGAGCGCCCCCTTGTTACAATCCTGGGTATAATAGATGATGGGAGAGATCTCTGTACTGTCCCCTGATATATTATACATAGTTATTAGAGCGCCCCCTTGTTACAGTCCGGGGTATAATAAATGGTGGCAGAGATCTATGTACTGACCCCTGATATATCTATACATAGTTATTAGAGCGCCCTCTTGTTACAGTCCTGGTATAATAAATGATGGGAGAGATCTCTGTACTGACTCCTGATATATCTAGACATAGTTATTAGAGCGCCCCCTTGTTACAGTCCTGGGTATAATAGATGATGGGAGAGATCTCTGTACTGACCCCTGATATATCTATACATAGTTATTAGAGGGCCCATTTGTTACAGTCCTGGGTATAATAGATGATGGGAGAGATCTCTGTACTGACCCCTGATATATCTACACATAGTTATTAGAGCGCCCCCTTGTTACAGTTCTGGGTATAATAGATGATGGGAGAGATCTCTGTACTGACCCCTGATATATCTATACATAGTTATTAGAGCGCCCCCTTGTTACAATCCTGGGTATAATAGATGATGGGAGAGATCTCTGTACTGTCCCCTGATATATTATACATAGTTATTAGAGCGCCCCCTTGTTACAGTCCGGGGTATAATAAATGGTGGCAGAGATCTATGTACTGACCCCTGATATATCTATACATAGTTATTAGAGCGCCCTCTTGTTACAGTCCTGGGTATAATAGATGATGGGAGAGATCTCTGTACTGACCCCTGATATATCCATACATAGGTATTAACGCGCCCCCTTGTTACAGTCCTGGGTATAATAAATGGTGGCAGAGATTTATGTACTGACTTCTGATATCTCTATGCATAGTTATTAGAGCGCCCCCTTGTTACAGTCCTGGGTATAATAGATGATGGGGGAGATCTCTTTACTGACCCCAGATATGTTATACATAGTTATTAGAGCGCCCCCTTGTTACAGTCCTGGGTATAATAGATGATGGGGGAGATCTCTTTACTGACCCCAGATATGTTATACATAGTTATTAGAGCGCCCCCTTGTTACAGTCCTGGGTATAATAGGTGATGGGAGAGATCTCTGTACTGACCCCTGATATATGTATACATAGTTAGTAGGTCGCCCCTCAGCCGTCTATTTTCTAAACTAAATAACCCTAATTTTTATAGCCTCTCTGGGTATTGTAGTCCGCCCATTCCATTTATTACTTTAGTTGCCCCCTTTGTACCCGCTTAAGTTTTGACATATCTTTATTGAGTACCGGTGCCCCAAACTGTCCCCAATACCCCATGTGTGGTCTGACCAGTGACTTATAAAGAGGAAGAACAATGTTCTCATCATGCGCCCCTAGATCTCTTGTGATGCCCCCCATGATCCTATTTGCCTTGGCAGCAGCTGCCTGACACTGGTTGCTCCAGTTAAGCTTACAGTTAACTAAAATCCACATTATATGGTATATTAATTGGTAGTATAAAAAAAAAAATTTCCACAAAAACAAGCCGGTGTACAACGAAAAATTTTGATGACTCTTGGGAAGCTGTGATAAAAAACGATAATTAAAAAAACCTAAAAAATCTCTGCGATGAGGATAATTTAATCGTTGGGATGTGTGCGATTGTCCGGCTGCTCTCATACATGTATAACCAGGTGTCCCAATTGTTTTAGTTGTCCCATAACTTTTGCAGGTAGACAGATCCCACCTCCATTGTGCAGCGACAGAATAGATTCACCTGACTGCTTCTTTATAGGTGGAATGTTACCTCTACGCGGGGTGATCGCCCCATGGGAAACAGCTGGAAGCGGGCGGTAGTCGCCCCGTGTAAGACTGTGCCGACAGGACACGGAGACAGATATCTGGTCGTGTAAAGAGGAGTCATTCAACCATGAACACCCGCCTATTAGCAGTGAATGCAGGCGGGCGGCCAGCAGAGATCTCCGGCGCGCTCCATCTCCATTCTCCGAATGACTATTGGTCCTGTGTGAAAGCGCCCGACAGCCTCCCCATGTTAGGGGACTCTCAGAAGCTTTTATAAGGGCTCTCACACATTTTTTAACGCCAATGTCAATAGGACTTTCTAATATTAAAAATGCATCGCACAAAAAACGCAAGCGCAATGCGCTAACATTAGGCAATCCCATTGACATTAGTGTTAAAAAACGCAGCATTTACGCAGCGTTAAAAAACGAAAGTGTGGGGGGGCCCTAAAGATGTTCTTGACACTGTCACTTTAATAAGATTGACAAAATGTAATAGCACATAAGTAGGATATGGCGGGGTGGATGTGTATGGTGAAGGTGTGTTTGTGTATGTAAATGGGAGCCTGAAGTAGTGGGTTCCCTAGCAGGAATATGTGTTGATGATGACATATGTGACTCCCATGCTTATGCAGCGTGTGGTGTGAGACGCGGGGTTATATGCTGCTGTGGGAGTTGTGCGGAGGAGGAGCAGACTTAAAGCCTATTTACATGCAAAGATAATCTTTCAAACAATTGAAATATTGAAAGTTTTAACAATCATTTTGCATAAAGTGTTAATGCACAATAATGTCCATTAACACTTTATCATCTTCATCTATCATCTATCATTCTTGTGTTTAAAAGGGCCTCCGGGAGCTGTCTGCAGAGCCCAGCATGTGGTCTGAGCTCTGCACACAGCTGCATTATTTTCATCAGGGCTGCTGGCAGAATACAATGTAATCTCCCGACTCCTGTTGAGAACACAGCATGCAGTCTATTGAGAGATAGGCCTCCTGTCCACAGGCGGCGGTAAATCACTGGCGAATCACGCTGTCTGAAGCTTTCAATAGCGTTGCTATGGAAAGCGCCGGCCCCCTGTCCACGAGTAGAGAATCATTGCGATTCTCTGCTCGCGGCCGGCAGTTCACAGCATGCAGCATATTGCCGCGATCCTCCGCGGCCAGCCTATCTGTCAGATAGGCTGACGGCAGAGATCCGTCTGACGACTCCTGCTCCCAGGCGGAGATCTGCCATGGGATACTGCAACGCCCGTGGACAGGCAGCCATACTTTATCTTACGTTTTTCTTGTGCGTTTTTTTTACGCAATTATCAATGGGATTTTCCAATGTTAAAAATCACATCGCACAAAAATCACAAAGCACCGACCTGCGATGCGTTTTTAACATTAGAAAACCCCATTGACAATCGCGTATAAAAAACGTGCAAGAAAAACGCAAGTGTGTGCCCACCCTGAGGCTGACCGATGGATTTTAGGCTCACCTTAAATTCATCGTTCAGACGAAAAGTGCACGACGGCCACGTTTACACGCAACGTTTATCGCTCATTTGCGGTCGTTTGAACTTTTGAGCGATAATCGTTGCTTGTAAATGGGCCTCTGGTCGACATAGTACAGACAACCGTAGCGAGTGCTGAGCTTTTGCAAAACTGAGTCCGAGTTTCGCCAAATGAGTGATGCCCGGGGAGCAATACTGCTGTAGTGCCAAGCCAGTATCTGGTGCCAGTTGCCATAGACTGTTTCCGCCAGGGAACTCTTGTTACTATTGCTTCCTGCAAGTTTCTTCATTCTTCCGAGTTATGTATTTTATATAGTTTTGGCCTCCCCATGCCGACTGTAGCACCAGACTACCGTTTCGGCAGTCATACACGGCGGCATCTGACAGGTGACCTCACCTGGCTAGAAGGTCTGTTGACGTCCCGTAAACCTATTATGTGGGCTTCAGTCCCAGGAAGGTTTACGGGACGTCAGCAGTGAGATCCCTGTCAGGTCTTCTGTTGGCTGCAACGGTCACAGTAGTAAACAACCTACATGACCGCTGCAGCGCCTGTCAACAGAAGACCGAAACAGAAGAGAGCGGGGGGGGGGGGGGGGGGGGGGGATCACGACAATGGGATGTGAGTGTTGGGTTTATTTTACTGTACTGCACCCCACACTGCTACCAGTGCACTCGAAAACCCCCTTTAGAGAACTGTTTAAAGGGAAACTGTTACCTGGAAGTTTGCTATTAAGCCCCCGCTATACCGCTAACCAGCATGTTCAATGTATTACACACATGTATTTGTCTAAGAGCACAAATAAGTCACCCCAAATCCTTTCTTTGATTTTTTGGCGCGGTGCAGTGAGGTGGAAGACACAGAGGGCCGCACAGCGTATGCACACGACTTCAGCATGACCAGCGCTAACATCAGGAGCCAGGGGAGGTGGCGGTTAGGAGGAGGGGGAGCTGCAGGCACATAAGCCTCGAGATCGGCCATTTACGTCCGGGGCGCCAAAGAATAAAGGTAAGAATTTGAGGTGACGCTCGTTGTGTCTTGCTAGACGAACCCATGTGTGTAATGCATTGAACATGGTTATAGCGCTATGGCGACGGTATGGTGATGGCTTCTCTCCAAGCATCATCACGTGGCGTCATTCTCTCCTCAGTCCCCCGTATGACATCACACATCAGTATTAGGACTCCGCTGTATTTAGATGGAACGATTATCGCTCAGAAGATCGTCCCACCGAACGAAGGTGAACGATACGTTTAAACACAAACGGGAATCAGGAGGTTCGTGGTCAGGGCGGCGGCTCGTCCGCTTGTTGTGCCGCTTAGACACTGATCATTCAGTATATTACATAGGAATGAGGTACTGAATGACACGCGAACGCCAACTGCACGATTCTCAATGAGAGTCATGCAGTCTAAAGCGGCTGCCCGAGCGCGGACGGTCTGGTGATGACATCATCAGCTCATTCGCTCGGGCAAACATTCTCGTTCTGTCGGGCCGTTTGTGAAGCTCTACAAGTGACTCTAGATATGGCTGCCAGTCCTGTTCTTCCTGTCCCAGTTGGCCGCACGTACCGGAGCATACTAGGAGTTGTAGAGCTAGCAGAGCAGCGCCGATGCTTATCACCCTGCATCTCCCAGCGCAGACCAGACACATTTCATATAAAGAGGGCACGCTGACAGTTCTTCTTGTCCTCACGCTCGTACAGCCTTCAGCATTTTAGGCATCAAACCCGAATCCCCATCCATCCCATCTTTCTATGGGCTACCTTTCACAAAGAAGCCAGCCAAGATTTGGCATATATTCACTTGGCAGCCGTCAGGATAAACATCATATTGCCTGAGGCCTATTTATATTAGTGATCTTCCAACAATTCCCTCCACTGCTTTATTTGTATAATGCAAAGATCAGAGTCCCATCATACGTGTAGCCTTGGGGCACCGTTACCATGAGATGTGCGCAGAACCTGCTGCCGACAACCTCCGCAACGTGTGCTGGGACCAGCAGCTTCATCAGGATTACCATTAGAGAAGAGCGAGTATCATCCTCACCGAGTGCGCTCGCTTGTCTCTAATTACAAGATACTTCTTGGCCCCAGAGGCAGATCTTAAGCCCAACTAATGATTTCAGCTGGTCTGCTCCGCCATAGAAGCAGAACAATGAAAATTCATTATCCGTCACGGTTGGCACCAAGAGCGCCCATCAGGTTTTCATCAAAAGTATCCGTTATTTTACCGGACAAGATAGCGCAGCATGCAGTAGTGGCAAACAGTCCTGTAGCTCAGGGTCATATGCCTAAGGGACCATTAACAAGGGACCACTTGTCAGGTACAGATGCCCGACAGGTCGTTCCATCACTAGTGAACGGAGGCGGAGCGGTACGGGGATCGTTCCCCCCCCCCCCTTCATTCACAGTAAACAGGCAGTCGTTCATTAAGGAACAAACTGCCTGTTCACACAGGCCGATCCGTTATTCAGTGTTATGCATGCAGAAACTGAACAAGAAGCAAATTACTTCTCGTTCGGTCAGTCGGGGTATGCATTTAGACTGAAGGATAATCAGACTCCCACTGGATGCGGGAAGCTGAACGATTTATCGGCCCATATAAAAGTGGTGGATTAACCCCTTGAGTGGCACGCCCGGAAAATTTCCGGGGACGAGCTCCACTGCTCATAGCAACATAGCCCGGAAGATTTCCGGGCTATGTATCACTATGGGAGCTGCAGAGCACAATGCCACAAGCTGTGGCATTGTGCTCTGCCTGCACAGACCCACACAGAGCAGTGCAGGACTTTGAAAAACCAGCAGAAGATATTGCCGACATGTCGGCAACCTCCTGCTTTGTTTACAAGTTGCCATAGAGACCATCGGCTTGTCAGAAGCAAGCCGATGGTCTCTGTGGCAGGGAGAGCTGGTTGTTAGCTGTCAGAGGACAGCTAGGTACCTGCTCTTACAGCAGAGATCAGAGAAAACCTCCGATCTCTGCTGTGTTAACCCTTTACATGCTGCAGTCTATGTGACTGCAGCATGTAAAGGGTTGTCACTGCAGCATGTAAAGGGCTGTCACCATCGGACCCCCGGAATGTGATCAGGGGTTCTGATGGGTCCCTGTGGAAGTCCCCTAAAGGGACAAAAAAAAAAAAAAAAATTAAAAAAATTAAAAAAAAAAAAAAAGTAAAAAAATTATTAAAAAAATAAAAAAAACACTTGTCTCCCTTTACTTTGTAAAAAATCAAAAATACAATCACACATGTGGTATCCGTGCGTCGTAATGACCCAGAGAAGGAAGTTAATACATTATTTAACCCCTTAATGACATGGCCCCTTTTTTTCTTTTTTCCCCATTTCTTTTTTTCCTCCCCCCTGTTTAAAAAATCACAACTTGTCCCGCAAAAAACAAGCCCTCATACGGCCATGTCAATGGAAAAATGAAAAAGTTATGGCTCTTGAGACGCAACTGCAAAACTAGTTGAAATTCAATGATTAGACCATTTTAAAAAACCTGCCCTGGTGGGCACGACAGGGTGGTAGGAAACCCGCCACTCAAGGGGTTAAAGGGAACCATCAGCGCTGTAAACCAAGTTATGGTGCTGTTCGGGGATGTGGCAGGGAGCCGGGTGAAGCGGGCAGCGTGCTCCTAGGACTCTGAAAAGAGTCAGATTCTCATGCTGCATGCTAACTTCAGAGGGACACACCACTGGACCATGGGAGCTGGTAAGTATAAAACATACCTCACCCGGCTTCCTGTCACGTCCCCCAACAGCACCAGAACTTAGTTTATTGTGCTGTGGGGATGTGACCGGTTTCTTTAAAGGAAACCATAGGCTGTACCCCAAATTAGGATGCCATCCCTTCCCCAACAACCCCTCGCCACGCCATGTCTATAGTCAACACCACCTCTGTGCTAACAGTGACTGCGGAGCATTACTGTTACCATTGTCAGAAGGCGGAGTCCCTACACTCTGATTGTTTCCAATCCTTGCTGACTGTAGGAAGACAACCTCTTGACTAGGCCAGAGCTACATGGAAACTATTTGTGGAATTCAAGTATCCAATGATACAGACATGTCAGGAGTGATGACAGCTCCAGTGAATGACAAGTGATGTATTTTATGACCCTAAAAACATTTTCTCTTCTTTTCTTCATCCAGCCCAGAGCGCCATGACGACTTCTCCTGACCACTGCAACACAAGTAAATTCAGATAGTAAACTAATACAATTCAGACCCCTCCAAGTGGGATTCCATCTTTGCTGTGGGGTCTCCAAGCCATACACACACAGATAGTTCCGGTAATGTGGCTTTTGATGCTACACTGGGCTGAGACACGGAACCTGAAGATCTGAACAGGAGTTTAGTAGAAAAGTGGGCTGTAGTTGAGGCTGACGACATGGGTGCATAAACGAGGTCCAGGCCGAGGGTTAGGGCAGGCTGCAAGCAATTATAAACTACAGAATAGAGAGTGAAGGTCAAGGAACAAAGAAGTCAGACAGAAAAGGGTCAGAACCACAATCAGCAGTATAAGACAAAATTGCTTAGGCATCCTTCAAAGCAGGGAATGGCTGTTGAGGGACTGGATTAGGGAGCAAGTACTGGCCCTTTAAGAAAAGGGTTGGGAGTGCGTTCGAGCCCTATGGGAAGAGGACAGAGTAAGCAGAAGCGGTGTTGCGATGTGCAGAATGTGGCAGGTGGCGTCCAACCACAACCCAGGAGTGAGGTGAGGAGTGGCGATGCAATGTGACAATTTGCCCAGTATTCACATTGTTTCATCTCATGCACACGGCCACATTAGGGATCCACATTGCACAATTTTGTACTATTAGGCCCGCATACTGCTATGAACCCATATGGTTTTGTTAAATCAAAGTACCTTGAGAAGTTGAACCATGGGTCTGCAAACAGTCTGCTGCGACTAAAATGAGGTGCAGAGTTTAAGGGTGCTTTTAGACAAAGCGATTACCCTGTTTCCCCGAAAATAAGACGCGTCTTATATTAATTTTTGCTCCCAAACATGCGCTATGTCTTATTTTCAGGGGGTGTCTTATTTCGCCACGGCAAATCCGTCTGTGGCCGCTAATCCCTCAATTGGCCAGCTTTGTGGACGAAATTTCTCAGAAATCTCGTCCACATGGGACAGCAAATCTGTCACGGCAAAGCTGGGAGAAGCCGGTGTTGTGGTGCGGATTCACCGGCCACAGAAACGGAAAAGCGTGCAGCCAGGTCGCTTCAAAACAAGCAGCTGAGTGCCGTGGGTTTTGAAGCAGCGCTTTCCCGGCGGAAATCTCGCTGTTTATCGCTGTGGCCAAACTGCGAGATTTCCGCTGGAAATACGCTCTGTGAGAACCCAGCCGTAAAGGGGTTGTCCCGCGAAACAAAGTGGGGTTATACACTTCTGTATGGCCATATTAATGCACTTTGTAATATACATCGTGCATTAAATATGAGCCATACAGAAGTTATTCACTTACCTGTTCCGTTGCTGGCGTCCTCGTCTCCATGGTGCCGTCTAATCTTCAGCGTCTAATCGCCCGATTAGACGCGCTTGCGCAGTCCGGTCTTCTCCCTTCTGAATGGGGCCGCTCGTGCCGGAGATCGGCTCCTCGTAGCTCCGCCTCGTCATGTGTGCCGATTCCAGCCAATCAGGAGGCTGGAATCGGCAATGGACCGCACAGAACACCTGCGGTCCACCGAGGGTGAAGATCCCGGCGGCCATCTTCACAAGGTAAGTCAGAAGTCGCAGGAGCGCGGGGATTCGGGTAAGTACTGGACGGTTTGTTTTTTTTATGCCTGCATCGGGTTTGTCTCGCGCTGAACGGGGGGGGCTGTTGAAAAAGAAAAAAAACGGTTTAGGCGCGGGACAACCCCTTTAAGAATCACACACAGGTTGCCTGACTCACACACAGAGCCATAAAAAATTAAGGGCTGTAAAGTAACGTACCTGTCTGCAGACAGAAGTTCCTGTACCACTTGTAAGCAGGGATGGTATTGCAGCTTCCGGCCACCAGGGGGAGTTCATCACAGCAGACATGTACAGCAGGAACAGAACGTACAGTATGGATTTTTCCAGCCAGCAAGGGGAGCTCACAACAGCACACTCGTACAGCACAGCAGGGGCAGGATAACAGCAGACTGTCTGCAGATCTACCTATACATCTGGAGGTAGGAGACAACGGGGATGGCAGCAGGGGACAGGCCTCTTGACTTGCCTGCACACTTTACTATGCCTTACTATTGGGGGTGCCTTATATTTGTGACTTCTGCAAATTTCAGGGGTGCCTTATTTTCAGGGGGTGCCTTATTTTTGGGGAAACACGGTAGTACAAAAATCATTCAAATCAGTGAAGGTGACCGATAATTGTTCAGTCTAAATGCGCACCAACGCCGAACGATAATTGGCCACTTTTCACTTGTTTATACAGCCACAAAAATCATCGTCAGCCCATTCACTTATCGTTTGGTCTGAACACTCCCTGTTCGGTCGTTCTCATTCACTAATACAGCGAATGTGAAAGACTGGACGATTTCTCATTTGAACGAACCAACGATGTATCTGCCTCTACTGGCTGAAGAGCGAAAGAGCTAACTCTGACGGCATTCGCTTGTTCAAACGATAAATCGGCTCCTCTCAAGGAATCCTAAGGAGCATCTGCCCGTTCTTCACCAGGGACCCCTGCAAAGAAGTTTGGACTTTACTGGTCTCCAGGTCATAGTCCTCAGAGTAGTCAACAATTGGCAGCAGACACAATAGCAATGTAGGCAAAGGCCTCAGTCTAAGATCAAAACCAGATGGTCAATGAGGGACGACCAATTCAGAGTCAGAAGTGTAGCTGGAGTAGTGAGCAGAAAGATGCAAGGCAAGACGAGGCGAAACACAAGAAACTGGGCCAAACACAGGTAGACTGTAGAGGAGTCAGCAAAGGCTAGAGATGGGATCCAAAAACAGAAAACTGATACTTCGGCAAGAGTTAGATGGCTTTTGCAGGCCACCAGGATTGATTTGCACCCAGCTGCCATGAGTCCACTTGTCATGACAACATGGTGCACCAGTCAGCGAGACGCAGTGTAGTAACTCTGAAGAAGGGAGATGGATGTATCATGTATTTCCATGTGCCCCTCATTTTATACGAAGACACACAAAGGCTATTGAAGGCTTGTTCCCACATGGAAGAATGACATCTAGGCAAGAATACAGAGCTGATATTGGTACCAACAGCCGCACATGGTGGGACAGTTTCACTGATGTGATTGCGCCTAGACCTTGCGGTAAAATGTGCTACAATTTGGTGTATTTCTGGTACAAGATATTGCATTATTTTATATCTACTACTGAAGCAAAAGCACCATAAAGAACAATCCACTGCAACTCAACATGAAGGTGTTACTTAACGGAAGGGGATGCGACCAGAATATGACAATGTGCGCTAAAGTTTGGGCAGAAAATCTTGATGCAAGCGAAGCCAACCAATGGGTTATGTGAGGTTAGACAACATTGACTGGAGATTCGCCACATTCAGAAATTTAGCGCAGACTGCCTGGTCTACATTTACACTCCCTAACCATTAGGATTAGTAACTCTGCCCAAGGGTTCCTACAACCACAACAGGACTCTTTGTGCCGCCATGGAGGCTCTGTGGTTACTGCTTCGCAATGTACATTCGCATTACGTCTTTCGCAAGTGCTTAGAATTTCTAGCACAAGTATTTGTAAAGTGAATGTCAACCTTCTGCTATCCTCTGGCAAGGCATACTTGCCCACTTTTGAAAATCATTAACGGGAGCCAAGAGCATAATTGAGATTTTATATAATGGCAGGCGCATGCGCAAAAGCCGTGGATTGCCAGGATAATTTAAAATCTCCCTGCTCTTGGCTACAAAACTTATCCGAGAGGCTGGAGATTTCACGGGGGCCGCGGTGAGTGGTTCCTGATCACGTGTTAGCCGTTATCCAATGGATAATGGCGATCACGTAAAAGTAAAAAAAAGGTGAAGGTTCATCTCCCCTCACCGATGCGATCGGTTAGAGGAGATGAAACTTTTTACCGGAGGCCTCCGTATTTGCACCCTGACGCGATCTTCCTCAGTGAACTTTCCCGGATTCTGCGCATGCGACCGCCGGCAAAATACCGGACACATGCGCAGGAGACGGGGAGGCCAGGAAATTTAAAATCTTCTTGCTCCCAGCGACCATTGGTCGCCGAGAGCTTGGAGCAGTGACTGGTGGCCTCGTTGAGCGGTCCCCCGTCACGTGATAAAAAGGTAGCGATCTACCTTTGGCCGGTCTCACATGACCGGATAGGAATTACGGATTCCGCATGCGTCTGATCCTCGGTAATACGCAGATCAATCGCATTGGATTACACAATTCCGCTCACATTAACGGGTTGGAATTACGTAATCCACTCGCAGAAAAGAGAACGCAGCAGGCTCTATTTTACTGCGGATATCCGCAACATAGAGCCCATTGTGCTCCGTGGTCGTGGATATACCCGCTGCCCATACGCAACTACATTGTATACGGGCTGCGTGTACCCGCGTCATCGCTAAGCGACGGTGCGGGAAATACAAAAAAAAGTACTGCGCATGACCGCCTGTGTGACTAGGCAGTTATGCGCAGTACATTACACGGCCGTACGCAGGGTCACGGCCGGCTCACAGATGGGATCCGCTGCCGGCCTCTACAAGCGGATTCCGCTTACGGCCGTGTGAGCCCGGCGTTATCCAGACCGCTACCTGTAATACGCAATTTACAAGAAGCCCCGGGAACGCTCGCCTTCATGCAGTTCCAGGAGCAGCTTGTTGAGCGTCTTCTGTGCGAGACCGCCGCACCACAGCAAGATTACGGAGACTCACAGAGCGCCACTTTTTACACCCTATACCCACCACCGAGGTCAAGAAATACCCCCAAAAAACATGGGAGGAGGGGGGATACACTGTTTTATTGCCCCATGTGCCCATCCCAACCAGCCTCTGTAATTACCCGTCTTCGGAAATACCACACAGTTCACATTATTACTTTTATCTAAGATTTGGGGAAAGCCGAAAAGGACTCGGAGTGTGTGGGGGAGGGGGGGGGGGATTTTTAGGGAGTCAATTTTTATTCCGTACAAGTGGGCAATGGGGCCTGGAATGTATTCAGTTGTGCCCTGAAATCCAACAGGTGTTCCCTCCATTACAGGCCTTGCCATGTGTCCTTTAAGTAGATTAGGGCCACAAAGGGGTATGTTTTTGAACACGGGACAAACGGGGGTATCTATTTTGGGGTGAAAGTCTTCATTTCTATGTATGCTATACAAAAAAAACAGTTTTTAAATTGAAAAAATTGCCAAAAAAATGAAAATCGTAATTTTTTCCTTCTGCTTTGCTTAGATTTATTCAAATACTGTGGGGTCAAAACACACAGCACACCCCTAGATGAATTCATTAAGGGGTCTAGTTTTTAAAATAGGGTCATTTGTGGGGGTTCTTTATCGTTTTGGACGCTTAATGGCTCTATAAGTGGGCAATGGGGCCTGGAATTTATTCCATTGTACCCTGAAATCCAACGGGTGCTCCTTCCATTATAGGCCTAGCCATGTGTCCTATAAGTAGATTAGGGCCACAAGGAGTATATTTCTGAATACGGGACAAACAGGGGTATCTATTGTGGGGTGAAAGTCTTCATTCCTATGTGCGCTATACAAAAAAAACTGTTTTTAAATTGATACAACTGCCCAAAAAATGAAAATTGTAATTTTTTTCCTACTGCTTTGCTTAGATTTATTCAAAAATTGTAGTGTAAAAATACACAGTACACCCCTAGATAAATTCGTTAGGGGGTCTAGTTTTCAAAATGGGGTCATTTGTGGGGGTTCTCTGTCGTTTTGACCGCTCAAGGGCTCTACAAGGGGGCAATGGGGCCTAAATCACCTTCGTGCTAAATTTCAGTTCTGAAAACCACCGGTTGCTCCTTTCGTTTTGGGCCCCGTTGTGCATCCAGACATAAGATTAGGGCCACAACGGGTATGTCTCTGAACACGGGAGAAACAGGGGTATCCATTTTGGGGTGTAAATCCTCATTTTCATGGGCTCTATAGGAAAAAAATATGCCTTTAAAATGACATACTTGCAAAAATATGAAATTTTATTTTTTCTCCTCTAAATTGAATTAATTCCTGAAAAAAACTGTGGGGTCAAAATCCTCCTGA
This sequence comes from Eleutherodactylus coqui, assembly GCF_035609145.1. Lineage (NCBI taxonomy): Eukaryota > Metazoa > Chordata > Amphibia > Anura > Eleutherodactylidae > Eleutherodactylus > Eleutherodactylus coqui. Next base: position 141,600,850 of record NC_089846.1, read on the forward strand.
CCCCCTCAGTGAGTACATTAAGGGGTGTAGTTTATAAAATGCGGTCATTTGGGGGGGTATCTATTATTCTGACACTCATGAGCCTTTCCAATCTTGGCTTGGTGCAAGAAAACAAAGTGTTCCTCAAAATGCTGAAAAGTAATGTTAAAGGGGTTGTCTCGCGCCGAAACGGGTTTTTTTTTCAATAGGCCCCCCTGTTCGGCGCGAGACAAACCCAAGGGATGGGTTAAAAAAAATTAAAAAAAAAAATTTATATTACTTACCCGAATCCCCGCTCTGCGACGACTTCTTTCTTCCTTCTCCAAGATGGCCGCCGGGATCTTCACCCATGGTGCATCGTGGGTCTTCTCCCATGGTGCACCGTGGGCTCTGTGCGGTCCATTGCCGATTCCAGCCTCCTGATTGGCTGGAATCAGCACACGTGACGGGGCGGAGCTACGATGACCAGCTCTCCGGCACGAGCGGCCCCATTCACCAGGCAGAAGACCGGACTGCGCAAGCGTGTCTAAAAACGCCAGAAGATAGCGAATTTAGACGGAGCCATGGAGACGAGGACGCCAGCAACGGATCAGGTAAGTGAATAACTTCTGTATGGCTCATATTTAATGCACGATGTATATTACAAAGTGCATTAATATGGCCATACAGAAGTGTATAACCCCACTTGCTGCCGCGGGACAACCCCTTTAAATTTGTACGTCTCCTAAATGGTTAAAAAAAAACACAAAAGTTTTTCAAGTGTGCTTCCAGAATAAAGTAAACAGATGGAAATATATATCTTAGCAAAAATGTGTACAGTATGTTTGGACATATTTGAGATATTACAGTTGAAAATGTGAAAAAATGATAATTTTTTCAAAATTTTTCCAGTATTGGTACTTTTAATAAATATACACAAATTATCTCTTTTTACAACCAAAATGAAGTACAACATGTGGCGAAAAAACAATGTCAGAATCACTGGGATATGTAAAGCCTTTACGGAGTTATGCTACGTTGAACGACGCATGTCAGATTTCCAAAATTTGGCTCCGTCACCAAGGGGTTAAAGGGGTTGTACAAGTTACACGTTTTGTGTAAAGACAAGTAAACCAGTACTACAGACTTTACACTCCCCTCGCAGGGCCGGCTCTGCTGTGATGTAATGCTTACAGGCAGCTGCAGCAGCTGTGTAGGGATGTGACAGGCTGCAGCAGCCAATGACGGAGCTCATCTCTAGACACCCCGGCGGCTGCATCTTCTGAGCTCTTATACCTCCCCATGCCGCTATCCTCAGGATGTCTCGCATGCCTCTCCCTGCAGGCCCTTTTACACGGAGCGATTAGGCTTTCCCACAGAATTTCCGCTCGTGGAAGCTGCCATAGGATTGTGTTAGAAAACGCAATTCGAGGCAGACGGCCGCAGTAGAATCACCGCCGGCTCGCTTAGCGTTCGGGGTAATCAGCGCTCAGTGGTTGTCAGTCACTTATACAGCGATGTGAAGGACTGGCGCTGCATCTCCTGGTGAGCGCTGACATCATCCGCTCGTCTCAGCGGCCCCTTCCTCCCTGATGCCCGTAGTCGGCTGGCAGTAGAGCCCGTCATTTCACGGGTGGGTTCATGTGGACCTCAGTACCCCTCCCCGCATGTAGCGTGCGGTATCCGTATATCGGACATGGGGGGTCCGCCTGATGGGAGTTATACTGAGAATATCTGGCGCAACTTACGACCCGTCCGCACGTACCGCCTCCGGAGCAGTTAGAGGCGCCGGCGCCCCCTGAATCGGCGCGGGGCTTCCAGTTGGTGGACTTGATTCAGAACCGCCACCGGTTTTGCTTTGGGTACGCAGACACGCCGCAGCGGTTCAGATTAGCGCCCTGCAGCGTCCGCGGAGCGAGAAGTAGCCATCAGCAGGGAGAGCAGGCAGCCCATCCACCGATCTGCTGGTACTAACCCACTCCGCAGCTCTGCCATGGGCTTACACGGGGATGCATCCACCATACAGCAGAGCAGCCTCAGCTGCTGCACCACCTCCTCCACCGCCTGCCGGCTAACGGGGTTTCCCAGGGAAGCACTACTGATGACCTCTCCTCGGGATAGGTCATCAGTAGTTGATCGGCCGGGGTACGCCGCTCGGGACCCCCGACCGATCAGCTGATCAGGTGCCGTTCAAATCTGACCAATGGCGGCTCACAAACAAACCTCCGCCCCTCCCCCTTGATTAATTATTACGCACGGCGGTCAATCACTTTCAACACGCCCAATCGGCCAGCAGGGAGGCCCACAAAGGCCCGCCCACTTCTCCTGAGTCTGAGCCAATCACAGTGGGTTGTTGCCTCTCTGGCAGAACCAGTTTATAATGGCTCCAGCTAGGACCCCGGCTAGAGGTGGCCTCTGCACTGCCTGTATGAGAGCTAGAAACGTAAACAGGCTGTGAGCAGTGCAGGGAAGGGGAGAGTGCGGGCAGCCGGCTGCTGTGTACACAGCGGCCGGCAGGAGAGGTGGAGGGCTCGGGGACTGCTTGTGATGTGCGCACAGGATTGTCAATAAAGTTGTTTGTGAATACAGTTGTGTGATGTAAGGATTGCGCAAATGTTAGAGTCGCTCTTGCTGTAACTAAATGCTGAAGTTGCTCATTTTCCCCGTAAATCAGGCCGGCTGCGCACCAATCAGTTGGATTCCGCAGCGGAGTCCATCGCTGACTGCGGCCGGCGCCTCTGCGTAGCGGTCATTTCTGGAATGCGGATGACCGCGGACGCAGTATGGATTTTTCTTTTAATGCGTGTTTTCCCCTCGCCGACGCCAGGCAATGGCGCGTTTACTGCGGCTCGTCCTACATGTCAGTTGCGATCCGGCTGCGTGCTGGACCGCCTCCGTTGGTATAAATACTGGCCGTCCGTGCGGATCCACACAAATATCACACGCCATTTTATATCCGCTTCTGGAAATCGCGATTATCATCGGCTCACAGGCAAAGCTTCTATCTTCAATAGGCGCAGATTACCGCGTATCGGCCGCGCCAGCGATTATCGCAGCTTCTGCAAATCCGGTCGTGTGAAGCCGGCCTTCGTAAAATGGGAGCTCACAGGCCACTCTCACCGCCGGTTACTGTGGTAAAAAGAGCTTGCGTGAGAGTGGCCCGCGGCCAGGCGGACACGACCGTAAGCATAAAACCGCAGGATCCCCGCAGCGCTCTTACAGCCGTGGGCCAGTCAAGACCGTACACCTGTTTTTTTAAATTTCCGGCACCGTCGCTTAGCGATGATCCGTATACCCGCCATCTGTATGCAACGTACGGGCGCGTGTATCTATTCCCCATAGAGAACAACGGCTTCATCTGGCGTATATACACGGCGTAATAGAGCATGCGGCGTTGTTTTTTGCGTTCATGTACTACGCAAATGTGAGTGGAACTGCGTAAGTCAATGTAATTGATGCGAGTTACCGCGTATCGCACGGGCGTACAGAGAGCCGTAATAGGCGGTAAACACAGTCGTGTGCATGAGCCCTGCAGATAACCTATAATGTTACGCTGCAGACAAATCTCCGTGTCTTACGGCTTCATCAGTCGGCCGCACTCGCAGTGCGCAGAGAATACAATCCGTTGATGTCATTTAATGCATCCACAAAAAAACAGGACCTGCTCTACCGCTCTGCGTATTGCGCAGCAAAGACCCCCATAGAAGTCAATGGTACGTGCGCAAATGTGTAATATGCCGCGCGATTCTGTGAAACACAACCCATCTGGGGCTCATTAAGCTAAATAGCCTTTATATCTGGGCTGGGAGTTTTGTGCGCCCATGTGAGCCGTCCCCGCGTGCACAAGAAGTACAGCGCTATGCACCACTATGCGCAAATCAGCCTCGTTCAGTGCAAATATTGTTGTGCTGAGGTGAGCGTATTTGCACATATGGCCGCCTGAATAAGCCCGTGGGGCTCATGCACATCGGTGCTAGCGGTTTCTATTTTCCTGCGCTGTTCAAGAATCTGGAAAATGACAACAGCGGACGAACGGAGACGTCATCCGATGGAGCCAAATGGTACCAAACAGACCCCACCGACTATAATGGCGTCCGTTCGGCTTCCAGCCGGCCGTTCAGCATTTTGCTGAATTGGACGGTTTCCTCAGATGGGCGTGGTTAAGGCTGGACGCACGCGGCAATTCCGCCCGCGGCTCCTAATCCCGGGATTAACTAGCAAAGTGGATAAAATTTTGCAAAAATCTCATCCACACGCTGCAGCGAAGCGGCGCGGACACGGACACGCGGCGCAGAACTCAATTCAGAAGCAGGTCAATTCTTTTCCTCAGCGGAATGCCGAAGGCGAAACCGCAACAAAAGCCGCAGCTAAAGGTTGCGAGTTTTGGAACTGCGTTTTTTCGATGTGGCTATCCCGTGAGAATTCCGCTGACATCCCGCCCCGTGTGACCGCAGCCTTAGTCTCGTTACGCGGTTGTGATAATCACGGCTGCAGAATGGGACAAAACGACACCATTCACTTCACCGGCTTTGTTTTCATTCGCGGTATTCCCGCTCGGTAATGCTGCGTGCGGTGGAGATCGGGCCGCACCTTTCTTCCTGCTTTTATTACAAGCTCATGCGCCGGGTCATAACGTTTGAATGGCCCCAAAAAAGGACTCCGTTCACGCGCGACTGCACTCCGTAGCGGCAAGCGTAGTTGTGCACACACCCGTGGGTTTGCCCTGACAGGACAATTGGCGCTTCATGCTGCGTTATTTTGTCCTGTTTGTTAGCAGAAATCAGCGAACGAGCTTCCGAAGGCGGCGCCGATGTGAACGCGCCTTTACATGCAGAGATTGATGGGGTTTTCGTTTGGTTTTGCAAAGAGCGAAATCCGCAGCAGTTCCACATAAAATAACACAGCCGTGTGCGCTGGGTAGCGTGATGCCACGCGCCAATCTACCGCAATGTTACAATGCGCTGTTGTCAGCGCCAATCATGAGTAGAAATCGGCCCAGGGGTATGTTCACACAGCGGTCGGCAGCAGCATGGGGAAAAGGACGGCACCAGCTATAATAACTCCAGTCGCTTTAAGGGTGGGTGACCTGCTCAGGGGCATCGCCCTACCGAAGGGGCACCAGTGACTGATGCCCCGGGCACTCACGCTCGCACTCCTGATCCCACACTTGGTGCCCCAACGCATGGATGGGCAGCTGGATCAGCATATCGATGGGTTGGTGGGTGTTGGGGCGCTCTGGTAGTACGAATATTACAGCTAGGCACCAAATACTGCCTGGTAGGGCTGTACGGTCCACCAACAAAGCCTCTATAGAGGGCACTGCCCAGGACACTGTCCCACCTAAATATTGCTCCCTACACATATGTAATATCCGTGCCCATTGCCTTTCTTTTTACTTTTCCGTGGACTTTCATGGGCGATTCCGGTCGGTGAATATGGACCCGCACAGGGCACAACTGTTTATACATGGACTATCAGTCCACCTAACAAACGCCCGTACGGGTGGCCCGGTTCGCTTTAATGGGTCCATGTGCCGTCTAAAGACATGGGCAGCACACGGAAGGCTGTCCGCGGGCGTAGCGGTTTCCCGCAGTGGATTTCCGCTAAAGTCACCGCAGTTTTCATTAATAGGTTCATCGCAGCGTGAAGCGGTTTTTATACGCAATCAGTAAATTGCAGCCATTTTCCGCTCGTGGACATCGGGCCGCGCTTTATATAGTTATCCTATGGAAAGCGGTCATTGCGTCACCCGCATGCGGATAACACAATGGAATATCGCCCGTGGATCGGGGGCCTTATGGGCCCTTAGAGAGTCTTATGTCTTCTACCCCAGTGTAAATGAGCCCCAAATGTAAGGGTAAGGCTAGGTGGGCACAAGCCAGAACTGCAGGGGGCACCCAGGAAACCTGGGCACAGCTGGCATTGGGCAGCACACGGGTACCAGTGTGTGTAATGTCCTCATTTGCATTGGCATCTCCTATTTCGCATACATTAGAGGGGAATAGGGCATGCCGTGAGTCTTTCTACGCAGACCATTGGTCCACGTGAAAAAACATCCATGCCTCAAAATACGCCAATGTGCGGCGGGCGCGGAGCTGCTTGTACACGGCTCCATATCAGATGTTTGACAGCTGCCGATCCGCTGTCATTTATTTACAGAGGCGGTATGGGGGACCAACGATCGCGGTCACAGCACATCCCACATTGCGAGCGGTCTCAGACGGCCGCAGCGGAGCGCGCACGCGCGGGGGGGGGGGGGGGACCCTGACGGGTCTCTGAGATGAGCCTGTCTAATAGAGAGGCTCACCGTGTAGAATTGCGGCAATCGCAGTGCTGCGATGTAAATCCTGCGAGCAGAGAATCGCTATGATCCTCCGACGGAGAGCTTTACACGGCGTGATGTTTTAATCTCTCACCATGGCAGCAGTGAAGTCGTGCCCGATGGGAGGCGAGCGCCGGGCATCATGGCTTCATACTCTGCTTTTTACTGACACATAAGGCCACAATTGCGCGATTTTCTCTCCCATGTGAAATCACCCTCAAGGATAGTTTTAGATGGAAGACTGCGACGGCCGTCCCAACGACCATCGCTCCTGGGCTTTCACACAGCCAGTGGAGGCGGGCGCAGCGGGAATCTCTTCTGGCCGCCTGCCTCAATGCCCTGTGAACAGGCAGTCGCTGGTGGATGAATGACTGCCTGTTCACACTGAGCGGAGAGTCGCTGGGCTTCAGTCGGCTACTGATGAGCGACTTCCCGCTCAGCGGCCCGTCGGCTCCGGCTTTCACATCGGTCATTATTGCTCATTTGTGTGATTTTTCAGCCGCTGGCCGGCCGCGTGATATAACCCTAAAACCGTATCTGTACGAGCATGGCGCTCGTCCGCCGGCCATGGTGATATGGAGGCCCGTATGATGCGTGATGTACGTGTTATTAGAAATCACATGCAAATCACATGACCGGGCAGATAACGGGCGGACGCTCAACAAGAATCGCCCCAAAATGGGACATCAGTCCGAAGGAGAAAATCACCTGACTGGGTCCCGTCTATCTGTGATTGTGCCCTTCTTGCGGTCGGACAGAACGGACGCACGATCATCACTTACAGCATGAGGGCGCACCCCAGGGGCGTATTCACACCTCGTATCACCCATGGAATACGCAGTGATCGCATATTTAGGATGTGAAAAAACGCGCAGCTGGTCCTAAATGGGCCGTAGAAGTAAACGGACGGAGACCTGCGCAGTGTATTCGCACCTCTAAACAGCGGGCGCGTCTGCGTACGTGCGCATGTAAAAAACAGCCAAAGGGCCGAAAAATGCCGGTATGATGCGGCTCTCCGCTGTGTAATAAACTCCCGCCCGTGTGAATAACCCCGAGCCCTTCACACGAGTGCATGCGGATTTGCGCTCGTGAATGCAGCTTTTTTGTGTGCGCGTCGGCGTAGTAGACTGCACTTTTGCGCCGCAGGGCACGCTCATTTGCACGCGGCAAACAAAAACACTACGATTTAAATGGCTCCTTTTCTGAGTTCCAGATGTTTCAGCAGAATTGCGCGGCGTTATCGCGCATCGTGTTGTTTGCGGCACTGACTTCTAATGTGAACGGACCTCTTGGGATCAATGGGCGCCATCCTCCCCGTATATTGTGCGAAGGCGGCCTTACACGCAATGAAAGCGGCGCTGCTTATTTTACGGAGCGGCGGTGTGAATGAGCCCCACGCTGGGTGCCAGGAGGGGGAGGGGCCTGGCTTTGTCATCAGCGCTGCCCAAGTTTGCGCGCCAGCAGCGCAGGGCTGACATGGCAGCCCCAGGAGGGCCAGCCAGTGGTGTCAGTGCTGCCCGGGCTGATTTGCATGCAGTGCCCAGTGTGAGGGCAGAGTTCCCCCAGCCCCTCCCATTTGGGTGGCTTCCATTGTTTTGGAGGAGGGGAGAGGAGGGAGGAGCCTGCTGAGTGGGAAGTGAAAAAAAAATAACCCTCTACGATCAAAAAAAAAATTTTTTAATTTCCTTTCCCCCAAATTTTAGAAATTAATTAGCGCCGTTTTTTTGCGAGGCGGGGAGGGCGGTTTGGGGTGGGGGGCCGCCCGGGGCACCGAGCTGTGCCCGCCGCAGCGCCACCATCTCATCAGGCTTCGCGCTAACCCTCTATGTGTCTAGGCCACTTGGGTCCTGCATTGAGAGCCCGTGCTGGGATGACTTGGAGACCCCGGGCCGACTGCTGCTCAAACACCGCGGTGAGTTTGTTACAATTGTAGCAATTTCTCTTTAAATCTGTATAAGTCTGCCCTTACCTGCACCCTCCGCGGGAGCCGCCGGGGATGGGGGAAGAGGGGGAGCCCCCGGCCCCCCCGGACAGCCAACACCACCCCCTCCTGCATCCCCCCCCTCTCCCCTGCTCCCTGTCACGTCTGCAGGATGGAAAGGGGCTTCTCATGCAAGATAGTGGGGGGATGCTGAGCCCCCCTGGCCGCAGTGCATCCCCCTCTATGTGGTCGTGGATTGCAGAGCCCCCCTATATGTCATCTGCACTGCCTGCAGGCTGCCCTGTGGAGCTTGTCCTGGGCCTGTGCTGTGGGGGACAATGCAGCGGGGATCCCCCTCTAGAGGACACTGTATGCCCCAATGCAGTGGGGATCCCCTACAGAGGACGCTGTATGGCCCCAGTGCAGCAGGGATCCCCTATAGAGGACACTGTATGCCCCAGTGCAGCGGGGATCCCCCTCTAGAGGACACTGTATGCCCCAATGCAGCGGGGATCCCCCTCTAGAGGACACTGTATGCCCCAATGCAGCGGGGATCCCCCTCTAGAGGACACTGTATGGCCCCAGTGCAGCGGGGATCCCCCTATAGAGGACGCTGCTCAGGACCTATATGCCCCAATGCAGTGTTTGCTTGATGTTTGCACTTTAGTGTTGTGCCCCCTGATCGGGGTCAGAGGTCTCCCCTAAACTCGGCTCAAGCTATATATATGTCTGTATGGTACGCAGGGGCCCCTATATACTGGTGCTCTGCAGATGTACTAGCGGTGCAGGATGTGACAGGAGTTGTATAAGGGGGTTCCCCCATATATGAGGTGCAGGATGTGACAGGAGTTGTATAAGGGGGTTCCCCCATATATGAGGTGCAGGATGTGACAGTAGTTGTATAAGGGGGTTCCCCCATATATGAGGTGCAGGATGTGACAGTAGTTGTATAAGGGGGTTCCCCGATATATGAGGTGCAGGATGTGACAGTAGTTGTATAAGCGGGTTCCCCCATATGAGGTGCAGGGTGTATACGGTATTGTACGCGCAGGTGTCCTGTGTACCCCAGACTCGTGTTTTATGTTGAATACACCCCAAGATTAAAGCAATGCTATATATACACAGTGATGTATGTTACGCTGTAGTGGTGGGGGGTTCCCTTTAACCCATTGGATACAGCATCGTCTATGGGGGGGGGTCGCCTCCTGTATCCTAAGGCCCCAAAAGGCACCGCAATCCGCCCTTTTGCCGCCCTCTTGGGCTCCGCCGATGTAAAATGCAGCCAACATCTTGGTTTGTTAAATTTATTGCATTTTGTTCCGGCGGCGGAGAAAAGGCGCCAATCATGATAAACCCGAAGATACGCACTGGAGCGGGCTGCGCGAAAATATGGCGGCTTCTTGAAGAAAAAATGACTGCTAGTGATTTTAGAGCGTATTGTAATATGAATCGGTGTTTCGGATGGTCATGTGACGTCGCGCCCGCATCGCATCCTGTAATTGGATGTATCTTCTGGACCAATACTGATCTATATCTGCCCAACAGAAAGTAGCGCCAACACGGAGGCGAAAATCCGGCGTGCTACGTGTAAAACCAGCCATATGAATGGATGCCGAGACGTACGTTAGCGCTTGTCTGAAAGCAGCGTAAAAGTGTACCCAACTAAACCCACGCCCCCTTCGCCGGTACACTGCCGGACGGGGCGCAAAACACGCAGAAACGGGCAAACAATTAATAAAGCTGACAGAATGGTGGAAAAGGAATGAAAATGACCCAAATTACACCAAATATCAGGTACCAAACGTGTTCTAAACCCCTTCTGTGCAGGTGACTTGTAATGCTATAACATACCTTGTGTGCCGAGGGGCCTCCTCTAACATACTGACTTGTGAGGAGGATATGGCATCTGATATGTGTGGGGTTTCCCTTTAGCTGATCTCCTCCAGGGGTCCACAGCTGTGATATTACATGGTAACTCGTTATATAGCCGAGAACGGCGGAGCCCATGGTGCAAGGTGGGCGTTGTATAGAACGACATCCGGCAGGGATGAGGGGTTCCCCTTTACTCCTGTACCTACTGCGGTATACTGGGGTTTCCTCCCCGCCGGATGCTGTTGTCCGCGGGCTGCAGGGCTCGGTGCCGTGGCTTCTTAGACATTTCTGGACTCTTTTTGATTATATTGTGTATCGCCTCTCATAAAGGGGGATATGAGGATTCGGTCGGGGATTGGCATTTCCCATTGCTTGTATAGCGCCACCTGTATCAAGATTCACATCGATCTCTGTCCCAGTAAGGGCTCCAATCTCATTTATCAATCGCCCTTTTTTGTATTACGGGGAAATCTGAAGAATCCGTATGATTCTTAAAGGGTTGTCCAAGTTTTTATAGTCCCCACGATAGGACTTTACTCCCCGCTCCCGGCTCCCCGCTCCCGGCTCCCCTGTGACGCTGTGTTGACAGACTGTCATCAGACTGTTTACAGGACGTTGCAGCCAATCACAGACCTCGGCACTCGAATGTCGAGGTCTGTGATTGGCTGCAGCAGCTGTCAGCACCGACTCGGAGGAGAGCGCGGAGCCTTGAGGAGTCGGCAGAGATGAGAAGATGTCTTATTATTTTCAGGCATGAATTAGAACAAGAATGCCCTCTGAGAACCCTAAGAATGTAGCGGTGTTGGGGGGCCCCTGGATTATCCCCCTCATCCCGCCCCGGTACTACTTGTTTTTAGCAGACGCCAACTAGACTTTTTTTTTTGGCAAACTTTTATAGACGTCTAGAGAAATGCGCCAACGGTAAATGTCAGTCTTGTGGTAGCCCCGCCTCCTGCCCGCCCCACTTATAGCACTGCGTTATAAATATCGCCTTCCTTTATAGAGTATTGCGCCTCGTATTCGCTGTACATCCACGGTTTCCCTCGAGAGGATTGATGATGTAAACCTCGGGTCTATACTTTGTGTCCTTCATGGGGTTGATAAGTAAACGGGCTTTCTCTTTTTACTGGATGCCTCGGCATGGAATGGCGCAGTTATAAAGGGGCCGGACCGGAGAGCGGGTGAAGCGGCGCTCCGTTTACCGTTCCTGCTGGGAGGCTCCCGATGCTTTACGGGAAGCGCAGGTTGCAAGGACGGCTGTCTGAACACCGCATCACAAAGCCGTGGCCAAACCGATAAAACGCGCGCTATTAACGCACACATCAAAAAGGTTTGGGCCGCGTTCACACGGCGCGGTTCCTCCATACGACCGTTCGCACGGAACATCTGCGCCATTTACAATAGCTGAAAAGTTCATGAGGTTTAAAAAAAAAAATCCCTTGTAGAAATTGATGTGCGGCGCGGAACTTACGTCGAGTTTATTGTCATTTGCGCCTGCGGAATCCAGCTTCTCTCGTCGAGGGCGCGAAGTCCGCGCCAAATGTCGCCGCTTCTGATGCAAACTTTCAGCTGAGGATCTGCAGCAGACATTCCATGGAAATTCGCCTCGTGTGAATGTGCGCTTACAGAAGACACGGCGAGCGTGATATCGGGCCGGGAAACCTGCGCGGCGATTGTCAGACAAAACGCCGTGCGTCGCTTCTGTGACACTCCCATCCTGTCGTGCGGTAATCGGAAGTGTTCCCCATTGATTTATATGGGGAGCCTCGCATGCACATCGCACGGCCGTGCGCTGTATGTAAGGTCGCAGTGAAAGCAATGGGCGATGCGTTTGTGGGAAGGCGAAAAAATAGAAGATGTCACAATTGTTTCCCTCGCAGCTTCGCTCGTGTGACGGACTGCGCTCACAAGAATGGAGTTCATATTCGCACAAAACTCGTCTGCGATAGGCCGGTTTCACGCGAGCGCTTTAGGGTTTATTCAGTGCTTCACGCATCCCATTACGTATTTCTGCACCTCCGTAGACTTCTATGGCGGCCCTCGCTGAGCAGGTCATACTCTTTTCCACGCTCATGAAATGTGCGCGCAAAACATGTTCGCGAGAAATAACCCATTGAAATCACTGGATTCTATTCTGTGTTTCGCGCAGTTAAGCGCCGCTTGAAACAGCATTTTACTGCGATTTTTGAGCTGCGTCTTTGAACGCAGGGTACAGCTTGTGACAGCGCTATTTATCGCACCCCATCATTGTGACGGGTGATGCAGAAAATAGAACAAGCGCCGCATTCGATCGCAGGTCTACGAGGTCCCATTAAATTTAGTATGAGCCTTGTACCGCAAGTAACAGCCGATTGCGGCCGGTGTGAGAGCGGCCTAAGGGCTCCTTCGCACTGGCGATTGCGATATTGGGCCACGAGTCACGGCTCGATATCGCAGTTGCTACCATTTGAAAAGAATGGGTTTTTATATTTGCGCATCTCGCAATGCACAAATCGTACGTGATTGTCACACTAGTGTGAAGGCAGCCTAATACCGTCTTTTGAGCGATGATCATTGTGTCTAAACGCGCGGCCATCGTGCACTGTTCACTCCATGAACACAGCAGGAGTATGCAGAAGACAGCGCTCTAGCTGTGTTCTGCATACCCCGCTCGGAGCGCTCCGAGAACACAGCAGAAGTATGCAGAACACAGCGCTCCAGCTGCCTTCGGTATACCCCGCACGGAGCGCTCCGAGAACACAGCAGAAGTATGCAGAACACAGCGCTCCAGCTGCCTTCGGTATACCCCGCACGGAGCGCTCTGACAACACAGCAGTTCTCGGAGCAGGTAAATGCACAAACCGATTATCAATCAACAGGTTGCCTTTGAGCGACAATCGTTGTCTAAGTGGGCCTCAAGGCCGCATTCGCACTGCGTTCTGCACCTCATTTATTGTATCTGTCAAAAAATGTATATGTTTACAGATGTTTTTACAAAAAAGAGGCCCACGCGTGTTTTTATGAAGAGGAGAATCTTGATAAACTCCAGTTTTTTGCCTTGTTTGTTGATCTTCCGTTTTTTGGGAAATAATCCTTGCCGGGCCACTAAAATAGTCCGTTGGGCTCCTGGATCGGCGCCTTCTCCGGCCTCTGGTGTTCATATCTTCACTAGATGTATATAGCTGTAATACAGACATCTGATTGGTCGCCTGCTTGATCAGGGAGGTCATGGTGGCAGAATAAAGCGTCACCCACCAGTTGGCTGAGCCCACGCTTGTCTGTAATGCCCTCCGATCTGATGCTCTGTGTGTCGGGTAGATCTCGCGGTTGGCACCAGGTTTACTCTGCATGTAGCTGTTATGTTGCTTTGTGATGAGCTGCTATTGGCTGCGTTTGTTCTCTTTATGACACAACAGCAGCTGAGGACCACCTCTCATCTCCCCCGATCAGCCGGCTGCATAGCTCTGCCGCCCCGCTGACTTTACCGCCGCCCCGCTGACTTTACCGCCGCCCCGCTGACTTTACCGCCGCCCCGCTGACTTTACCGCCGCTCCTCTTTCCCTGTACCAACCTCTGTTAGATTTGACTTTGAATCTGGCAAGTGGGCGATCTCCTCGGGGGACGGCGGGTTTCGTCTTCTCACTGATGACATTAGTTGACAGTGAGAGGTGGAGACCGCCCACTTGACAAATTCCAAGTGCTGGGAGCCGAATCTAATGGCGATCGGTAAGGGGGAATGGTGGTTGTACAAAGAGAGGAGGTGCGATAGAATCAGTGGGGCCATGGCTGCTAAACTGTGGTCAGCCCTACTGATGAGGACATGACGGCACTTAGTAGACATAGCACATACTATAAGCCAGGGGGTAACGAGTATGTATGTGGACTCCTAATGACATGACCTGAATTTGATGCACATGGTGGTATAGCGAATAACTTTAGAGTATCAGACCCGTGGCTCTCCTAGTAGTTGAAGACTCGGATGAGGTTCAGTCCGATGGGAAGCTCAGGATTACTTCCTACAGGAAAAAATGGGAAAATGACCTTGTGAAATCCCCGGCATGGTGGAAAGGCTTCTTGTAGCCGCAGTCGTGTTGTCGGCCACGGAGATGTAAAGGTGATAGAAGACTGCAAGTCCACATGGGCAGTTGGTTCACCTCCAAGGAAAACGAGCTGCACGAGAGTGGTGCTTCCCAACCCGTGTGACGGCTGTGATGGCGGGGTGGTATGCCAGGTCCGCGGAGCTCAGGCGTTGCTGGTGCGTTACATGACGGCTCGCTGCGCTCTTCTGGTTTTCTGAGAGGATGTAGTACTAAGAAGGTGCGTAAATTGTGACATCGAGGCCGGCGCTCCTTCCCGCTACCCAATAGCAATGCTGCAAATTCACCTCCCAAAATTGTGGCCGTGCCGCCTTGTCAGGTTGGGCGCGTGAACTTTGTAAAGTGTCTCCGCTATAGCTGCAGCTCCTCATGGGGCGGCTTGTAGCCGGTGGATGTATCGAGGTGGCGGTACAAGAATGGGTCGCCGCCTTACAGCTTGTCCGGTGGATTCTCCAGTCACGTGACACATAGTAACCATATACAGTCAAACTGCATCTCCCTTGTCTTATGACGCTCTTCACGGATATGACCGCCCGTTTGACTGATTCCACATGTGTATGGCCGCCTGGATATTGCTATCTGTCAGCCATTGCGGAGATAGGATGCTTGTCTGGATGTCGCGGCCAGAGGTAGTCGGGTTATGCAAATACCAAAAGATGGCTGGTCGGTGTTGTGGTATTTCCGTAACGTCTTCCCCCTCGGCGGCAGCCTGGGATGAACCCCACATTATATAGCCGTGTTCAGCTTTAGGACAGAATCTTCCATATTGGCTGATTATGGGTCAAGATGGGGAATAAGCAGCACTCCCCTGTGATCTCCCCCACGGCTCCAGCGCTGAAGGGTCCAGTGGTCCTCCCCTTACATTTCTGTATTGATGACGTATGACCACCTACTGTGATGGCGGTATGTATACTATAGAGCTGCCCTACAAACCGTACATGGAAGCCCTCACCGCCTCCTGACACTTGGCCGTGCATGGCCGCAGCATCTCCCACCAAGATTACTGAACCCCAACCCTCTCCGGCTCCTGCAGCCCGTCAGCCCCTTGAGGACGCCGCCATCTTTTTTTTTCTCATATTGTATTTTTTGGTGTTGCTTTTTAATGTATTGAAGAACTTTGCCAACATTTCTAAGTTGAGTAAAATGGGAAGAAAGCGCCATTGCAGCATTTTTGGGGAGGTCTTTTTCCACTAATGCCCCAGCTTTATTCCACGGGCCACTCCGATTATGACGGTACCCAGTTTACGTATTTTGCCCTCTTCTGACCTCCAGGACTCTTTCCTCTGTGATACAATCTGTGGGGTTTTTATTGGCTCCATTTTGAGGTATATAATTCGTTTTTTATTACATTTCGGATACCGCTTCCGCATCACCTGACCAACGGCGCTGCGCTCACTACAGGCCGGCCGGTGCCAGGGAGAGCCGACGGCGCGAAGACTTCAGAGGTGCGGGAAGCGCTGGATCTCCTGAAGCGGCTGCAGAGAAGGAGCCGGTGTTACACCAAAATCTGCAGCAAATCTTGGCTCCGTTTTGTGGAATCTGCCGCTGCAGAAATTCTGCCACATTTCTGCCGTGTAAACGTCCCCTAAGAGATGAGAGCTGTGGGATTGGGATGGTTGCTAGGGGCAACAGACGCCATGTTTCACTTAGCTTCATGGATCGCCGCCGTCGTGGCGTCTTTGCTGTGTACAATAAATGTCGGGCTGGACTACTGAAAGGCATGTTTGGCTAATTACCCATAACCCTCCACTCCAGTGTTGCCACACGATGGGGCGTTTACACGCACCGTCTTCACTGCAGCTAATGGCAATTATAAACCCAAATCCATTTACGTAATGAGGTTGATAACCGTGACCATTCAGGGGACGCCGCGTTTTTTCTATTCCTCGCGGGTTTTTCTGCTTTTGTTGTTGGATTCTTCTGTTGACTGTAATTTGGGCTAACCGTGGCATCCGAAAGCAGCGTGTAGAATCACGCGGTCGCCGCTGTGCGCAGAAGCCGTCTGCAAAGCTCCCTGGGCGCGAATCTCTTGTGGTAAAACTGCGTGGAGTTTCTTGCCTCTTTTCCTTCACAGTCAGGAATGGCGCTTCTGTTGGTTGTCGCTCCGCTTTTTACGCGGCTCAGTTTGAGCGAGATGCCAATGGATGATATCGGCCCGGCGTATACGGCCTCCATGGCGGCTCTAGGAGGGGGATATAGTTAATGAAGTAGACAGCAGATCCGTCGGCTCTAATGGTCGCCGGGCGATGCCTGCGTGCGAATACATCTGGGCTCGCCGAAGTGCCGCCTGTTTGCACTGCTTTGTCCAATAAAACATTGACGGGCGCGCTGGAAGAGAGACGGATTCCATAGCGGTGAATGGGGTCTGTGCAGCGCAGTTTGGGCCGTGGGCCATGACGCTGGCGAAAAACGTGCGAGACGCACAAACCCATCCTTTTGAGTGGGCTCATTTACATTAGGGATGCTCTTGTGGCACCGCGATGCCATGCAGGCAGCACATCGCAGCATGTTCCATCTTCCTGTGATATCGCCCATTATAGCGGCACCCCCATTGTAAACAATGGGCGAACTCTGCGCTCCCCTGCTGTGACCGCTGCGGCGGGGATTCCCTGCAGTGATGCCAGGCGGTTTCCACGTGAATGTATTTTTTATAGTCCCTCCCCACACTCCCACAATCCAGCGGCGCCCCCTGGTGAAGACCGCGCGGCACAGGACCCTCGGACTCTTTCACTGCCCCGGGGCGTGCCCTGCCGTACATGTATACGGGGCTCTGAGGAGTCAGATCCTTGTGCATTGTGCGATGGGGACACGGGACCGCGAGTATAAAAAAAAACATAATCCGGGTCACCATAAATTAGGGGGGGGACTGCATGGAGGCGGAGCGCATGGGGACTGTCCGGCCGCCCGCCTCCATCCGCAGGCAGTCGCTCATAAGCGATTGTCTGTTTGCACTGATCCATCCTTCAGTGTTCTGCATGCAGAGTCTGGACAGATGAGAGCCGCTCCTGTTCGTCCTCCATCACTGCCTGCGTTTACGCTGAGCGATTCTCGCTGCCTCGCGGTATTCCAAGTGCTGACCGTTCCTGTAATACCGCCATTAGGAGTCAATATCTTATTAGCCAAACATCAGGTAGTTTGCCCATCCTGACGAAACCGTTTTGGTCAGCCGACCGGCACCCCATCCGTGGGCAAACTTACCAAACAGTGCAATAGAATTGTTCCCAAAAGTCCGGGATTCTCCTGTTTTTTGAGTAGTCTTTTCTGTCAGCAGTGAGTCATGTACTTTGTGCCGGCAGAAACCTCAACATCTGTATGGCATTAGATGGACTGCGGTGCCATGTGTGTAAGCCGGGGCCGTCTGCAGTCCGTGTGCTGAGAGGCTTGCCACCATGCTATTGTATAACGGCCATCCTCTGCCAATGTACGGGGGAATACGCAGCAGATGCAAACTTTACTGCAAGAGTTTCCTGCTAAGTGTGAGCGTAATCTGAGGCTCATTTACACAGCGATTACCGCTCAAAGCTCGTTCAAACAATGGCTCTTGAGCGATAATCGTGCGGTACAAACACTCCCATCATTTGCTCTTCTGACGAGCGATGGGTTTCATGTGAGCATAAAATCCATTGTTCGTGATAGCAGGGAACGCAGGTTGTGATTCTCCACCGGAGCGCTGATAACATTGTTTTCAGCTGCAGTCCCGCGGCAGAACAAAGGGGCCGTATGCAAATAACAGAACACCTGCTGTTCTCTGCATACAGCAAAGGGAGGCTCATTTACATGCAAATTAAGATAATAAGCTACTAATGGACAATAGTGCCCATTAGTAGCTTATGCAAAATGATGGTTCATCAATGATCCTCTTCGGTGTAAGTAGGACATCTATACCACTTGTGATATGTCATTCCAGTCCATAATATATATTGTCTTGCCCAGTCTGGACTTGACCCATGCAGTGTGTGCCAGCAGGCTGGTTGTGAATGGTCCACATATGCTGATGTGGCTTCAGCCGGCGGGCACCAGGGCACCACCTTCCCCATCCCCCAGATTAGCAGACCTGTACTACATGGATGAGTCCGCTACTAGAAATGGCCGGAGCGATTAGCTGATCCTCAGATATAAAGTTGGCGCATCGACTCCGAGTAAATCAATGTGGCCGTCTCCAGTAACGGCTAAAGATTTGTGCTGTTGGCATCAGTTTGCTCGTCTCTAACCTCCAGCGTGCCAGGGCTTCAGCTATCAGCCAGTGCGGTCTCTATTCTTGCCCATGTGGGTATGGCCCCCTGCCTCTTCATTCTCTGCATGGCAGATTATAGGCTTGTACTGCCCAGCTTGGGGGTAGTCATGGCATACATCGGGGTCCTCTTAGACGGCACTCTGTCCGGGCATCTTCATTCACATCTTGTAATGTCTGTTTGATTCATTCACCTGTTTGCGGCTCGTTGGGTTTCATTGCGGCTTCTGTCGTGTTCGAAGTCACCGTTTGTCCCGTTTCCATCTTAGACCGGATGGACTGTTCTCGCTCCGTTCACATCAGCTTGCATCGTGCCCGTTGTCGGCTCCGTCATAGAAGCGAACAATGAAAGTGACAGCAGTGTCGGATCTGCACAGATGGCGCCCGGCGGAGCCCACTGAAGTCTGCCAGGTGCCCGTCATGCCACCCTGCATTGTGCTGCACAGCATGCTGCGATGTCTCGTCCTCTTGAAAAGACAGCTCTGGTTTCTGACAGCGCAGGTCCACGGCGCCGGGACAGACCTCCGCTTGCACCATCTGTTTGAAGTCCGGTTTTTCAATAAAATTGCAATTTTAAGTTGGCGCCGTTTGGGACCCGTTCACACCTACAGCCGGCTTCACACGGGTGAATTTGCATCGCGGAATCCGCTTCTTCCTCTACATCAGTGTTCCTCAACTCCAGTCCTCAGCGCCCCCCGCAGGTCAGGTTGTCAGGTGATGTAATTATTGTCGGCGCCTCAGACATTGCCACAGGGGTTCTTACTATAGGATATCCTGAAAACATGACCTGTTGGGGCCCCTGAGGACTGGAGTTGGGGCCCCCTGCTCTACATGAGCGGAAATCAATTGCGGTCTTTTTTGTCCATTTTATCCGCTTGCGGAGGTGAAATCGCGGCATGTTCTATTGGGGCTCGGAGTCGGTGCAGACTGCTTCTATTAAAGTAGATGAAAGCCGTCCGATCCGCGGCCCTTCCACCATAGGCGATGACACGGGGGATCTGTACCGCGCATGTCCAACGGCTCGCCATGTGGACCATCCGCAGTACAGAGAAGATGGAAGGTACGTGCGAATGGCGGTTGGGCACGGGTTCCACTGCAGACCCCGGCCCACCTCAGAGGCTCCATTACTGTTCCTTCTCAACATCTCAGACAAAGTTGCGCAGTATTTTGTCCGGGAAGACGTTGAGGAGCCGATGGAAGCTGGACAGATCCGATTATAACCCGTGGGATCTGCGCGAATAGGCAGGGCGAAAAACAAATGGCAGCATGTCCGAGTGTCTGGTTTTCGGATGAGAGTAGTGCAGGTCAATGTGGTGTTTTCGGCACTTAGATGGGATGTCCAATGCGACTTGCATCCGAGAATCTCGGGCGCAACGTCTAGAACGCCCGTGTACATGGTCCCTGCTCGTCTTTGAACGGTGTGCTCTGGGGCTGTGGTAAGCCTCAAGCCTAGGTAGTCCGAGAGTGCCGAATAGAGCCCTTGATCCTGCAGAGTGTTTACACGTACAAAGTCTCCCTGCAGCTGACGTCCGAGCCAATCGCATTCTAAGGATTCGTTCAAACGGCGGAATCTGGACTCGGCCTCTAAAAAGCATTCCGCCGTGGCTGTGTGGATGATTGGCGGCGGATTTAGCCCTTTGCAATGATCGATTCACGTGTGGAACTCCTGACGCAGAAACAATGTGGAATCCGTGTAAAGACCGACATCACTTTTTTTGTCCCCGGTTGTGCGGAAAAATACTCGCTGTGTAGACTGCATGGCAGGTGGACGTGGAATGGTACGGGATGTGGATGTGCCACGGAATGTGACGCAGAGTCTGCAGATACCAAGTAAATATACCTTAAGACGGGGTTCATACGGGGCGAAATGAGCTGCAGATCCACAGCACAAAATTCCCGCCAGCGCTCTGTGCGGATTTCACTCCGCCATTTGCAGAGGTGACTCCGCAGCGCCGATCCTTTGCAGTGGTGGACATGCAGATTTTCCACAGCATTTGCAGTCCCCGCACTGTGGATTGTAATCCTCTGCTGTGGATGAGATCGGCATAAACTGACCTGCGCTGTGGATGTTGGATGCGCAGTATGTCTGCTCAGTCCTTCACATGCTGTGGATTCCCCCCAATGTCTGGACGTGCCCCGAGGCTGATGGACACTATCTGACGCACGGGTCCTCGGCCCTTCTTCTTCTACAAGTGTTTTTGGATGTTCCGAATCCCACGGCCTTTGACAGTAACGTAGTAAAGGCTGAAAAAGACTAGAAATTCATCATTTAACTAAGGGTGCGTTCACACGGCGGCGCGATAGCGGTCTGAGCGGTTTGCACAAATGGCGTGTTCAGTGTGTAAAAACTGTAGGAAAAATGTTAAATCCCGTCATTGTCAGAATGTGAGTGCGAGACGGTTTTTATTTATCTTTATTCTCACCCGTTGGAAACAATGGACGAGATTTCTGCGGACTTGCAGAAAAATAGCGCATCTTTCAATGTCGCAGCAGCGTTGTGCAAGAAAGACCGCGCATGTAATCAGACCCACTGAGAGTAACGGGCTCGACTGTGAGAGTTGTGCATCTCAGCGCACAAAACCTGCCTGTGTGAACGCACTCCTCGGCCGGATCCGAGCGCGCTTACGTGTATTTGTGCATCGGGGATTGCATGTTTGTGCGATCAGCTGGTTTTTACTATAGTTTTTGCACAATCGCTGAGGCTCGCAGCCGTTAACGGCCAATTAGCTAATGAGTTCAAGATGTGTTCCTTCCCTGCGCAAATGCACAGAAAAATCGAACATTCTGTGTGGTTGTTTTTTTTTTGTGTGCGAGCGACCGAATTGCGCACCCCAAATACGTGCATGTGAGTTAACCCATTACAATCCGGGAGCTCCATTTTCCACGTTTTGCACTCGCAAGTTCTTGTGCACAGTTTGGCAGAACTGTCAATCCCCTCCCTTCTGTAGTAGTCGTCTGGTCGCCATAGCGGGCACCGCGGCCGGGGTGCCAAGCAGGGTTTTCGTCTTCATCCCTTTTTTTCTGTCCATGAACATGCCAGCCTGGATGATGGGTAATCAGTCTGTTCCTCCTGGGACTAGGAGCCATGTGCCAGCCTGAAACTCATTAGGATCCCTCACCCAGTTGCCCGGCGCTAGCTCCAGCGGGGGAGACGTGGCACATTGTTCTGCCAGATAAAGGGAAGCGCGGCCGGTTACCTCCGGGGGGCTGCGCATCTGCAGCGAGGATCCGGGTCTCTTCTGTCTGTAACCTTGAGATCAGCAGCGGAGGATTGCAGATCACTTGGTTAGGTGACATCTTGCTAGTGACACGGTACAGCATGCCAGTCATCCGGGGGACCCTCCGCTCTGCAGGCCGCCGCCGCACCAAATAATGCGCACAAGTATGTCCTGTCGGATGGTTGTCCGTCCTTGCCAGGAAAATCGAACAGAGCTGAGGCGATGGCCTATAACTGCACATCGCCGAGCCGCGAGAGACCCCGTGGGCGGCAGTCATTGGTTAGCGGGTGGCTTGTAATACCTTTATTTATAACGGTCACCCCTTTATATGAATACTATTGGCATTCTGGATCTCCCGCTGACAACCTTTTTTTAATGTTTTGCATTTGCTGGATTTCCCTGCAGTGTGGGAGAAAATCGCCTGCAACCGGGAAACCACCAACAAGCAGGCTAGCTGCCGCCGGCGGATGCTCATTACGGATGCCATACGCTATCTGCACCTTTGCAATCAATCCATGCACAATGAAAATGGAGCAGCTCCGTTCGCGCTTTCCTTCTGTCGGCGGAAAAATAATGGAAAAAAAACTAACTTTTTTTTTTTTTTTTTAAGGCTTCTACTTTTTAAAAGCTGTAAACATAACAAATCCTTCCTAAAGTTGGGCTCGCTGCGATGGTGCGGACCCGCAGAGTGATCTTAGCACAAATCCTTCCTAAAGTTGGGCTTGCTGCGATGGTGCGGACCCGCAGAGTGATCTTAGCACAAATCCTTCCTAAAGTTGGTCTCGCTGCGATGGTGCGGACCCGCAGAGTGATCTTAGCACAAATCCTTCCTAAAGTTGGGCTCGCTGCGATGGTGCGGACCCGCAGAGTGATCTCAGCACAAATCCTTCCTAAAGTTGGGCTCGCTGCGATGGTGCGGACCCGCAGAGTGATCTTAGCACAAATCCTTCCTAAAGTTGGGCTCGCTGCGATGGTGCGGACCCGCAGAGTGATCTCAGCACAAATCCTTCCTAAAGTTGGGCTCGCTGCGATGGTGCGGACCCGCAGAGTGATCTCAGCACAAATCCTTCCTAAAGTTGGGCTCGCTGCGATGGTGCGGACCCGCAGAGTGATCTCAGCACAAATCCTTCCTAAAGTTGGGCTCGCTGCGATGGTGCGGACCCGCAGAGTGATCTCAGCACAAATCCTTCCTAAAGTTGGGCTCGCTGCGATGGTGCGGACCCGCAGAGTGATCTCAGCACAAATCCTTCCTAAAGTTGGGCTCGCTGCGATGGTGCGGACCCGCAGAGTGATCTCAGCACAAATCCTTCCTAAAGTTGGGCTCGCTGCGATGGTGCGGACCCGCAGAGTGATCTCAGCACAAATCCTTCCTAAAGTTGGGCTCGCTGCGATGGTGCGGACCCGCAGAGTGATCTTAGCACAAATCCTTCCTAAAGTTGGGCTCGCTGCGATGGTGCGGACCCGCAGAGTGATCTCAGCACAAATCCTTCCTAAAGTTGGGCTCGCTGCGATGGTGCGGACCCGCAGAGTGATCTCAGCACAAATCCTTCCTAAAGTTGGGCTCGCTGCGATGGTGCGGACCCGCAGAGTGATCTCAGCACAAATCCTTCCTAAAGTTGGGCTCGCTGCGATGGTGCGGACCCGCAGAGTGATCTTAGCACAAATCCTTCCTAAAGTTGGGCTCGCTGCGATGGTGCGGACCCGCAGAGTGATCTCAGCACAAATCCTAAAGTTGGGCTCGCTGCGATGGTGCGGACCCGCAGAGTGATCTCAGCACAAATCCTTCCTAAAGTTGGGCTCGCTGCGATGGTGCGGACCCGCAGAGTGATCTTAGCACAAATCCTTCCTAAAGTTGGGCTCGCTGCGATGGTGCGGACCCGCAGAGTGATCTTAGCACAAATCCTTCCTAAAGTTGGGCTCGCTGCGATGGTGCGGACCCGCAGAGTGATCTCAGCACAAATCCTAAAGTTGGGCTCGCTGCGATGGTGCGGACCCGCAGAGTGATCTTAGCACAAATCCTTCCTAAAGTTGGTCTCGCTGCGATGGTGCGGACCCGCAGAGTGATCTTAGCACAAATCCTTCCTAAAGTTGGGCTCGCTGCGATGGTGCGGACCCACAGTGACTGTAAACGTCAGAAAAGCGAAACACAAGAAAGAACAACGGCAAGTTGCTATTTTGTTGCCAATCCATTCCATTCTGTATATTACAGACCCGCGTACCGCTATGTCCGCTCGGACTGAAGTGTCAGCTCCTGGGAGCCGAGGATGAATCAATAATAATAGAGTAGTGACTGCAACAGGAAGGGGTTAATAGAAACGGGTTCTAGGGATAGCAGCAGCTTGGTGACTGTTTCCGAGCGGCTACGCTGCGCAGAGTAGCAGCAGGTGGATTGCAGGATGAAGCTTCTTCAGCCTGGAGGCGGTGTGCCGGTGGGACAGGATATTGGTGCTGTGCTGGTGCGAGAGGAATTCTTGGCACGGCTTTGGTATGTGGACAAGTAGGAATTGTATTCTGCACAATTAGTCGTCTCTGCCGCTCACAAAGCAGCGCTGTGCCGTATTTTGGTTGGGACTGGTGTGGGGATTTTCATACAGTTTTCCCAGCCCTAACCTGCTGAACACGTGACTGGTGAGGGGCGCTGCTCCTTTATACCGGGCGCTGCTCCTTTATACCGGGCGCTGCTCCTTTATACCGGGCGCTGCTCCTTTATACCGGGCGCTGCTCCTTTATACCGGGCGCTGCTCCTTTATACCGGGCGCTGCTCCCTTATACCTGGCGCTGCTCCTTTATACCTGGCGCTGCTCCCTTATACTTGGCGCTGCTCCTTTATACCTGGCGCTGCTCCTTTATACCTGGCGCTGCTCCTTTATACCTGGCGCTGCTCCTTTATACCTGGCGCTGCTCCTTTATACCTGGCGCTGCTCCTTTATACCTGGCGCTGCTCCTTTATACCTGGCGCTGCTCCTTTATACCTGGCGCTGCTCCTTTATACTGGGGCGCTGCTCCTTTATACTGGGGCGCTGCTCCTTTATACCGGGCGCTGCTCCTTTATACTGGGGCTGCTGGGGTCCCAGGAGTGATATTTCCTATTGGCCCCTGAGCTGTCGCGGATGTGACCCACAAGCCTGCTGGCTGAGGAGTGACCATCGCAGCTTCTGCTGTAACACAAGGCCTGAAGTGTGCTGCCCGTAGATCTGGCTGTGGTTTGACCCCCACCCATTGGAAGGGGTGCTGAAGTTTTAAAGGGAATGCATTATGTATTTAATTAAAACCAGAGGGGAAACGTGTATTTTTTTTTTTCTAACCAGTTTTTTGTATTTTCTAATTGTAGAATGTTTTTATTCTGTTGTTACATGGGTCGTCTTACCCAAGCTACATCTAACAGCATTTGGAGATCTGCTTTACAGCAGGCTCATGGGCCGTTCACACAATGAACAGGAGCTGATCCATTGACTTTAATGGGATACTGCTCTCTAGGCATACTCTATGGTCTGTGCAGGGAGGGGAGGAGGTGAGCTGTGGCCACCACCTGCTGTGAATGATGGATCTTATGTTCTCTTTATATGTGTTTACCTTCCATTGTAATCCTGCCTGTGATGATAATGAGATTCCCAGAACAGGAAGTGTCGGCCTTTATTAGGGCGCTTTTACATGGAATCATTAATATTCCAACTCTCACTGGATCGCGCAGATCTGAGCAATAACGGTCCCGTGTGTATACTGCCGGGGACTGAGTGATCAACCATTACTGGCTCGCTTATCCTTCGTCCTTCAGTTTCTGTCACTTTGAAATTCTGCATGTGGATTTTGCCCATTATCAGGGCAGATGCCCCATGCGGATTTTGCCCATTATCAGGGCAGATGCCCCATGCGGATCCACAAAAAGAGCCTGGTTTCATGTGGGCTTTTCTTCGCTGCCGTGCTGCCACCCTCAGGCTCTGGGCTGTTTTACACCGGATCGTCCAGGCATAAGATCCAAACGACGACCGGCCTCTATAGACACTACGGCCTGTTACTGTGAATGGAGGCGGGCAGCCAGAAGTGGTGGCCGGCCCGCTCCACCTCCGGGCACGGAATGATGGGCGCTCCTTGTGAACGTCTAGCATTGATGTGTTGCTGGGCCGGCTATCCGCAGCGTCCATGCCCAGTGGTCATATCGCGGGCCCTAAGTCCACGCAGGACGTTCTGCAGTGGGTGATCTGCACCATTTACTCTGGATTTTGGCATGGATTCTACCCCATATCTGAGGAGGTGCCTCGCACACCAAAGAAGCATGCCCATCCGGCTGGTATTACCGCAGCGTTATACGCTGGTCCACCGACATACAGAGGATGAGCTCAGCACAATGTCACCAGGAAGTCTATGGCAGCGTCTGTCAGGAAGCCGCATTCTTCTTCGTCCTGATGAAGGCTGACTTCCTGTGATCGCCCGCGGTTCTCATGCCAGATGCCCGGACACAGCAGGAATTGTGTATTTGTTGGGGTTTTGTATTAAAACATGAATAGCCCTTTTTTTTTCATTAGGAACTGTCAGGGACATTGCAAGCACATGTACGCCCCGTGGGATTGTGGCGATCAGGGGGATCATTGCTTCCCTAGTTTGTAGGCTGTCCTCCCATAAACACTCTGTCGAGTCCTTACCTCCTATTGTTCCTGCTTATCTCCTGCAAGGCTGACCGGTGGGCCGGACACAGGAATCCCGCGCAATATATCTAAAATGCTAGCCTTCAAAGCGTATACAGCTAGAGCCGGGCCGTACACAGACCCATAGTAGTCGCTGTACCAAATGATCCATCCCTTCTCCCACATGGTGCCTATAGTGAACCCAAACCACCACAGACCGTTGAGCAGGTGGGAGGCACCTGGCAGTCTTTGGCGCCCTAACTAGTCGTCCGTGAATTAATTGGCTGTACTCCATTGTTGGCAGACACACGTACCTCTATAATTGGCCCCGGTGACACCGATGACTGTCCCAGGATGCCGGTTTGTCAAGGTCTGGCGAGGCCGTCACTTTCTAGCATGCTGGCGTTGGCACTGACCGCACGTGCGCTGATTACTTCAGCGGGGCTCACACCGTATCGCTCACACCTTCCAGTTTGGGGGTCCTATTGACTGGGGCTTGTCAGGGCTAATCCGGGGGGACTTGTCTCATCAGCTGCCTTTGTCTCCTGACCGTATAGTTTAGTCTCCAGTGACTGCAGTGATTATGGGGTCTCCGATATTGCAGTATAGTGTATGCATGCAGTCTTGTCAGGGACCCCTGTATACGCTGCTTTGTTTCCAGTGACTGCAGTGCACCATATGCTACACATGCAGTGGACTCGGCGTTCTATACGTGATGTCTGCAGTGCACCATATGCTACACATGCAGTGGACTCGGCGTTCTATACGCGATGTCTGCAGTGCACCATATGCTACACATGCAGTGGACTCGGCGCTCTATACGTGATGTCTGCAGTGCACCATATGCTACACATGCAGTGGACTCGGCGTTCTATACGTGATGTCTGCAGTGCACCATATCCTACACATGCAGTGGACTCGGCGTTCTATACGCGATGTCTGCAGTGCACCATATGCTACACATGCAGTGGACTCGGCGCTCTATACGCGATGTCTGCAGTGCACCATATGCTACATATGCAGTGGACTTGGCGCTCTATACGCGATGTCTGCAGTGCACTATATGCTACACATGCAGTGGACTCGGCGCTCTATACGTGATGTCTGCAGTGCACCATATGCTACACATGCAGTGGACTCGGCGCTCTATACGCGATGTCTGCAGTGCACCATATGCTACACATGCAGTGTCCCGGCGCTCTATACGCGATGTCTGCAGTGCACCATATCCTACACATGCAGTGGACTCGGCGTTCTATACGTGATGTCTGCAGTGCACCATATCCTACACATGCAGTGGACTCAGCGTTCTATACGCGATGTCTGCAGTGCACCATATCCTACACATGCAGTGGACTCGGCGTTCTATACGCGATGTCTGCAGTGCACCATATCCTACACATGCAGTGGACTCGGCGTTCTATACGTGATGTCTGCAGTGCACCATATGCTACACATGCAGCGTACTCGGCGGTCTATACGTGATGTCTGCAGTGCACCATATGCTACACATGCAGTGGACTCGGCGTTCTATACGCGATGTCTGCAGTGCACCATATGCTACACATGCAGTGGACTCGGCGCTCTATACGCGATGTCTGCAGTGCACCATATGCTACACATGCAGCGTACTTGGCGGTCTATACGTGATGTCTGCAGTGCACTATATGCTACACATGCAGTGCACTCGGTGCTCTATACGTGATGTCTGCAGTGCACCATATGCTACACATGCAGTGGACTCGGCGCTCTATACGCGATGTCTGCAGTGCACCATATGCTACACATGCAGTGCACTCGGTGCTCTATACGCGATGTCTGCAGTGCACCATATGCTACACATGCAGTGGACTCGGCGCTCTATACGCGATATCTGCAGTGCACCATATGCTACACATGCAGTGTCCCGGCGCTCTATACGCGATGTCTGCAGTGCACGCCGTGCTGTTTCAATGTCTCTTCTGTTATGCTTCCAGTAACAACCACCACTTTGCGATACTATATCAGGTCGTCAGTTACTGCAGTGTATTCTGTGCTGCTTGTGCTATGCCTTACTGCGGTGTATTCTGTGCTGCTTGTGCTATGCCTTACTGCGGTGTACTCTGTGCTGCTTGTGCTATGCCTTACTGCGGTGTATTCTGTGCTGCTTGTGCTATGCCTTACTGCAGTGTATTCTGTGCTGCTTGTGCTATGCCTTACTGCGGTGTATTCTGTGCTGCTTGTGCTATGCCTTACTGCAGTGTATTCTGTGCTGCTTGTGCTATGCCTTACTGCGGTGTACTCTGTTGGTACACTGAATGGGCACTTCATTAGAGGCACCCGCCTAGTGGCATGTTGGACCTCTTTTGGCCTTTAGTAATTGCTCATGGCGTAGCTTAGATTGCCCGAGGTGTGGTACTCGCCCTGCAGAATCGTGGCCCCTGTGGACAGGACAGCTTGTTGTAATGTGCAGCACATTAGATGGAGGTACGGACCTGCTCTGGTGCGCCATTACTCCACCTTCACCAGACTGAACTGCCCACACCTGACACGAAGGGTTCAGCAACCCATGCTGCTTGTGCTAAATTCTGACGTCCCATCAGCACGGTGCCACAGAACTTTGGATTCCTCTGACAAGTGATGTTTTTCCGCTGCTCAGTGATCCCGTTTTTGCGCTCTTTTGCCCGCTGGAGTCTCGTCTTTTAGTTTCTCTCTGATTAGAACTGGTTGTCTTCTATTACAGCTAAGGAACCGTTGGAGCACCAGCCTTGCACCCAGCTGGAAGTCCTTTGACACCTCATCGTCTGTTTGTCAGTATGATTCTTGACATCCTTCTCTGACCCCTTCTTTGTCATCTAGTTGTTTACGTCTCGGGATCCACTTTCCGCTAGATGTTTTTGGTTTTCTTTTGTTGATCACACCGTTCTCCATAATTTTGTGACGTTGTATGAGAAAACCCCACAAAGTTGGTGCTGAGGGTCCTGGCTGGTCTGGCAGGTATGGCCGCTCTCATTGGAAGTCATCGCTCAGATCGCTCAAGTTTGACATTCTTTTTTTCCCATTCTAATGTGTTTTCAAACTGAAACTCCTCCACCGAAAACTTGTGACTTGACTTTATGCTGCACTCGGGGGTCCAATGACCGTACAGGGGCGATCCAATCATGTAAGGCCGGGGTCTCTAATAAAATGGCCATACAATGTGTGGTGTGATCTGTGCTATGTATACAGTTACTGTGGTGTATTCTGGGAGGTGTACTGTATGCTGTCTCTATACTCTGCTGTATACAGTTGTTAGTACTCTGCACTGTATACAGTCTCTATACTGTACTCTATATACAGTCTCTATACTGTACTCTATATACAGTCTCTATACTCTACTCTATATACAGTCTCTATACTCTACTCTATATACAGTCTCTATACTCTGCTGTGCACTGTATACAGTCTCTATACTGTACTCTATATACAGTCTCTATACTGTACTCTATATACAGTCTCTATACTCTACTCTATATACAGTCTCTATACTCTACTCTATATACAGTCTCTATACTCTGCTGTGCACTGTATACAGTCTCTATACTGTACTCTATATACAGTCTCTATACTCTATGTACTGTATGCAGTCCCTATACTCTGCCGTGTACTGTATACAGTCTCTATACTGTACTCTATATACAGTCTCTATACTCTATGTACTGTATACAGTCTCTATACTCTATGTACTGTATACAGTCTCTATACTCTGCTGTGCACTGTATGCAGTCTCTATACTGTACTCTGTATACAGTCTCTATACTCTGCTGCATGTTTCCTTCAGCGGTCCGTGATCTCCTGCAGACCCCCCGCTCTCCGGTTTTGTATACGGGGGAAGCATCTGGTTGCTGCGCTGTTTTCTTGCTGTCTGCGATGCCTCAGTGCCGGCCGGGATCTGTGCTGTTTCCTGAGACGGCTGCGCTCTCTACTTGGTGCTGATGTAAGATGTCTTCAGTGCAGCAATGTGCGGCCCCCGTCCTGGATGCTGGAAGGAGTCTTCCTGATTGAGGTGGGTCCGACTAGTACTCCTCCAGCCCCCCGGCCGTCACCCACCTTTCAGTTTTCTTTTTTAAGCGGCTGTAAGGCTAGCCCGAGTTTAAGCGGCTGTAAGGCTAGCCCGAGTTTAAGCGGCTGTAAGGCTAGCCCGAGTTTAAGCGGTTTTGTTGCCTTTTGTATTTATTATGGCATTTTGTAACCCGTTTTCTTTCCCTTTGTCGGTTTTGAAGTCCCTAGAGAAGCCTCTGACCGTCCCCGGGGGGTGCAGGGCCTCAGAATCTGCATGCAGCCTTCTTTACCTGTAAAACTGCTACAAAACCTCGTGGACCTCATTTTTTAAAACGGTCTTTGTTACCCATAGCAACCAATCAGAGCTCAGCCTTCATTTCTTAAACTGCTGTGATAAAATGAAAGCTGCGCTCTGATTGGTTGCCATGTTTTTCTTTCCGAGGCCCTGTGTGTGAGTCCAGCCTTAGCTAGAGAATCCCGAGCTCCATAAATCATACCTGTCGGCTTCAGAGAGCTGATCAGACGTCTGACTCCATCCTTGAAGACAATGTGGCGGCCGGCCGTACTGTCCGTACAACGGAGACGTTTCTCATGGTGAATATAGCAGTTACGCAGGGACCTCTGAAGTAGCGCTTCTGGGAAGTCGCCAATACCGGGCCTGGCACAGACCTCATGGGCTGGTCCTCGGGGTCTCCTCTTCTTTCCATGGTCTCTGCCTCCTCTTACTGCGGCAGGAAGTGCTCCGCAGGGCAGTGATGTGGCTGTCGCTCTCCAGTCACTCAGCGGACGCCCCCTTGCCTGCTGCCGCCTTGTGTACGGGCTCCTCCCCATCCCTTATGTTGGGGATATCTTATCTTTGAGCTATTTCTTCTGGGTAACTTGTAACCTGTGGAGGGGAGTACACTCAGACCCTGGGGGGATCCTCTCACCTTAGTGCCCTCTTCTATGTGGGCAGCTCATGTATAGCTGTAAAACCATTAATGTAGCGCAGTCTACTTCTACTTTATATACGTCTACTTGGAAAATGTTACAAGTTTCTAAGTTCAAAACCCCCTTTTGCCCATCCCTTATTCTTGGTCCGAGTGCCCCCATAAAGCTCCAGCCGCGGAGCTGCTTGTCGTGGAGCCGTATTGATGACACTGCTGGGTCAGGAGCTGGCATCTGTCCCTGCCCGCTTGCGCAGCAGCAGCAGGTGCGTATCTACATGCAGACTTTGTGCGTCTACAAGGCACAGGGCACACACCCCTCCCTGGGGTATTTGGAGGGCCGGGGACTTGTCTCGGAGGTCTCCCCATTACTCCAGGGGTGTCTCTCTTAGCACCCCCTTCCAAGTGATACATTCTATATGAGACACTTGGTGTCGGCTCGCCCTAAGGCTGCAGTACTTGTGTATGTCCCTCTGTGGCTGACCACCAGATAGTGACCCTGTAATTACTTCCTACCAGGTGGTGATTAATTAGTGAACTGCAGGTAACTCGTTATCTCCCATCTCCTCTGCTGGCATTGTGCAGTTCTTGAGAAACCATCAACCTGTTTTCCATATAAACTGATGTAGCAGAGCTGGCGCAGCTCACTGGGATATTAGGATGTTACCTGCCGCCTTTTACACGGGCCGCGACTCACGCGTCTCGTTTGTGGACCAATCACCGGCCTGCGTTTACACTAACGATTATTGCTCATTTTCTCTCCTTTGGACTATTTTCTGAACGATGATTGTACCTTGTAAACACAACACGTTTTGAAAGGCGCGCACATTTTGGTTTTTCACTCACTGACACAAATTGCGTATTCTGCAAGTGGAGGGAAAATGGAAGCATGATCTATTTTGCTGTGACGACCTCCAATGAAGTTGATGGAGGCCGTCCAATCCGCAGCCCATATGCAATTAACATTGCGGGGGGCCGCGGGTACCTGCGTCATCGCTTAGCAACGGTGCAGGAGGTACAAATATTGGAAGCTGTGCTCTGCATACCCCGCTTGGAGCGCTCAGCTGGATACAAGCTGAGTGCTCCATGAACACAGGAGTATGCAGAGGAAAGCACTCCAGCTGTGTTCTGTATACCCCGCTCGGAGCGCTCAGCTGGATACTAGCCGAGCGGTCCGAGAACACAACAGGAGTATGCAGAGGACAGCACTCTAGCTGCCTTCTGTATACCCCGCTCGGAGCGCTCAGCTGGATACTAGCCGAGCGGTCCGAGAACACAGCAGGAGTATGCAGAGGACAGCACTCTAGCTGCCTTCTGTATACCCCGCTCGGAGCGCTCAGCTGGATACTAGCCGAGCGGTCCGAGAACACAGCAGGAGTATGCAGAGGACAGCACACCAACTGTATTCTGTATACCCCGCTCGGAGTGCTCAGCTGGATACTAGCCGAGCGGTCCGAGAACACAACAGGAGTATGCAGAGGACAGCACTCTAGCTGCCTTCTGTATACCCCGCTCGGAGCGCTCAGCTGGATACTAGCCGAGCGGTCCGAGAACACAGCAGGAGTATGCAGAGGACAGCACACCAACTGTATTCTGTATACCCCGCTCGGAGTGCTCAGCTGGATACTAGCCGAGCGGTCCGAGAACACAGCAGGAGTATGCAGAGGACAGCACTCTAGCTGCCTTCTGTATACCCCGCTCGGAGCGCTCAGCTGGATACTAGCCGAGCGGTCCGAGGACGCAGCAGTTATCGCTCAACAGATTGCCTCTGAGTGAATCGTTAGCGGTAATTGTTGTGTGCGCCATCAGCGCCATCCAGATGGGTTTTCTGTGTGCAGATCCGTCTCATGAAAACGTGGTCACAAATCTGTGGTGACGGCAGATGGTTTTATGGGACGGGTTTCATATTCTGGGATTGAGGTCTAAGGCAAACTTGACATGAGGGAGTGCGATATCACCACATGGAGCGCTACCCCATATCACCACATGGAGCGCTACCCCATATCACCACATGGAGCGCTACCCCATATCACCACATGGAGCGGTACCCCATATCACCACATGGAGCGGTACCCCATATCACCACATGGAGCGGTACCCCATATCACCACATGGAGCGGTACCCCATATCACCACATGGAGCGGTACCCCATATCACCACATGGAGTGGTACCCCATATCACAGGCGCCAATGTGATTTCACTGCAGATGTGAGGTGTGTAGCCCCCTATATAGTGATGTTGGGGGGCCACAGGGGTTGTGAGGTGTGTAGCCCCCTGTATAGTGATGTGGGGGGCCATGGGGGGGTGTGGTGTGTAGCCCCCCTGTATAGTGATGTGGGGGGCCGCGGGGGGTGTAGCCCCCCCCCCCCCTGTATAGTGATGTGGGGGGCCGCAGGGTGCGGGAGGTGGGTAGCCCCCCTGTATAGTGATGTGGGGGGCCGCAGGGTGCGGGAGGTGGGTAGCCCCCCTGTATAGTGATGTGGGGGGCTGCAGGGTGCGGGAGGTGGGTAGCCCCCCTGTATAGTGATGTGGGGGGCTGCAGGGTGCGGGAGGTGGGTAGCCCCCCTGTATAGTGATGTGGGGGGCCGCAGGATGTGTGAGGTGGGTAGCCCCCCTGTATAGTGATGTGGGGGGCCGCGGGGGGTGTAGCCCCCCCCTGTATAGTGATGTGGGGGGCCGCGGGGGGTGTGAGGTGGGTAGCCCCCCTGTATAGTGATGTGGGGGGCCGCAGGGTGCGGGAGGTGGGTAGCCCCCCCTGTATAGTGATGTGGGGGGCCGCAGGGTGCGTGAGGTGGGTAGCCCCCCCTGTATAGTGATGTGGGGGGCCGCAGGGTGCGGGAGGTGGGTAGCCCCCCTGTATAGTGATGTGGGGGGCCGCAGGATGTGTGAGGTGGGTAGCCCCCCTGTATAGTGATGTGGGGGGCCGCGGGGTGCGGGAGGTGGGTAGCCCCCCTGTATAGTGATGTGGGGGGCCGCAGGATGTGTGAGGTGGGTAGCCCCCCTGTATAGTGATGTGGGGGCCGCGGGGGGTGTAGCCCCCCCTGTATAGTGATGTGGGGGGCCGCAGGGTGCGTGAGGTGGGTAGCCCCCCCTGTATAGTGATGTGGGGGGCCGCAGGGTGCGTGAGGTGGGTAGCCCCCCCTGTATAGTGATGTGGGGGGCCGCAGGGTGCGTGAGGTGGGTAGCCCCCCCTGTATAGTGATGTGGGGGGCCGCAGGGTGCGGGAGGTGGGTAGCCCCCCCTGTATAGTGATGTGGGGGGCCGCAGAGAGTGTAGCCGCCCCTGTATAGTGATGCGGGGGGTGTAGCCCCCCCCGTATAGTGATGTGGGGGGCCGCGGGGGGTGTAGCCCCCCCCCCCCCCTCCCGTATAGTGATGTGGGGGGCCGCAGGGTGTGGGAGGTGGGTAGCCCCCCTGTATAGTGATGTGGGGGGCCGCAGGGTGCGGGAGGTGCTGACGGCAGTCCGCTGTCTTGGGTTTCTGGTGAAATCCTCGTCCTCCTCATCTCTTGTAGCAGGGAGGGAGTGCGGTCAGAGGTCTTAGGTTGGCGGCAGAAGGTTCTGGAAGCCCTCCCTCATGGATGAAGCCTGCCCTTCCCGCAGTAGATGTCGGCTTTCTCTCTGTGGTGGGCAGACGTTCTCCTCACACAGGATCCCCCTTCCTCTGGGAGTTGTAGTTCTGTGTAAGCCTGGGCTCCCCTGATACCGGACAGATATGTAGGGATCACCGGCTGCGGGACTCCTGCATGAGGGATCCGGACCGCCCGCCTGCCCGCCTGAGCCAGGCCGCCTGCCCATGGGGGTTGTGGTATCCCGCCGCCCGGTAGCAGGAGCCGGCAGACGGATCTTCGCTGTCAACCTATCTGACCGGCTCACCGCGGACAATCGCGGCAATTTGCAGCATGCTGCGACTTGCCGCCCGCGAGCGGAGAGTTGCTATGATCCTCCGCCCGTGGACAGGGGGGCTGCTCTCTCCATGGCAACGCTTGGAACACCACGGGGAACACCATGCAGATCCGCCCGTGGACAGGAGGCCCGCAGACTCCATGTTTGTGTAAAAAGCAGCAATAAATGCTGCAGATATTAAGCTTTCTAGTTCGTTTCGCCATCGCTTGTTTCTGCTGCTCCTTTATGGGACGACAGTCGGGTAAACGAGAGCGCCGCCACTGCTGCTCAGGTCATTAGACTCCGCTGCGGATCGCTGGCTTCTTGCTGAAGTGTTTACACGTGCCGAGGCCGGCCGTTAGTCTCTGCTGTCTGAGGGTCGGCCATAGTGAGGGACACTATAGAGTTTACTGTTTAGGCCTGTGCCAGCGAAGGACAAGCTGCCGCCATCTTCAGTGCTGGGATCCTCGTCTTCGCACCGCGGTCCGATTCCGGTTGCTAGATTAGATTTTTCACCTTTCAATTCTTGTGTTTGTATTAAAAAAACAAAAAAAACCACATTTTTTTTGCCCGTTTTGAAATGTTCTTTATTCTAGCGAGTGCCAATCCCCAAATTCTGACTCTTCAGAGGCACCACATGGAGGGCCCACTGGTCCATAATTTGGAAGCATGTCCCCTTAGGCGTCATGTCCGCTGGCGGGTCGGAGTCCACATGTGGGAGGCTACAGCGGAATCCAACCCTGCCGGCAGCGCCGTCCGCGTACCTCGCATCAGCATTCTTTTTCTGTACTGCAGACGGGCCGCGCAGTTTGCTGTCGGACAGGGAATCCAGGGCCCGTCCGCAGTGTCAATTACGGATAGGCTGCAGGTCGGACGGCTTCCATTGATTTCAACAGAAGCCGTCTGTGCGGGATCTGCAGTAACATGGAGCACGCCAAGATTCTTTTATTTTATTTTTTTAATTTATTTTTTCATCCGTGAGCGGAAACCGCAGTTGGTTTGGTTTCGGCTCGTGTGCATGAAGAATCGTTTTCCCATAGCATGCCATGGAAGGTTATTGCGGACGCCCGCACCAGATTTCACAGCAAAACTCCGCCGGTGTGCACTGGGCCTAAATGTGCCACCAAAATACTCTGCACATAGTTTGTGAAACTCCCCGGTGTGGCAGGGTGACGATGCCACCAGTGACTGCGCGCGGGCTTTGATGGTGCGCGCGGGCTTTGATGGTGCGCGCGGGCTTTGATGGTGCGCGCGGGCTTTGATGGTGCGCGCGGGCTTTGATGGTGCACGCGGGCTTTGATGGTGCGCGCGGGCTTTAATACTGCGCGCGGGCTTTAATACTGCGCGCGGGCTTTAATACTGCGCGCGCGCTTTAATACTGCGCGCGGGCTTTGATGCTGCGCGCCGTTTTGCATTGTCTCATATATTTTTCTCTAATGGAAACTAAAGACTAAAAATTGCTATGATTGAAAAAAATCTTGGAAGTATAAGGCCTCCTTCACACGGGCGACACCGCATCGCTGCACCGTACGATATCGCTGCGATACCGCGATTTTGTAGTGCTACAAAGTCACATGTGACGCTACAAAATCACGCAACTTTGTAGCATCTGCTACTGTCAACGTTGCATCGCATCACATGCAAACCACGTTTTTGTGCGATGCAACAGAGAGGAAGGCTCCATAGAGAAATATGGGCTACAGAACCTCGCGTGTCGCGGGCAGATCGCCGGAGCTGCCGGGTTTGTGTGTCGTTTTGTAGCATGCTACAAACATCTCATGTGTGAAGGAACCCAGAGGACACCACGGGCTTCACATACATGCGATCTGTAGCATCATAGTGATGCTACAAAATCGCGTGACTGTCGCCCGTGTGAAGGAGGCCTAAAAGATAAAGTTGTGGAATCGCCTGCAGTTTTGGAATTTATTGCCAAGAATCCAAGTTCATGCAGCTCTATAATATATTGTGTTAATCTGCAATATTCTAGGGTATTGCAGTGTATCGCAGTGGCACTAATCTCACTGTGTGGGGATCGGGGATCCTCTAGCTTAGCCTTGTGCTATTTTCCTATTGATGGCTGTGAAAACGCTTACTGTTGGGCCACCAAACAGACAAGTCAAGTTGGCATCAAGGGGGTGTAATTGGCTTCCAAGTGTAACCGTTGACTTGTAGGGGGTTCAGTAACTTTCCTTTTTGGAGCTGTAGTTTCCCTGTTTAAAGCCCCATGGACATTTTCTCCCCTCTCTGGATGCGGTCTTCTCCATCCTGGCCGGATCTTCTCTTCTTCTGTACTGCAGAATATATGGGTGCGCCATACATTTTTTTCTCAAATTTCCTGCGGCTCCGCGACATGTCCATAGTGCCAGCTGCGGGTGTACCGCGGATCGGACGCCTTCTGTTGACTTCAATGGAAGCCATCTGTGTGGGAATGTGCAAAAAATGGAGCATGGCACGCTTTTTATCCCGTGTGTGCGATCCGCGTGCCGGGATAAAATGACATCCGCAGGTATTTAATTACCTGCGGATGCCCAATGAATGTCTATGGGCATATTGAACTGCGGATCGCCCATGCGGGTGATCCGTGGGGATTCAGCAATCCAGTTTTGCCCATGGACATTTGAGATAATTGATTCTCAAAAGATGAATCCCAGTCTTGGCCTTTAAAATGTTGGCTCCTTGAGGTCCTACGGAACCTGCATGATGAATGGAGATGTGTGTATATATATATATATATATATATGTATGTGTGTGTGTGTGTGTGTGTGTGTGTGTGTGTGTGTGTGTGTGTGTGTATGTGTGTATATATATATATATATGCCATGACTTTGGTAACTGGACTTTGTCAGATGTGCAAGTCCTCTGGTCACAAATGTGTAATTCCATCACCAGGGTAGAGTTGCAGCGCTCCATATATCATCTGGAGAGGGGATCCATATATTATCTATGGCGGGGTGTCCATATATTATCTATAGGGGGCAGTGTCCCGCCTGGTCTCCTCGGTGCCCCGCCTTGCCTCCTCGGTGCCCCGCCTTTAGACATGTGCTTCATCTTTCATTTGCACTGGTGTTTGGCTCATAAAGCTCATTTTTTGACTTGGAATTGGGTGGGGTTCATCTCAGACGGTTTGTAAGATATAAGAAGTGCGATATTTACAGAAGTTGCTACATTTTTGTGGCGTCTGACCCTAAAACATGGCGGCGATTATTAATCATCAGAGGTATTTTTGATGCTACTTTTTGTGTCGCTCGTTTTTCTCATTTGCTAATACTAAATGTATGAAATTGTTGCGCTATTCATTAAGCCGGTGAATACCCCCCCCCCCCCCCCCAGCGCAGAGCGGGGGGGGGGGGGTTTGGATTTTTTTTGTTTTTATACCCAGTTAAAACACGATGTTTTATTGTCCCTTTTCGTGCCCTCGGTGGCGACTGTTTTGCGCCGCTTGCGCTTTGTGCCCCATAGACGCAATTGTTCATATGTGAGGGCGTTGTGGCTGGATGCTCGTGGCAACCAATCGCGTTGCTTGTTTCATTTTCTAAAAGGCCTGGCCCCATCGGACTGCCGTGGGCGACTCCTTCACGTCTTGATCATATATACCTTTGTTTTGCTCTTTCTTAGCTAGCGGAGTCCGTTTTTTCGGAATGGTCTTTCACGGTAACGACCTGCGCCGTCAACAGGGTTACAATATCATGGTAAATAGCTTCTGGTGGTCCGTAAACAGATCTGCTGTGTGGAGCTCCGTTCCCAGCGCTCCCACCGTATGGGAGTTAGTGCGGCCTCCCAAACTATGTACCAGGCCAGACGGCATTCCTGTCCTCACACCCCCTCCCAGCCGTTAACTGTTGCAGAGCTGCCGCCAGCACATCGCCATCTACTTCCATATTATAATGTATATCGGCGGGGTGAGACTACTACTCCCAGCATCTCTTGGCATCCTGTGGATTCACAACTCTGCGGACTCTTGGTTTAGCAGTCTCTTGTCCCCATAGGGATTAGTGAGTCCCATTCTATGCTCTGAGGACCTGCAGGACTGGGGCACAAGTTCCATTCTCCCTATCACAGGTAAATACTCCGACTACTTCTGGGGTATCTCATACGGGTTGTAGGGAAATCTGCATAGTGATACAGCAGCCATAGGAGCCAAGTCGTTCTTTAAGTGTAGCTGTACTTTAGCTACAGTTAGGGGGGACTAACACTTTGACACCCCCATAGTCATTGGATCTGGGGGAGTCCAGCTTCCCTTCTCCCCAGTGTAGTTTAGAAAATACCAAACTGCAGTTGGATGGCTACGAGCCAAGGAGGCTTCATGCTGAAATGGTTTCATGTTTGATGCTGTTTGCAGTGAAAGTATCATCCGTTTAAACCACCAGTGTCCATGAGGTTGTCCGGGACTTGTATAGACGTCTGCTATGGATGACCCATCCTCTGGATAGGTCATCAATAATTAATCAGCAGGGGTCCATGCTCCTGATTGCTGCCGATCAGCTGATTGCCAAGCTCACTCTCAGTGCAGACAGCAATGAAGGCAAATAGCGCTGTCCATATTGCAGCGGTCTGGTTTGGTATGCAAGCACACCTCCCATTGACTTTAGTGGGGGCTGTGCCCGTAGTACTAAACTGGACTGCTTCATTGTCAAAGCCTCTGCCTGTCTCCACTGCTGTCTGCACTGACAGCAGGCCTGGTAATCAGCTGGTCGAATGGGATCCCAAGTGAGGAACCCGTGTCAATCCGCTATAAGAGCCAATATGGTAACTATGGAAAGTACAAATCACTTCACCTACAGTGATCCCTCTAAAGTGTTGGCCACTAGGGGTCTCCCTTCTAATTTGATGTTCATTGGCTGTTGTCATGAGAAATTAGTCTAATAACCGAGACATCGAGATTGATAACGGATAGTGGTAGTTGGGGGTGTCGTCTCATGCTGCTTATAGAAGTCTATGGAGAGGAGTGAGGGGAGGAGGCATGTCGATGAAGCTAATAGTAAGTGATTTATAGCTTGTGGAATCACATCTACACTGCTCAGTACTTCTATAGTATCCTCCATGCTGATGTCATTCTTCTGTGTGTTCTACAGATGCGGAGCAAAATCTACAGTTTGCTATATGGCGGTGTATAGTAGACGACACAGCAGCTAGCCTCCACCCTGCAGCTCAGGGAAGACTGAAAATTAGAGATACAGCCTGCAAACTGTAGACAAATGCCTCATATGAGTCACATAGTGTTATTCCTCATGTATGCATGGCAGCTTCTCCTGAAGGTATGATCACCCAATGAATGAACATTAGTAACCCATAATTGCCCAGCGATTAAATGACAAATCTGAAAATGCTCCTCTGTCACTTTATTTTCTCTTTTATGCAGTTGTTAATGTGATTGTTGTCGGCTCGTCTTACGTGTCGCCAACAGCCTTGTAGACGTTCACACAGACCGGCGTGCGATCGTTTTGGCATGTGAAGGTACAACTTAACTTGCTATATCATCAATTCCTGCCCATAGGATCCATGAAATTACTGGATGCACGGCTCTAAGGGGACAAGTTGTGCCGTGTGTTTGTGAATATCCGGGGTCTCCCCCCTCATTCTGCACCGATGACTCCAGTTGCATCCCCCCCCAATACCTGGATACTATATTTCTTCAGACTAATTTTATTTGTGACCACAGAGGTTTCAGATCATTCACGGTTCATTCACCGGCACGCTGCGATTGTCGCTGTTTCTCAGCTATTTTAGAAAATCATAGCAAAAAGCACGTTTTGTGACTACAGAGAGTTAAAGGGAAGTGCAACTACCGGCTGCTGGAAGGTGAGAAAGACGTGACCTCCATGGCTTCTTGCACATCAGTGTTAGAAAGCTGCAATACCCAAACTTAACTGATGGCAGCCCAGGGCGTCCTCGGCATCTTCTCATCAGTGAATCGGCAGGGGTCTCGACCAGCAGACCCCCACATATCTGCTATTGATAATCTACCTTGAGAAATAGATCATCAACCATTTTCCCCGGAGACCCCTTTTAACCCCTCAGAGACCAAGCCTGTTTGTGCCTTAGTGATGGAGCCAAAGTTTGGAAATCTGACATGTCACTTAACATAGAATAACTCCGTAAAGGTTTTGCAGATCCCAGCGATTCTGACGTTGTTTTTGTATGTCATATTGTACATTTTCAACTGCAATATCTCGCATATGTGCAAACATACTATTTTTGATAAGATATATATTTCCATCTGTTTACTTTATTCTGGACCTACTTCTGAAAAACTTTAGCTTTTTTAACCATTTAGGAGACGTACAAATTTAACATTTGATTATCAGCATTTTGAGGAACAGTTTATTTTTCCTGCACAAAGACAAGATTGTAAAGGCTCATAGATGTCAGAATGATTCACAAATGACCCCATTTTAAAAACCACACCCCTCAATATATATTTACTGAGGCGGTCAGGAGGATTTTGACCCCACAGTTTCTTTTCAGGAATTAATGCAATTTAGAGGAGAAGAAATTAAATTTCATATTTTTGCTAATATGTCATTTTAACCCCTTCCCGCTCCATGACGTACCGGTACGTCATGGGAGCCTGGTACTTTGCGCAAAATGACGTACCGGTACGTCATCGGGATAGCGCGAGATCATGACTGACCTCGCGCTATCCCGCAGCAGGAGCCGGCTGTCAGTCACAGCCGGCGTCCCGCTGCAACAGCGGGGGGGGGCATAGGAGATGCGCCCCCCGCTGTTAACCCCTTCCCTGCCGCGATCTAAGTAGATCGCGGCAGGGAAAGAGTTCACAGAGGGATCGCGCTCCCTCTGTGTCTCCGGCTGGCTCTCGCGATGTCATCGCGAGAGCCCGACCTGTCACCATGGCAACAGGACGCCAGACACTGGTGTCCTGTATTGCCTATGCCTATGCTCGCTGTATAAGCGATAAGGCATGGCAGAGCAGTAGCTCTGCCATGCCTTATGACAGCGATCATAGGCAAAGTGCTGCAAGTCCCTCAGAGGGACTCAAATAGTGTAAAAAAAAAAGAAAAGAAAAGTGTAAAAAAAAAAGTAAAATGTAAAAAAACCCCTTTTTTATGCTTTTTCTAATATTAGCATACAAAAAGGTAAAAAAAAATTAAAACCCCACATATTGGGTATTGACACGTCCGTAACGACGTGTACAAAAAGTTGCACACGCTTTTTATTTTATACAACAAAAAGCCTAAAAAAAAACCGCTAAAAAACAGAGGCAAAATGCTAATTTTTAGCATTTTGCCTCACAAAAAATGCAATAAAAGTGATCAAAAAAGCCGTACATTCCCCAAAATGGTACCAATAAAAACTACAGCTCGTCTCGCAAAAAATAAGCCCTCACAGAGCTCCGTACATAGAAAAATAAAAAAGTTACAGGACTTTGAATGCAGCTATAGAGAAAAAAAAAAGATTTCCAAAAAAAGGCTTTTTATTGCAAAAAAGTGTAAAAACCTAAAAAAAAATATAACAATTTCGGTATCGTTGTTACCGTACTGACCCGCAGAAACAATTTAGTGTCATTTATGCT
The DNA here is from genome assembly GCF_035609145.1 of Eleutherodactylus coqui. NCBI lineage: Eukaryota > Metazoa > Chordata > Amphibia > Anura > Eleutherodactylidae > Eleutherodactylus > Eleutherodactylus coqui. The sequence goes on from NC_089846.1 coordinate 141,643,432, forward strand.
GCATGATTAACGCTGTAAAAAAAAAATCTATGTCAGAATTGATGCGTTTTCTCTCCCTGTTATAAAAAAAAATACAAGTTTTACGATATAGTCTATGTACCCAAATGTGGCACCGATAAAAACTACAGCTCGCCACGCAAAAAGCAAACCCTTATACGGCGCGTCCACGGAAAAATAAAAAAGTTATGGCTTTTGAAAAATGGAGATGGAAAAATACCAAAAATCGCTTGGTCCTCAACGCCAAAATAGGCCGTGTCATTAAGGGGTTAAAGACATTTTTTTTTTTCCTACATTGCACATGAAAATGAGGATTGACACCCCAAAATGGATCCCCCTGTTTGTCCTGTGTTCAGAGACATACCCGTTGTGGCCCTAATCTTCTGTCTGGATGCACAACGGGGCCCAAAACGAAAGGAGCAGTCGGGGGCTTTTAGAACAGACATTTAGCTTGAAGGTGATTCAGGCCCCATTGCCCCCTTGTAGAGCTCTTGAGCGGCCAAAACCATAGAGAACCCCCACAAATGACCCCATTTTGAAAACTAGACCCCTTACCGAATTCCTCTGGGGGTGTACTGCGGATTTTGACTGCACAGTTTTTGAATGAATCTAAGCTAAGAAGAAGGAAAATAATTATGATTTTCATTTTTTTAGCAATTGTGTCATTTTAAAAACAGTTTTTTTTTTTTATACAGCGTACACATGAATGAAGACTTTCACCCCCAAATAGATCCCCCGTTTGTCCCGTGTTCAGAGACATACCCCTTGTGGCCCTCATCTACTTACAGGACACATGACTCGGCCTATAATGGAGGGACACCCGTTGGGTTTCAGGGTGCAGATGAATAAATTCCGGGCCCCATTGCCCACTTGTAGAGCCATCAAGCTGCCAAAATAATCGAACGCCCCCACAAGTGACCCAAGATTGGGCCGTGTATCTAGGGGTGTACTGAGCCTTCTGACTGCACCTTCTGTTGTTGTTTTTTTTTTAAATTATTATAAAGCAAGTAAAAAATAAATACAATTTCATTTTTTTCACAAATTCGTCACTTTCATGAGTTTTCTTTGTTTCAAGCAGGGAAAACTGGGGAGCCGCACCCCAACTTTTATAGCGCTAGTTCTTCTGTGTTCAGCAATACCCCCATTGTAGCCCCAATCTTCTTACAGGACACACGGCTCGGCCTATAATGGAGGGAACACCCGCTGGGTTTCAGGGCACAACTGAATAAATTACCCCCCCCCCCTTTAGCATCCCCTATGCATTGGGTAAAATAATGTAAGACTGTATAGTAGGGGTGATGACAGAGGCTGGCCAGGATGGGCACATGGGGCAATAACATCAGGTATCCCCCCTCCTTTGCTTGTTACAAACCCAAAACATTTTGGGGGGGGTATTTTTTGCCTGCAGTTTCAGGACGGGTGCAGAAGGTGGCGCTCTGTGAGCCCCGCACCTCCTGACTGTGCTGCATCCTAATAAGAAGCGCGGCGTTCCCCGGCATGTCTTATAAATGATGGACGCAGTATATGTAGCCATCTGTATCAGGTAGATCGCTGCCTTTTTATACCAGGCCCTGACCTTGCGCTTCACGAGATACGGCTGACCGCCTGGTCCGACAGATCGACGCATCCCCTGCGGCGCAGACAGGTTTTGTTTTCTCCATTGCAACCCCCTCTCCCTTACTGTAAGGCCGCCTGTCCACGGGCGTAGCGATATCCCGCCGGGGAGCAGGAGCCAGCTGACGGATCTCTGCGGTGACAGGCTCGCCGTGGAGGATCTCAGCATGCTGCGATTTGCCGTCTGCGAGCGGAGAATCGCTATGATGGTGGACAGGGGGCTGCGCTTTCTATAGCAACGCTTTGGAAAGCGTTCACTGCGTTCTCCGCGGCCGGATTATCGCCGCAGGGAATCCAGTGGACAGGAGGCGTAACGGAGGGGTCTGTGTGCACAGTGGAGAGCATAAAAACATCTTGCCTGTCACGCCACTTGCCAGCGCGAATGACGTCCCTCTTTCTTCGTGCCTGGACACCAGGGGTTGTGGGACCCCCCCCTATTTTTGCGCACTGTCCCGCAGGCCTTTATAAAGTGGGAGGCTAGTATAATAATTCTCAGTATAGACGTGGTACCCGTTATGTTAAAATGGCCCATCAGCTCCCAAACGATTTTTCCATTAGTGCCGATATTTTCGGGACACTTGGGGGGATTTAGTTGGTGGACCCTGCCGCCGTCATAAATAAAAGACCAATCACATGTATAGCGAGTCGCACTTAGCAGCGGACCTAGTGTGCGTAGATGGGATGAACTGGCGGAGTGATGGACGGCCGTAAAGCTCAGCAGGGACTCTTCCACCGGCGGTGTATTTATTTATTTTTTAATCTTTTAATTGGGACATTTTGGGCCTTAATTCCCATAATCTGCCACAATCCGGGTCATTTCTGGGGGATTTGGGCATTATCGGCAAAATGGGAAAACGCAGAATGTTTTCAAATCTGCATCGGGACCTTACTGACGCGAACACGGGTGGCGTGAGCAGCACTAGCGGACCAGCAGGACCGTAATCAGGACTTTTTAATAGGACAATTCCCGAGAATTCTTTTCTCTCTGACATTTGTGGCGGTCCCAGAATATACGGAGGCGGCGCGCTGTAATATATTGTCCAGCGTAAATATTAGTTTTAGGACGCTGGTAAATGTGAAAGATTAAAGTGGGCTAAATTAGCGACATCCGCATCAACGCCTGGAGTCGCAGTAAATTGGGTTGCGGGGTGAAAAAAAAAAAAAGCGGCCGTGGGTATAGCGTGCGTGCGATAATCGTGTGTGATAATCGTTGTCTAAATGGGCCTATAGACAGGCCTGATCCTGTGCCGTATTTATAGACCTAGTACATGGATGGCTGTGATAGGTGTATCACTTTGGTCCCTGCTGGTTACTATACCAAGGTACTTTTGGCATTGGCTTCTACCGCGCATGCACCACCATTTTGGTGGCGCATGCGCAGATCAGCGGTGGTGCCTGGCAGTATCAGAGGCTTCAGGGGTCTTTGGGTGAGTATTTTCATCTTCCCTTGCGGCTGGTCTTTTTAGGTCCGGTTGTGATCGGCGCAGCAGGGATCACTTTCATGGAGCGAGAAAACTGAGATTATCACTTTTTTTTCAAAGCGGATTATAAAATTTCTGTCACTTAAATAAGACCTATATTTATAGGAATGGGACCCGCAGCCCTGACTATCGTGCACACAGCCGGAGACGAGCACTTTGTGCGGCGCTGCTTCCGCAGCTCTCATTGAAGTGAATGTTGGCTACCTACAGGCCGCGCTACGCTTTTTGTTTCGTAGCTCCCCAAGTTATGGAAACAGAGTAGCGTGCCGTGTTATGTTGTCTTCGTCGCTTCCATTCACTTTTAGGAGCGCTACTAAAATGGCGCTGCGCTAAGCGCTCGGCTCTTTCCGACAGATGGTCGGAGCAGAGCTTCCGGATTTTCTCATCTGTCGCGAAAAAAACGAGATGTGAATACCACTTTAATTTTAGACTTTTATTGGGTCCTGCTGCGATAGCTGATCATTGGAGTCCTGGCAGTGACGTTCCCGTTTACATGGGGGGGGGGGGATATTTGCTGCCAATGAGCGAGTATTTTTATGCCTACAAAAAAGATCCAATCAGGCGATAAGCAGACGTCGGCTCGCTGCAGGGGTATTCAGACTGGCCGCTGACCGAGGCGATGAACACCTTACATAGTATGTAACATAGTATGTAAGGCTGAATGAAGACAATGTCCATCTAGTCCAGCCTGTTGTCCTACTGAGTTGATCCAGAGGAAGGCAAAAAGCCCCAAGGCCAGAAGCCAATTAGCCCTTTTGGGGAAAAAATTCCTTCCCGACTCCCTAATGGTAATCAGACTGTTCCCTGGACCAACCCCTAATAGTTCCTACCTGCCTGTATACCCGGATTGACACTTAACCTAAAATTTATAGCCTATAATATCCTTCCTCTCCAGAAAGACATCAAGTCCCTCTTACACTCCTCTATGGATCCTGCCATCACCACATCCTCAGGCAGAGAGTTCCACAGTCTCACTGCTCTTACAGTAAAGAATCCCCTTCTATGTTGGTGATGAAACCTACTTTCCTCTAGACGTAGCGGATGCCCTCTTGTTACCGTCGTGGTCCTGGGTGTAAACAGATCATGGCAGAGATCCTTGTATCGTCCCCTCATATATTTATACATGGTTATTTGGTCGCCCCTTAGCCGTCTTTATTCCGGGGTGAATAATCCCAGTTTTGGTGCCTCTCTGGGTATTCCAGTCCCTTCATTCCATGTATTAGTTTAGTCGCTCTTCTTTGAACCCCCTCCAGCACTGTAACATCTTTCCTGAGCCCCGGTGACCAGAACTGTACGCAGTATTCCATGTGGGACCTGACAAGTGCCTTATATAGTGGGAGGATAATGTTCTCGCCCCTCGCCCCTATACCTCTTTTACTGCACCCCAAGACTCTATTAGCTTTTGCAGCAGCTGCCTGGCATTGGTTACTCCAGTTTAGTCTATTATCCACTAATACCCCCAGATCCTTTTCCATATCACTTTTCCCTAGTGGTACCCCATTAAGTGAATATTTGTGACATCCGTTCCTCCTGCCCATGTGCATAGTCTTACATTTTTCAACATTGAACTTCATTTGCCATTTTCCTGCCCAACCCCCCCGGCTTATCTCGGTCCGTTTGTAGCCGCACATTGTCCTCCATTGCATTAATTATATTGTATAATTTTGTGTCATCTGCAAATATTGATATTTTGCTGTGCAGCCCCTCTATCAGGTCATTGATAAATATGTTGAACAGAGTGGGGCCTAATACTGAACCCTGTAGCACCCCGCTAGCGACTGTGGTCCAATCAGAGTACGAACCATTTATTACCACCCTCTGCTTTCTATCTCTGAGCCAATTTTTTACCCATTTACACACGTTTTCACCCAATCCGAGCTTCTCATTTTGTATATTAGCCTATTATGTGGCACGGTGTCAAAGGCTTTAGAGAAGTCCAGATATACAAGATCAATAGATTCTCCCTGGTCCAGCTTAGAGCTTACTTCATCGTAGAAACTGATCAGATTTGTCTGACATGAGCGACCCTTCATGAATCCATGCTGGTGAGGAGTTATTCCCTTAATCTCCTTGAGGTACTCATCGATGGCGTCTCTCAGAATCCCCTCGAAAATTTTTCCCGTTACTGAAGTGAGACTTACTGGCCTGTAGTTACCAGGCTCACTTTTGCTCCCTTTTTTGTAAATTGGAACCACGTTGGCAATGCGCCAATCCAATGGTACTACACCGGTCTTGATAGTGTCTAGAAATATTAGGTATAGCGGCCTAGCTATCTCATCACTTAGTTCCCTTAGTATCCTTGGGTGTAATCCATCTGGGCCCGGCGATTTATCAATTTTAGTTTTCTTTAGACGCTTCCGCACCTCCTCCTGCGTTAGGTATGAGATATTTTGTGAGGGGTTCGTTTTATTCCCCTGCATCTCGTGTGGCATTTCCTTTTCGTTTGTGAATACACTTGAGAAGAAACTGTTTAGTAGATTTGCTTTCCCTTCGTCATCATCAATGATTTCTCCTGCATTATTTGTTAAAGGGCCAGCGCTCTCCCTGCAAATCCTTTTGCTGTTAATATAGTTGAAAAATAGCTTCGGGTTGTTTTTGCTCTCTTTGGCGATCAGTCTTTCTGCCTCCTCCTTGGCAGTTTTGATCGTATCTTTGCATATTTTGTTTTTTTCCCTGTATGATTTTAGCTCTTCTTCGCTGCCTTGTTGCTTTAGTAGTTTGAACGCTTTCTTCTTTTCGTTTATTGCCCCTCGTACCGTCTTGTCGAGCCACATTGGTTTCCTTTTAGCTGAGTTTCTTTTATTTTTAAAGGGAATGAACTGCTCACATGAAGTGATTAGGATCCTTTTGAACTCCTCCCATTTTTCCTCCGTACTGATATTTTTGAGGATGTTGTCCCAATTAATGTTACTGATAGTAGTTCTAAGCTCATCAAATGTTGCTTTACTAAAGTTTAGTTTGTTTGTCGCTCCCTGATAAGGCTTCCTATTGAATGACAGCTGGAAGTTGATTATATTGTGGTCGCTGTTCCCCAAGTGCCCCTCAACCTGCATCCCCTTTATACGTTCCGGTTTGTTGGTTAGTACTAGGTCCAGAATGGCCCTCCCTCTTGTTGGTTCCTGCACCAGTTGGATCAGGTAATTGTCTTTTATTACTCTCAAGAACTTATCCCCCCTGTGAGATTTGCAGGTTTCCTTCTTCCATGTTATATCTGGATAATTAAAGTCCCCCATGATAATTACTTCATTGCGGTTTGACACCTCTTCTATCTGCCTTAGTAGTAAGCTTTCAGTTTCTTCTGTTGCTTTTGGTGGTCTATAGAAGACCCCTATCAGGATTTTGTTATTTTTTCCTCCCTGTATTTCTACCCACAGAGATTCCACCTGTTCGTCTCCTACCCCTATGTCCTCCCGTAGTCTCAGATTTAAGTTCGATTTGACGTACAGACATACCCCTCCCCCTTTCTGGTTCCTTTGGTCTCTTCTGAAGAGATTGTACCCCTGCAAATTCACCGCCCAATCGCACTTATCATCAAGCCATGTTTCCGTAATTCTTACTATATCATAATTTTCATCAGTCATTCTCGCTTCAAGCTCACCCACTTTACCGATCAGACTTCTTGCATTCGTGGTCATACAATTAATATCATTTTTTTTGTTTTTTAAATTTGTTTTGTTGCTATTCGTACTTATGGCTGATCTATCAGTTCTAACTGTACTAACCCCACCCCCTGCTCGACCTCCATTCCCTTTGCTTGGACCCGGATCGCTAATTACACTGGCTACCCCCCTATTTCTCATTTTGCCCTCCCCCCCCCAGTCCCTAGTTTAAACACTCCTCCAGCCTTCTAGCCATCTTCTCCCCCAGCACAGCTGCACCCTCCCCATTAAGATGCAGCCCGTCCCTACGGTAGAGCCTGTAGCCGACAGCAAAGTCAGCCCAGTTCTCCAGGAACCCAAATCCCTTGTCAGATAGGCCGTTGGTCTCTTCCACTTTGTGCACCTTTTTAGGGTTCATTCACATTGGTGTGTTTTTTGGTCCGTGACAACGCAGCTAATTCACGGACCGAAAATGGCCTATTCCGTGCGTATTTCGCCGTTCTGTGGGGACTTTGCGTTCCTAAATATGTACTGCATATATGTGTGCAAAACAAAATCTGTAAGGGCCCCTTGATGCACAAATGCGTGATTTCTTCTGTATTCACTGCACATTTGCGCTGGCCCATTCATTTCTGTGGCCCAATTCGGGGTGTGAAATACTCAACAAAAAGGACGTGCAAACTAAAATCACGTTAAAAATCCGCAAATGTGAAAGAATCCGTTTACATCAATGCGTTCACCGTGTATTGTGTGCGTTCAGGATCTACGTGCCATCGGCGGTGAATGAGCCCCTCCACCCAACAGCTATTGTTCAGAGCGGCGCTCAGCTGTTGGGGCGTGCAGCGAGTCCTCTGTTTGCTTTTGCGCAGAGCCTATTGTTCGTTAGTTTGCTGTCCTTCCCAGGGAAATCTCATGCAAATTTGTTCCTAAACTGTTCACATACGAATGATGGCGACTTGACACCAGACGACTTTCGATCAACCAGTGACTCTTCTTTCGGTGAGCTGGAATGAAGTGACTAGTGAATGAGTCGTGGCCCGTCGCCTGTTGACGGCCGTGTTTACACTGAAGAACGAGCAGTTGTTTGGCCGCCCGTCGTACCGCTAGTCACACCTTCTCATCTCTTACCTTCTGTAGGTTATCAAGAATAGAGAGTGCAATAACGCATGACTGCAGAGTCAGACTACACATTGGCTCTGTAGTCTGTAACCATGGAAACACACAGGCCTGCATACCAGCTGTATACAGAAAACGGTAGATCTCCTTAATTATGACTAAATTGCTTTAGAAACAGTGGAGCAATAAAAAACGAAATCCTTGCAAAATGTTACATGTCCTTTTAACTGCCGGCCACGAGTCGGGGGCCGTTGCCATGGTTATCACAGCTCCGTCTGCGTCTACCATCAGACTTCTTATTCTGCTGGACTCCTATGGAGAGTACACTCGCCTATATCGGATGTATCCGCATGGAGAGTACACTCGCCTATATCGGATGTATCCGCATGGAGAGTACACTCGCCTATATCGGATGTATCCGCATGGAGAGTACACTCGCCTATATCGGATGTATCCGTATGGAGAGTACACGCACCTATATCGGATGTATCCGCATGGAGAGTACACTCGCCTATATCGGATGTATCCGCATGGAGAGTACACTCGCCTCTATCGGATGTATCCGTATGGAGAGTACACTCGCCTATATCGGATGTATCCGCATGGAGAGTACACTCGCCTATATCGGATGTATCCGCATGGAGAGTACACTCGCCTATATCGGATGTATCCGCATGGAGAGTACACTCGCCTATATCGGATGTATCCGCATGGAGAGTACACTCGCCTCTATCGGATGTATCCGTATGGAGAGTACACTCGCCTCTATCGGATGTATCCGTATGGAGAGTACACTCGCCTCTGTCGGATGTATCCGTATGGAGAGTACACTCGCCTCTGTCGGATGTATCCGTATGGAGAGTACACTCGCCTCTGTCGGATGTATCCGTATGGAGAGTACACTCGCCTCTGTCGGATGTATCCGTATGGAGAGTACACTCGCCTCTGTCGGATGTATCCGTATGGAGAGTACACTCGCCTCTGTCGGATGTATCCGTATGGAGAGTACACTCGCCTCTGTCGGATGTATCCGTATGGAGAGTACACTCGCCTCTGTCGGATGTATCCGTATGGAGAGTACACTCGCCTCTGTCGGATGTATCCGTATGGAGAGTACACTCGCCTCTGTCGGATGTATCCGTATGGAGAGTACACTCGCCTCTGTCGGATGTATCCGTATGGAGAGTACACTCGCCTCTGTCGGATGTATCCGTATGGAGAGTACACTCGCCTCTGTCGGATGTATCCGTATGGAGAGTACACTCGCCTCTGTCGGATGTATCCGTATGGAGAGTACACTCGCCTCTGTCGGATGTATCCGTATGGAGAGTACACTCGCCTCTGTCGGATGTATCCGTATGGAGAGTACACTCGCCTCTGTCGGATGTATCCGTATGGAGAGTACACTCGCCTCTGTCGGATGTATCCGTATGGAGAGTACACTCGCCTCTGTCGGATGTATCCGTATGGAGAGTACACTCGCCTCTGTCGGATGTATCCGTATGGAGAGTACACTCGCCTCTGTCGGATGTATCCGTATGGAGAGTACACTCGCCTCTGTCGGATGTATCCGTATGGAGAGTACACTCGCCTCTGTCGGATGTATCCGTATGGAGAGTACACTCGCCTCTGTCGGATGTATCCGTATGGAGAGTACACTCGCCTCTGTCGGATGTATCCGTATGGAGAGTACACTCGCCTCTGTCGGATGTATCCGTATGGAGAGTACACTCGCCTCTGTCGGATGTATCCGTATGGAGAGTACACTCGCCTCTGTCGGATGTATCCGTATGGAGAGTACACTCGCCTCTGTCGGATGTATCCGTATGGAGAGTACACTCGCCTCTGTCGGATGTATCCGTATGGAGAGTACACTCGCCTCTGTCGGATGTATCCGTATGGAGAGTACACTCGCCTCTGTCGGATGTATCCGTATGGAGAGTACACTCGCCTCTGTCGGATGTATCCGTATGGAGAGTACACCGGTGAGGTGATTGTGGGGGTTCTTACACCGGTGAGGTGATTGTGGGGGTTCTTACACCGGTGAGGTGATTGTGGGGGTTCTTACACCGGTGAGGTGATTGTGGGGGTTCTTACACCGGTGAGGTTAATGTGGGGGTTCTTACACCGGTGAGGTGATTGTGGGGGTTCTTACACCGGTGAGGTGATTGTGGGGGTTCTTACACCGGTGAGGTGAATGTGGGGGTTCTTACCCCGGTGAGGTGATTGTGGGGGTTCTCACACCGGTGAGGTGATTGTGGGGGTTCTCACACCGGTGAGGTGATTGTGGGGGTTCTCACACCGGTGAGGTGATTTGTGGGGGTTCTTACACCGGTGAGGTGATTTGTGGGGGTTCTTACACCGGTGAGGTGATTTGTGGGGGTTCTTACACCGGTGAGGTGATTTGTGGGGGTTCCTACACCGGTGAGGTGATTTGTGGGGGTTCTCACACCGGTGAGGTGAATGTGGGGGTTCTCACACCGGTGAGGTGATTGTGGGGGTTCTCACACCGGTGAGGTGATTGTGGGGGTTCTCACACCGGTGAGGTGATTGTGGGGGTACTCACACCGGTGAGGTGATTGTGGGGGTTCTCACACCGGTGAGGTGAATGTGGGGGTTCTCACACCGGTGAGGTGAATGGTGGGGGTTCTCACACCGGTGAGGTGATTGTGGGGGTTCTCACACCGGTGAGGTGATTGTGGGGGTTCTCACACCGGTGAGGTGATTGTGGGGGTTCTTACACCGGTGAGGTGATTGTGGGGGTTCTTACACCGGTGAGGTGATTGTGGGGGTTCTTACACCGGTGAGGTGATTGTGGGGGTACACCGCGCTGAGCGCATGTCGATGTCTCTTCCTGTACGACCCTGTGAAGCGCTGGCTGTCTTGGCACGGACTTCCCATGGCGACACACTGATTGGAACGGGATATTTACATGGAGGTTCTTTAATTAATGTCCGATTTTGGACCAGTTTTCAGACAAGAATCACTCATTCAAGTCAACGGGCGCATTAAAGAAGGGCGGATGGCACTTGGATGGCGCGATCTGGATGGCACTTGGATGGCGCGATCTGTCCTTAATGCATGTAACCACGGGGATCATTAAAGAGAGCGGGGGGTGGGAGCCCGCTTGTATGTTATTTTTGGGTGGAGATCCCTCTATAACAACCGACCAATCATCGCTCTGTAAAGGCAGACGAACGCCCGTCATTTGTAGGCCTCAGCGACCCCTCTGACCGACCGCCGCTCCCTGTGGAGGGCCTGACCCCTCTGACCGACCGCCGCTCCCTGTGGAGGGCCTGACCCCTCTGACCGACCGCCGCTCCCTGTGGAGGGCCTGACCCCTCTGACCGACCGCCGCTCCCTGTGGAGGGCCTTTGGGCTCTTCTGATTCCTCCTCGGACTTTCTGTCACGGTTTCTGTCACAAACGCCAGGAGGAAAGAAAGTAGAGCATGCCGCGCTAAAAGTACAGAATCCACATGGAGCCTATTGTAGGCGTTCAGCAGAGGGCGGCGCAGAGTGCTCAGGCAGCAGGATGCAGTCCTAAGCTCCCGCTCATGGCCTGAAGGTTGTGGGTTCAATCCCCACATGGGTCAGGTAGCCGGCTCAAGGTTGGCTCAGCCCTCAATCCTTTCAAGGTCTGTAAAATAAGTCCCCATCTTGGTGGGGGGTAAAAGATGACTGGGGAGGCGATGGCAAACCACCCCGCAAAAACAGTCTGCCCAGAAAACGCCACGATGTGACGTCACCCTAGTAGTTGGTCGTGGCTCGGCGCTCGCATCTGGGTGCTTCACTTTTACTATTCCATGATGGAACAGAAGAACAAAACTCTAAATAGGAAGGTGATTAGGGTGAGTGCATGCGGGCGGGCGGCCATATTGGGTACTGCTTCCTCCTAGTGATGATTGGGGCTTCTCTGTGATTGTTACTGGCAGAGCTTCCACTACATGACGGGTCTGACCGCCATTAATATTCTTGGTCCTCGTCTCTACTGCGTCGGTGACCGCTCTGGCTGCATGTAGATAAGCCCCCCATCCATTAGCAGCCAGCCCCAGAATGGGAGTCCTCTGGACCGTGTACTGCTCTCCCCAAACTTCTGGGCCTCGCCCCCTCCTTGATGGTTTACAGCTTGCATGGCCGCTGTGTGAGGGGAAGGAATCTGTGTCTGGGTTCTTCAAAGAGGAGGAGGGGAATGTGTTTGGCTCCGACGGCGTAACTATCTGCGTGCCACAGGGCTCGCTGCTGCGCCATACAGGGAGCCTGCAAGGCGCTGGCGGAGGCCTCTGCTCTCCTACAGTACAGATGTAGCAGTGTTGAGTTTGTCATTTGATGCAGCTCCTCGTGAAACCTCAATGTGTTGTCTGTTAAAGCGACCCTCCGGGCCCGAACGAACAAAGATGGCCGCACCGCTTCACAGACTGCCTGATACGCACGGTGTATTGGTACATCGGTAGTCTAGGGCCGCTGTGTCACACGAGCGGTTTTTGCTGCGTATTACACATGCACAAAATACATGGCACTAAGCATCCATTCATACCATCCACACGCGGAAAATCACACGCAGGGTGTCCTGTGTGCAATACTGAATCGCCCAATGAGAAGCATGTAAAATAACGCAGTAAATGCACAAAAATAACGCAGTAAATGCACAATTGCGCGCCTGATATTGTGGTTTTTCTATGCAGGCTGCCCGGTGGGGAAGCAGGAGTTGTGACACCAACAGTTTGCATCGCCACTGCGCAAAAATACACAGTAAAAATGCAGACAAAGCTGCAGCTCTGCACGCAGTAAACGCTCCGTAAAGATGCAGGGTTTTTACGGCTCATGTGAGAGCGGCCTGCGGGTCCGCTGTAGACGAGCCAATTCCTCGTTTGAAGAAGTGAATGATGTCAGAGTTCGCTCATGGAAGCGGTTTGTACCGCAGATACATCGTCGGCTCGCGCAAACGAGAGATTATTCATCGTTGTCATTCGCTGTATAGGCGACTGAGTGATCCGTATTTACGCCGATCCGTGAGCGAACGATGACTTTCATGGCTGCCGAAAGTGAACGGTGAAGGAAAAGTGACGGAATCTTTGTTGGATCGTCGGCTGCGTTCAGACGGAACAATTATCGGTCACTTTGGCTCGTTAAAGCGATTTCTTGAACGATAATCATTCCGTGTAAAAGGGCCTCCAGACCCTCCATGCTGCTCGACCGGCCAGCGCAGGTTGATCGTAGTGTCTTCCGAGTGTATTTGCACCATGTATGACGCATACAGTTTTTGCACGTGTCGTATACCGCGAATACAACCCTTTGATTCCCGCGGGTTCGTTCACATGAGCGTATTTTTTTTCACACTGCAATCGCATGAAGAAATACACAGGAGGGCCCATCGTGGAGCGCAGGACGCCCTGTGGACGCGCATTTAAATCAACGGATGTCTGCAAATATGAGGGGAACCTGCGGATCTGTGCCCGAAATCAGTGCAAACGCACAGCCGAGCCGGCGAAATACGCAGATGTACGCAGTGTTCAGTCACGTAGATACGCAGTTTGACCTGCCCCTTAGACTACGGATGCAGACTAATCCGCGGCGTGTCTCAGGCAGCCATCTTTGTCCGGGACGTGACGCAGTCCTGTGGGCGGGGCTACATCATTAGAAGGCCAACTTCTACGACCGCTTAATCTCATCCATGATGGATGAAACGTGTCAAGCAGTTGTGCAGATGCTCCTGGAGCCCCGTCTCCCGTGCGTCCGGCCGTCGCCTGCGTATCAAATCCATGGATTTTCAATGCACTTTTTTATTTTAGTTTTTTGCACCCCCATCCGCCTGACTCAGAAGCTGCTCTGCAAATCGGACAAGAGGAGCGCGGCCACGTACAGAACAACCTACCTTATGAGTGACTTGGCGTGTGACCGGACTACCGTGGGTCCATACGGTGTGTGGCGTCCATTGTAGACTCGGGGGGGATTGGACCTCGGGCCAGCTTTAGAGGACTGTAAGGCCGTATTGGTGAACCGCTGAGGTCTCCCGTTGTTTGTAAATCCCGGGCCTGCCGGCAGATACTGCGTGTGTACGGCGCTGCCCGCATAGCACATGGTGCACGAATTCTCCGATGTTTGATATGAAAACGGCGCACATACGTAATGTATACCTATGCCAGTGCACAGGGCTCGAGGGCCGCAGAGAAGGGGAGCGTGCAGTCCATCGACTTCACTCAGCGAATAGACGCCCGTGGGCAGGAGCCCGTATGTAGGCAGATTTTATCTACAATGTGCCCTGTATTATACTTGCCTGATGGGGGCGCACCGACAATGCTCCTTCTAGCTCTGCTGCATCCGTCTGATGTTATAGAAGGGCCCCGGCCTCCGTATATAGACAATACGTCATTAATCCGTCTGCTGTCGCTTTAGTCCATGTAAAATCATTCAAGCAGTCGCCTTTTTCAGTTCAACCCTCAGAAACTGTAAATTATGAATACTGTAGAAGCTCCGTTGTCCCATAAGCATCGGCTGCCCCCTGGCAGCGCTGACGCGGGCAGCGCCAGCTCCATGGCCTGCTAGGTTCCTGGGTGGGTTGGATATGTATGGAGTCTGTATTTGTCATATAACTGATGGGCCCCGCTCTACATCTGAGGGTCTTTAAGAGGGCCGACTGTTGTCTGATAGGCCGAATGTAGGGGACAGATCCGTGTAAAAGGGCTGCTCACCGCGAACTTACTTCCCAGCCCCTTTGTTTCAGCTCACCAAAACATAGTCGCTGGTTATCATCTGGTATAAAGAGGTAGTTGCAGGGCGGTGTGCGCTCGCTCGTCACGCGCCTCCCATGAACATTGATTGGCTCCGGCTGTTTTTTGGTCTCTGGATGATCGCTCTCTGCTCCGCTCTCCCCCAGTGGCAGACGGCGGTAATGAGTGTTCACTCAAAGACCGCTCGCATCTATGTGCGTTCAGTAGACTCCGCAACCAATGAGCGTGCGCCAGGGAGGGGCCAGATTTCAAGTACACGCCCACCAGAGAACCTCACGGCCTCCAACTAGTCGACAAACGAGTTTGACCCGTGTAAGTGTGCCCAACAATTTGTAAAGTTTAACGAGTAACTGTCCCCGAGTAATTAGTCAGACAGGAGTCCTTCGTATACTTTAGCATCTATTCTGGGCGACTAGTCAGACGAAGGTAAAGCCACCCTCCACGGTGCGCCCCGTTAGGGCTGATGGGTGATTAAAGTCATGCTGTGTAAACAATAACAGTTGAGGCATTTGCAGACTTACCGTTCGCCATGTGATATGTGTGTAATATATAGCGCTGTCTGCCCGCCTGCCTCTGCCGTGCTCTGTGTGTAGTGCGGAGTATTCCCCCAGATGACGGGCAGCGGCGGACTCCTGCGAGTCTCTCCTTTGTTCGCCCTCCTGGACTACAGCTGTAGTGCACATTGCAAAGCACAAAACTCTCTCTTCCGGGCTTGTAACCGAAACCCTCTTGGCCACCGTCCAGTGGTGGCTGCCGGCCAAATCTCTCATCTTCAGTACAAAGTCACCCCTCACCTTGCAGCCTGTGCCGTCTGATGTCAGCGCCGGCTGTCCACGGGATGGCTGTAATAGATGGGCCTGCCTCGATGAGTGTCAGCTGTGCGGTGCCGGCCCTGATTGGCAGGCTGTCGTCTCGGTGGCTGGCGATGTGCGCCCCTGCCCGGTGATTACCGCCTGTGTGTTTACATGCAGCAATACTTTACAGGGAAGGAAGCCGGGAAAATCGTCCGTCCTCTTATGGGGATTCCCTTATGATTACCATGTACATAAATGCCGCACCGTCTCCGCCGACTTCCTGTAGGGACAACCTCTCTGGGTGGAGCCCCCTCATCAGCCACCATCTCCATCCGGAAAGATTTTGGTTTCCCTTTTACATCTATCACATGATATAACATATCCTTTTGCAGGGGGGCAGTTTATAATTATCATTAGCTTTTATAGTCTTCTAAATAAGCTCCGGCCCATAAGTATACAGTCCGGAGGATGAGCTGTGATTTCCTCTATCATAGCTGTGTGATCATCCTCAGTGACTCTGCCCCCTGCAGACAGGTCCTATGTAACTGCATCACACAGACTGAGAGCTCACAACTGCCAGCCGATGTCAGCTGCTCAGAATTGAAGCCACATGGCCATCTGAGGAGAAGAGGCATAACTACTACTAGCCCGCTTGTATATACTGGGGGCTCGTTACATGATCACCGGAGTGGCCCTTTTTAAATTTCCGTACCAAAATCCGAAGGAAAAAAAGTCACCCTTTAGAGCGGTTTGTCGCTGGGGAAAATCCACGGCACGTTCGACATATGCAGGTCAATTAGGCCTCCTGTCCACGGGCGTAGTGATATCCCGTGGCAGGAGCCGCCGCCGGGGAGCAGGGGAGAGCTGACAGCCGTCCGCTCTGAGCCTATCTGACAGGGAGGCTCACCACAAAGAATCGTGGCAAACCGCAGCATGCTGCGATTTAAATCCTGCGAGCGGAGAATCACTATCATCCTCCGCCCGTGGACAGGGGGCGGCGCTCTCTATAGTAGTCTATGGAAAGTGTTCACCCAGTTTCCCGCAGCCGGATTATCGCCGCGGGAAACGCAGTGCAAAATCACCCGTGGACAGGAGGCCTTTTGCTTCACTGGATACAAGTGTAGCAGATCATCTGGCTGTCCTGTAATACTGCATTTGGCCTGCAGGGTAAATGCCTGACTGGCTGTGGCTTCCTCCCAAAATCATCCGTTTGCCAGAGGCGCCTGGAGCTGAATCCAGGGCGATCAGCTGATTTCTGTCGCGGCTGCATCCTGAGTGGCCTTGTCTCTGATGATTTACTAAGTTGCATTTTTCTCTTAGGTGACTTTGTGCAATAAATTAGTCCCAGTGATGAATGTACTGATCTATAAACCGGGGGCCGGGGGGCCGGAGACGGTGGAAGTGTGCCAACTGCAACCGATTACCCTGATGTCACCATCTGACTGCAGGAAATGTATCCCTCAATGTTATCATGGGCCATTTATTAAGGAATCCGAGTGTCGGATGTTTAACCCACCGCTTACATGCATGGCGCCTGGGCCTGGACTCAGCAGGGGGACAGGAGGACAAAGCCAAACCTAAACCCTGATGGTGGTCAATGGGAAGAGCTGTGTCTGCACCGCACAGCTGGAGCGCCCTCTTCTGCCAGGCTGATCTCCCTGGCTGCGTAGCAGAAGAGGCGTTTTATAGGAAAAATGGGCTAATTAAAACATATTACGGAATACTGGAAAATGAAAAAATAAATGACATTTACAAGTAGTAGTGGAAATAGAAGCCGTTTTAGCGCAGAGACTGTCCACCGAGGAGGCCTGAGGGCCGGTGCCGTGCCTCCTCCGTGGTCCCTTGTGAAGGTGGTGATACGTGTATGAAGCCCTGAGCTGTGTACCTTGATGGCCTTGTGTGAAGACTGCCTGCGTGTTCTTACATCTTTGTTTTCTTTTTGCAGTTGACATGGACGATGAAGATGGCCGATGTTTGCTAGATGTAATTTGGTGAGTAGCCTGTGTGTGTGTGTGTGTGTGTGTGTGTGTGTGTGTGTGTGTATATGTGTGTGTGTGTGTGTGTGTATATATGTGTGTGTGTGTGTATATATGTGTATATATGTGTGTGTGTGCGTGTGTGTGTGTGTATATATATATGTCATGTTCCTCAGTTGTTCTCAGTAAGCTACTGAAATGTTACTTATTTGTGTCGTATGCGAAAATCTGTAGAAATGTCAAAGCCTTCGTTTCTCGGACCGGCTTTATAAATGTTGTTGAGCCGGAGATGGAGCTGACGGGAGCCTCAAACAGAGCTCAGCTTTCTTGCCCGTTGCACAATGGGTCGTTGGGCTTGCTGGCTGGATATATACCCTTACATATACATTGTTGAGGGCCGTCCAGTTTTCGGTAATGTCACTGTAATGCCAAGTTTAATCCACTTCTTACTGACCGTCTTCACTGCGTTCCCTGGTACAGTGAATGAAATAAGTATGTGACCCCCTTGCTGATTCTGTTAGTTTGCCCGCTGTCAGGCATGAACAGTCTATAATTTTTAGGGTCGGTTAATCTTAACAGTGAGAGATAGAAGATCCAAAAAATATACAGGAAATCCCATTGTCTAAATTATATATATTTATTTGCATTTTGCACAGAGAGATAAGTATTTGCTCCCTCTGGCAAACAAGACTTAATACTTGGTGGCCAAACCCTTGTAGCCAGGCCCAGCAGGCAGACGGTGTCTGGGGTTGATGAGGTCCGCTCCTCTTTGCAGATCATCTCTAAATCATTCGCTTGGCAACTCTGATCTTCAGCTCCCTCCATCAGTTTTCTATGGGATGAAGGTCTGGAGACTGGCTGGGCCGCTCCATCACCTTAATGTGCTTCTTTTTGAGCCACTCCTTTGTAGCCTTGGCTGTATGTTTTGGGTCATTGTCCTGCTGGAAGACCCAGCCACGACCCATTGTTAATGTCCTGGTGGAGGGAAGGAGGTTGTCACTCAGGATCTTACGGTTCATGGCTCCGTCCATTCTCCCATTGATGTGCTGAAGTAGTCAGAGAAACACCCCCAAAACATAATGTTTCCCCCTCCATGCGTGACAGTGGGGATGGGGTTCTTTGAGTCATGGGCAGCATTTCTCTTCCTCCAAACACGGCCAGTTGGGTTAATGCTAAAGAGCTCAATGTCTCTCATCTGACCCACAGCACCTTCTCCCAATCACTCTCAGAATCATCCAACCTTCAGACGGGCTGCACATGGGCCTTCTTGTTTAGGGGGACCTTGTGGGCCTGCGGGATTTTACAATGTGTTACCAATGGTTTTCTTGGTGACTAGTCCCAGCCGCCTTGAGATCATTAACAAGTTCCCCCCGTGTAGTTTTAGGCTGACCTCTCACCTTCCCCATGACCAAGGATACCCCACGAGGTGAGATTTTGCATGGAGCCGCAGATCGATGCCGAGTGACGGTGCAATAGGAAGAAAATGGAACTAACAGTTGTCTCCTTCTCACCCAGCGTCTTACTTCTGGTTTTGTAGCCCATTCCAGCCTTGTGCCGGTCTATGATCTTGTCCCCGACATCCTTAGAAAGCTCTCTGGTCTTGCCCATGTTGTAGAGGTTAGAGTCTGATTGAGTCTGTGGACAGGAGTCTTGTATGCAGGTGACCATGTAAGTCAGCGGTCTTTAATGCGGGTAACGAGTTGATTAGGAGCGTCTAACTGGTCTGGAGGAGCCAGAACTCTAATGGTTGGTAGGGGATCAAATACTTATTTCTCTGTCTAAATTATATATATGTATTTCCATTTTGCACAATGTGATTTTCTGGATATTTTTTGGATCTTCTATCTCTCACTGTTAGGGTGCATTCAGACGACCGTATATCGGCCGGGGTATTCACGCCGGCTGATATACGGCATCTCTCTCTGCAGGGGGAGGAGGCTGGAAGAGCCGGGAGCAGTGCACTGAGCTCCTGCCCCCTTTCCACCCCTCTACACTCATCTACACTATTTGCAACGAGAGGGGGTGGGGCTAAGTTCTGGGAATTAGCTCCACCCCTGCCCCGCCTCTCCTCATTGAAAATAGTGCAGGGGGTGGAGAGGAGGCAGAGAGGGGGCGGGAGCTCAGAGCACTGCTCCCAGCTCTTCCAGCCTCCTCCCCCTGCAGAGAAAGACGCCGCATATCAGCTGGCGTGAATACCCGGCCGATATACGGTCGTCTGAATGCACCCTTAAGATTAACCAACCCTAAAAATTATAGACTGTTCACGTCTGACAGCGGGCAAAGTTACAGACTCAGCAAGGGGTCACATACTTATTTCCTTCCCTGTATATGTCATGTCTTGGAGATGTTTTGGTCCCCTTCTTCTGACAATCGGATCCCGTTGATGAGTTGTGAGCCTTTCACGCGGGCCGTAATTAGTCTGCGCGGACATTTTTTGCATCCAAATCTTCTCCCTATAGGGTTGAGTGCCGCGCCTGGTAAGATCCGTAAGTCTGGACTCCCAAACTGCAAGATGAGCTTCTGTAGTAGAAAAGCTTTCTGCTTCTGCGGGAAAAAATGCAATTGTCTCCACGGCAGATTCAGCAGAACGCAGTCCACAACCGCAATTAGTCAACCATCCGCTGCATCTGCGGACAGTTCCTTCCCGTGTGGAGGGTCTCTTGGACGCTCCTTATGGACCGTGGCTTTAATACAACTAAGAAAATGTCAGCAAAATCCTAGAAGAGCTGAACCTTCTATGGGGCCAATCAGATCCCTGTAAATAACGGGGGCGGAGTGCAGACTGCTGCTTAATAGGAGTGTAAATGTGATTGGCTGAACACAACCACACCCACATATAAGGGGCCAATCACACTGGTGCAACCACATTATTTTAGGCTTTTGTTGTTCTGGGTTTTTTTCCATTATTTTTATTTTTCCACCCTAAAGCCTTTCAGTTGGTTTACCACTAGAATTGTCCCGATAACGGGTCACACCGGAGGCGGAAATAAATCGGAAATGATTCAAATCGTCCTTTTATAGGATAACACAAGCCTGGCATTTGGACAGGGGTGTAGACCTCTTATGGGGGGGGTGTAGACCTCTTATGGGGGGGGTGTAGACCTCTTATGGGGGGGGGTGTAGACCTCTTATGGGGGGGGGGTGTAGACCTCTTATGGGGGGGGTGTAGACCTCTTATGGGGGGGGGGGTGTAGACCTCTTATGGGGGGGGGGTGTAGACCTCTTATGGGGGGGGGGGGTGTAGACCTCTTATGGGGGGGGGTGTAGACCTTTATGTCCTCTGTACTGCTTATTGTTTACACTGATTTCACTCTTTTCAATGTAGATGGGTAAAATACACAGCAGTCTCCGTGTTACACGTGAGATTTTTGCTGTGGATTCACGGTTTACTGCCATGTTGCCATCTACCATAAAGATGCCGTCATATATGACTGTGCCTGCACACATCGGTGTCATGGCCAGGTCCAATAACGCAGTAGGACCCTTTACAAAAGACACAAAACAGCCAGAGCTGGTTGTCCCACCAAAAAGATTGTTTATAGTTAAAGATTAGCCAGAAATTATAAAAAATGTTTGTATTTACATTTAATAAAAAAAACGTTCTATCCCCAGATATTCCAAGACTGTTAGAATAGCGCCCCCTGCTGTTTATGTTGTGTCCACCTCAGTAATTGTTCCAAGGTGGTCACACATGCTCAGTCTTCTCTCTGCTCCATTGGTGTGGTGAGCGGCTGATGTCAGAAGGGAGGAGGCTGTAATACTGCAGACCCACAAGACGGAGTCACCACTTGGAACATCTACTGAGGCGGACACACAATAGAGGCTGGTGGCGCTATTCTAAAATTAGTCTTGGAATCTCTGAGGATATAAATGTATTATTTATTTAGGTGTTAATATGAGAAATGTTTATAATTACGGGCTGGATTTGGCTATATAACCGGTTTGTGACCACCCTTCAAGTCTCTCGGCACTGCACTCCCAAATCGCTGCAGTGCACACTATTGTGCCTTGTACCTCAGTGACCTGTTGTCTTTAATAATACAAAAGGTCTAAAACCTTCTAATATTCTTCTGTTTTAGGCCACTTCCACACGGGCGACAAAGTCACGTGATTTTCATGTGATGCGACAGCGCTACAAATCGCATGTATGTGAGGCCCGTGCTTTCCAACGGGTTCCTTCACATTAGCCATGTTTTGTAGGCCGCTACATTGCGATTAAAAAAATCAATCGTGGCATGCTGCATATTGACGCAAATTATGATGTTTTGTAGCCCATGTTTTCCCTATGAGCCTTCCTTTGTGTTGCATCGCACAAAATCAAGGTTTTCGTGGGGTGCGATACAACCTTAACAGGAAGTCCTACGGTTTACCTCTAAAATAAGCCCTAAATGTATTTAAAAAAACCCAATACATGACCTAACAGGCGCTGTCCGCTCCCCACACTTCTCCTTGCGAAACTCCGCCACACTTGTTTGCAGTCTTCAGCCGCCACTTCCTGGTAGGGTGTTCATAAATCCCGCCCCCAGGAAGCGCTGGCTCTGATTGGCTGAGCCGCGGCACTCTAGAACTAATCAATGCAGCACTCGATGAACCAATCACAGCCATTGCATTAAATGAATTGCTATCTACATCTCATTCATTCTATGATCACCACTACTGTAATACTCCTGCCTTGTCTCCTGGCGTATGACCTGATTCACACTGCTCATACAACAGGGCCGGAGGCCCATACATACTGCCCTATGTGCACCAGGGGGTGGCTGGGGAACGGACAGTCATAGGGGATGGTGCTGCCCGCCTACGGCGATAAGGCATCTGGGCTCTTGTGGATACTAATCTGTGGCTTCTGCTCTTTGCAGCGACCCCCAAGCTCTGAATGACTTTTTGCATGGATCAGATAAGGTGAGTGCATACAGAGGGGCGACGTGATTGAGAGAATCTAGTCCAGTAAGGGTGGGTTCAGATGGGACAACTGTCAGGCGTGTAAGCCCCCCCACGACTATCGCTCCTATGCACAGCAGTGATTGGAGTCAGAGATCTCTTCCAGCCGCCCGCCTCCATTTACTGTAAGCTGGCAGTCGTTCATAGATGAGCGACTGCCTGTTTATACTGAGCAAGAGCTCGCTAGTCGTTCCCTTACAGTGAGCGGACGTGGCACAACTGGCAACTACTGGGAACTTCTCCATACACTGTAGTTGCTCATTTGATCGATTTATTATTTGGGCGACTATCGTTCCGTGTAAAAGTACCCCGAGATGTACTGAACTGGTGGAGGAGGAGGATAATGTGATAGCCCCAGAGCCCTGCCAATGCCTGCGGTTATTGCTGCTGCGGCGCGGCTTACGGCGCTGCACCAAGGAACGTCATACATCCAAATACTTTGTATTTATATAGTGTTGGCTTTTTATTAATTGAGGAGAAGCTCCCCACAGATTCATCCCCCTCCCCCTATTGATGGGAGCTGGGGGGCGCTGCGTCTCCATGCATTATGTGGAAAGCCCATCGATTTCCAATAAGAGCAGCATAATGTGGAGGCGCTGTAGGTGGGAATGGAACGCCGGCTGCCAGATCTCCCTAAGGGTTACAGCTGATTGCAGGGGTCCCGGCACCAGGACCCTTCTAGTAAAGACGGATTATCCAGAGCAAACCATCCTTTTAAAGGGATTTTCTGGAACTTCAATATTGAGGAGTTCTCCTTAGGATAGGCCATGAATAGCAGATTAATGGGGGTCCGCCGCTAAGGACCCCGTCAACCAACTGTTTGACAAGACCACAACGCTTACGTGAGCAACGCAGCCTCTTCTTAAACCAGTGATGTTACATTCATTCATCATGTTGTCTAAAAGCTGCTCAAGTGAATGGGATTGAGCTGCTATACCCGGCTCTGAGCTGCTATACCCGGCTCTGAGCTGCTATACCCGGCTCTGAGCTGCTATACCCGGCTCTGAGCTGCTATACCCGGCTCTGAGCTGCTATACCCGGCTCTGAGCTGCTATACCCGGCTCTGAGCTGCTATACCCGGCTCTGAGCTGCTATACCCGGCTCTGAGCTGCTATACCCGGCTCTGCACTACAGAGTACTGTGGCTTCTTCAAACTACTGATCGACGGGGGTCCTGAGCAAGGGACCCTCACCAATCACATACTGATGACCGATCCTGAGGATAGCTCATCCATATTACAGTTCTGGGAAACCTCTATACCAACACTGTATGGCGCATCTAACGGATGTCTTGGGGGTTTAGGCTGGTATTTGTAGTGCCAGAGCAGGGGACAGCCATAGGGTTTTACATTTATGGTAGGGACTAATGCATATGGTGGGCCAGTATTTGTGCTCTGTCAGTAACACTTGAGTGTTCTTTTACTTCCTCTAGATTGATGGAGATGATCTGCTGGATAACGCGGGCGATGCAGCAAGTGCCTTCTTTGTGGGCACTGGGGTAAGGCCTTTAACTTGTCTCTCTTCTAGACTCGTTGCTAGCACTCTTCTACAAGAGCCATCATGTAGACTTGAGACAATCTGTATTGGGTGTGTGTTCACACAGTGGAGTGGGTGCAGATTTTCTGCAGTGGAGAAATCTCACAATCCGCACCCAATACCCTACGTGTGCATGACCCGTCTGCGGTGCGCTCACACAGCTGAGCTGTTACACAATCTGCAGCAAATCCACTACATGGGAGCGCACCCTGAGCGCAGCTTTACACTGAGGTTTTTTGGGGCAGTTCTTGCAGTTTTTTGAGCCAAAGCCAGAAGTTGATCCAGCACAAAGGAGAAGTACCAGCCATTATTTTGTATTTCCCGTATCTCTTGAACCCACTGCTGGGTTTGGCTCAAAAACTGTATGAATAACTGCTACAAAAACTACGACTTTAAAGGGGGTTGTACCAAGATTGCAAGTTATTCCTTATCTATAGGATAGATAATAATGTGCTGATTGGCGGGGGTCTCACTGCTAAGAGCCCAACCAATCTCAAGGTCAGGGGTCCCAGGTCCCCCGTCGCCCTCACTGCGAGGTTACTGCACCACCAGCAGGGAGGAGGGGACTGAAGGGAGCGCTAGCTTTGCAAGCGCTTCGGCGCGCCATTCACTTTCAGTGGGGTTTGGGGGTTGCCCGAGTTGCACCCTCTTGGGTATTTCCATTAGCCCCCATTGCAATGAATGGAGCGGTAACTGTGTGTGCTCGGCCAGTGCTCCTTTCACATTAACGTCACTACGGGGGGAGAAGCAAACTGCAGGGACGGGCAGAACAGGACATGGGAGTCCCGTTGTGCAGATCGTCAGGGGTCTCCACAAGTTACTCCATAGATGACCTGCAACCTTTGTACAACCTCTTTAAAACAAAAAAGAAATTTGACAAAAAGGTTTTAGACTGACCGCTCTATCCCTATACACAAGCACGAAGAAACGGACCTATCCGTCTGTGATGCAGATGGGAGGGGGCTAGTGAGGCTCCGCCCCCATGACTCCAGACTCCATTCCGAGTTGCTTTCAAAGAATGTTTGTTTTAAAACCCATTAGTGTTCCAGAATATCACCAGTACGCCTGCAGCGGCCGCGCCTGTCCCAGGTTTGTTGTCCGTGGTTTGTATAGCAGGGAGCTGGTGACCAGTTCCATTCGGATCTCCCCTTCTTGGCTTTGTGGGTTTTTGGTTTTTTTTTTATTGTTCCCATTGACCCGTTCTAATGCGTGTTTTGTTTTCTTTTACTATTGCAGCTTCATGTTCAGGAAACTCCGGGGAACCATTTAACTACAGAACCAAACCCCCCACCTGGTGGAGTAGATTTGGACTTTTTGCCAGATGACATCCTTGGCTCTCCATCAGGGGCTAGTGCCAGCCTCACAAATTCTGACCAGCCATGTGACATCCTCCAGCAGAGCTTGCAGGAGGCCAACATCACCGAACAGACTCTTGAAGCCGAGGCAGAATTGGACTTGGGCTCTTTCCAACTCCCTACTCTGCAACCAGTGGTGCCGGCTGCTTCAGATGGGACCCCTCAGATATTTTCTGGCGGTGCAGACCTCATTGGACTTCAGCAGCCGGCAGTGCTGACACACCAAGCGCTAGTTCAGCAGTCTGTGGGGGCAGATGTGGTCAACAAGGCAATAAGCGTACAACCGTTTATCCAACAAGTCGGCCTTGGTAATGTTACAATTCAGCCCATCTCCAACCTCCCGGGACTGCCCAATGGCAGTCCCGGGGGAGCATTGGGGATTGGGCAAATACAAGTGGTGGGTCAACAAGTGATGGCCATAAACCAACCTGCACAACAGATCATTGCCAAGCCAGTGCAGTCAACACAGGTGGCCAATCTGCCAGTGGGCAGCTACCTGGCAGGAACCACCCAGGAGCAGCAACAGGTCACATTAACGTCAAGTGGGGTGTCTCCGCAGAACGCTGGCTTGGTCCTACAGAACAAAATTCCCACAGTGGCCACCACACTGAATGGTAATCCCATGTTCGGCGGCGTGTCGGCTGCACAGTGCACGCAATCCCTTACAGTTACTTCCAGTCTGAACAGCCCGGTTATCATACAACGGACTCCAACTCCTATACAACCCAAACCGGCTGGTGTGCTCCAACAAAAGCTATTCCAAATCTCACCCAAACCATTTGCTCCCAACAATACTACGCTCACCATTCAGGGGGACGCCTCGCTGCAACAGCAGCAGAAAGCTCAGCAGAACCTGACCTTCATGGCTGGCAAACCTGGTCAAAACGTCGTCCTCTCCAGCTTTTCCCAGGGCCTTCCTGCCAATGTGTTTAAGCAGCCTCCCCCACAGCAGCAGTCACTGGGCAAGCCCATGAGCGTCCAGCTGCTAAACCAAGGCAGCAGCATAGTCATCCCGGCTCAGCATGCCCAGGCTATGCTGCAAGGACAAAACCAGTTCCTCTTGCCAGGAGCTTCAGCCGTCCAGCAGCTGTCTGCTCTGCAGGCCAACATGGGTGGCCAGATCTTAACTGCTTCCCACCCCAGTGGACAAGCCCACATCATTGCCAGCCAAGGTCCGGGAGGCCAAATTCTCAATCAGGCCCTGCCTGCCCAAATACTTACCAATCAGAACCTTGCTAGCCAGCTGAACTTGGGGCAGGTCCTCACGTCTCAGAACGCACATGGCACAGCCCACATACTGTCCGCACCCATACAGCTACAGACGGGACAAGTTGGCCAACCTACATTGTTCCAGATGCCAGTATCCCTGGCCAGTAGTCTGAGCACTCAGAGTCAACCTACAGTAACCACGTCACTTAACCAAGCCGGACAGACGGTTATCCAAGGAGTGACTTTACCCAATCAGGTGGCCATGTTTAACACACCCGAGGGCCTTGGGCAAGCAGTAAGCATCCAACAGGCCTCAACGGGAAGCAGCCAGAGCCCGGGTATTGTGCAACAAGGAGCCAGCCTTCTGCCCGGCACAGAGCAAACCTCCATATTGACCGTCCAAACAACACAGCAGCCATCACAAGGACAGGCCCAGCTCCAGTTGAATGTACAGCAACAGCCGCAGCCTTTAGCACCTCCGCCCCCTCAACAGGCAATGCCCAGTCCCAGTCTTGAACCCAGCCCCGACAAAATAATCCTTAGCCAAGCAGCGCCAGGAAATATCATCAGTGCAGATTCCATGCAGATGTTCATCCAGCAGGTAAGCATGGGCCCTTCCACAGCAGGACAGCTAGGCCACGGGGGGGCGGTATAGTGTAGTCTCTGTATATATGTATATGCAGCCAGCCTGCTAGCTGAATAATAAAAAGGCTCTTCCAGCATCTCTTAATGCTCATTTGTTGGGCCGTGCATGCTCTAATGCCGCTTTTACTATTAATACGTTGTTTCTTCTTTCTTTATTTGTGTGCTTTAAAGCCTTTGTATCATCTCAGTATTGGTAAGATTTTTAATTGGATATGACCCACAACAGCTCAACGCACCCTTGTGCAGAGCTGCTCTGTGCCATATCCAAGGGCCGAAAACAGCTCTGTCTGATAGAGGAAAGAGACCCGGAGCAGCACCAGTCTCCAGAACAGCAATCTGGGCCTACGTTCCGATTTGCGCCACTCATTGGTTGCATTGTTGCCCTCTAGTGGTCAAATCCTAGAATGTTACATGAAGAGAATCCTAAATGGTTGTGTATATGTACTGGCAGGCATGGATACGGGAGGTTACTGCATCTAGTTATCGTAACAAATGATTAAAATGAAGTTTTGTGTGAGTGAGTGTTTAACGGACGGTTGCCAATTGTTGGCCATTACAGAAGGAGCAGCAACAGCAGCAATATTATGAAGTGACGTTGAAACCACAGCAGGAAAGCAGCCTGGTGCAAACCTCTGCCGCCCCACAGCTCTCTATGCCAATCTACAGCATAGCCGCCTCTGGCAGCACTTTGAGCAGCAGTACCTCCAGCAGCAGTAGCGTGCCCGCCTCCGTCATAGTGAGCAGCAGTGCCGGCTCCACCGCCCAACCCAACCGTGACTTGGCCCAGAACCATGCCACAACATCGGAATCCAAAGGACACTTGCCTCATTTCCCTACCAGCCAGTCTCAGCAGGCTATGTCCTGCCAGGTAGCCACGATCCCCCAATTCAGTCTGCTTTCACCTTAATCCTTTTTCTGGCTTCCCCCTTCTAATTTTCTTTCCCATAACCTGTGGTGGCAAATTTCCTTTCACTTCACTTTACTGTGCGACTCCATGCAGTACTGCAGCCTGTATGCAGACTCCAATAATCATCCTGTATCAGGGTCAGGCCGTTGATCTTTTGGTATCATGGAGATTGCGATTGCACGATGATTGCTGATTGACTCGGTGAGACAGTTTGATGATACTTGTTATTACTGGAATGGCGATCACTAAAGGGGCATGCACGAAGATATCTGCCATGAGGGCAATGTACATTGCAGTTACAGCGGGTGCTAGGTCTTGTAGTTACATCATGCACAAGTCTTCTTACCTGTATTGGCACCATGGGCACTTCTTTAAAGGGGTTTTCCTATATAAAATGCATTGGTGGCAGTGAGGGGATGAAAGTAAAATAATAATACATGCCCTCCTTGCCACTACAGTGCTGCTTCCCCACTTCCGTTCCTGTCTTCGGTTTGCTTCGGCTGCAGCAGTCACATGATTGTTTACCCACATGACTGCTGTAGCCAATAGGATGCCCAACGGGGACGGCGTCCGTGTCGTCCTGTAAACTTGCCGAGGGCTTCTATACTACAAGCTCACGTGAGATGTCACCAGGCTAGAAGACCCGGTGACGTTAGATGCCATGGTGTCTGAGTGCCAACACTTCCATCCAGTACCATGCTGGGGATATTGCTTTTATATAGTTTTACTCCTTTAACTATTGATGACTTGTCCTCAGGATAGGCTACCAATAGTTGATTAGCGGTGGTCCGCTGCTTGGGACCCCTGGGGATAAGCTGTTTGTCGGGCCGCTGTCAGTGGGCAAAGAGCCAGAATCGGACAGGCATTGGCTTGCATTGTTAATGCAGTCACAGTTCCATCCAATTCAATTGTAGCAGTGACTGCAATACTAGCAGTGTGTTCAGAGCTGTGCCCTTCACTGCACACTGACAGCAGCCCGACAAACAGCTGATCACTAGGGTGTCCCAAGCAGCGGGTCTTCACTGTGAGGATAGTGTAAAACAAATGTGAAAACGCCGGGTACGCGGCGCCGCCCTCCAATGAAGAAACTTTTGGCAACTTGGTAAAGTTCAATTCCTTTTATAACAAAGAGCACCAACAATGAAACTCTTTCAAGGCAAAGAACCTCTTCATCAGTCAGTTGGGGTATAAACTGCAGGGATTACAGACCAGGCACCATCTGTGGCATGTGCCACTGTCCGTGCCAGCTTGTGTGGGCTCACACAGCGGTACATGCCACAAATGGTGCCTGGTCTGTAATCCCTACACAGCTGACCCATCCGTCAGCCACTTAGCCACAGCCATGACTGTTCATTAGTCAAGCGGGGATATAAAGAGGCTCTTTGCCTCTAAATGAGTTTCATTACTGTTGCTCTATATAATAAAAGGAATTGAACTTTACTAAGTAGCCGAAATGTCCTCATTGGAAGGCGGCGCCGCGTATCCGATGTTACTGCATGGGCTCTACACTGCATCCCATGCCTATCCTTACAGAAGGCGTCTACCAGGTTGGCAGCACCACCATTTGAACGTCTTTTTCACCAATTACATTATTAAAGCCCCCAAGATCTCCAGGCATCTATCTGGGATCAACCCCCATTTTTAGTTCTCTATTCTGAAGATAGGTCATCAATAGTTAAAGGGCTTCTCCCAAGTTATGGAAACCCCTGTCACATGGTCCCCCATGCCTATAATAAAACATTAGCGGTTACCCGCCTCTCCCCCACTACTCCTTCCTGTTCTTTCCCCTGTCACCGGCTCCGATCTCCACTGTCTGTTAACAGGCAGCGGTGGCATCCCATAAACCTGCTGCAGCAGTCAATAGTGGCGCTCAGCCATGATCGCTGAGTGCTGTCAATGGCCGCTGCAGCTTGTTTGTAGACAGGCTCAGCATCTAAAGTGACATTAGAGCAGCCACCGGAGCCGGCAGCGGAGGACGAACGATAGAGCTGGGACAGGTGAGTAACTGGGGGACCTGCTGACGGGGGTTTCCTTAACTCAGACAATCCCCTTTTAAGAAGTGCCCATCCTGAGGGTAGGTCATCCATCGATAGCAGTAGGTGGTCTTGGGTACAAATGTGTTAAAATAAAATTATCCGTACTCTCCTGTTCTTTTGCCCGGTGATCCAGCGCTGTAACTCCCTTAAACTTGCTGGTCTTTGTTTACGAATGACTACCACCTGATCGCTGCAGCCAATCGGAGGGCGCCGCGGTCACGCTCTGTTCTCCTGGCATCTGAGCAGTGATACCAGTACAATCCGATTGGGTGCAGTGATGAAGGGGTAGCTGCTCGCGAACCAAGACCAGGAGGACTACTGGAGCTGCAGGCTGGATCTCCGGAGGAACAAACAGCACATTTGCCGTCCAACATCTGGACAATCGCTTTAAGAAATGGGCAGCCCCCTTTAAAGGGGATGTCTTACAAGGATAACCAGTCACCCACAAAAGGGCAAATGGATGTCATAAAGGGCGAGTCCCAAATTTAGGACCATTACTTTTGAGCCAAAGTGGATAGGCCCAAGCGGCAGAGCCGACCATGTAATACTGCATATTCCCCTGCTGTGGCGGATATGTCTGGCCAGGCACAGCCTTCCCCTGGATAGAACCGCTGGATCTGTGATGAGTAGGAAAGGGGTTATCTTCATGGGGCGACTTCTCTTTCGCTGGGAGACACCCAACCTGTGAGAGCTCTAATGGAAGCCATATTGGTTATCCCCCCGCGTTATAAATGGATGAGCGCCTTTACCCAATTATCACTGTTATTGCCCGGGGAACGTCAGCAATCATTGCAATGAGAGGCACATGATCCGTGTATTGAGGCACTGCACAGTGGACTGACCCTGCTATTTGGGGGTCTTTCTTCCCCCTCTTCTGGTGGCTCCTGCTTGCACATGATTTTTGTACTGTTACTAATTTCTTCCCCTAAATGCTGCTGCTCCTCTCTGGTTAATTTCCCCCTCTTCTCCTCTCTCCTTGCACTCTTCTTGTCGGTCACTGACTCTTCCCGTGTCTTGTGTGTCTTGATCTGCTGTGTGGGGGGATATAACGGGGTGTAATGTACTGCGGGGTAATGCAGTGTATTTCCTAAATGTCTGTGGTTCTCTTATATAAGCATGCCGTACGTTCGCCTGTTCTGTGTTGCAGTAAATCATGTACTCTGTCCAGCTTATATGCTGCTGTCTAGTGACTGGAGAGTGAGCGGGCCGGTAGTAGAATGCAGGCTGTAGTCTACGGGGCAGTTTGAGGATATATTCCCACGTCGCTGATTTGCTGCAAATTTTGGTGCGGATCTGCAGCACATTTCACTCTTTCAATTGAATCCCAAAATGAAGGGGTAAAATCTGCCACAGAACCGTGACAGTCTGCAGCAAATCAGCGATGTGTGAATGCAGCCTACGGCCAGGTCCACCTTCACAAGCTATTTTTTTTACATTTTCTTAATGCATGAAAAATGAACTAACTTTGTCCAAGGTCTTAGCTAAAAGTTTCCCACAGTTTTGTTTCTACAGCTTATAAGCAGGATTTGTGTCTCCATGGTAACAGACTACAAACTAACTCTGTGTAGTCTGATCTTGCAGTCATACCGCCTTCTATTTGTCCTCTACATATGGCTACTATGGGATACCTGTTAGAATAAAGTAGGGGACATATGGAAGAAAGTATGAGATGTCAGGATTAAAGGGGGTATTTATTAATATAAGGTTATCCTCTATCCACAGGATGGGGGGCAACTAGCTGATCAGTGGGGTCTGACCGCTGGACATCACCAGGACGGGGATCCTGTGTCTCCCTGATTTACAAATGAACGGAGGAGCAGCGCTGATGCTCGGCCACGCTCCATTCTTTTCAGTGCAAACACCAGAGATGGGCGGCTTGAAGCGCTCAGCTATCTCCGGTGCTCCCATTGAAGTGAATGGAGCGCTGACCAAATATGCCTGCCGCTGGTCCATTCGTTTACCAGTCTCTCGGGGACGCAGGACTCCTGCTCTGATGACTGTGGAGCTCCCAGCGGAGGAAACATAACAGTAATTGTCAAAAGAATAATCTGTCTAATCGACCCCAAATATCCAGAACACGCGTATTCCAATGTCCGCTCAGGAAACGTGCTTCTTCTGAGCAAAACAGGACAATAAGGAGCTCCTCGTCACCTTTTCTTGAGCTTCTCTTTTGTTCTTTGCCTCTTCTCCTGCTTGAGTTTTTCTGTCCGTATCTTCCCTTACTGCCCATGGACTCTTTGGTGCCAGTAAACCCCCAGTGGTTGGACCCCGTCGGTCAGCTGATTCCCCTATTCCATGGATGAGGGATAACTTTATATCACCAGATACTTTAATTAAAGGGGTTATCCAGCAAGAAAATACATTGAAAACTGCACAAATACAAGAGAAGCCATATGCGCCTCGACTGAACCCTCCGCCAGTGTCTGGTATCCCCGCTGCTCTTTGCTAGCGGTGACATAGACCCCCGTGACGTGACCACCGCAGCGGTGGTGCCCTGTTGCTGGGATGTCAGCTGCTACTGAAGACCAGTGGGGGGGGGGCAGGCATTAGTGCAATGGGAGCAGCGGGGGGAAGGAGGCCAGTATGACTCCTTCTAAGTTTGTGTAGTTCTCCGAGTTGTGTTGAATTTCTTTTTTCTCCTTCGATGACCTCTTTAAAACCTGTCGCAAATAACTGGTTGTGAAGGTGGACCTAACCTTTAATATAAGGCCGTATGAGGCTGAGGAAAGCCCAACTGTAATGTTTGTCAATGAGAACAAGGACGGGAAGTCCAGAACTTCGTTGGCCCCATTGATCACTACTGTCTGTCCTCTACTCCGCTTTTACACAGGAGCAATGGTCGCTCATGAATGGTGGCGGAGTGTTCGGAGATCTCTTCCCGCCACCCGCCTCTATTCAGATTAAGCAGGTAGTTGTTTATAGATGAACGACTACCGGTTTACACGGGCTGACAGTCCCCCCCGACCAGGGAGCCGTTCTCACCCTCTTGCCCTGCCAGGTCCTGTCTCCCATAATCACTCCTATGAGCAATCGACTATTGGCCTGTGTGAGAGCACCCTTCCTCCATGAGCCGCACCGTCTACATATCTAAATGTACTCGTATAATGTAGTTAGTTTGGGATGAATGGATAACCCCTTCCTGTCCGCCTGTACTTCCTGCTGCCCATTCATGACTGTCATTGTGTAACTTTCTCCTTTTCTTCTGTAGATTCCAGCCGGACAACAGAAGCTTCCCGGAGCCTCACCTTCCCACACACTACCTCACCCTCCCAGCCCTCAGCTGCAGGCAACCCACCATTCACAAATGCAGTCCCCTCACCAGTCGCGCCCTCCCTCCCAGCCCCAGCCGTTATCGCGGCCGCCATCTCGCCCTCACTCTAGGCCTCCGTCTCAGCCGCAGAGTCTCCCTCGCCCTCCTTCTGAGCCCCTTTCCCGATCTTGTACTCCTCAGATGCAAAACCTTTTTGTCATCCAGAACCAAATCGCCTCTTCTCCTCATGGTTCTTCCCAGCATCCTCTGCGTTCTCCTTCTCAGCCTCAGGTACAGACACCTTTCCCACCTCATCAGTCGGTGGTCACTGATATCCCACAAGCCCTGTCGTCCCCTCAGCAGCACATCCAGCTCCAAGTCCACCTGGGCACTCCCCAGCCTGATATTCGGGCAGGGGTCCCTGTCTCCCTGCAGGCCACCCCACCCAATTCAGACTCGCAAACACATACGTTCCCTGTGCAGTTCCAAACGCAGACCCCTCTGAAAGCCCAGACCCCGGGGCAGCCCATCCACTTAGCTCCCGAACAGCAGCGCACCTTCCAGATGACCCCCAGCCAGTTCCAGGCTCTGACGTTGTCCAATGCTCTCCCCCAGCAGAAGCAGCTTCTGGAGCGATACCAACAGGTGAGGGAAGAACCACATGCGGCCCTCCTGTCCCATCCGTACATACTTCCATTCCCCAGCCTATATTTTTTTACTGTCCCTATGTTATTCCTCCTGGAAATGTATGGGGGAAAAAGTTGCTAAATGGCTTTATTCATAAGGCATATCTGCACCCACTGGTAGCACTAATCGGACAGTGTTGAGATTATACGAGAACGGGTCTTATTGAAAGAGGGAATGATAACACCAAGTTGGCAATTCATATAATTCAAGGAGGAGGAACGGGGCAAAGCCAAACTCTAGGTCTTACGTGTTCATGCTTAGAGCGGCCCTTCTCCATGATCACGCTGTTCCCATGATGGCTTAATTTGACCTTGCTGACCTATCACAGACCCTCTTTTTACCGTCGTACCCCTTTTCTTATGTGTATTATCTAATCCTACCCTTGGCCTTCCTTCTACAGATGCAACAGGGCTTGATGTTGCCAGCCCAGCAGCAGCAAGGTGGAGTTCAGACATCCCCAGCGATCGGCGCCCAGTTCACCGCTCAGACATCTTCATTGTTGATAAATAGTCAGGGGCAGCCGGTGCCAACGCAAGTCCCCCTGCACGGTCACTCCCCTGGTCAAGTACTGGTGCAGCCCACACAAGTGGTGCACGGCGATGTGACCAAAGTGCAAGGCGCGAACGTTCCCCAGGCGGCTCAGCTCTCAACGCTAATTCAACAGCAGCAGGCATCGGTTTTAGTGAAGACTTCAGGTGAGACCGCAGCAGAAGAGTGACTGCGCCAATGTATAATGTGTCGGGGTAGATCCCCGCTGTAAGGTCATGTTCACACCGCAAACACTTCCCATGTGAATCCTGCCTCTAAAACCATCCAAATCTCCATCTTTCTGACCGTTTTTGTGGCGCGGCTTCAGTCCTGTCAACCGGCAAAATCTGCACACTGAATTCCAATGTGGAAAATCGCATTTCCGTGGCAAGAAGTGACGTGTCGGGAGAAACGGGGTTCTCTGTGTTGGAATTCTGCAAGCTGTATTTGATGGGGCTAAATCCGTGGGCGGATCCAAAAACGCATCCGACATCGATGCGGGATTTACAGATGGAGTCCACACTGAAAATTCTGCTGTCTGAGCCTAATGCACAGTCCTCACTCCCATTGCTATTGATAGACGAGTGTCCCAAAAGTTAACTTGTTCTGCCCCCCGCTGCTGCCGCTTCTGCCCCCCGCTGCTGCCGCTTCTGCCCCCCGCTGCTGCCGCTTCTGCCTGGCAAAGGTCCCCAGGACTTTTGGTAAATGCCTGGTAGGCAGCAGAAGCTTCCCGGCACATTACACAAAGCACCTAAGCTGCGGTCACGTGTCTTATTTGCCTTCGTGTTTGTTACAAAGAATCTGCGGCTGTAATCTGAGGCGCTCACTTGGATTTCTGGCGCGGTCGTGCCAACACGGATACACGCGGCCTCCCAGAATCGCTGGCAGTAATTGTCAGATCCGCAGTGCGTTCACGCTCATTATTTTTCAGCTGCATGTGAATGGGGTTTTTCTGCACCAAGATTGTTGGTGGTGATGATGAGGGTCTCCGTCTGCCCCCCTCGCTGCGGCCCACGCATTGGAATCGGAGCGAACTAGAATAGAAAATTATAGAAAATGTGCAAATTCACACACAGTGGAGCATCTGCACCAAAACCTGCAACAGGGGTGCGGATTGTGCCGCACATTCACAGGAAACCTACAGTTGGGTAAAATCTGCTGCGAATCCGTGTCAGAATCCGCGCTTAATGGTGCAGAATTTGGTGCGTTTCCGGACAAAATTAATGCTGAGTGATTCGGAGCGGCTCCGTCACACCCCCCGAGCGCCGGGCCGCTTTTGATGTGGATTTTGGTGCTGATCTTCCACTGCAGTAAATCAACACCAAATCCTTTACTTGTGCGCATCGACCATGCAGGGGGTTAACCCCTTCCTATCCTGAACCGTAATAGTGCGTCCGTTTTTATTCTTGCAAGCTGTTTTCCTATTACAGCACAATAACTGTTCAGAAGCTGCGCCTGCAGCATTACCTGGGGGGGCAGCTGGACTGGATGAGCTAGAACTCTGATCTCAGCTGGTTAACCTCTTAGATGCCACAATCGCACCATGACAGCAGGTGCCAGTTGGTTGCTTTGGTAGCCAGGAATCTGACCCCACTGACAAGACTGTGATGTCCTGCCATAGGCTACTAGTCAGATTCACTGCAATATATACGTACTGCTGTGTATTATGAGCAATCCAACAACTACATGCTCAAGTTCCTCCTGAGATGTGATAAAAAGCTTAAAATATGGAAAAATAGAGGAGAAAGTGTTTTGAAAAATAAGCAAAGAAGCCCAAAAAATCACTTTTGTTTAAAGAGTGTTTTATTTTTATATGGAAAATAGTAAACCATACGATAATTGTTATCGCCACGTCGGCCGACCTATAAATTAAAAGGCGCACGTTATTTTTTTTTCTACTGTTGAATTGTGTAAAAAATAAATTAATAAAAAATTGCTGTTTTTGGTTCATTTAAAAAAAAAAAAAAAGATCAAAAAGTCTTATGTATCATTCAATGGTCCGACTGTGGGGTAAAGTCCTCACAACAAAGCAAGCTAGCATATAGTGTAGTGGATGGAAATGGAAAATGTTCTGCAGCGACATGAAAAAATAATTTTCAAAAACTGGTGCAGATTTATGAAAATGGCCCATAAGATAAACTATCATTGCTGCCCATAGCAACCGAACATGGAGCGGCTCTCATTCCTCAACAGCAGAAGATCACCTGAAGCTCTGACTCATTGACTGACTCACTCACTCACTGACTCACTGACACTGACTGACTCACTCACTGACACTGACTCACTGACACTGACTCACTCACTGACTCACTCACTGACTCACTCACTGACACTGACTCACTCACTGACACTGACTCACTCACTGACTCACTGACACTGACTCACTCACACTGACAGACTGACTCACTCACTGACTCACTGACTGACTCACTCACTGACACTGACTCACTCACACTGACAGACTGACTCACTCACTGACTCACTGACTGACTCACTCACTG
This sequence comes from Eleutherodactylus coqui, assembly GCF_035609145.1. Taxonomy (NCBI): domain Eukaryota; kingdom Metazoa; phylum Chordata; class Amphibia; order Anura; family Eleutherodactylidae; genus Eleutherodactylus; species Eleutherodactylus coqui. Next base: position 141,680,332 of record NC_089846.1, read on the forward strand.
ACACTGACTCACTCACACTGACAGACTGACTCACACTGACAGACTGACTCACTCACTGACTCACTCACTGACTCACTCACTCACTGACACTGACTGACTCACTGACACTGACTGACTCACTCACTGACACTGACTGACTGACTCACTCACTCACTGACACTGACTGACTGACTCACTCACACATTGACTGACTGACTCACTCACTCACTGACACTGACTGACTCACTCACACACTGACTGACTGACTCACTCACTGACACTGACTCACTCACTCACTCACTGACACTGACTCACTCACTCACTGACACTGACTCACTCACTGACACTGACTCACTCACTCACTGACTCACTCACTCACTGACACTGACTGACTCACACACTGACTGACTCACTCACTCACTGACACTGACTCACTCACTGACTCACTCACTCACACTGACTCACTCACTGACACTGACTCACTCACTCACTGTCTCACTCACTCACTCACTGACTCACTCACTGACACTGACTCACTCACTGACACTGACTCACTCACTCACTGACACTCACTCACTGACACTCACTCACTGACACTGACTCACTCACTCACTGACACTGACTCACTCACTCACTCACTGACTCACTCACTCACTGACTCACTCACTGACACTGACTCACTCACTCACTGACACTGACTCACTCACTCACTGACACTGACTCACTCACTCACTGACACTGACTGACTCACTCACACTGACTGACTCACTCACTCACTGACACTGACTGACTCACTCACTGACACTGACTGACTCACTCACTCACTGACACTGACTGACTCACTCACTCACTGACACTGACTGACTCACTCACTCACTGACACTGACTGACTCACTCACTCACTGACACTGACTGACTCACTCACTGACTGACACTGACTCACTCACTCACTGACACTGACTCACTCACTCACTGACACTGACTCACTCACTCACTGACACTGACTCACTCACTCACTGACACTGACTGACTCACTCACTGACACTGACTGACTCACTCACTCACTCACTGACACTGACTGACTCACTCACTGACACTGACTGACTCACTCACTCACTGACACTGACTGACTCACTCACTGACACTGACTGACTCACTCACTCACTGACACTGACTGACTCACTCACTCACTGACACTGACTGACTCACTCACTGACACTGACTGACTGACTCACTCACTCACTGACACTGACTGACTGACTCACTCACTGACACTGACTGACTGACTCACTCACTGACACTGACTGACTGACTCACTCACTGACACTGACTGACTGACTCACTCACTGACACTGACTGACTGACTCACTCACTGACACTGACTGACTGACTCACTCACTGACACTGACTGACTGACTGCTGTTGCCAACAGAGTTGTTCTATAAAATTGCTTCATAACGTTTTATTGTGTGAAAGTAGAAAAACTGACAAAATAAAGATGTTGGTATTTTTGTAGTTGGGCCCGCCCACAAAGTGGAGTGATGTCATCGAACTAAAAACAAAGGCCCAAGAAGCACTAGCGGTATTGCTATGTTTTTGTGTTTTCTGCCCCGCTCTGCCATGTTTCATGCTCTCCGTGGTTTACAGGCCCTGCAGCTGCTCCTGGAACCCAAGACTCCAATGTTTACCCCGGCGCTGCTGTGAAAACCCCTGGGGTGCAGGGCAAACCTGTCAGTGCGGTTCCTGGGCAGACGCCGGTAAGCTGTCTCACCAATATGCTCATCACCGCAGATCAAGCAAGGTTGTTGGTTAATTACCGAGGGGCTGCTAATGAGCCGGGATCACCCTGGTCATCGGCTTATTAGAAGGGAACTGCTTTATGAAGCACACTGCTGCCCCCTAGTGGCAAAAAAAGAATACAATTATTTTGCTCTTAACTAATGTCTCCGCATTCTACGATTTCAACTGATGAGTTGAAGGAACACTGTGGGAGAGACGTGCTCATATCATATGTGGTGCCCAGCAATTAGTGCATGACCACTCATTATAACCCCTCGGGGTGCAGGTGTGCGGCCTCTAGAAATGGCAGCCATGACAAACTGTTGATTTTTGCTAGGGTATTACCCCAGCAGCTGTCACAACAGGGGCGATGTAGTATTACATGGCGGCCATTCAGATGAAGTATGACTCATAGAGGGGGTCCCGAGTGTTGGGGGGTCTCTGACATCCTTATGTCCTAATAGGGCTGCATGAGATAAGGATAGGTACACCTTTACATTGGAGGCTTCGTTCAGAGCCTCCAGCACAGATCCGGGATGAAGCACCAGACTAAATACTGCTGTGTGCGGCGCAGTTTCTTTTGGGAAAATCTCCTAAGCCGAACGAACCCCCTTGTAGTCGGTGGGATCTGTATGCTGCATCCAGCACTGCCAGTTCTTCTGTTGCTCAGCTGAACAATGGCAACGCAGAAGACTAGTATGAGCCGAGCCTAAGCCTTACATTCACAGAGGCAGACGTTGGCGAGCCCACCATCGCTGCAGGACAGATGGATTATACCGCATGCATTGCAGTCCTCTTTGCCTATATTAATAGTGGCCCTCAGCAGGGACAGCCCTCAGCAGGGACAGCCCTCAGCAGGGACAGCCCTCTGGAGTCCACATGCCAATGTAGGGGATATGGGAAGGGTTTGTTCCAAGTGGGGGAAACTTTATGCAAACCAGTATTGTAACTTGGAAAAATTTTGGCCCAGGTGCCAAAAATCTGTCTACACCCCATAGGCACCGATGACTTAGTACCGTATATCACCAGATCCACATGCTGTATACAGTGCAGGGAGACGGATCCATGTAACAGCATTACATTATGGAGCTGCGCTGCTGTTTACAATGGTTTTGGCAATGTGATATGTGGGATCTTCACTGTCTGCTCACTTTGTGGATGTTCTCTTCTGACTGTATAGCTTTTGTGTGTAGCTGAACTTGGGGATTCCTGGTTTTGCTATTTGGAGACTTTTGGCTTTTCTGTAACCTTTTTTTTTTCCCATCTAGGGTAAAACTGGTGTCATCAGTTCTGTGCCGAGTATCAGCCTAGGAAAGGGTTCCATGCAGATCCAAGTGGTTGGAAAGGGAATCCAGCAGATGGTACCCACTGGCCAGGTCCCGACTCAGCCACAGGTAACTGCAGCAATGCGGATCTCTGCCTTTTAAGGCATGCCCTTCTAAGGGGCAAAAGTCTATGCCGGTTAGTCTCACTAGATCTTTATAGCTGTCAGCGCTACTATCTCCTGAGGCAGAGCTCCAAGATAACATGCTGGCTGCATGCAACCACCTAATCACTGACTAATATACAGTAAGCCTCTGTGCTCCCTCTAGTGGTGGCTGCAGGTAACCAGCATGGTAAAGGGCTATGTCCATCTCAGACAGTTATGGCTAAGTTGAGAATATCTGTCTGTACGTTGCAGACAAAGGTAGCTGGGATTATGGAAATGGGCAAGCTTGCTACTCTGCTATAGTATTTCCGTAACTCCCACTCAGTTCCATGGGGAGTACAGAGACGTATAGCACAACCAACTAGGCGTCCCGGCCACCACATGCAAATAGGTATTCCTATTTTAGCCATAATTGTCCAAGATGGGAATAACACTTAGGTCTCATGTCCACGGGTGGCTTAGATTTCGCATGCTGGAGCCCGCAGCAGAATCCGCCCCTGCCCGCGGCCGATGACCCTGCTTACTCATCCGGGTCATCTTTTTCCTTTAATGTGGATGTGTGCGGAAGCGCTGGCTGGCGGACATGCACAGTAGAGGGGTTTTTGTTTGTTTTTCAAACTCCTGCTTCCCGCAGAATCCGCGGCCCGTCCACAATTGACAGATCGGACAGCTTCCATTGACTTCAATGCGGGAACCGCACTGTAATGGAGCATGCTGCAATTTGATTTCCGGATCCTTTAATTCAGTTGCGGGCGCCCCTGTTTCCCTATGGGCGGCTCGAAGTGCGGATCATCTGCGCGGGTTTCACAATTCAGATCCACCCGTGGACATTGTGCCTTATATTTATGAATCTGCGTCTCTGCTGGAGGTTTGGCGCTCCGTATCAGAAAAGCTCTGACTGCTCCAAAAATGTATCCCATAATTGTAACCCCAGAGACTTATTTAGGACTAAATAAAAGGAAACGCGTTCATTTTGGGATGGATAAGTGGACTGTGATGAGTGGCAGAGGAGGCGCCGGCAGCTCTACAGGTTACACATGCATTACTCAGCTTTGCTGTAACTTCGTTATAATTCTATATGGAAGGGATGGTTTCCAACCTTCTTGCTGAACCAAATTCTCCATTTTAGTTTGAGAACAAATTTGGATCCCTGAAGAAACTTCAAACACTACAGCCAAGTAAGGAGGCCTGGTAAGTGTATGCGCAGCGGCCGTCACTAAGGGTGAGCAGACCGCCATCATGCATCTATGGATCTAGTGATGTGACACCTACTCTATTAGTAATGCAGAATGAGGAGTTCTGTTCACCCGGTGGATTATGGGAGGTTCCTTATGTGTCCGGCAGGTTTCAGGGTCTCTTCTACAAATGTCAAAGTCCTGTTTCAAATCCTACAAACCCATATCACCGAGCCAAGCATCGGCCTTCTATCACTTGCTGTTATCAGGGCCGTACAAATCACCTGACAGGAACTGACAACTCTCCGAGGAAGTAAAGTTGTTTCATGGTCCCTTTCTACGGGCTGATTAGGGGTCCTGGCGTTCTTCTGAATGCTGCTTTGCTCATCCGTCGGCTGATCATTGTTCCTTTTACATTGCCCGATTGTTGGGCAAACGCTTGTTTTTCGACTGATCAGTCGTCCCCAATAAGCAAATAACTGTCTGTGTCCACATAGGTAACACATGTTAACAGACCTTCGCATTGTCACCAGACTAAGTATTGATATGATAACGCATACTATGCATCGTGCATCACTCTGTGGGGATAATTAATTAGTGGAGGGGACAGAACAAACCGTTCATACTGAGCCGGAGACGCTTGCTGGATCAGGACAAACCTACTTGTGCTGCTGGCGGTGTGCTTGTGCAATCAGCAGTGATGTAATGCGCCGCCGCATACAGCTACGTGGGATGAAAAATAAATTATGACCACCAGACTGCATGTTGTTGATCCTCAAGGGGTTAATGCAGAAGGAAGGTGCGTGACCTGTACTGCCTGTGATATCCTTACGTGTCACTTCTTACCATTGTCTCTTTCCAGCTTCCTGGAGCAGTTACACAAACACCAGGGCTCTGTTTTGCACCCAGATTACAAATCTCCCTTTCACTCGTTTGAAGACGCCCTGCACAGACTTCTTCCTTACCACGTGTACCAGGGGCTGCTGCCCACCGAGCATGATCTAAGGAAGGGTAAGCATGTGCCATTCAGCTCTACTGTCTGGTAACCCAGCTGTGGCCCGACATATCCCATATAGAAGTGACCGCCCCTGACTTGCGCCTGACTTGCGCCTGACTTGCGCCTGACTTGCGCCTGACTTGCGCCTGACTTGCGCCTGACTTGCGCCTGACTTGCGCCTGACTTGCGCCTGGCCTGCGCCTGACCTGCGCCTGACCTGCGCCTGACCTGCGCCTGGCCTACACCTGACTTACACCTTGTCTTATTCTCTGCCACAGTGGATGATGAGTTTGAAACTGTATCGACTCAACTCCTGAAGCGCACACAGGCCATGCTGAACAAGTATCGTTTCCTCCTTTTGGAAGAGTCTAGGGTGAGATTTCCTACTTCTGTTCTCATGTAGAATTAATGGCTAATTTTTACCGGTCCTTTCTGGAAACTATATTCCACATTATTATTATTAAACTACTATACGTTTGCATAGACTTTTAGTGGAGATCAGTCTCAGATCAATATATCGGCTGACTGGTTGTCTCGAGTCGTGTGCTCTGAAAGCTTACAATAACTGTCACATTGTGGCCAGTCTGGGTTTGTTGTGCTCACACAAAGGTCCCCCAAACTGCTTACAGAAAGGTTACCTGAACCTGCCATTATGGACGGGTCCGGCCGACTGTGTATATGGGAGCCCCCTGACTCTATTGGAAATAAAGGATCGGGCTTGTTGCATTTCATCCTATTGATACCTTCCTGGAGATAAGCCACCGCTGGAGATGTCCGGCATCGGCTTCCTCTGCTCTCCTACTGAACATGTGTACGGAGAAGCTTATGGCAGAATAACTGTTGATTAAATGGCCATTCTGCTCTCCGCTATTGAAGATGAATGGGCGCTTGTCATGCAGCTCACACTATGGGGGAGTCATGTACATTGATCTTTAAGGAATTGTCCAGGTCTGATCTATTGATGACTTACTCTGAGGGTAGGTTATTAGTAGTTGTTTGGCAGTGGTGAACTCTTGCTGGACGGCTGTCCGTGTGTGCGGTGCCAGAATCTGGCCGCTCTGTAGACATTGCACTGGCTTGTATTGATATTGCAGGCACTGTAACCCTTGAATTCAAAGGGAGCTGTGCCTGTAATACCAACCCTGGCCTCTGCAATGTGGGGCTCCATACACATACAGCAGCCTGGCAGACATTTGATCGCTGGGATTTCTAATGGCAGTCTCACACCAATTCTGAAGTCCTCAGTACTTCAGACCTGCACAATGTAATGTACACAGCTGATGTGCATCTCTTGTAAGCTGAATAAATATACATCAATGAGCACTAAATCCCTGCAACAACTCATGAGATGCCTTAAGGCCCATTTAGACACCACTATTATCGCTCAAAATTTGAGTGACCGTTTTGAGCGTTCACTTTGCATAAGCTCTTAAGTAGCTAATTAGCAACTTAAGAGCTTATTAGTGTGGAAATAAAGGTTCCCGCTATGTACAGAAGACAGCGGGAGCGCTGTCTTCTGTATACAGCTGCTGTTTTCTCAGAGTGCTCAGCTGAAATACAGCTAAGCGCTCCAAGCAGAGTATGCAGAAGACAGCTGCAGCGCAGTCTTCTGTATACAGCTCCTCTCTTCTCTTAGCTTTCAGCTGGTATCCCGCTGGGAAGTCCTAGCAGGATACCAGCTGAAAGCATGTTATCAGTGCCGCCCGCTGAGAAAATCAGCCTGCAGCACTGATGAGGCTCATCGCTCATTTCTAGCTGGCTAGAAATGAGCGATGAACGAACAGTGCACGATGGCAGAGCATTTAGACACAACGGTTATCGCTCAGAAGACGGCTTTTGAGTGAATTTTGAGCGATAATTGTTGTGTCTAAATGGGCCTTTACTTCATTAATGTGCTGATCTGTATTAGGAGGCGTTCTGTGTTCTTGTCCGATACCCTCACCATGCAGTAAGCTAATTGTTGTATGAGGCTGTGATATATTAATGTTACTTGTTCTCTTGCTTTGGCCTGACTTTGTGGTCCTTCTGCAGAGAGTGAGCCCGTCCGCAGAAATGGTGATGATAGACAGAATGTTTATTCAAGAGGAAAAAGTGACTCTGTCGACGGACCGGCAGTTAGCGAAGGAGAGACCAGGTATCTGCTGCCATCATCAATAACCGTGATCTGATTGAATTGTCTTTTCCTTGCTGGCGTCCAAGGAGTCTTAAGGTGGCCATATACATTGGATAGAAGTAGGCTGATGGTTTAACCATCGATCAGTCACCTGGTGAACTATCATTATACCAACATAGCAATACACATTGTAATCCATGTTAACCTTTGCAGTCCTTCAGACTCCTTATACGTGTTCACTGACACGAGGCGATAGAAGGAACAATCTTTCTGGGAATGTTCTTTCAAGCGAAGATTAGTTATGAGTAAAAAATCCTTTGTAAGAACAAACCATCCTTCATCCCCCTTTAACCCCTTGAGCAGCACACCTGGAAATTTTCCGGGACGTGCTCCACTGCCTATAGTGATATAGCCCCGAAGATTTCCGGGCTATGTTTCACTATGGGAGCTGCAGAGCACAATGCCATAAGCTGTGGCATTGTGCCCTGCCTGCACCTACCCACACAGAGCAGTGCAGGACTTTGAAAACAAAAGGCAGGAAGATATTGCCGATCTGCCGGCAATCTCCCGCTTCTATTTTCAAACTCCTGCACTGCTTTGTTTATAGGTTGCCATAGAGACCATCAGCTTGTCAGAAGACAGCTGATGGTCCCTGTGGCAGGGAGAGCTGGTGCTTGGCTGTCAGAGGGATAGCCAGCCACCAGCTCTTACAGCAGAGAATGGAGAAAACCTCTGATCTCTGCTGTGTTAACCCTTTACATGCCGTGGTCTATGCGACTGCAGCATGTAAAGGGCTGTCACCATCGGACCCCCGGAATGTGATCAGAGGGTCCTGATGGGTCTCCGTGGAAGTCCCGTAAAGGGACAAAAAAAAATTAAAAAAGTTAAAAAATTATTAAACAAATAAAAACAAAAACACTTGTCTCCCTTTACTTTGTAAAAAATAAAATGACACATGTGGTATCCGCGCGTCGTAATGACCCAGAGAAGGAAGTTAGTACATTATTTAACTCCTTAATGACACGGCCCCTTTTTTTCTTTTTTCCCCTTTTCTTTTTTTCTTCCCCACGTTTAAAAAATCGTATCTCCTTTATTTACCCATCGCCGTCGCTGTCTGAGGGTTGTTGTTGTTTTTTGTGGGATGAGTTGTATTTTTCAATGGTGCTATTTAATGTATTGAAAAACTTTTAAAAAAATTCTAAGTGGAGTAAAATGAAAAAAACACTGACATTCCGCCATCTTTCAGTGCGTCTTGTTTCTACGGCGCACAAACGGCAACAAAAATGACCTGATAACCGTATTCTGCGGGTCGGTACGATTACTGCGATACCAAACGTGGATAGTTTTTTTTTGCTGTAGTACTTGTATTTGTTTTCAAAGACATTTAATTATTTTCAATTATTTTCTGCGGTCATCTTGTGCGCACAATAACTTATTATTTTTCCATTTACGTCGTTGAGCGAGGGCTAATTTTTTGCGGGACGTCCTGTAATTTCCGTTAGTACTAATTCAGAATACATACGACTTTTTGAACGTTTTGTATTGCATTTTTTTCTGGGAAACGGTGACTGAAAAGGTGCATTTGTGGCGTGTTTTTTTTTTTTTTTTTTGAACCACGTTCACCGTGCGCGGTAAATAATGCAGTACTTTGATAGATTGGACTTTTACGGACGCGGCGATACCAAATATGTATTTTTATTATATGATTTAGATTTTTTTTTATTATAGATACGGCAAAAGGAGGTGATTTAAACTTTTATTACTTTTTTTTTTCTTTTAACTGAAAAAGTTGCGAAAAAGAAAAATAACTCTTACACTTTGGTCTTGGCATAATCGTACCGGCCTGCAGAATGACTTCAATAGACTATTTATACTGCTCAGAGAATACAGTGAGAAATAAAAATAAAAACATGCCAGAATTACAGATTTTGTTAATCTCGCCACTAGAATAAAAAGCGATCAAAATTTTACATGTTCCAAATAATGAGATAAATGAAGCCTGGAGTTCATCCCGCAATAAACGCGGCCGTCTAGAGCGCTGGCGATGGGAAATAACATTAATACGGCTCTCGGCATGAGGCGACACAAAAGCAAACCTTTAAGAAAAAAAAAATGGTTTAAATGTACGAAAATAGCAAAACATAAAAACTGTATAAACTCGGTATCACCGGAATCGTGTGACTCAGAATAACGTTATCGCGCTATTTATTCTGCACGCCGTAAACATGGAATCCAAAAAACTAATGGCAGAATTTATTTTTTCCCCCCAATCTCCCTACAATTTTTTTTACAAAGGTTATGCAATACATTATATACACCCAAAAATGATGCCATCAAAAAGTACAACTTGTCCCGCAAAAACAAGCCCTCATACGGCCGTGTCACTGGGGAAATGAAAACGTTATGGGGCTTGGAAAGCCGCTGCAAAATTCGTTGAAATTAAATGATTAGAGCATTTAAAAAACCTGCCCTGGTGGGTCTGAGAGGGAGAAAGAAACCCGCCACTGAAGGGGTTAAAGAACCTGCCCTAGTGGGTCTGACAGGGAAGTAAGAAACCCGCCACTGAAGGGGTTAAGATGAAAGTTTCAAACACCGCCGCATTCTTTCAAGACCATGATAGTTTGTCTTTGGTTGCTCAAGTCAACCGTTAGTTACATTTTATCCAACGAATGTTCATTTTGGTTGAAATCGTCCATCTTCTTGCCAAGCTCCGTAAATTTCTCCATAGACTTTACAGGGGGGCTAAGTGTCACCAGGCAGTCCGTTTTCTTGTTTGTGGAGGATTGCTAATATACGTAAGGCCGCCTGCACACGGGCGGAAATCCCGCGGCGGTATTTCCCGCGGGATTTCCGCCACTGAAAGTTTGCATAGGAGTGCATTACAATACGCACTCCTATGCAGACGGCCGCGGTTTGGCCGCGCGAAATTTCGCGCGGCAAACAAACCGCGACATGTCCTATTTTTGTGCGGGGCACGCACTCACCCGGCTGCCGGCTCCGGTCTGCGCATGCGCCGGCTGCGCCGCAGGCGGCACATGAAAGAGCTGGGGCCACCAGGCGCGGGTGAGTACGTGCTCCTCCCTGCAGGCTCTCGGGTCGGGTCCCGCAGCGAGAATTCTCGCTGCCGGATCCGACCCGCTCGTCTGCAGGCGGCCTTACTGAGTGATGTAATGTCATTGTCATACACCGCTTCACCAATAGGGGGCAGCGTAAACTATTTACCAATTTGCTCTGTTAATGCATGACGGTTCGTGTTTTGATTTCTTGTGATACATTTTTGTTAAACTTCTCTCTTACAGATGAATATGTATCATCCTCCTCGTCACGGTCTCAAAATGTAGTCTCCTCTGCGGCCTCTATCTCCTCTTCCCCTTGTCCTGCTCCAGCTCCGGAGATCCTGAAACCAGCTGCAGTACAGACCTCAACACCCATACACCCTACCAAATTAGTGATCAAGCACAGTGGTGGGGGGTCCCCCTCCGTGACTTGGGCCAAAGCCTCACCCATACTCGATGCAGATGATGATGCACTCCCATCCCGCAGCAAACCTCCAATCAAGACCTACGAGGCCCGTAGCCGCATTGGTCTGAAACTGAAAATCAAGCAAGAAGCTGGATTAAGCAAGGTTATCCACAATACAGCTTTGGATCCTGTTCACCAAAACCCTCCCCCACCTCCGCAGCCGCCAGCTCCTCCGACAACTCCTGCCAGCACTGTTATCAAGACTATAGTTAACCAAACGCCAGCCACTACCACCACGCCCACGGGGCAGATGAATGGTACCCTAGACCACTCATCGCCTGCCGAAAAGAAACCTCTGGCAACGTACTGTCGGCTGCCTCTCCGCAAAACATATCGAGAGAATGTGGATGCCTTCGTGATGGGTAAACCAGCAGACTCCAGGTCAAAGGTAGAAACTCCAACACAGCTGCCAGTCGCAGCACAGCCTGTGAAGCAGGAGGACCTCTCACGGAGTGTCATTACATCCCACAAGATACAAGGGGGCTCCGAGATCGAGAAAGGGAAGAAAGAGGACAGCTCCAAGATGGCTTTCTTCAGCAGGGCGGACAAGGCTAGCAAGAACGATGAGATGACGATGAGTGTGAAAAGAGAAGTCAAGGATGAAGATCCAGGCTTCTACAGACGGGTAATCAAGGCTGAGCCAACGGAGAATGAGAGCGACCTGAGTTGGGAGATGTCACTCCCATCTGCCAAAAGGCTGAAGTCGGAGCAGTTTGATGTGGATAATGCCAGCTTTTCCAGTGACAGCCCACAGGATGACACTCTGAACGAGCACCTTCAGAGCGCCATCGATAGTATCCTCAATCTTCAGCAACCCCAGAGCGGTGGAGGCGCCAACACCCTTCTGCGCTCGTCGGCGCAGTCTTCGTACCATCACTCCTCTTCCTCCTCTCCCTTTTCCTCGCCAGTCCACCGCACAGACTCGTACCTCACCCCCAACCACAATGGAGGCCTGGGGGCCAGGACGTTAAACAGATAACAGGTGGAAGGAATCTAATATGCGAGCCGTCAGATAGAAATCAATGAATGGAATGGGGAGACAGATGTTCATGCCATGGACATGAGGGGAGATGCTGCAGGACCCGGGGACAGGGGGATGCACATTTTCAGATTAAGCCTCAATTCTTTTTCCCATTTGTCCGCACCGTGTGGCGAATGGATCTGTGGAGAGATTGTGCCTCTTCCTCGTTGGAAAGCATTGTATTGTAGTAACGTCTCAAAAGCGAGACGCCGTTTTTTTCCTCCCCGGCCGCTGCAGACAAAACCTTTAAAGGACGCATACAACTGGTGATCTGTTGCCTTCAAAACTTTTTCTTTTATTTTTGTTGTTTTTCCTCTTACCTCCTTCCCATCTCTTTTCTCATCTCAACTTGAACTGTCAATAAAAAGGAAAAAAGCTGAAAAAAAATTTACATAAAACTTACGACCTTAACGAGGAGACGGAAGGGACTGGAGACGGGACTGGCTTCAAACAAAGCGTATTAAAATTATTGTAATGATATTTCTTTAAGTTATTCAAGCATCAAGTCAGGGGATTTTTTATGTTCTGTGTTGTATTTTTTTATTATTATTTTCCTATCTGGAAAAATAGCAAATGAATGCACAGTGCACACGGACAGCTGATAGAGAGTCACTTTGTATTTTGTTTTGGGGTGCACCAACATGGGAGAAGGAGGGTGGTGATCACGGCAGTCGGGTAAGCACGCTGTTCAGTCCGGGCTCGTACGTCTGCTCTGGGTTGTGATTGTATGAGTCCCTTTCATATGCACAATGTCGGGAAGGAGGATCAAGTGTTAAGAGGTCGGTAGATTAATGGGATCCGACTTGAGGATGGGGCCACCTAATGGAGATGTAATCCATTCCGGGATACGATGAGGGCTGGCGATTGGTATTGAGTATTTGGCCTACTGTCAGCATTCTCTTTCTACAGTGTTATCAGAATCTGCCCAAAATTAGTTCTAGCACCAAAATTGTGCTGACGAGTGAGCAAATAGAAGGAAAAGAAGTGCTGGCCCAACGGCAGGACGATAAAACATCAGTGACGTTACAGAAGTGTCGTCCAGGTTGTAGCCTTTATGTGCAGTTGGGACTCGAGAGGTCGGGGCCATTTGCAGTAAGCCGCCATCCGGACAGACGCACTCTTGACGCCCGCTCCCTATATATCTATTACCAGATTGGTATTTATTTTCTTTGGCAAAGTTTCCAAACTCATTAATGCCCCTCCCCCCCTCATTCCTCGCCCTCCTGACCCCCAACCTACATTACGGTCTAAATATAGTACTATAAAAGAATTTCTACTGTATTTATAATGTAGAATGATTTTTTTAAAAGAATGATGTACATTTAGTACTTCTGTGTAAATTAAATTTGCTCCTCTTTTTAAAAACCTGTATATGATTTTTTTTTTTTTTTCGAAAAAACGTTTAAAAATACAGAGTTTCAAAAGCTGCTTGAAGGCGTCCGTGCCTGTGTTTGTCATGTGGTAAACCGGCATATTGGTAGAGGGGTTTTATGGGGAGGTCCAAGGCGAGAACAGACAGGCTACGTAGTCATAAAGGGGTTTATATGGAGCAAAGAGAGATCAGCGGAAGAGACATAAGATCAAAAGATACAAACCGGATATACAAGGAGGATATCAACAGGATGACGGAGGAGTCACAGTACTATGCTTAGCATCCATGATGGTGGCCTCAATCTGGGGGAGTCTTGTTGGTTTATTCATCAACCCCAGAGAGAGGAATGACTTCGCCTGTGCCATTCCATGGTGGACTCCAACCATCTTTGTCTGAGCCGAACGTATGTACAATGGATGACCCTACATGATACTTATCCAATGAGGCTTTACACAGCCATTCTCATCACTTGTGAGGTGAGGCCACTTCTTATCTGTTAGGCACTGCGCATACCCAAATATCCCATTCTTAAAGGCCCATTTAGACCCAACGATTCTAACTAAAAATTCGCTTAAAGCAGTCTTTTGCGTGAGAATCGGTGGGTCTAAACGCGCGGCCATATTGAAGTTTTCATTAACGATTCAGTCTAAATAAGCAAACTGAAAGACAACGATGAGCCTTATCAGGACTGCGTGCTGAGATACCGCTGATACTATCTTTTCAGCTGGTATCCCGCTCGGAGAATATGCAGAAGTATGCAGAAGACAGTGCTCTAGCTGTGTTCTGCATACCCCACTCGGAGCACTCAGCTGTATACCATCTGAGTGCTCTGTGAACACAGCAGAAGTATGCAGAATACAGTGCTCCAGCTGTGTTCTGCATACTCCGCTTGGAGCGCTCAGCTGTATAGCAGCTGAGCACTCCGAGAAGACAACAGCTGTATGCAGAAGATAGCAGTCCTGCTTGTCTTCTACATACAGCGTGAGCCTTCAGTTACACACTTATGCAAAGTGAATGCTCAAAATTGTCACTCAAACTGCCGTTTGAGCGAATGTTGAGCAATCATCTTGCCGTGTAAAGACGGCTTTTGAGCAAATTTTGAGCGATAAGGCCCAATTAGACAACTCTTAGGTAATTTCAGCAATGCTTATCTAAGTGAATGCTAAAACCAATTAACCCGTCAGGTAAATGAATACTAAAAACCAATTGACTCTACTATACAAAAAGTTTGTTTTATTGATGGCTTCTATGGAGACGGGTAGCATTCTGTATCCACGTACATAAGAAACATAATTTCATCTCCGGTCCAAATCCAATTTTGAAAATGTCCGCTTGCCGACGAGGTGGTTGACAAGTGCCGACAGGGTTGGTGACCTCACTGAAGATTCGTCATCTGCAACCACTGTAAATAATACAAAAGTGCATTAGTAGATACTGTCGATTAAAGATGGCCGGCACCAAGTCCTGCTCCATCAGTAGGCCTGAGAGCCCTGTGGTCTGGTCTATGGTTCCACTTTAGGTAAAAATATTAGGAAATGATATACCGCAGCCCCCTAATTCAGTTTGGATTATGAGAATCACTCCTGTAATCGCGGTTTTACTAAAAGATTACCACAGAAGAGCGTTCTGTAAGTTTCACTCGAGACAGACCTGCAAGGGGAGCCCAGACCTCTCCTACTTAAGCCAGTGACACGCCAGCACATTCTGGCCCCATTTGTGTCCATAGTACGGACAAGTGTCCTGGCCTGATCATGGGGGGTTCTGACTCGAATTCCAAGCTTCATCGAAGTCTATGATGCTCAGAGTTCGGGTCAGGATACCGGTAGGCGGGCTCGGGGACACCTTCATATTACAAACATATAAATGTAGTCCGAATACGCTGGTGTCACCCGACTCGGGTTAGTGGCACATGGCTGTATGTTTGAGCCATGAGCGGTCTATGTAATTCCATGGACAGCACACGGCCTGACTCTAGCCTATGAGGCTGTACACATGGACGTATTATCATATGGACTCATGGTCTGCTTGAAAAACACATGGCATGTCCTATTCATGTCCTTATCATGGATGACAAATGGGGTCCGTGAATGTGCATTGTTCATGTCTATCGGAGAGAACATGGACGAGTGCCTGTGTGCTTTTTGACGCAAGTTGTGCTCGAGTCCCTCGGTTGCAGCGCAGTTATGGCCGTGTGCCACAAGCTCAGGCGAGTGTTTTCTTACACCTTCATATGTCACATAAGACAAAGGCCAATCTACTTCTGTTATTTTGTGAGGGTTGGGGATGTCTAATCTTGTATACCCGTTTACCACCTCTAAATTACACTATGGACAAAACCCCTAAATTGTGGGACACCTGAGCTCCGAGGAAGACTCCATTATATACAGCAAAAGTCTACAAGGCTTTCAGGTACAGTTTGCAAAATAGTCTTGAAAAACATCGGCTTATTGGCAAAAATTTAGAAGAAGCTGAACCAATAAGATCAGGGATGGGAACCCAATGCGTCACTTATCAGCCATACCTGCTGCTCCCCAAGAGTGACGACGCCATCTTTGTCTGGCTTCATCTTCCGGCATTCATCTGTAAGAGTCATAGACATTGTTTACTCTTTGGGTACAGGATGATTCTGTCAGTAGGACACACAAGCCGCCTTCCATCACTGGTGCCCTAGGATGGTGCCTGGGTGGGGTGGACCATCAGATTTCTCACTGAAGTGGACCGGACCCGTCATGTTGAGATGCAACCACCGAACTTGTGTTTGACTCAGTGTAACAAATGTACTCTGTTATATAGCATGTTTATTGTGGATATTGGCAAACGGGCCCATCTAATCATAAAGCACTTTGGAATAAGTAGGGTCAAGGAAATTACCAACCAAATCCTGAAAAAATGTGCGACCGACTAACAGAGACTTGTTTCCAACAAGATGTGTCAGAAATATTTCCCACGGGAGCATGGATGGCCTTATAAGTCTCCTCACACCATCTAGGTGCTCTCCTTAAGGAAAAACGATGCCCTTCCTGACCCATGTCCATAGGCCTCTCACTAGCCAAGCCAGAAACCTGCTGCACACTGATGAGGGGCAATCGCCCTGAAACAGCTGTCTGTGTATGGTTATTCTAGCTTTGACTCACAATTTCCAGTCATTGTTACAAGACCCGTTTAAAAAGTCCGACCTTGACTTGCGTCAATGCTGCCTTCCAATAGGTGGCGCTGCAGAGGTTTTGTTCCAACTTCCTTATTTCCAACAAGATGGCACCCGTGATGCAAGTATGAGGGAAATGGAAAGTTATGTAAGTGACCAATTAATTTAGAAAAATCTCTGGCCACTAAGCTCACCAGATGATTTCTGCATGTGGCGTATAGTGAAGGGCCCTGTATACTGCAATAAGATGTAAACCATTGATGTAATAGGGAGGGAGGTTGTTGCCATTACAAAGGTCACATTAGTAGATCTCCTTGTCTAGAGATGTAACTAGAAGCTCTTGTTTTTTTGAGAGACCTCCTATATTCTGTATTTGTGCCATTCTGGGGTATATACAACTTTTTGATTGCTCTTTATTACATTTTCTCTTGGAAACTGGTTGACCCAAAAAAGGGCAATACTGGCACTGTGCAGGTTTTTTTGCTTTCTTTCTGATGGCGTACACCGGGGGCGTCAAACTCATTTTCACAGAGGGCCACATCAGCCTGATGGTTGTCTTCAAAGGGCCGACTGTAATTGTAAGGCTGCCTGTCCACGGGCAATTGTTTCATTGCATTACCCGAGGCGATAATCCGTTCGTGGGTAACACAGTGAACGCATGCCATAGCGATTCTTCGCTCGCGGGATCTAAATCGCGGCATGTCGCAATTTGCCGCGGTGAACCTATCTGTCAGATAGGCTCACCGCAGAGAGCGGACAGCTCAGTGACCCCCACAGAGGAATCAGCAGTAATAGTGACCCCCACAGAGGCCTCGGCAGTAATAGTGATCCCCCCCCCCAGAGGCCTCGGCAGTAATAGTGACCCCTCACAGAGGCCTCAGCAGTAAGTGATCCCCACAGAGGCCTCAGCAGTAATAATGACCCCCACAGCAGCCCAAGCAGTAATAGTAACCCCCACAGAGGCCTCAGCAGTAATAGTGACCCCCCACAGAGGCCTCAGCAGTAATAGTGCCCCCCCACAGAGGCCTCAGCAGTAAGTGATCCCCACAGAGGCCTCAGCAGTAATAGTGACCCCCACAGCAGCCCAAGTAGTAATAGTGACCCCCACAGTGGCCTCAGCAGTAATAGTGACCCCTACAGTGGCCTCAGTAGTAATAGTGACCCCCATAGTAGCCTCAGCAGTAATAGTGACGACAGCATCGCCAGTAGTAAGTGACCCCCACAGCGACCTCAGCAGTAATAGCGACCCCCACAGCATCGCCAGTAGTAAGTGACCCCCACAGCGACCTCAGCAGTAATAGCGACCCCCACAGCATCCCCAGTAGTAATAGTGACCCCCACAGCGGCCTCAGCAGTAATAGCGACCCCCACAGCGTCCTCGGCATTAATAGCGACCCCCACAGCGGCCTCGGCAGTAATGGCGACCCCCACAGCGGCCTCGGCAGTAATGGCGACCCCCACAGCGGCCTCGGCAGTAATGGCGACCCCCACAGCGGCCTCGGCAGTAATGGCGACCCCCACAGCGGCCTCGGCAGTAATGGCGACCCCCACAGCGGCCTCGGCAGTAATGGCGACCCCCACAGCGGCCTCGGCAGTAATGGCGACCCCCACAGCGGCCTCGGCAGTAATGGCGACCCCCACAGCGGCCTCGGCAGTAATGGCGACCCCCACAGCGGCCTCGGCAGTAATGGCGACCCCCACAGCGGCCTCGGCAGTAATGGCGACCCCCACAGCGGCCTCGGCAGTAATGGCGACACCCACAGTGGACTCGGCAGTAATGGTGACCCTCACAGCGGACTCGGCAGTAATGGTGACCCTCACAGCAACCCAAGTAGTCATGGTGACCCTCACAGCAGCCCGAGTAGTAATGCTATTACAACTGGGGCCAATATATAGGGGACACTATTACAAATAGTATCCCCTATATCAGTAGTAATAGAGCCACCTGAAATCCATATACTTACCCCCTCCTCCTTGTGGAAGTGCCACTGCTCCTCTGCTCGCTGTTGCTGGCTCTGATTGCAGGTGCACACTGTGACGTCAGTGTGCACGTCTGGATGCCTCCTCCCTTCTGCTCTCGTGGAACTAGGGGAGGAGGATCCCAGGTGCACACTGATGTCACAGTGTGCGCCTGGGATCTGTGCTGCTGAGTAAATACCGGCAAGGGAGCTGCGGCCCCCCAGCTGGTATTCACTGCTGCAGTGAGCGGCCGCCGGCACGTGATGCTGGCCATGCTCGCGGGCCATGTTGAAAAAGGTGGCGGGCCGGATTCGGCCCACGGGCCTTGTGTTTGACACCTGTGGTGTACACCATGCAGAATAAATGTGTTACTTGGATAGATTGGACATTTACGGATGGGGCAGTACCAAATATGTGTTCATGGTTTATTTTGTCTTGATTTTTTTATTATTATAAATACAGGAAAGGTTTTTTTTTTATATTTTATCTTTTTCTAAATTTTATTTTTACTGTTTTGAACTTGCAATCGTTTGATGACTTGCAACTAGAGATGAGCGAACGTGTTCGGCTCCGCCCCTTTTCGCCTGAACACCGAACTTTGCAAGCAATTCCGTGCTCGGGCGAAAAAAGTTCGGGGGTCGCCGTGGCAGCGCGGGGGGGTGCGGCGGGGAGTGGGGGGGAGAGGGAGAGAGAGAGGGCTCCCCCCTGTTCCCCGCTGCTGCCGCCCACGCCGCCGCGCCTCTCCCCGCCCCCCGGCGCCCCCCGAATCTTTACGCGCGGACACTGAGGTCCTCGGTAAAGCCGGTGTCCGGGTGCGTAAGTGTTCGTTAAGAACACGTTCGCTCATCTCTACTTGCAACAAATGCTACACTACAGTACTTTATCATTGCAGTATAAGGTAATTTTAGAGACATTCTATTAAGACAGGCCCGTCTTAATAGTCAGTAATACATGGCAAACCTGTGGGCCTTCCGAAGGCCCTGTACTGCCATAACAACCACATGGCACCATGGCATCTCATTGTACATATACGTCCTGGGGTGCTAAAGGGTTGTGCCAAGATTAAAGGTAAAGTCTCCTGGTGTAAGCAACCGTGTCATGATTGACTCCTATCGTGATTTTCTATTGGCAGACTGTTTTTGCAGGGTGGTTTGCCATTCTCTGCCCCAGTCATCTTTTACCCCCCCCCCCCCCCCCCCCCAGCAACCAGGGTACTCATTTTACTGACCTTGGAAGGCTGAGTCGAGCTTGAGCCAGCTACCTGAACCAAGCGGGGATTAAACTCGTGACCTTCTGGTTGTGAGCGAGAGCTCAGGACTGCATTTCTGCTGCCATAACACTCTGCAGCACACGGGGGCCAAGGTTAATTGTAATCCCCTACTAGTAGGATAAGGCATAATTTTCATATAAATTGGGGGGGGGGGGGTCTTACGGCTGGGACACGCAATAATCCTGCCAATGAGGGTCCCATCAGTGTGAATGTTATCTCCTATCATCTGGCTAGGGATTAACTATTAATTCTGGCACAACCCTTCAAAGTAATATTAATATATCTGCTGCTTGCTTACCAAACACACCCACAAGATGTGCTAGACAGGATAGGAAGCTGTCAAAATCCAGCCGTCTCAGATCATCTCCATACTTTGTACACAGCTGCTCCACAAGCTTGTTGTTCAGCTGAAAACCTGCAAGAAAGTTAAAGGTGATTTCCGGGGAAAGGGTTAATTTTATCTCCTCAATGCAATACTGTGGATTTCAGGCTCCTCTGGTGTCGGCCTGGTCCTACTGTACTGTCCAACGGTAGCGCTGCAGTCATGGAGGTACAGGGATAGGGGTTGGAGCAAATTTACAACAATTGCAGAACTCTGTGCACCACTGATGTAAGGAGTAGGTCTACAGTATTAAGTGATAACCCCCATTTTAAGTTCAGTCTTCTCACATTCCCCATAGTACAGTACTGGGCAAAAGGTGTGGAAAAAATGCTGCAAAGTCAGAAGGCTTTCAGAAATAGAAGTGTTAATAGTTTACTTTTGGCAATTAACAAAATGCAAAGTGAAGGAACAAAAGAGAAATCTAAATCCCCTCAGGATTTGGTGTGAGCGCCCTCTGCCTTCACAACTGATTTTGTAGGATTATAGTCAGGTGTGTGATTAACGAATCCTACAAAACTGGTGATTATGATCATCATTTTCATAGGTAGGCTGAAACAGTCATTAACTGAAACAAACAGCTGTGGAGGAGGCTTAAAACTGGGTGAGGAACAGTTCAAAGGATAAGTGATCTATGTAGGACTGCTGGGGGTCTCACCTCTGGGAACCCCACTTATCATGAACAAAGACAGCCCAAATACCCCCTATGAGTGAAGGGTTGGTCATGCATGTAAACTGCCGCTCCATCCACCGTCCATGGGACTCGCAGCTGAGTACTGCCTTTCGCCATTACGACCTCACCTCATGATGCCACTGCTACATTCATCAAGGGACTTGGGGACCACATTCTCATGAATGGCAGTGTTCCCAGAGGTTGGACCCCCAACAATCATTTATCACCCATTCGGTGAATAGGCCATACGCTTTAAAGAGGTTGGTTCACGAACAGCATTGATATATTGTATTGCAGCCATTTTCTTTTATTCACTGCATATTGCTATGTGTATACAGCTCCTATGTAGATCAATGTGGTTCTTGCTCGTATAGTATTACAACTCTGTTTTGTTTGGAGCCATAGAAGTGTATGTGTTCTTTACTGAACCTCCGCATCTTGTCTCCAACTTAATAATAATATGGCTTGCTGTAGGTGTTAGGGGGTAGCGGTTTCTTGCTCCCCCTTACTAGCATCTTGCACTCAATGGCCAATGGCTGCAAGGAGGGACCCCTCCAGTCTGGTAGCCATGTCATTGAGGCTCTTAGGAGCTGCACCACCAGAGAGAGCTAGTGGCAACAGCAGGGCGGAGAGCCCCAGTGTGTGCCAAGTGCTTGGTGGCCAGGGTGCTGTCCCCAGGCTTGGGGAGCAGCACAAGAACTTGAAATACTGTGGCTGAAAAAGAGTGACGAAAGAACCCGATGTCCAGGGGGCCGAATATACGACAGACCATGTAGAATACAAAGGGAATCGCTCTTCCCGCAAGGTTCATAGTCCTTTAAGTTGATGACTCCTTCATGACCCAAATACAAGGAACGCTGCTAAAAAAGTGAGACTGCCCCAACAACAGTAGTATGCACACACCAAGGACAGTGACTATGGCCGATGGTTGCGACTGGAGAAGTATCTTCCCCAAGGATGGTGATGCCATGTTTTAGAGTTATCGGCTACGTCAGGTAGTGAGTGATGATAAATGACGCCAAGTGTAATGAGGGAGCGGGCACTGCAGGTATAGCAGCGTAATGGCTGAAATGTGATAACGGGAGACAGTCCTCTGGCATCTGCGGTGGGTTAGATGGCGATGTAGTGATGCCGCAGACCTTTGGTAACACGGAGTACAAGGGTGATGAGCAATACTAGTATGATGTGTAGTAATATGGTAGCAAAATGTCCTGTTGCCCCAAGGAAGGAGGAAAGGTATGTACCCAGTACCAATGGTGCACTGACTCCACATGCTGCGGCATGCAGGATGAAGAGAGGTTAGTGTGTGGCTTCCAGTAAAATTATGAAACATTAAAAATAGATGTGCTACCTCCATCAATCGTCGCGGCGCCATCCTGAGCCTGGGCACATGCCAGTTGCCCGTTGTGTACGCACTTTTATCTCTAATAAGTAGTGTGTCTCGGGGAGCTCTGCATTGCACAGCGGCGCAGCGTATCTCGCCGACGGTCCAGCCTCTGTGCTACGTGCCTGAAGCCGTACGTCTGCTGTAGGTTAGGAAGTATTACTGCGGGATCACACTGCTGTAACCACAGAGACACACGGGGCTGCGCAGGGGCTGCAGGCAGAAAATGGCAAACTCATTGCAAAAAAATTGGTGCAATGGTGAACACCGCCTTCGGCCTCTTTCATACGTGCGGCCATTTTGTAGCGTCGGTGATGCTTAGTTCTTGCGCAATAAAATCCCACAATCTTATAGTGAGAAAGTTAATGGGACTTTCTGATGTTAAAATCGCAGGTTCATGTAATGCGATAAAGAAGGAGGCGCCATATGAGACCTGGCGGCAGAACATCGCAAATCCCAGCCGGATAGAGCGCGCCGCCATTTTGTGTTCTCGCAATGTAGCAGCCTACAAGACATCGCTTGTGTGAAGGAACCCATTGGAGACACCGGGCTTCACATACCTGCGATTTGTAACAATGTTGCATTGCTACAGAATTGTGCGATTTCCTTTTCGTAGCCTTAAGAATGAACAATTCTACTAATCGCCGTTCCGCATCACATTTTGGGACACATAAGAACCCCTTTACCTGCCGCCTCCAGGGCCAGGCGCAGCTCCTGGACGTCCATCGTGCCGGATCGGTCTACGTCGTACTTTGTAAATATATGCTACAAGAGAAAGTATAAGTAATCTTTGTAGTAAATACCAATAATCTATATTCTGTAAGTCCCCCTATACCGTGTATGTATAAGTATACACGGACGTGCCAAAGGTCATGGGATAGCAGTATCCTGAGGTGACGGCTCGGGACCGCCAACACCTGCATAAGCTGTGAGGTCTCCTCTTGTGAGTGAGGTTGGACATTGGCGGGGCGCTCACAGCAGGGGATGTGATCAGTTTGAACAAGGCTTGGTCATGGATGCCACATGGACAGACATTTCCAAAGTTGTGCGGGCATTTAACATTCCTCGATCCACAGTGTCCTGGGTGTACTGAGAAAATGCCACAGACGGCATTACCACCCACAGTGGACCACTCAATGGCCGCCCACAGATGCTTAATGATCACAACTGGTAGCATCTAACTAGAATTGCCCACGCAAACGGCAAGTGACTCGGGCAGAAATCACATTCATATTCAATGCAGGAGACCCCACTTCTATATCCCGCAGATCAGTGCAGCGTTCTTTAGCCTCCTTGGGATGTGGCAACAGAAGACCCACCAGAGTGCATCTGTTAACACCACGACACCGGGCACAGCGCCTCACCTGGCTTGGGAGGTTGCTAACTGGACCCTAGAGGCCTGGCAACATGTGGCATGGTCCAATGAGTCGTGGTACCAACTGTTTTGGGCTGATGGTAGGCTTTGTGTGTGTTGCAGACCCCATGAAGTTATGGACCCCAGTTGTCAACAAGGCCCTGTGCAGACTGGTGATGGTTCCATACTGGTGTGGGATGTTCTCATGGCATTGGTTGGGTCCACTGGTCCCTCTAAACACATCATTGACTGGTGCCCACATCTTTTCACTGCTTGGTGACCATGTACCCCCACAATGATGAGATATCCCAGCAGGATGATGCACAATGCCATTGGGCCAAAGTTATCCAGAATTGGTTCGAGAAACATTCTGGAGGTTTCCAACAACTAGCGTGGCCGGCGCGTTCACCCAACATTAGCCCATTCAAGTATTTATTGGGATGTGGTGGTAACGTCCCTTCACCCCCGGGTTCCTGCAACAACACGTACCAGGCAGCTGTGATGTCTCCCTGCCCCGTGTGGAATCGATGCCACGTCGGTCGATTCACTGGACTAGAGATGGCATCAGACACGACATTAGTTGGTGTGCTGTGACTTTTGGCACGTCGGTGTATGTACATATATATCCTTCCCATTCATACTCTCAGGGTAGAAAGCCAGATACACCGCCGCTGCCCGGCTTTATCCTGCAGGGTCAGATATTTACCTCCCATTCTTTAATTTTGCTCCAGAGATATCGAAATTCTTCTAATTGCAGCTTTCCATTCCCGCTGCGCTGCGGTTGGTGATAAGGAGAAGTCGTAGGGGTCAGATTAATGCTGGGATTATTACAAGGCAGGTCAGTCCAGTTGTTGGACTACACACTGCTGCGAAATGTTGTGGAACTACAAGTCACAGCACAGATTCCAACACTGACATGAGAGAGTACAGGTAAGGCCTCATGCACACGGGCCGATTATGAAAGCCGTCTGACCTGTGGTCTGTCTGCAAGTGACATTCAGACGGGTGGCGGATCCGGGGGAAAGCAGGAGTTTAAAAAAAATCTGTACTGCGAATGTCCGACCGCGAGCCGCGCCGACCAACCGCAGTACAGATGAAAATTCAAGGAAGCAGGTAAGTGCAGGTAAGTGCAGGCGCCGCTGCTGCCGGGGCCGGATTTTGCTACGGGATTCCGTATGTGGAACGTGGCCTAAGACTTATACATTTCCATAGAGCTGCTTCTAGGAAAAACTGCCTTGCAGCGCCACAACTAATGACAGCAAGGAAACGATAAGGATACATCTGCAATTTTCAGTAGTTGGTTGCAAGTGTCAATAGAAAATCCATCTGTCTTAAGGTGCGAATCTAGAAAAAAAGAACAGATCGGAACATGACAAGGGAGATGTTGAACAAAGCAGAATTATGAAAGCAGCTCTGAAGTATAATAACTCAGAATCAGTACAAGATAATGTAATGACAACATTGCACATTGTAAAATGGCGCTAGGAGATGACAGAAGGACGCCTCTGTGCTGCCAATTGTAAGAAAAACCGTATACCGCCCTTATACTGCACATGCTCTAGTGTATATGGCAAATGGAGGGCTAAAATGTCATCTGCACAGAGTCCTAGTCATAATGAGAACTAGCAGCAAGCAGTTATATGTCTGCTGGAAGTCACTGATCAGCAGATGAAGCGGCGGTCACGTGATCATCGCACCTCTCACAAAGCCAGAGGATCGGGCAAATAAATGTCGGGCTGAGCGTTTGTGTCTGACAGTCGGCCGTGTAAAAGGGCCTGAAGAATCAGCTGCAAGCTGTTTATCCATCTTACTTCTAAGAGTTTATAAGTTTTGGAATACTTTATATGGAACTTTAAATGGTACCACTGAAAAATAACCCTGGACCCGCAAAAAGCCGGCAGGAGCGTGAAAAATCATTATTTGTTGGAAAGTAGAAATGGGGGAAAAAAGCCCAGTTCGGAAGAGTTCGAAGGTCACTTCACCCCGTTCACATAAACAGCTGATCGGCGGCAGTCTGACTGACGGGACCTGCAGCGATCATGTGAGCTGCGGCCCAGAGAGTCAGCCAATCAATGGAGCAGTGGTCACGTCCGTGTCCCGGCACTCCTCTCCACGCTGTAGACCCACCGCCGCTGCCGCCGCACTCGTTTATTTTTTAACATCCAATCACAGTTTTTATATTTTAAAGTAACCAAAGGCGCCGGACCTCGTCCAGCTGCGGCCCCCAGGATCTGTCTTCTCGCTTACGTTTGGAGGTGATTTGCACCATGATGCTCTGTAACTCCTCCGGGCTGATTTCCTGGTCCCGTCCAGACACTTCTGTGAAATATTTTCTGAACTCCTCATTGCTAAGCTGAAGCTTGTCCTCCTGCAAGAAAGTGGACACAGGAGCAGATGTGGTAATGGCAGGTGATGACCATTGTACCCATGCGTTTGTCTACAGAAGCAGAAATACTCAGTAATGGCATAGCGAGCAGCCCAGGATGTGGCTGGAGGCTTAACCCTTTCCAATCCCCTGTCTGACATCTTCCTACATTCTGATTGAAGCTTGTACAGCTCCAATGTCAGAAGACGTCCGACAGGGTATTCTTACCGTCTATTGCCAGCCACTCCGCTGTCGGAGCCTCTCTGGTGCACACACTGGCCTCAGCCAGCAGATGGTGTCCTTTTGTAGTATTTTGATGCTTACGCATAGATGCAATACCAGAACCCAGCTTATTGCATAGAACGGTGATAGGACTAACCATTGTGCATGTTTTTGTATCAAGGAAATCAGCCATAGAGCTACAAAAACAGAACTGAACCGAGTCTCCATTTGTCAGAAGCAAAATATATTCACATCCGTTGTAAAGAAGAAAAAAGGTCAAACAAACTAGAAATATATGGATGGTAACACGTAGAGCCACGCAGCACTCTACTGCTGTGAAGCCGCTGGTGACCCGGTCTCTCAGTGCGTTTGCCACGCATTCCGCGCACGCTGTAATGCACGGTCTTCCTGTTTTTTTGTTGTTCTATATGCAATGTCATTGTGTACGGGCGGCACTGATTACATGCCCATAGAGAACAATCGATTCTTGTGCATAATACGCCGCATTCTTTTTTGCGCTCGCGTATTACACAATTCCTAAACGCAAGTATGAGTGGAGCTGCATAATGCAATCTTTTTGCTTGCCTGATAATTACCACGTAGCGCACACGTAATACGCTGTAGTCTTACACTCTTGTGGCGGTCAGTTGTGATCCTTTTTAGTGGTCGCTTCATACGGCGTTTTACCTACATGCACTCACATTGTCACATAAAGAAACCGCAGCACGTTCTTCCATATACACACATAATAGTCAGCGGCATGCCCGTATATACACGCACCATTTTCCACACCCAGGCGTACTCCTTTATACACAAACTGACGCACACGTTATACATCCATATATATGCACACATTGACACTAACATATACACACAGGTGCGCCCTTACACAGCAGGCACACACTTTTACACATATACATACCTGCATCGATGGCGGTTCCCTCTTGGGGGGATTTTGTTCGCTTTTCATCAGCTTGAAGAAAGAACAACCTGTTTTGCTGGTCTTCCTGGGGGCCCGGGCTCTTGGTGTCTCTCCAGACCCCATGTCTGCCGCCTGTGCAGTGTGAAATGGACAAGAGGGATGACCAGTGAATGAGGAGCGCAGCACTGAGTGCGAAGAGCCTGCAAGCTGTGCCTGAAGTTCTCCTCTACCCCTTATCATCTATTCAGCTGTTCTCCTGCCTCCTTCACACACTGTTGTCCATGTGATATCTTCACTCATCTTCTTCTGTCTGCTGCACTCTGGTGTCTCAAGAGTCGGAGAAGCGAAGACAAAAAGGCCAATGAAGACACAGAAGAAGGCCTCCAGTCCACAGGCGATATTTCACTGCGTTACCCGTGGCGATAATCCGCATGCGGGTAACGCAATGAATGCTTTCCATAGGATGACTACGGAAAGCGCCGCCCGATGTACACGAGCGGAGAATCACTGTAATATTCTGTGATGAACTTATCATAATGAGAGGTTCATCATGGTGACATAATGCTTCCCGTGGCGGTATATCACAACACCCTTGGACTGCCGGCCGAAAGAGAAAACCAGCTAAGTAAATGATTCACTGTGCATGCTGTGTTAGGGCCCTTTTACACGGCACGATTATCAGTCAGTTTATTGCTGGATTGTTCAAAACTGAAGATAATCGTTCTGGTAAACACGGCAGCGGCTGAACGAGGATTTGTTCGCTTATCGTTTGACAAATCAAACGACGGTCGGCCCGTGTAAACTGGCGGTTCATCTACGAGGCGATCTCCGGCACGCTCCACCTACATTCACTGAATGTGGAAGAGCAGGAACAATAATGGCTGCACAACCATCGGGCACTTAAGCATCCAACAATCGTCCTATGTAAGGGACCCTTACTGTAGCGAGAGGAACGTGTGGGCTTAGGGCCCGGCCCTAGTGCGACCGCTGCGACCGCTATAGCTGCACCACTTATAAATGGGCCCAAATGCCTCAACATACGACTACTAGTACAGTGACGGGGATCTCTGTATTGTATTCCTGGAGACCTGCAGCCTCTAATATCCACCACAAACTGCAATCATTCCGGAAAGTCGATGATACACTTTATGCTTAACACATAAAGCGCGTCCTGATTGGTCAGGAATGGGGATAATGTGAAGGGACCATTAAACCGGACAACTATCAGGCGCACAAGCGCTTCACAGTCTTCCCAATGACTATTGCTCTTGTGCTTTCACATAGGAGTGACAGTCGTTCGATAAATGGAGGCTGAGCGGATGTGAGATCTCTTCCGCCGGCCCACCGCCATTCACATTGAACAACTCCCGTTTACACTGAGCAAGAAGTTGCTCACCAGTCACTTTGTTTCAATGAGATGAATTTCTTGGTCCAGCCGGTGGCTGTGTGCACACGGTACGACTATGGCCGAATACTGCTGCTTCAAGCAATCCCTTGGGCGAATCGCCCCGTGTAAAGGTACCTCGAGATGTCCCCTCGCCATAGGTGGTGCTATATTTTATTATGGGACAACGTACCTGAAACACTTTTGCTTCGGCTTTGATAATGCAGTCAATCTCCCTGAGGAGGAACATGGAGAGAATAATATTACCAACGAGATCTACAGACAAAAAACGGTCGATGGAAGAAGAAGATTAAACTGTGAAGTAACGGCTTTCTCACTTGAGGGTGTGTTGTGTTTCAGTGAAGACCCTCAAGGTGAAGGAAGACTCTTCTTGAGGCATGAAGGTTGTAGGAATGATCACATATTGCCCAGGGAGCAGATCATGGCGGCTGGTAACATCACGCTTGGCTATGTATGGTGTAAGGACCATAGGGATCAGGCCAGAGATGGCTGTGGCTCTCTGGGACATCAGGTTCATGTCACTGAACTAAGCGAAACAGAATAATCTGTGTCAGATGATACAAAGCCACCATGTAGAATGGATTAGGAATTACCTGCACATTAACATATGACAGCAGGGCAGATCATGGAGCATACAGTAAGGGAGGTCCATGGGGGTGCCCAATACAACAGATACCAACCATCAATACTGACACTACTAGGGATGAATGACATCAGAACCCAGATGGTATAACAATAGGGATTACCCAAGCATTGATCCTGCTGCCAGAGAAAGTGGACAATTAGCAAGTAAATAGTACAGAGGGAGTAATAAGTGGGAGAAGGGCTGATCAAACAGTGCGCACACAGACATTAAAGGCATACACGCCCTGATACCGGAGATCTGAAGAGTCCGACATCTTAGGGAAAGACTTTATTATTCACCTGTTCTGGCACCTGCAAAATAATAATATTACATTCCTATGTTAGATGATAGAAGAGAGCATACCACTGAATGCACCACTGATGGTCCAGGCTGCCAATTAGTAATGTTCATAATAAATGCATTTTTTCACATTTTCCCCTTTAAATACATTGTTTTAATAAATTGTTCTCCTCCAATTTGCCTTTTACATAATTCCCAAAGGTCTACCACTTCCAAGGATTGCACACCCACCAGACGCCCCACTACCAGGAGAACGGATCCAGGCAGGCATTGACTACATATACATCTAGCTCATTCGCTACATGGATGTGGCCAGTAAAGCAGCCCCAATAGATGGAGGTGCCATCAGATATTTATGACCTATCCTGTCGATAAGTTCTAGAGCCTATATAGTGTAAAAAGGGGGTTGTCAGGTTTTGGAAACCCATTTTCACATGTCCTGATTCTGAGTTAATAGATGTTATCGTCTGTTCAGGATCCTCATCTCCTGACCAGAATAGAGAATGATTACAAAGAGCTTCTCTCACTGTGGATGACCTCTGATGTCCTGTATTACAGAGACAACCCATTGGTTTGAATTAGTATTGTGTAATACTTCATTTTTCCTGTAGGGGTGCTGCAGGGAAATTGAACACTTACTACCAGGCTTTAGATTGTAGCTGATTACTTACTGCTTTGGGGTAAATGTGAGGACAATTTACCCTCCCTCACCATTGACACTATAATGGCACAGGCCACCATGGCTAAAGCATTCTTTAAAGAGAGATCTACGGTAAGGGTCCTTTTACACGGGACACTTATTAAGCACAAGTGTGCCCAACGGTTGTCCCAGTGAGCTTACACAAGAACGAGCAGCCCTGAGATCATTCCATCCCGCCCGCCTCCATTCACAGTATACAGGCAATCGTTTACACCGGCCCACCCGGCCTGCAGAAACTGAATGACAAACAATTAGAAAGTTCCCGTTTGTTGTTCAGTCGCTGCAGGCGTTTACACTGAACGGTTAGCTTTCAGATATCTGCGATCAGGTGAGAATCTAAACAATGATCATTCCGTGTAAAAGGGCCGTAAGTCTAGCGATTGATTCCAACACTGCACCTTGAAGATCTCGAATCCGATAACCAGGAAGTCTCTCCCAACAGCCCTTGCCTTCCGTCCTTCCTTCTGAAGAAGAGAGGCCAGCACGGTGCATAGACGTTCCTTATCCTCTCCTTCCACCGTCACCAGATACTGAGGATTGCTCCAGAACGTGCCTGTTATTTGTAGAGGAACATGAGGGTGTAAGTGCTGGTACTCACTTAACATACTATATTGTCCTGGCACCTATGTGGACGGTAGGTCCTGTTCACTGCAACAGCCCACAGTGTTAGGTGGAGAAGGACTAATTGAGGATGTTGGATATTATTATACCCAATCCTTTGTTCCTGTGGGAGATAAGCCACTGCCAGGGATATCTAACAGTGGCTTATTACCCTCTCTCCATTGAAAGGAACATACATGTTTAAAGTGGAGTCGGGAGAAACAGCAGCTTGTCAAGAGTCTTGTGATTAGCCAACTTTAGCCTTTCCGTTAAATACAGCATTGATGCCCAATTGCAACCCTTGAACTTGAAAGACAACAAATCCAACTTGGCCTCATGTCTAAAAGTCCAAGCCAAGAAATTCCTCCCATTGGGTAAATGTTCTGTACAGTATACTTGGCCAATATCTGTCAAAAAAAAAAAATCTCCTCTAATTAGCCTCAGGAGTTGAAATCTAGGAAGACTTGAAATATGTGAGCATGATGTGCTTCCTTACCTCTGTAGTTGCGGCAGCCTCCAGCATTGTGCCCTCTCACCCAACTTCCCTGGAAAGAGTTGGCATTCCATGCATAGGCAAGATCCTGGCAGGCTAAGTTTCTTGTAAGATTGCAAATATCCAAAGTGTCGAAATAGCGCAAAAAGTCATCCAACTCCATCCTGAATGGAAATATGTGAGTCTGACAGTCAATGGACAACGCAGCACAAGAAGTCGCTCAATGATTAGTGTCAAAAGTCAATGTCTCACCAGAATTCACCATCTTCACCTGTGATTTGAAACTTCTGTCTTGTTGCATTGTCCAACAGCGACCATGTGGCCGAGCTAGAAGCCAAAAGTATCATAAGACAGCTTTAGATGGTCAGTATGCTTGAAAAAGGCGCAAGTAAGCGCCGAAACACGCTGCAAATGGACTAATGTATTTGTATATTCCCATAAATGCGCACGGCTGCCGTATTCAGCTCTTGTGGTCACCTCTATCCCCATACCAAACCACCGCACAGTTTTTTGACATTTTTTTCCCTGAACACATGATTTCTTCTGTGCTTGCTGTGGGTCAGTAAGCTCCATCTCTCGGCGGCTCTCCTGAAACTGGCATACGGACGGGATTGGAGCACTTCGCTATCAGCACAAAGCGATCCTGGACATGAAGGTGCTAGTGGGGTGCTCCCAACCAGGTAACCTGCGAGGCACCAGGTAAGTCCACATTTTTTCTACATACCTATATATACTAACAGCACAGAATAATAATCCATCCGAGGCGCTGTCCAAAATATTCTGCTTTTTTAATAAAAGGTCTTTGTCGCCATCGTTTGACCGCCTTAGCGTTTATCTATTTTCCTGCTGATGCCGCTGTGTGAGGATTCGCTCTTTTGTCAGGTGACTTGTAGATTTTATTGCTGCCGTTTTGGGATAAATGCGACTCTCAGGTTTTTTCTTATAGACAGCGTAACTAAAAAAGTGCAATTTTGTATTGCACATTTTTTTCCTGATGGCGTTCCCCATGTGACATTAATAATGGGATCTTTTAATACTAATAAACCAGATGCAATGCCCACTTTGACATTTTTGATGCAATGACTGCGAAGGATTATTTTTGTAATATTTTTATTTTTGTAGTAATAAAAAGTCTCTATTTTACTTTTAGTCCCCAGACGGGACTTGAACCTGTGATAGTTTAATCGCTTATCAAACAAGAACATCTTAATAGTCAAATAGTCATGAGAGCTGTGGGGGTTTTCAGAAGCCCCTAGGCTGCCATGACCCCTGGATGGCATCCCATGGTTTTATAGCGGTGGGGTCATTCAGGGCATTTCAATGCTGCTGTCAGAATAAGCCAGGATCAGAGTCATGGACAGCCGACACCCACCTACATGGTGGCTCCCTCCTAAAATGGCAACTGGCATGCGCTGCAGATGTATGGCTCATGTCAGGAAGAGGCCAAGAGGCTTGCGCCAGAAAACAAGCACAAAAGAAGATTCATATACCCCATATTGTATCAATTGTGTCTGGATGAGTTCCCACCATATGCAATAGAGATGACAGTGAACGGACGTCTATGAGAGCTATGGAGACGGCCAAGCCAGTGGCCTCCACTACACCAAATTTTAGTTGAATAGGACCTCCAACTGGCCAACAGAGATGGGCGGTGCTAGAAGACCCGGGTCGTGTTCTTCATGCGCCTTCCCTTTAATCTAGCCCTGTTTGCTGATGATATGTAAAGTGAGATACGCTGCTGCCCCTGTAATATGCAGGTCATATACAGGAGATATTGCAGGACATTTATGTAAGCAGTTACGATAATTCTCAAGGCAGGAGAGAGTTGAAATTCTTCCCTCGGTGGGAGTCATCAGACACAGAATATGACATTTAATACACTTTAACGTGCCGTCAGCATGTATCTACTCTGCAGGCTTCTCTAAATGGCACCTGTCCTTCAGGATATGACTGGTCACTGGTAAAGGGAGCAATGCCCATCATTAGGCATTTCTCTCATATAGTCATTGAAGTGGCGCTTCAGTTTAACGTGTTTAATTCTCAATTTTCAAGATCTCTGCTTGCTGTTAGTAATAAAAAAAAATACATTTATAGCCAGACTGAAAACAGATCTACTCCTGTTCACCGCTGAGAGGTAGATACAACTGTATCCCATCTAGGCAATGCTCTGTGAGCTAAACAGACTGCTTGATACAGTTTACCTACAGTGAAACATTGTAGCAAACTAGCAGAGTAGGACAGGCTTGTAAATGTTTACAAAGGTTATTGGAAAGTTGTAGAATTGTCATGTACACTCACTTATCACTCCAACGCCCATTCCACTCCACCTGCCCCCATGGATTTCGCAACCTGAATAACGGGAGTTTGCGCCCATTATATTCTACCTGAAAAATGTTACCAAAAAAAGGAGGTCAGAGATTTATGATTTAATGTAAAACATGGAAAGAAGAACCTGAAGCCGCAGAATGACAATACAATTGTAAGCTTCATAGTGCCAACATATTCTGCAGCGCAGTAGAAAGCAGGAGGTCCATGATTAGAGTTACAGACTCTAATGGATAGGATACATGAAATGTCTGAGCCAGTCACCGGCTGATATCTGTGTATGTACAGATATGAAGTGCATCAGGGTACATGGAGTGTGGGGATACTGATGGAAGAAAGAGGTCGGGTTCGAAGGGAGAATATAGTAGAGGGGTAAATGAAGAAGAGTTATAATGTGATACGCCCGCCTAAAGGGATGTGTTTTTAGAGCACTCTTAAAGTCTAACTGTATTTTAATTTTTGTAAAGAACAGGCAATTTTAAGACTTTTTCTATTATACAACAGACTCAGGGTTTAATAGGAAATCACTCTTGAACTGCTGCTCCCTCCACACCAGATTCAGCTGAAGACTGTTTCTAGGGAAAATCTGTATTCAGCCGGTGAGTACAGTTGGCTTTTCATCACGTGTCTGCAGTCTTTTACAGCTATTCAGGGCACAATGCTGAAGATAAGAGTGTTTTATCAGACATGGCTTTTACCTCTGTAATAATTTCAGTACACGGTGATCTTATTACTCTGGCTGTGAAGTGAAGCCGAATACGGCATCCTGTGAGGGTGAACAGATTCAGCTTCTATTCCCAGTGGGCAGCCAGAAAGATAAGAAGATAACAGTGCAGAGTGAACTGATGAAAGTCACGTCTGATAAAACACTCTTATCTTCAGACCTGTGCCCTGAATAGTTGTAGTAGGCTGCAGGCACCAGTGAAGAGCAGACATCTCTATTCCCTGGCTGAATACAGATTTTTCCTAGCAACAGTCATCAGCTGAATAGTAGAACTGCAGCAGTTCCAGGGTGATTTTCTATTAAAAGCAGCCTGATTCTGATAATTAAAGGGTTTTTCTGAGACTAAGCTATTTATGACCTAACCTTGGGATAGGTCTTCAATATCAGATTTGTGGGAGTCCACCACTAGGGCCCCCCAGTGATCAGCTGAAGTTGCTGAGATGTTTAGGTTTGTGCTGTGGCTGCTTCAGTACATACCAGGCACAACACTGTACATTGGATTGAATAGGACCGAGTTGCTCTCAGGCCATTTGATCGATGAACATGATGTTACATGCCCAAGAAGAGGCTGTGACGCTCACATTAGCACCGTGCCTTCTTCTAACATCACATCAATGGGAGTTGTGAGCATCATTGTGATTTATCTTAGTCCCAGAAAGCTTTAAAATCTCCTGTTATTCAGATTTTAAAAAATAATTTAAATGACCGTTACATTATATGTATTGTTGATTAACCTCATTGTCTGGGGGTAGCGCATTCTGGACAACTGGTGCGGCTTGAGAGAGGTCCTGGAAGCCGGAGTGGGAGGTTCAAATTATGGAGGCTGATAGTCTAAAGTCATTAGCAGAGCGGAGAGCATGGGTACAGAGCAGCCGAGGTGAGGGAGGAGATATAGGGTGGCGCAGCATTGTGGAGAGCTTTATGGATGAGACTGATGAGTATAAATTGTATTCCATACTGGATGGGCAAACAGTGTAGTGACTGGCACAGGCTACAGGCATCAGTACAATGACTGGCACATGGTGGAGGTATCTTTGTAGCCATTGAACAGAAAGATGCGGCATGAGGAAAAGAGTGATCAATAGTGAGTTATAATAGTCAAGATACATTCACCTCTGAAATACATATAATGGAGTAGGCGTGACCTTTCACCAGTCCTTCTGGAGTTCGCATCTCACTTTCACTCTGGTCCAAGATCTAGGAAGAAGTTATCACTTTATAATAATCTGTGTAATGGGAATCATCTCGGCAAACCCTTTATTACATAATCACTCATTACATGCTCTGTGAAGGACACTTTGTTGCCACCAGTCAATAATAGATGGCACTTTCAGCTGCACAATGGCTAAAGGCGTATGGCCTACCCACCGACGGGCATTATTCAGGGATCTCTGACCTGAAATCTGAAGCATCTCTTGCACTTAAGTGATTGGTCGGGGCAGCAAATTATGGGTGGTCAATTGAATACAATTACAGATTTCCGGCTGCCCCTATAGTGAAATGAGCCCCACTTCTCAATGAGCGCTCTCCCAAATACCTTTATCAAAGCTAATGTCCACCATTCCATTTTCAGGTTCCAAATTCTGTACTGGTTTATGTTAAACTATTTCTGCATGGGAGTAGCTCTGTTTTTCTGCCTTGATAAAATAAATAATGCTCGCTGCATGAAGTCACCACTAGGGGGAGCCAACTTGTATTGAACTCAATGGGAGCTGCATGCAGAGAGCTCCCTCTACTGGTGGATGCACATACCTGTTGTTGACAATGTCAACAAAGTCACTTGCCATGCCGTACGGTATGTAGACCACTGCACCAGGCAAGGGAATGTTTAGTATCTGCTTTGGCAAGCTGATAGGTGGACAACTATTGCCCTAGTTCTAGTCTTCCTAGTGTCCTAGTCATACCTCTCCAACTATAACATGTCCACCAAGTCTCATTGCTCACATTGATTGAGGCCCCCATCAGTGACTTCTTCTCCACAGCTGCCCGAATGATCTGGCACAGATTCGGAGGAGCAGCCTTGAGGTCCACACTCTCACCCACCCCTCCGGTGAAATCCACAAAGGCTTCGCTAATCCAACCTCCATTCAGAGCCTCATAGGAGCCATTCAACCTGGAAGCAAACATGTTAAACATCACCTCATGCAAAGCAGCCATGTTCTTGTAGTGTTCGATCTGTAGGCGCTCTATGTAACGGCCCGTTTACACGCAACGATTGTCGTTAAACAAATGGTTCAAAAGAGCAAATATTAAAGGCCCATTTACACAGGAAGAGCGTTGGGCAAACGTTGGGCAAACGATGCCCGAGACTCATCCCTGTGTCTCTGCGCTCCTGCTGGTGACCCCAGCTTACCTCTCCGCCATCTTCCTTTGCTGCGAATGTGCCGGCTGGTGCGCAGTACAGAGGATGCCGCGCTGTCGCTATGGCGATGACGCGGCTCCTGCAACCATTCTACAATGATGATTGCAGAATGGCCGCCGGATGGACTTCAATGGAAGCCGGCTGTGTGTAGCCCGCGCGAAATCGTAGCATGCTGCGATTTCTCCCCCGTGAGCGGAAAATCACAATCTATTTCCCCTCGCGGGCAGGAGATCGTGTTTTCTCATTGCATGCTATGGGCTGGATGTGCTGCAGAATCCGAAGGCGGAATCCCACTCCAGATTTCGCAATGCAAACCCGCCCGTGCGCCGGAGGCCTTACGCTAAACGTATAGTGTAAATGCAGCTAACGATCCAATGATGGATGATTCTGTTGATTAACCTGTTATGTAAGCATAAAAATCGTGGGGCTCATTCACTAATTGTTCGGTTTAACCCCTTAAGGACGCAACGATTTTTGGCGGATTTTAATCTCCATTTTTCGAAGGCCATAACTTTTGTACTTTCCCGTCGCTGCGGCCGTATGAGGGCTTGTTTTTTGCAGACGAGCTGCAGTTTTTATTGATGCCATTTTTGGGTCCGCTGACCGTATTATAAAACTGTTATTAATCTTTTTGATGATCGCAGGGAGAGAAAACGCATCAATTCTGCCAGAGTTTTTTGTGTTTTTTTCATAATGTTAATCCTGCAGCTTAAATGACACGATACGTTTTTTCTGCGGGTCGCTACGGTTACGATACCACAATTCTTATATATTTTTTTTAGGTTTTTCCACTTTTCTGAAATGAAAAAACCCTTTTTTTGGAAATCTTTTCTTCTTTCTAAATCGCAGCATTCAAAGTCCTATAACTTTTTTATTTTACAATGGACGGAGCTCTGTGGGGGCTTATTTTTTGCGAGACGAGCTGTAGTTTTTATTGGTGCCATTTTGGGGTACATGCGGCTTTTTTGATCCCTTTTATAGCATTTTTTAGAGGGAAAATGCTAAAACTTAGCATTTTGCCTATTATTTTTTTAGCAGTTTTTTTTAACGCTTTTTGTCCTGCACAATTAAAGGCATGTTTATCTTATTGTACGCATCGTTACGGAAACAACGATACCAAATGTGTTGTTTGGGTTTTTTTTACATTTTTAATGCTAATATGAATAAAAGCACAAAAAGGGTTTTTTTTTACATTTTTATTTTTTG
Source organism: Eleutherodactylus coqui (assembly GCF_035609145.1). Taxonomy (NCBI): domain Eukaryota; kingdom Metazoa; phylum Chordata; class Amphibia; order Anura; family Eleutherodactylidae; genus Eleutherodactylus; species Eleutherodactylus coqui. The sequence goes on from NC_089846.1 coordinate 141,718,132, forward strand.
TACATTATTTTTATCTTTTTTTACACCATTTGTGTCCCTCTGGGGGACTTACACTGTAGCACCGATGATCGCTATGATAAGGCATTGCAGGACTTCTCTCCTGCAATGCCTTATCACTTATTACAGTGATCATAGGCAACAGTAATACAGGACATTTGTAGGTGGCGTCCTGTTACCATGGCAACCAGCCGGGCTCTCTGCGATTACATCACGAGAGCCCGCTGACATCACAGAGGGAGCATGCTCCCTCTGTGAACCCTTCCCATACCGCGATCTACATAGATCGGGGCAGGGAAAGGGTTAACAGCAGGGGTCACATCTCCGATGCACCCCCGCTGTTGCAGCAGGAGGCCAGCTATCAGTGACAGCCGGCTCCCGCTGCTGGATAGCGCAAGATCTCTTATGATCTCGCATTATCCACATGAAGTACCTCGCTGCCAGGACGTACCCTTATGTCCTGTGGAGGGAAGGGGTTAAATACCATTCATTCATTCATTCACTTACACAGCAACGATGTATCTGCTTGTATAAACAGGCTGCAAACTCTGACATTGTACGCTTGTTCAAATGAGAAGTTGGCAGGTCTAAACGGACCCTTACACCATAAGAGGGGGAGCATCAATAGAAGGTGCCGGACACGGTACCAACCAATGTAGGAGCAGGCATGCACCCTCATCACCCAGGGGCCACACATCGCGGGCACACTCGGTCATTACAGGTCAGTGTTTGCATTCTTCAGTCCACAATGCCAAGTTCTATACAGAATGGAGCTGCCCTTTAAGTACATACAGATTAGCTGCTGTTCTCTATGAATTTACTTCATGATCCGTCAGCAAACAGCGATCCAATATTTGTGATGTTGTGACTCACTTGGCATAAGCCTTCTCCAGCAAGGCGGGCCAGAACTCACTCTTCTGGGCAGAGCTGACAAACACCAGCTCTCCATGCTGTGTAGGTAAGCGGTCGTCGACCACCACATCCACCCATTCGCCGTACTGCCAGAACTGGAAGACAGAATGCATGAGATTAAGTAGATGTACAGTAGAGGCGACTGTGAGGAATTGCTTTAGAGAGACTCTAGGTGTGATGCATGAAGACATGCTGGCATCAGCACCCAGTAAACCTGGGCATGTGCCAGGGCCCACTGAGCCTGCGAGGCCCGGTCCGTGGTGGGAGACATGAAGCCCTCATTCGGTGAAATCTATTGTATCTGCATTGTTAAGGTGGTGATACAATCGGCTATGACAGAGACTGTCCTAATAACTCAGGGGGCACAGCGGGCATACAGGCGACTCGGGCAGAACGAAGTATGTAGATACAGGATCCAACGGGAATCACTGAAATCCAAAAATAAGGAGGAGAGGAAAAAATACATGCAAAGCCGTATGGGGTCAATGGACAAAAACCCCACAGAGTCCTAATATCAGTAAAGACACGGCGGCATCCGGGGCAGAAAGAACTTATTCAAACCTTCATTCGTTCCATATTAAAAAAGGGAGGAGCGGCAACGCTTTGACCCATGTGGTCCTTGTCAAGCCGGGGCAGAACTAAGCCTATAAGTGATTCAAGGGGCAGAGCACAGCCTAAAAGTGATTTAGGGGTTAGAGCGAGGCCTATAAATGACCCAAGGGGGCACAGCGAGGCCTATAAATGACGGGAGAATGGCGTCTATAAATAACTATGGGGCCCATTGTCACTCAAGGGCCCATGTAAGCCTGGAGCCGGGTCTGCATGAAGAGCAGCACATCCTGAACAGGCCTTTCATTCTGGCTCATAGAGGGGGCCTTAAATGGTGAACCCCGCTCTATGATGTCGATATGTCCTAATAGGTCATATGGACAGGAGTTGTCTTCATGAGATAACCCTTTAACTGGGCCTTTAACAAGCCGATGGAGCCCTTGAGTAAATGTCATGGCTCTGTGACGCTGAGATGGTTGGTAGCGAATACACTTATGTGGGCCCCTTTTTCACAGGGCCCATTACTACAGACCATTTGTTCTGCTCAGGCAGGTAGTCATAATATAGTTCTGTCTGTAAATATGTCTGACTACAAGTTGTGCCGCTGCAACGAAATGATGCAAATGTTACTCAACTAGTGTCCTGTAGCTCTAGTATAATATGGCGCCAACTGTTTCAGACAACCCCCTCAAATTACCTGAAAATGGAATATTCCACCATAATCATTATAAAAGCTTTGCTGAGGAGAAACCACTCGCTCTTGTAGACGGGGGTGAAGGGTCAGGGAGGCAACCGCAGCAAGAAACCAACAGTTACCTGAAAGAAGAGACACGGGCAATCAGTATGATGACGTCCGCTGACCGCTCGCATCATTATACTCTGGTCATTAGCAGATAAACCAGCTACAAATGTGACCAAGCAGATTACAGATGTCATCTCGCCTAGACGGCTTGGAAAATGTAAGCAGGCCTCTGATTGGCTGCAGTAGGCTTTTATTTGTAAAGCTCCCCCTAGTGTAATCATGAGAACATTACTATTAACTATGTGCTACATGTGTGCTATTTATTGTATATGGTGGAACACAGACATATGAGGTCAACATCATACGAGAGTGATCCTCGCTGCGGGCCTCTGTGAGACAGAATGGAGTCATGTGTAGGGTCGCTGATCATGGAGTTGGGCTGCTACGGCAGCTAATGGGCATCATGTCTCCCATCTCTATGCCCACACTCACCCAGCTGTCCTTGGCATATGTCTGTCCATTTCATGTTCTCGCTGATGAACTGAGGGTGCTGGGTGATTTCCTAGAATGGAGAAGGTCAGAGAGTCATATTGTGTGATTGTGTCAATTCCTCTGTGACAACGCCTGGCAGAGGAGGTAAATTGGGCGCCATGATGCCTCCCAGTTCATCTTTGATAGGACATCATGTAGATCCATTTAAAGGGGTTGTCTAGGGTTATGGACTCCTGAGTGCTTTCTTCCAAAAACAGTGACACACCTGTCCGCAGGTTGTGAGTGGTATTGCAGTTCAGTCCAATTCACTTCAAAGGTGCTGAGGATACCAGACCCAACCAATGGGGGGATTGTCACTGCTTCTGGAAAAAAGCAGCCATTTTTCCCCAATCCTGGACAACTCCTTTAATCCCTACTAGACACGAGTACATACATCCTAATTCCATATGCCCCATGCAGTCAGGACATATTTAAGACGTCTGCTTATGTGCTGTGTATGAATCAGGCTCGGCTCCAAACATGGCAGCTATTGGCTGTCACAACCCACTTCCGCCTGAAACAAGCGTGATTGAAGGTAAGTCCTATAGACTTTAAATGCCACTGTCATTGTGATATTGGCACGTAAATGTTCCAATCGATCAGGATTTAAGTGTTCCAAATGGGCCCTCTCTACAAGGGGCCCTCTCTACAATGGTCCCTCTCTACAAGGGGCCCTCTCTACAAGGGGCCCTCTCTACAATGGGCCCTCTCTACAAGGGGCCCTCTCTACAAGGAGCCCTCTCTACAATGGGCCCTCTCTACAAGGGGCCCTCTCTACAAGAGTCCCTCTCTACAAGGGTCTCTCTCTACAAGGGGCCCTCTCTACAATGGGCCCTCTCTACAATGGGCCCTCTCTACAATGGGCCCTCTCTACAAGGGGCCCTCTCTACAAGGGGCCCTCTCTACAAGGGTCCCTCTCTACAAGGGTCCCTCTCTACAAGGGGCCCTCTCTACAAGGGGCCCTCTCTACAATGGGCCCTCTCTACAAGGGGCCCTCTCTACAAGGGGCCCTCTCTACAAGGGGCCCTCTCTACAAGGGGCCCTCTCTACAAGGGGCCCTCTCTAATGACCTTGTGGAGGTGCCGTCCGGGTGTCATGGCAGCGTGGGGCCCTCTGAAGGCCGTAATTGTCTGCCTATAAAGTGCCTGATAAAATACAGTATAATGAATACAATTATATTGCATCACACGGCATTAGTGATCGGACCCCCATGGGGATGAACGGAAAGTAAAAATAAGTGAAATAAAAGACTTTTTCATTATTAGAAATATAAGAGTAAAAAAGCCCCCTTCGCAGTCGTCCCATCAACAGCAAAAACGTAAACAATTGGTATTGCTGCGTCCAGAAAGGTCCAATCAATTATAATCTGATGTTCATAATCCTGCATAGGGATCACCGTCAGAAACAAAACCCGTAATGCACCATTGCACTTTTTCAGACGCTAGCGATATTCCGCCGCCCGGGAGCAGAGGAGAGGCTCACCGCGGAGAATCGTGGCAAATCGCGGCATGCCGCCCACAACCAGAGAATCGCTATGAATGGACAGGGGGCTCGTGGGCAGCGGGGTGCACCACTATGGAAAGTGTTCGCTGCGTTCCCCGCGGCCGGACTATCACCTCAGGGAACACAATGAACTATCACCTGTGGACCGGCGGCCTTATCCTGTCTCCAAGAAAAAATGGGATCCAAAAGTCACCAAAACTGTACCAATAAAAACTACAGAATCATCCTGCGAAAAACGAGCCGCCGCGCGGGCCGCACCAACAGAGAGATGCAAAAGTGATACAAAATGTGGCAACAAAGCAGCTTTTTAAAGGGTATTTTATTTTTTAAGTAATATTATGCAAAAACCTCTATAACTGGTCCTGATGGCGCTGACCCGCAGAACAAAGATAACGCCCCTTATAATGCCCCCTGAATGCTCTGAACACCCCCCCCCCAAAGTGGCGCAATTCTTATAAATCTTTACAAGTTTTCCATCCATCAGGCGGTACAATAAATGGTCCATGAGAACTCCAGCTGGTCCTGCAGCAAGTCCTCGTGTAGACGTGCCACCAGGAGTGGGGATCCAGAAGCTGCAGCATGTGACCTGGAGGCAGGGGCGTCAGTGAGCCCTGGGCATGAAAGGGTTAGGTGAAGGGGTTTCTCCCATCGCATCTAACAGCCCCCAGCATGATTCTGTGCCGCAGGATCTGTATTTGGGGCTTTTATAGAAGCGTCTTATCTCTCTAGCGCTTTGTGCCTTCGCACGTCGCGCCATTGTGCCGATTGTATCAGTTAATAAATAATCCCACGGAACTCGGTCAGCAGCTTCAAAAACAGACAAATAATGAGTATAAAGAGTAAACAAGTAATAATCCCTCCATTCTAGTGGTTAGAAGGTGCAGCGGCTCCTGCCAAGCTGGTCCAGCGATGGCAAACACACATAGCCCCACACCCACCAAGTGTCTTAAAGGGAAAGCACTCTCAATACATTGGATCATGTGTGGAATTAGAGTGCAGCTCCATCTGTCAGGAAGGTGGTCCAACATGAGCTTAATATGGCAGCCTTATAATGGCCATGTTATGGCTGCAGGACCTCCATATAACAGGACCAAGATATTATAATAATGGGGGCTTCTAATCTGGGCTCCTGTAGAAGAAAATGTAAAACATATGGAGGCCGATACGATTCAATGCCACTTTGATGGGTCTTTAGAAGTTTGTTTTTGAGAATCAGATATCAATGGGCAGCGGCTGAACAGAATACAGTATATACGCCCCAGCGAGTAATACCCCATGGGGAACTAAGAACAGGAAGAACAAAGTCAAATGGATCTTTTTCTCTTTTCCTCTCTCTCCCACAGCTGCACCGATCATCCTGGAACGGATTATATTATTCCCCTCCTGATTAGTAACCTCCTCCTGTATTGGGATATCCAGGTCAGATTATGGGATCTATGCGCACATTAAGGTGCGATCACATGTGCGCAATCCTCAGCAAAGTTCAGTGTAATACAAGAAATCTGGGGAGGTCTATGGGAACACTGTGAAAACAGAAACTGGGCTAGGACAAGGGCTTCTGGATCTCTAAGTACCTGAACCCTCTGCTGCTGCTGACCGCTCATCTAGTGGCCTGAAGTTGTAGTGTTGATGGATGTGAATGACGGCTGTGAGTGAATCCAGTGTGTGTGTACCCCTTTAACTGCGTGAGTGACGTGGTTGTAAGTCTTGGGTAGTTAGGGAGTGGAGCTTAGGTGAGAGAAGAAGAGAGTTGAGAGAATGTAGTCGGAGGAGGTGGACTGGGTCGGAATGTAATCGGAGGAGGAGCGTGAGGCTGAGGTGTAGAGCAGCGGTTCTTCTGCTACCATGAAAAGAAGAAAAGTAATGGAAGGAGCCTGAGAAAAGAGAAGCTCGAGTGAATGCTTCCACTGTGTCAGGAGTGATAACCTCACAGACGAGCTATCAGATAACTGGGACTGGGGACGTCTGGAGCACAGAGGGAAGAGTGTCTCCTAGTGAGCGTGTGAAACGGAAAGTGCGAAAGAGGAATGAAAGCTTGTAAAGACAATGTTATACCTGAGAGGTGTACTAAACAAGGGATTGGTTGGAAAAGTGTGAGTAAAGCCCAGCCGTGCACCTCTGGTTGTCTTCTGGAAACTTCACCTTTGGACTGTAGACTCCTTATTTTGCACCATGTGTATAGCGGCCTAGAAGAGGTGCTGGCGTCACGTGACATTTATGATAAAAGTCGGGAACATCATAAGCCTTGATGCTCTGTTCGTGTTCACTGCGCATGCGACCGAGCTAGGCCATGCCGACACTGCTGCCGGGAGAGATCATAGAGCCACCCATGACCGCCATCGTGGTCTCCCCCACAACGGTGGGCTGCCTGCTCGGGCCGCCGCACTCATATATATGATTCATGTATTAGTTGTGTTTCAGTGAATGTGGATGATGGAACCTGACCTGGTATTTCTCTTCTCACTATAAGGCCTTATTCACACAGCCGTATATATGCAGCTATTTAGCACAAGAACCGCGACCACGTGAAGCGTTGGATTCCAATGTATCCATTTAGATGAACTATTTTTCGACACGTAAAAAAAATATTGTGCTGTGATAAGTAGCACATATATGACTGTTTTTGGTCACCGATTTTATACGCCGCGTCAAAAGATAGATCTTGCCCTATCTTTTGCTGAGATACCCAGGAACCTCCCGTAGACTTCTATGGAAGCGAGAAAAGGGGGGAGGGGGTTACTTGGCGTACAATGCTGGGAAAGAAGACAGCCGGCTTTATTAAAGCATTACCAGTCATTCCCAGAATGTCTCCCGATCTTTGGGTTTCTGCTCTGCAGTGTATTTTGTGGCCGATGCGCAGCAGACGCCGGTGTGAAGAGCAGAAAATACGCCGCTAAAGTTTGGGCAATGCTTCATTCATGTGATTTTATGGCGCGTATGGGCGAACGTAAGACTGTATACGGTGAAAGAGTCCTTAGGCCCAGGATGAGGCTTTATTCCCACAAGCTCATATACGCTACGTTTTCACGCTCGGGAGTATATACGCTACCCATATGAAGCATTGGTCCGCAATGCATTCGTTAACATGGGCGATTATGTGGTGCGTAAATACGCTGGCAGCGTGAAAAAAAGAACATATACGCAGCCGGCGCATATACACTCAGCCAAAACATAGTTCTGGAACTATGTTTTGGCCAATATACGCCGACGGGTCCTATAGACTCCTATGGGAGCAGGGAAAGAAAAGGGAGGGGGAGGCATTTTTGCAGCATCCAACGCTCCGAAAAGCTTAGAGGTGCCTCTATATAGACACCAGAAGGCATGTGGAGGATTGCAGCATATTTTTTCGCTAAAAACAACGCTCATGGTCATGTGATTGGACGAGAAAACGCTGGCCGTGATTGCGGAAAAACACCCATTAAGGCGCTTATATGGAGCAGGCGTGAAAACGTAAAAACGCCGTCACCATATATCCACCCGTGGGAAAGAGCCCTGAGTCTAAAGGAAGACTGGATTACCTTATGGACGAAGTGGAGGAGAATTGGAGACTGACCCAGAGAAAGTGAGGCTCTTTCTCTAGTCCCAAAGCAGCAGAACTGATGTATTATATCTGTATATATTGTATTATATCTGTACATATTGTACTATATCTCTATTATAAGAGTATATATTATATCAGATCTGGATTATATCTCTATATATATTGTATTATACCTGTAAATATTACATTATATCTGTATATAGGAACTATTGTATCTTGTCTCCACCACAAGTATGGGTGGAGACAAGGGTAAGGCTGCTTGACAGCCAGGTGACGTCCCCAGTCCCTGATTGGCTGCACTGCTCACTCCTGTCCTCGGCCTCCCGGGTTCTGCCACTCACCACCCTGGTGTCCCTTCTCCACTCATGGCTCGCTCCCGTCATAGGGCTCTCGGGTTCTGCCACTCACCTCCCTCAGTCTACCTTCTCTACTAATGGCTCGCTGGTCCTGCGCTGCTAATAGCTGCTCCTGTCCTCCTACTGCGCCCATGAAGTGGGGGACGCTCTCTCCATGGCTGGATGGAGGGGCGCAGCCCCAGTAACAGCTGAAAGGGAAAGGCTGGAGGGGAGATGATGTTAGACGGTCAGCAAGCTCCTAGCAGAATGGGGAATCAGTTTTGCCTTGAATGGAGGGTTAGGGTTAGTTTCAGTGTAAGGCTTGGATTATTAGCTGTAATATTATACTGGATATGTATCATATCTGTATATTGTATTATAGTTGTATGTATTGCATTGTTACTGTAGTATATATATATATATCTGTATAAATTATTTATATCAAATTTAATTTTTTCACATTGTAAAAGACTATATTTTTGCATTATATATAAACATTCATCTTTTTTTACTCCTTTTGTTTCTTTTGTCCTTTAGCGCCGCGAATGGCGCTGTACGCAGAAAGACGAAGTGTTCAGCAGGAAGAGGTAGTCATGTGGTGTGACAAGGGGCTACATGAACTGAGATTAGGAAGGGGGGGATTAAATGGGTGAAGCCATATACTGACCGCTGCGTGAATCGCGCCTCCGTTTGGCCTGTCTGTTGGTCATATACAGGCGGTATATACCGTATGAAATAATAGAAGAGTGGCAGCATATATACCGTATTACTCACACCATGGGAATGAAGCAGATCACCGGATATTGGCTGTGACCATTTCGTCTGACTAGTGAAGAGCTGATAAGTATATATGACATGACTGAACAGTAGATAAGATGATCTAGTAGCACACAGGAGACCATGTATGGGGGGCGCCACCTGTGCTGGCATTGGGTACAGAGCGGGCGCTGAGAGTCTGGCCTGGGTTCAGAATAAACAGAGATAAGAGCAGGAGGGTGTGGAGGATGGCGATGGGACGGGGTAGAACATGATCGCTGCACACAGCTCCTTCTATACTGACCGCCTGGGCTGATACTCCAGCCATGTTGGTTGAGTCCCATGCTATCAGTGTGTAGGTGCCATCCACATTGGCGCAGTCGCACGTGGCGTGGACACAACACAGCGTTTTCCTGGAATGGTTTCTTTTATAAAACCATAATCTCAATCACAGAAAGAAAAGCTTCGTCTGAATGTAAAACATGGTGGCTTAACCCCTTCAGGGCCAGAGAGGAATCACTTTTTATTTTCGTCTTTTCGTCCTCGCTTTCTAAGAGCCATAGCCTTTCATCTTTACCAATGTGATAGCCGTATGGCGGCCCGGGATTGCAGGATGAGCTGCAGGTTCCATCAAATGTTCTGCATAACGGACGGAAAAACGCTTCAAAATCTTAAGAGAGGAGAAATGAAAACAAACTAATGCAGTTTGGACATTGTTGGCGGCCTCAGTTTGTACAGCTTTCGCAGTAGATGTGACCCCGGACCTCGTCCAATGGATGCGCAGCGTTAGGGGGGGGGGCACCACAGTCAGACCGAAGTATAACTTTAGAAATGGTTTTCTATTATTTAAAAGTAAATACTTTTCTTTCTTAATCACAAATCGCGCTCCGTCGCCGTAATCCGAGACCCGACGCCTTTTATTTATTTTGTCGGTTGGGCAGTGTGAGAACTCATTTTTTGGGCGTGAGTTGTAGTTTTTATTACTACTATTTTGGGGTTCACACGTCTTTTTCATCGTTTCTCATTCAATTTTTTTAGTAGTAAGAATTTAAAAAAAGATATCGGAATTCCGGCTTTTATTTTGTTTTATAACCCTTACCGTGTGGGATAAATACTGTGATATTGTAGCAGTTCGTACCGTCACATACACAACAATACCAAATATGGGGGGCTTTTTAATTGTTTATTTTTTATAGGGAAAATTGGAACGGGGGGGGGGGTAACTTTTAATATTTTTTTATTTCTTAAATTGTTAAAAAAACCTCCTGATTAAATCTTTTTCCGCCTCTGTGTAGTCCACACGGTGATCGTTTGATCTTGAAGTAATTTGATCTCTTGTACTATATACCGCAGACATCAGTATTGCAGCATATAGTGATTTTTATGCCACAGCAGGACTTGGATGTTATCTATGCTTGGCAGCCCTGTGAGCTTTCAGTAGGCTCCAGGCTGCCATGTTAGACCGTGGGCACCATCCTACTGCACTGCAGGGGGTGTTGATGGGGTGTGGGAGGGAATGCGCCTCCCTCCCGCTGACTGTGTAGAGGCGTGGGCAGCTTTGACCATGGCCTCCAACCAGTTAACTGCTGGGATCAGAGCTAAGAGTTGTTTATCTCCACTGGATTCCCTAGATGTCTTTCCATTTTCGGTATACTCCCCACACCGCTGCATGAGAAAACCCCACAAAGTTGGCAGTGAAATTCTGGCATCGGCTAGTCTAGCATCGATGACCAGGCCTCATTGAAAGTCTCTTAGATCGCTGAATTCTTCCATCTAATGGGGATTCAATGAGAAGCAGTTTTGCATAAAGAATGGGTGAGTGGTTGGTAGGGATTCATCTTCCGGACTCCAGTCAAAGTCTGTTACTGCATTTTGAGTATATGAATTTTGGACTAAATTGGTGAACTTTGAATATAGAGTGCGGCATGTATGCATCATTCATGTAAATTGAAACATTGATTTCCCTACAGTGCCTCCACAGGAGAAATGGAGTATTACAAGGCGCCTGTGAGAAATGAATGGGTTATCCATGTAATACAAGAATATAAAGGTCCTCTAACACTAAATATACTCTTTGCATCCTCTCTTTAATGCCTAGGTGAATATGGTTACCATTACAGCTTCCATGGTGTCTGTCATCCAGCTTTTACAGACTCTTGAAGTCAAATTTGCCAATCTGGATTCTCAGGAAGATGAGTAACCAACATTACAAGAATGTTACCCAGCTTTCCCGGAAGCAGATCTAACATTGGAAAAGTTGAAAATTATCAATATATAACTAGTACTTCTTATGCTAAACAGGAAATTCTACATTAGCAATTAGTAAAACATTCCCAACCTGTATGAAATATCCGTAAACTACCTAGAGAAAGATAAGACAACTCGTCAGAGCCCGAGAAATGACTTTGTAGGTACTCTTATTATTTGCTTGGCTCCTGTGTGTTGTGTATACACTGTATACTCAGTCTAATCCCCATTAGCTCCTTACCTGCGGTCTCTTCCACTGGATCCCCCTGGTCTCAGCAGACCATGGTCCTAACTTATTGTATCCCAAAGATGTGGCATCAGCAGGAAAATGTGGGTCCTCGAAAAGAACCTGCCTCTGCAAGCACTCCTGAAGCAGGGTCCTATAGTCTTGTCCCAGGTAGGGTTCAACCTTTGTGTTGAGCAGATTAAGGTTTTCATCCGGCACCAGCCTCACAGTAATAGCTGTAGTGTCCATGGTGAGCACTGAGGCTACCAGATGAGCTGCTTCAGGTGTGTATGAGTCCCATCCGAGGAGGGAGGGGTCAGGTGACAAAGAGCATTGGAGGAGAACGATAAGCCTTCTACCTGCAGCTACAATCTACACTTCCCTGCCTTTAACAATGAACTGAAGCTCAGCTGGCACCGGCTTTTCCCATTTTTCCAGGCTTAGGGCTGGAACATAGTTGTGCTACGAATGCTGTGTGAAGTTGAGTGGGCACTCAATCAGCTACCAAACTGGAAAGCCTTTGAGATCGATTGCATACCTGCTGAGCTGATCATAAGATTTGGGATCAAAATCGTTATCAAAAGAATGGGTAAGGTCAGTTTTCGTGCTGCTTTCCAAAAAAGACAAGACGAGAGTATGTTCAAAGTATCACACGATAGCCCTAATATCACATGCAAGCAAAGTCCTAATGAAGATTATACAAAACTGTATGGCAGCAATAGTGGAACGGGAACCCCCTGATGCACACGACGGTTTTCGCAAAGGAAGAAGAACTAGAGACCAAATTGTAAGTCTCCGATGGGTCATGGAGTAGGCACGTAATACCAGAAGGAGGTGTATATGTGCTTTATCGGTTACAGCAAAGCCTTCAATTGCATTGAACACGACAAGCTGAGGCAATGCCTAAGACAAATGGGAGTCCCGGGACATCTGCGGCAACTCAATCAGTCTTTTTATGCGAACCAAGAAGCTATGATCAGGACCTTCAGCGATAACACGGAATGGTTCAGAATCGGGAAGGGAGTATGCCGAGGCTGCATCTTATCCCCTGCGTCATATGCAGAGGCAATGCAATTTGGACAAATCCAACATCGGAGTCAAAATCGGTGGAAGAAACATCAACAATCTCAGATCTGCAGATGATACAATATTGCTGGCAGAAAGACGGGAAGATCTTGGACAACTAATACTAAAAGTTAAAGAAGGAAGTGAAAAAGCAGCCTGTACTTGAATATCGAGAAAACCAAGAACATGACAAGAGCCGGTAATGGGACAGGAAAACCCAAGTCAACAATGAAGAATTCAAAGCAGTTCAAGACTTCATCTTCCTCTGACATCGACCTCAATGGAAAATTAGGACCTGCAATAAAACAATTGCGCGAGTCGCAGCGCAATGTTAGATCTGGAGAAACAAAGACATAAGCATTGCAAAGAATTGCCAGATAGTCAACGCAGTCATCTTCCTAATCACAACTTACAGCTACATAAGTTGGACACGGAAGAAAATGGAGCGGAAGAAGATTGATGCCTTCAAACATTGGTGCTGGAAGAAACTCCTATAAATCCCTTGGGCCGCCAAGATCACGAACAAAAAAGTCCTGAACCGCATCAACCCAAAGTTTTCATCGGAGGGTAAAATTACGAAACAGAGACTCTCATACTTCGGCCACATAGTGCGAGCTAATTCATTAGAATCATCAATAATGCTTGGAGTGATCAGCGGCGAAAGAAGACCTGACTGCCAAAGACAGCAGAGCCAACTATCAGAGCCAACGCGATCAAACTGTGAGAAAACGTACAAAATAGACCCGCATGCCGGGGCCCGAGCTGTAAAGTGTCCAGCAGTCAGCCCCAAGTAAATGGATAAGGATAGAACACAAATAAGTAAAACAAAGTACAGAATAACCGATTATCTGTAGAAGGTGTTTAAAGATGGACGCACCCTTTACTGTAAGTCACTCCTCAGAGATGCCGCTTACCTGCTGTTTGTTTTTCCTTTAGTGCCGGCTGCATTGTAGTTCTCCTACATTAGAGCCAAGCTACGGTCAGTGACTGTAACTTAACTGCATGCTGGCTTAAGCTGAGAAAAAAGTATGAAGCACACCTATTGTCTAATGAGAGGCACGAGGATAAAAATGGAGTAATTAACCAGAGCCAGCATGGGTTTGTAGCAAACAAGTCATGCCAGACTAATCTAATGTCCTTCTATGATAGTATCACTGACTGGGTTGATCAGGGAGATGTGGTGGATATATTATATCTTGGCTTTAGTAAAGCATCTGACCAAGTATCTCATACCATAATTATTGAAAAAATGACCAAATCTGGGATTGACAAGGCAACTGTTAGGTGGATTGACAACTGGCTGAGTGATCGTACTCAAAGAGTGGTCATAAATGGCTGCACATCCAAGTGGAAGATTGTATCAAGTGGGGACCACAAGGCTCTGTCCTAGGCCCAGTGTTGGTCAACATTGTTATAAATGATCTGGAGGAGGGAATTGATGGGAAAACTGATCAAATTTGCCGACGACACAAAGCTAAGGGGGTAGCTAACACTAGGGAAGAGAGAGAGGATTCAGAAAGATCTAGAAAAGCTTGAATAGTGGTCGGCGACTAACAGAATGGTATTTAACAAGGAGAAATGCAAAATCCTACATCTGGGCAAGAAAAATGAAGAACACACATACAGAATGGGAGGAATTGGGCTAAGCAGCAGTACATGTGAAAAAGACTTGGGTATACTAATAGATCATAGACTGAACGTGAGTCAACAATGTGATGCAGCAGCCAAAAAGACAAACACAAACCTGGGATGTATTAAGAGAAGCATAGAGTCTAGATCACGTGAGGTTTAGTGGCCCAGTACAAGCTTTCCTTGCCCCCTCCATAATGTCATACATGTAAAGAGTATTAGTGTATCTTGACACCACCAGGAAGTCCTGGTGGATTCAAGATAGACAAAGGGGTAAAGCCCGCTGAACGTGATTGGCTGGACATGTGCTCATCGTGTAGGTCCTGGAAGAAACTAATGATTGGCAGCTGCGGAACCGCTTACAGTGATTGCTGCAGCCTGCACATTGCTTAATGGCTGCCTGGCAGCCTTAGCCTCACAGTTAGTTCACTTCTTAGCCTTACATCATAACATGTGAATGCTACCATGTAACAGTGGTTACATGCCAGCATTGACAGCTTATAATGTAAGGCTAAGAACCAAAGTAACCGTAAAGCTAAGGCTGCCGGGCAGCCATTAAGCAATGTGCAGTGTGCAGCTAGCCCCTTAAAACCTTGACCCAATCGGAGCTGGGGTGTGAGAGGGGCATTTTTCCTGTCAAACCCCTAGCTTTCGGTGGTGTCAAGGTACACTAATACCCATGTAAAGCCTTGTCTTGATGCACTGTGTAAAATGTCTGGTCATTCTGTTGTGTGTATTGCACAGCTGCAGCGTGTGATGGGTTAATGTCTACAAAATATGAGCCGTCTGCCTGTGAGTGTAACAATTCTATCCTGTCACATGGTGTGAGAGAAGGTATAACTGTGAGTGCTTGAGAGCGGGAAAGGGTCTTCAATGTGTCTTCCATCTTGGCTGCCATCTGCTTCCACCTAACAGAGGCACCTTCAGCCCTCATGTGTTGAAGATGGAAGAAAAGGAGAGATTTTCCCGGAATGCATCTCTTCAGTTCAAACTGTAAGTGAGTCTCAAAGAGAGAGAGTGAGCAGAGCACAAGTGCAGTTGGTCAAGGCCTGGTGCAGAGGCACTCAATAGTCTGTGTGTGCACACTCAAGTGTCTTGAAGTTTGAGTTCCGCTGAGTGGAGGTACTTGTCTGCCGGAGAGTCTGTGGAGTGACCCTACCCCCATCCTCCCCCGGAGTGTTCCTCTGCCAGGAGCGGTGCCTGACAGATAACATGGACTGCAGGATCGGTATCATCCTGAATTTCCGCCCTCACCTCAAAGATCCTGTTTTACCTGCATTAGAGTATCTTGTGAATGTATGCCTTGTATTACTAAAGAGAGGTTTTCAGTAAAGTTATTTACAGGCCCTGACCGTTCCTGGGGACCTGAGGTACTTAAATTGTGTGTGGCTCGTTTATTCACCCTGCCGATGGTCATGCCGGGGGGGGGGGGGTATCGGAATGGTGGTGTCACACGTGACAAATTCCTCTACACCTGTTACCCCGTTTATTGGGCATCCCCATGCCGGGGGGTCCGGACGAGGCCCAGTGCTGCCCTGGCCATGGCGACGTGTGTCCCTCCGGGAGGGAGCGTGGTAAGTTCCACCATTACAAGCCAACACTTTACCCTCCCAGCTCCTCAATGTATGTCTTGTGTCTGGGGTTACCCTATGGGACGCTGCAGAAGTCATTATCCCCCTCTACTCTTCCTTAGTCAGACCTCATCTGGAATAGAAGAGAAGAAGTTACTCAGAGAAGAGTTACCAAGATGGTGAGAGGTCTGCAAATCAAGTCCTATGAGGAACGGTTAAAGGATCTGGGAATGTTTAGCAGAAGAGAAGGCTGAGAGGAGACTTAATAGCTGTCTACAAATATCTGAAGGGCTGTCACAGTGCAGAGGGATCAGCCCTATTCTCATCTGCACAAGGAAAGACTAGAAGCAATGGGATGAAACTGAAAGGGGGGAGACACAAATTAGATATTAGACAGTGAGGGGATCAATGAGTGGAACAGGTTACCACGGGAGGTGGTGGTTTCTCCTTCAATGGAAGTCTTCAGAGGCTGGACGGACATCTGTCTGGGATGACTTAGTGATCCTGCACTGAGCAGGGGGTTGGACCCGATGACCCCGGAGATCCCTTCCAACTCTACCATTCTAGGATCTACATATGTCTTCTTTGTCTATCCTCATGCTTTACCCTGCAGCTCTGTGTGGTCAGTACCAATGTTGTATATAGGGACAAGCTCACCAGGATATCAGTGTATGAAGAGCTGGTTACCATTATGGCTGGGATTATCCTGGAGTTCTACAGAATGGTATAATAAGCAATTTGTCCTCTGTGGGCGCTTTCTAACGGGCAGAATATTTTCACAGGATGCAGCAGGATTTGCGGTCCTGCAAAAAATTCCGCACAGAGACCTGCATGAAAGCTACATGTCTAAATGCGGATTTTGATAAGAAATGAAAATGGCCGTATTTCGCCGGGAGTTCTACATCCAAAACTGCCCTTAGCCATGCGAATTCTAGTGCAGATTTCCACGATGGACGATTCTGCACCGTCCTGCAGACCTATTGGCATCCACATGGCAGCGCCCTGACAGGGCAAATGATCATGAATGAGTATTTGTTCAGCCAGTCATCTGTCTGCGCTGCCAATCGCCCACAAGCAAATGTTCGTTGGGTGATGGCAACAAAATCATTATTAAGGTAGAGGGGGGGGGGGGGGTAGGTAACTCCGTGTGTGTATCCGCAGTGGTGTTGCCTCTTTCTCGCCTTGTGACCATCCTCCGCTCCGAGGAGGGAGGAATTGGGTTCCAGATCCGCCTGGGTTGTCAGGGGTGGTCTCCGTCAGTCTCCGCCTCAACGCCCGGGGCTCTCCTTCCGCTACGTCAGTACGGGTGTCTCGGTTTTGTGTATGGGATCGGCGGCCCGAGGAAGGGCCCCCTCTCGGGTCCCTCTCCCTGGACCACAACTGTCCTGCAGGCTCAGAGTGAACTGCTCCGGGGCATTCATTTCCACAGCTCCCACTCCTTGACAAATTTATCACGTGTGTTGTTTTTCCAGCTGACCAGTTCTTTTAGGTTATATATTAGATCGACCCTATCTCTCCATTGCGACGCGGTTGGGGGGGACTTTTGCAGCCACATAGCCGGGATCAGGGCCTTAGCCACATCTATGAGTAGGGCTATCAGTTTGTCTTTGAGGGGGTGGAATGTGGCCGAGGGTAACCATAGGAGAACCGTCTCGGGTGCAAGAGTGAAGTTCGGCTTGATGCTTTTGATTGATTCCTCTATCTCTCTCCAGAAGGCTGCTAAGGTGGGACAATCCCACCATATGTGTCGGTAGGAGCCGGTTGCGGTGTCGCTTCTCCAGCACCTTTCGTGTGGCGCTAGTTTGTGTGTGTACAGCCATTGGGGAGTCCTATACCACCTTGCTAAGATTTTATAGTGGCTTTCTTGTAGTAGGACATACGGGGAGAGGCCAAAGGCCAGTCTTAGGATGATTTTTGTATCTTCGGCGGATATAGATATGTTAAACTCTCATTCCGATGAACTAAGAAAAGCCGGTTTATAGCCTATGGGGGGCGCAACAACTTTCCTGTGGAGAATCACGGTTATTTTATGCTTAGGGGCTTCGTCTAGGAAGAATTTTTCGAACTGTGTTGCCGGTCTGGTTGATCTGAATTTCTTGGAGAACTCTTTTATGGTTTTGGTGATATGGGCTTTTTGTAGAAAGGAGGTGCGTAGGTCAGGAGCTAAGAGGCGTACAATCTCTTCGGTGTCTTGATGGATTATAGATTGCAGGTCCCCTATTCTCTTTCCTGTGAATTTTTCCCAGATACTCCTAATCGCGGGGTCCGTCTCATGTCCCAACAGTTTGTGTATAGTGCTCATTGGGGCGATTGGTGAGGGGTCGGGTGCTATGCGGGTTTTTAATGTGTCCCAGGTCTCACAGGGGGCCCTCAGCAGGGGTTTGAACCTATTGGAGCCATAGCAGTGTTTCGAGGGGTACCAGAGGTCCTCCACGATGGTATCCCCGTAGGAGTTTTTCGCGAGGTTGTGCGTGAGCGGGTCTCTTGTTGGGTGGACCAAGTCTAGCCAGTAGCTAAGTTGGATAGATCTGTATATATCCGGGATATGTGGCAGATCGATTTCCCCCTCGCCTCTCATTCTCGTGAGCAGATTATAGACCATTCAGGGTCTCTTTTGTTTCCATATATAATTGGAGAATAATTGGCGGAGGGAGTGGAAGAAAGACCCGGGTATGTGGTTTGGAGCATACGGAGTTTATAGGTTATGATGGGTAGGACGTAGGATTTGACAATGTTTTTTCTCCTGAACCACGATATGTAGGGGAGGTCATATGAGTGGAGAATGTTCTTGATTTGTGGCAGGAGGGGTTGGAAGTTAGTTGAGTAAAGGTTTTCAATCTTTTTTTTAATCTTGATGCCTAAGTAGTCGATTGGGCCTTCCGTCCAAGTGAAGGGCGAGTTGGTCTTTAGGGTGTTGCTGAATTTTTGTGGGACTGACACATTGAGAATGTTGGATTTTGAGAAGTTTATTTTAAAATCCGAGATACTGCCATATGACTCCAGCAACGAGACTAAATTTGGTATGCCTATTGGTGGATTGGATACTAAAAACATAATGTCATCGGCGAATGCGGCCGTCATGAGTAAGTGTTGGCCTGCTGTAATCCCTTTTATTTCTGGATGCATTCTGACCTTCTGTAGCAGAGGTTCTAGTGCCAGCACGAAAAGGATCGGGGAGAGCGGACACCCCTGACGAGTTCCATTTCAGATCTCGAATGCAGGGGAGAGGGAATTGTTGATCCTCAGTCTCGCGTGCGGATTGTTATATAGGGTGAAGATCGCCGAGATCCAGGTGTTTGGGAAATTAAAGTTGGCTAGGACTCTTTCCAGATATAGCCAGTTCACTCGGTCGAACGCCTTTTCAGCGTCAGTACTTATTAATACTAGAGGGATTTTGCGTGTTTGTGCTAGTTTGATTGCGTGGAGTATTCTATGGCAATTCTCTTTGCCTTCTCTCCCCTTTATGAACCCTGTTTGTTCCTTGTGGATCAGTTTCGGGATCATGTCTTCCATCCTTTTGACTAGGAATTTGTCCCACAGCTTCACATCTAGATTAATTAGTGAAATAGACCTATAGTTTGCGCAGGACTCAGGATCTTTGTTTTCTTTATATATGAGTGTGATGTGAGCTTCTAGAGATTGCTTGGGGAGTTCGCCCCCCTGTAGTAGGGAATTGAAAAGGTCTTTTAGTTTGGGGGCTAGGGTTGCTTTAAAAGTTTTACAGTATGTGTCTGGGAAGCCATCCGGCCCTGGGCTCTTGCCTGAGGGGCATGATGTGATTAGCTCTTCTGCTTCTTGATCTGAAGCCGGGCCAGGAGGGTTTGCGCAGATTCCTCATCTAATTTAGGTAGGTTTGATGTGTGTAGAAAGGAGTTTATTCTATCTTTTAGTAGGTCTTGGTTCGTAGTGCTTGGTTGTTCCCTCAGGTTGTACAATTTAGTGTAGAATGTGTGGAACGCTTTAGCTATGTCCTGCGTGGTGGTGGCTGTTTTGCCCGTATGGTCTTTTATTGCCTTGATATGGTTTCTCATCTGGGTTTTTTTGAGTAGGGTTGTCATGTATCTGCTGCCTTTGTTGCCCTGGATATATACAGTCTGTTGGAGGGATAGGTGTTTTCTGTTGAATTTAGAGCGGAGAAGGCGTCCCAGTTCTCTCCTTTTTTCTGTTAGCTCGTCTAAGCTTTTCTTTTTGAGTGAGATTTTGGTTAACCTTTCAAGTTTTGCTATCTGAGAGAGTAGGGAGTCTATTTCTCTGTGCTGTTGTTTTTTGACTCTAGCTCCTAGAGCAATGAGTAGTCCTCTCATGTAGGCCTTGTGGGCCTCCCAGACGAGGGGGATTTTTGTGTCTTTCCCGCTGTTGAGCTGGAAGTACTCTTCCATTAGTTCGGTGCGTTTAAGTCTGTCCTCCTCTTTGTCTAGCAGGGTGCTGTTTAGGCGCCAGCTCCACTCCCTGGGGCCGTCACTTGTAAACGTGACGTCCACGTGTATGGGTGCATGATCCTCGATGTTAGTGCGCCCAGTCCGTGGGAGAAGGGAGCTGGAGATAAAGATATAGTCCAGTCTTTGATAGGACGCATGAGGTTGTGAGTAGTGAGTGTAGTCTCTAACCATGGGGTTTAGAGTACGCCATGCGTCCACTACGCCCAGCTCCCCCAAGTCCCTGATTAATCTGCTTAAGCGTCCCTGTGAGACCTGGGATTTGCCTCTGGAGGAGTCTAAGAGGGGATTGAGGGTGACATTCAGGTCGCCACCTAGTATGATTTCTCCACTGGCGAAGTCCCTGAGGGTTTTGATCTGTTTAGATATCCACTCCACTTGGTGGGAATTTGGGGCGTATAAATTTGCGATAGTTAATTTTACTCCGTTTAAAGTTCCTTTCAGAAACAGGGCCCTTCCCTCCTCGTCAGCGTATTCCGCCAGGGGCTCAAAGTTCACCGATTTGTGGAATATGATCGATACCCCTCTCGCGGCTGATAAGGGGTGGCAGCTGTGGAAATACTGTGTAAATTGTTTGCCCGGGAGGGAGAGGCGCCCGTCTCCCTTAAGATGCGTCTCCTGTAGGAGAAGGATTTTTGTGTTATATCTTTTTAGGAGTTGAGAGACTTCATACCTTTTTTGCGGCGTGTTGAGGCCCCGGACGTTGAAGGACGTACACCGTAGAGTTTCTGTAGGCGAAGAGGGTCGTGAGGTCGCACCGTACATCTGTGGAGTGAGGCAAAGATTGTTAGGAAGGAACAATTAGGTTCAGTTATCGGTTGTGGCGAGAGGTGTTATATATCCTTGAAACCCGCCTTATGCAGGAGGGCGTGAAATTAGAATCTCAATAGACAGCTGGCACTGCGAAACCAGGTCAGGCGGAGTAAGGAGGGGTATGTAGAGGATAGGTGGGGGGTAGGTAAGTAAAGGGAGTGGTGGGAGGGATTGGGGGAAGGGTATACGGAACAAGTGTAACAGGTGAGTTCTTCTCTCACTATGCGTGAGATATGCGGACCAGAGGCTGTCTGGGGTCCGCCTCCGTCCATCACTCGGAGGCTGGGGTATAAAACATAGGTTTTAACTATGAACTAGATAAATGCCTGATCGGGGTGAGGCAAACAAGCACCCCTTATTTATAGGGGTCACGTTAGATAAGTAGTAGAAGTGAAAGGTAGGGCCATAAGCAGGGGGGGCGTAGGGGGTATAGGGGAGATTCCCCCTCTGGTCTATTCAGTCCGGGTCGAAGAAGCATCGTCGCAGGTGGTGTGGTAGCCCTGTGGCAGACTTTCAGGGCGACGTCATCTCTTCCGGACGAGACCACGGGTGTGGTAGATTGCTTGAGTAGACTTTCAGGGGTCGTTCTCTGTGTTTTCCTCCCTGTGTTTCTTCTTGTATTTATTCCTGGGGGAGTTTGTGTGGGGTACCACGCTCCATTTTTCTGTGGTCGGCAGGTGGGGCAGGGCAGGGAAGTCCGGCAGAGGGAGCCAGTTGGGGAGATCAATAGGCTCTAGGTCGAGGAGTTGCCAGCTACTCTGTAGGTCTTCAGGGGTTCTTATGTTAAGCCTTTTCCCCTTATGGGATATCCCCAGGCCAAATGGGAATAGCCAGGCGTATTTGATGTTTTTAGCCTTTAGAGCGTCTAGCAGTGGTCTTAGTAGTCTTCTTTTGGCCAGTGTGGTAGGGGCTAGGTCCTGGTATATTTTTATCGCTGCTCCTGCATATTGTAGGTCGCGGCGGTTTCTAGCCGCTTCCAGGATGGCCACCGCATCTGGGAAGGCCAGCAGCTTGCAAATTAAGTCTCTAGGTGGGTCTCCTGCTGCTGGTTGTGGCCGTAGAGCTCTATGTACCCTTTCCACTGACATCGTGGCCGCTCTGTCTGCGCCAACTAGGGATGAGAAGATTTCCAGCGTTATCTTAAGGAGGGCTTCCGCCGCCCATGACTCGGGGATCCCCTTAATACGGACATTGCTGCGGCGACTGCGATTCTCTAAATCTTCCTGCATGAGGAGAGATCTATTTAGCTGTTGGTGGTGGGCTTTGAGAATGTGCGCCATTTCCAGTGAGTGGGAGGTAATGGCGGCCGAGGATCCCTCCAGGTCCTCCACCCTCTTCCCCATGTGCTTTAGTTCTTCTTTGATTGCTGTCAGTTCTGACAGGACAGGGCTCATGGCACCTGCGATGAGATCCCTCATAATGCCTCTGGACACTGTCTCCTCTTCCTCCCCCTCTGAGGATGACTCACCCCCTCGTCCCGCCGGCAGTGCTGTGGAGGCTGCGGAGGTTGCGGGCGCCATCTTGCCTGAGGTGTGGGGAGAGCGCGCGTCCGTTTCCCTCAGGTATTTCTGCAGGTCGGCTTGTCCGTGGGCCGGTCAGGGGGGGGGGGGGGGCCCAGCTGGTCACTGCTCGTTTCTTTGCTAAATTTGCCCATTTTGCTGAAGAAGGGCTGCTGTGGGGTGCTTGTGTGCTTGCCTCAGCGATGGAGCTGTCTCTCTATGCAGCCATCGCTCTCCGCGCTCAGGCTCCGCCCCTTCGCTGTGTTTTTTTAACGCGATTGTCAATGGGACTTTCTAACGTTACAAACCCATGACAAGTTTCTGCTTCTGTGATTTTTGTGCGATGCGTTTTTAACATTAGAAAGTCTCATTGATAAAAAAGGCACAAGTGGTGTTCGCCCTAATGGCGTCATATCTGCTGGACAACTGCGATGAGACAGTATGGGGGAGTAATCACATGGCCAATCCCGTGGGCCCCATACTTCCTGCATGAACATGTGTGATGGCCAGTCTTGTTGATCAGCGCTCGTTATGAGGCTCAGAAGGACCCAAAGGACCCTCTAGATAATAAAGAGAAACGCATTGAATGCCGTAATTTAACTCCATCCAAGAGTGTTTACACCATTACCCCATGGCGCAGCCATAGAGCGGCTTTACACGGGTCGAATGTAGTGTGAATAGTCGCTCCCAATAGTTCCTGAAGTCTACGAACGGCTGTGGTTTGGGGGCTTTTACGCAGAGCGAATGTTGTTCACTTGTTTAATTGTAAGTTCAGCAAATTGTTGGGAGCGTTTATACGGGCTGAAATATCATTTGTCGAATCACAGGGGAGTGAAGTTCTTTAGCATTCTGACGCCTCCCCAGCACACGCTCATTGGTTGCCAAATCCACTGAACTGCTACAATGCTACAAATTGCATGTATGTGAAGCCCCATGGTCTCCTATGGGTTCCTTCACACATGCGATATTTTGTAGCATGCGACAACCCAACACACAAACCTCGCAGGTCCGGCGATATGCCTGCGACTCGTGAGGTTTTGTAGCCCATGTTTCTCTATGGAGCCTTCCTCTCATCGCATCACATGAAAACGCAATTTTCGTGCAGTGCGATGCAACTTTGACAATAGGAAATCCAACTGTCAAAGCCCTAATCTAAGCCCAACGGCAGAAAAAAATAAAAAAAACACATACATCACCTCTCCTGTGCTCTTTGACACCGCAGCAGCTTTTGGCCGGGGATTGAAAAATCCCTGCCTTCTAGAAGCGCTGGCTGTGATTGGCTGACGCTTAGCCAATCACATCCAGTGCTCGATGAATGGCTGTGATTGACAGAAGAAGAAGAGGAGAAATAGTGCCGGGACCCAGGGAGAAGCTGCGGTGGCGCCCCGGATAGCACAGAGAGGTAATTTATACTTTTTTTTTTCTTTTCTTCAGCCACAGCTTATTTTCGGGGTAGGGCTTATATTTCAAGCCCCACCCCCCAAAAAAATCCTCGCACGTGATGCTACAAAATCACGCAACTTTGTAGCGTCACATGTGACTTTGCAGTGGTACAAAATTGAGGTATTGCCACGAGAAAATGCAGCGATATCGCACGGACCATTGATGCAATATCGTTGTGATTTTCTTGCAGTGATGCCGTGTTGCCCGTGTGAAGGAGGCCTAATACATGTGAGCGCTCTTCATGTAAGCACTCACTGCTGCAGTCTCTTGCTCATTCATCTAACCAGTCGGTGCTGCAGTAAGTGTATCTTCGAAGACCAAAATCGTCCAGATAGAGTTCTTTCGAAGACCAGCAGGAACTTTCAGTTAAGGATCACTCGCACAGATTTATGAGATTTCTGGAAACAGTGACTTTTAAGTCGAAGGGTAAAATGTTCAAAAAAGGTGGGAGCCAATCATCATTCGGTGGGAACCAGTCATCATTCGGTGGGAGCCAGTCATCATTCGGTGGGAGCCAGTCATCATTCGGTGGGAGCCAGTCATCATTCGGTGGGAGCCAATCATCATTCGGTGGGAGCCAGTCATCATTCGGTGGGAGCCAGTCATCATTCGGTGGGAGCCAGTCATCATTCGGTGGGAGCCAGTCATCATTCGGTGGGAGCCAGTCATCATTCGGTGGGAGCCAATCATCATTCGGTGGGAGCCAATCATCATTCGGTGGGAGCCAATCATCATTCGGTGGGAGGTGCACACTGTACAGTCGCACCCCTCCCAGCAGAGTTGTTGGTAGTTGTTGAAAGACAACGATTACCTGTTTACACTAGATGATAATTGACCAGTCAGCGACTATTTTCTAGATGAAACAAAGCGACCAGTGGATGAATTCTCACCCTGTTTGTGGCCATGGTTACATGGAGCCACTTACTTCTGCTCTGTAAAGCGACTATTTGGACTAAATAAGTTCTGCTATTTCGTTATGTACCCGTTATGTGCCGCTCCCCGTCTTTGCATTCATTGAACCTATTATATACACTCATTGTTAATAAAAAAAAAAATCAATCCCCTGGAAGGAGTCGGGATCAAATGAAACGTTCTCTGTGATTGTAATGATGATATAAGTGAGAGATTATAGTATCAGAGCAAAAGGAGAGTTTATTGTGGAAAACTGAACACTTGAAGTGAGACTCTAGTACCCTGTTGTACCACCTCTAGCTTGGATACAAGATGTGATATGGCGGGCATGGAGGCTCTAGTACCCTGTTGTACCACCTCTAGCTTGGATACAAGATGTGATACAGGATGGCATGGAGGCTCTAGTACCCTGTTGTACCACCTCTAGCTTGGATACAAGATGTGATATGGCGGGCATGGAGGCTCTAGTACCCTATTGTACCACCTCTAGCTTGGATACAAGATGTGATATGGCGGGCATGGAGGCTCTAGTACCCTGTTGTACTGCCTCTAGCTTGGATACAAGATGTGATATGGCGGGCAGGGAGGCTCTAGTACCCTGTTGTACCACCTG
Source organism: Eleutherodactylus coqui (assembly GCF_035609145.1). NCBI lineage: Eukaryota > Metazoa > Chordata > Amphibia > Anura > Eleutherodactylidae > Eleutherodactylus > Eleutherodactylus coqui. Next base: position 141,743,452 of record NC_089846.1, read on the forward strand.
TAGCTTGGATACAAGATGTGATACAGGCAGGCATGGAGGCTCTAGAACCCTGTTGTACCACCTCTAGCTTGGATACAAGATGTGATACAGGCAGGCATGGAGGCTCTAGTACCCTGTTGTACCACCTCTAGCTTGGATACAAGATGTGATATGGTGGGCAGGGAGGCTCTAGTACCCTGCTGTACCACCTCTAGCTTGGATACAAGATGTGATACAGGATGGCATGGAGGCTCTAGTACCCTGTTGTACCACCTCTAGCTTGGATACAAGATGTGATATGGCGGGCATGGAGGCTCTAGTACCCTGTTGTACCACCTCTAGCTTGGATACAAGATGTGATATGGTGGGCATGGAGGCTCTAGTACCCTGTTGTACCACCTCTAGCTTGGATACAAGATGTGATATGGCGGGCATGGAGGCTCTAGTACCCTGTTGTACCACCTCTAGCTTGGATACAAGATGTGATACAGGATGGCATGGAGGCTCTAGTACCCTGTTGTACCACCTCTAGCTTGGATACAAGATGTGATATGGCGGGCATGGAGGCTCTAGTACCCTATTGTACCACCTCTAGCTTGGATACAAGATGTGATATGGCGGGCATGGAGGCTCTAGTACCCTGTTGTACTGCCTCTAGCTTGGATACAAGATGTGATATGGCGGGCAGGGAGGCTCTAGTACCCTGTTGTACCACCTGTAGCTTGGATACAAGATGTGATACAGGCAGGCATGGAGGCTCTAGAACCCTGTTGTACCACCTCTAGCTTGGATACAAGATGTGATACAGGCAGGCATGGAGGCTCTAGTACCCTGTTGTACCACCTCTAGCTTGGATACAAGATGTGATATGGTGGGCAGGGAGGCTCTAGTACCCTGCTGTACCACCTCTAGCTTGGATACAAGATGTGATACAGGATGGCATGGAGGCTCTAGTACCCTGTTGTACCACCTCTAGCTTGGATACAAGATGTGATATGGCGGGCATGGAGGCTCTAGTACCCTGTTGTACCACCTCTAGCTTGGATACAAGATGTGATATGGCGGGCATTGAGGCTCTAGTACCCTGTTGTACTGCCTCTAGCTTGGATACAAGATGTGATATGGCGGGCAGGGAGGCTCTAGTACCCTGTTGTACCACCTGTAGCTTGGATACAAGATGTGATACAGGCAGGCATGGAGGCTCTAGTACCCTGTTGTACCACCTCTAGCTTGGATACAAGATGTGATACAGGATGGCATGGAGGCTCTAGTACCCTGTTGTACCACCTCTAGCTTGGATACAAGATGTGATATGGTGGGCAGGGAGGCTCTAGTACCCTGCTGTACCACCTCTAGCTTGGATACAAGATGTGATACAGGATGGCATGGAGGCTCTAGTACCCTGTTGTACCACCTCTAGCTTGGATACAAGATGTGATACAGGCAGGCATGGAGGCTCTAGTACCCTGTTGTACCACATGTAGCTTGGATACAAGATGTGATACAGGATGGCATGGAGGCTCTAGTACCCTGTTGTACCACCTCTAGCTTGGATACAAGATGTGATATGGCGGGCATGGAGGCTCTAGTACCCTGTTGTACCACCTCTAGCTTGGATACAAGATGTGATATGGCGGGCATGGAGGCTCTAGTACCCTGTTGTACCGCCTCTAGCTTGGATACAAGATGTGATACAGGTGGCATGGAGGCTCTAGTACCCTGTTGTACCACCTCTAGCTTGGATACAAGATGTGATACAGGCAGGCATGGAGGCTCTAGTACCCTGTTGTACCGCCTCTAGCTGGGATACAAGATGTGATATGGGGGCAGGGAGGCTCTAGTACCCTGTTGTACCACCTGTAGCTTGGATACAAGATGTGATACAGGCAGGCATGGAGGCTCTAGTACCCTGTTGTACCGCCTCTAGCTGGGATACAAGATGTGATATGGGGGCAGGGAGGCTCTAGTACCCTGTTGTACCACCTGTAGCTTGGATACAAGATGTGATACAGGCAGGCATGGAGGCTCTAGTATCCTGTTGTACCACCTCCAGCTTGGATGCAAGATGTAAGACAGGGGCATGGAGGCTCTAGTACCCTGTTGTACTGCCTCTAGCTTGGATGCAAGATGTGATACAGGTGGGCATGGAGGCTCTAGTATACTGTTGGGTCGCCTCTAGCTTGGATACAAGATGTGATACAGGTGGGCATGGAAGCTCTAGTATCCTGTTGTACCGCCTCTAGCTTGGATACAAGATGTGATACAGGTGGGCATGGAAGCCCTGCCATGAAAGGCAACAGATGTGCCTGCAGGATGTCCTGAACATATCGCTGAGCTGTCATTGTCCCTCATTTCACTACTAGGGGTGACCGACTGTTGTATGTGATGGACACCCAGACCATCACACCAGTAGCGGGGCAGTGTGCCGCTCCAGAGCAATGGCAGGATTGAGGCGTTCACCCTGAGGTCTCCAGACGCAAACACGGCTGTCATCATTGCCCAAACTAAACCTTGATTCCTCACTGAAGACAACCCAGTTCCACTCCGTAGCAGTCCAATTTTGTCGTTCATGACACCACTCCAAATGGAGGTGACGGTGGGTATCAAAGGCATTACACATAATGGGTGCTGTGAGACTGAATGTACTTCAGCCAAGGGCCTGGAAACAGTTCAGACAGACACGGACTGTAACGATGGTGCCACCTGTCCCTAGATGGCGGACAACGAAATAGTTAAAGCTGCTCGTGCTTGTTGGACTATCAGATGATCCTCTCTACTGGTGGTCTGTCGAGGACATCCTGTGTGCCCCCACACATCCACAGGTCCAAACACACCATAATAGTCTGGTCAGAACAGCGGGCAATTTGTCAATACGACCATCCAGCTTCTCGCATTCCAATAATGCGCCCTCTTCTTAAACTCAAACTCTGGTAACTGGGCGAAATCTCTTCAATTGTTTTGTAGAGTCGTCTAGTGGTCAACAAGCTCTACATAAGTGGAAAAAGAGAACCACTAGATACAAGTAGCCTCTGTAAGCCTTCTTATAGGCCAAGGGTGGAACCACTGTTAGGGTCTCAGGTGACAAGACTGTTCATCTAATCACACCCCAACTTTAATCTAGTGGTGGTCTGTCAAGGTCACCTTGTGTGCCCTCACGCAGAAACTGGTCTCCTAACAGTCTGGTCAGAAAGGCCCAGGTGGCGGCAATTTGTCAATACGACCATCCAGCTTCTTACATCCCAACAATGCGCCTCCTCTCAAACTCTGGTAACTGGGTGAAATCTCTTCAATTGTGTTGTAGAGGCGTCTAGAGGTCAACAAGCTCTACACAAGCGGAGAAAGAGGACCACTAGATACAAGTAGCCTCTGAGAGCCTCCTTATAGGCTGAGGGTCTCAGGTGACAAGACCGTTCATCTAATCACACCCCAACTCTCATCATTTGTATATCTGCCTGAGATGGAACTGCCGGCCGAGTTTTGTGGCAAAACGACAACTCCTTCTAGGGGCCGGATACAAAGAGTGTATGAGCTCAGGTGATACTTACAGTAGATGCGATTATTCCACACCACTTACATGAGTGACATCAGGGAGATGTTCTTCACCAATATTCCAGGAGGCGTAATATCTAATGAAGCATACTGTAAGCTGGACCAGATGAACAGTTGAGTGCAGACTAACATTTACACATATATTTTCTCTAAGATCTTTGCTTGCTGTCATTCAGTAATAACCGTCTTTGTTTACTTCTAGTGGGTAATAATCTGTGCTGGTCACTTGCTGAACATTCAGAACTCATTAAGTCAGTTATGAGAGCAGTGTGTACATTGTATCAGGTCAGATCTACACTGATCGATCACTGCTGGGGTGTGACATCTTGTGACCAGTAACGAAGTACCACGTACGTGATGGTCGTGTCACCATCTGCTCTCAGATAATGTGCTGACCTCCCCTCTGTGCGGTAGAAGGCAACATTTGGCAGTCATGGGTAAATGTGGTGACTTCAGTGAGTTTGATTGCCGGCAGATTGTTGGTGCCCGGATGTGTGGTGCCAGTATTTCGGAAGCAGTCGCACTTGTTGGCTGTTCCTAAACCATGGTATCAAAAGTCTACCAAGATTGGTCGAACCATGGACAGACATCCGAAGCTCTCGTAGTGCAAGGCCACATATGATCAATCCTACATGCGACTGTCGGGTGGCATGTCTGGTATCTCAGCAGCAACGTACACAGCTTACCCAAATGACTAATCAATACAACAGTAGGGAAGTTAGACAAATTTCCACCATGACCATGTAGCGTACCTTGCGTTGACTGGGGTTCCACAGCCGAAAACTGACAAAGCTGCACCTGATGACCCTGCGCCATTGCCAACAACTGATTGCATGGACCCAGGAAAGACGTCAATGGATCTTGGACACATGGCACAAGGTCATATGGAGTGACGAGTCCTGTTTCCTGCTGAAACATGCAGATGGCCAGGTCCACATTTAAACAGCATTAGGCTGTGTCCCATGGGTGCACCATTGGGGTTCAACAGGCCTGGTGACAGCAGTGTCATGGTCTGGGGAGTGTTTTCCTGCCATGGCCAAGAACTGTTAGTCATCATATCACAATCTTTGAATGGTGAACGCTATATGGACCTGTTAGCTGATCATCTGCACTCATATCCTCAGCAAGTCTTTCCCGACTACAGTGCTATCTTTCTACAGGAAGACACTCCAGGTCATCGACTTCGGATCACTGAGAAGTGGTTGGTGGAATACGAGATTGAAATCTCTATATTATTGCAGCCCTACTGACTATATGCCCATTTTCATACTGGCCTCCCTTCACCCAGACAGGCTCTTCTTAGGTCCAGCACCTGCCGCTGTCAGTGTTTCAGGTGAGCAGTCATTCTCCATGGGTGGCATTGGACTTGTTTGGCACTGTCAAATCAACCACTTTGACTGAGAGTGAGGACCACCCACTTGACCCATTGACAGCACTGGGAACCATAAAAAGAACCCATCTATGTGAAAGGAGGAGATTATGAAAAAAATGGGGACAGAATCAGTGGGGCTGTGGCGGAAGAGCCATGCAGCCCGCCCCACTATCTTTATCCCATGACTGATCCTCTATAAAGATCGCATGGACTCTGAACTTTCCAGATCACAAGCTGATGCCATAGACTTTAGTTTGACCAGAAAGCAGACTTCTTGGAAGCACTACAATAAAGAGTTAAAAGATCTATGTAATTCTCTTCCCCTGAGATGGATCCAACTGTTTGGATTAATCAGCAGGTTAATTATTACCACACGGGAGACAATGACTGGAATAACATGTAGTTTGACCTCATCCCGAAACCAATGAGGATCAATTCATTTTATTACTGTTCTTCTTGTATAAATAGACCGATGACGGGTATCATGTGATTGTGTGACTCCGGTTTGCCCTTTTGCTTTCAGTTTCTGCTGGTGATAAACTCCTTACTATGTCGCTGCATCTCCCACAATCTGCTGATCTCACCAGGACGGTGGCCAGTGAATTACCATTCTATTAGTCCTGCAGGACAATGGGAAACCGAACACAAGATGGCACACATAGAAATCAATGGGCTGTCCAGATGGCATAGAGCCCTTCTTTTAAACAGTTTGGGAACTTTTCACTGACTGCCCATTGAAAATAGCGGGTGTCAATGGGGCCTAGAAATGGAAGCACTCAAAAGGGTCCCATAACTCCCGATGTAGCATCCTTCCATACAGAACGCTCCACATCGTTGACGTCACTTCCGAAAGGTCGTCATCATAAACCAATTACCTTACAACCTAAACGTTAACCCCATGAGGCCTCACACTATGGCGCCATATTCCATGTTCCACACCCCCCACCCTGGCCAGGGATTTACACGATAAAGTCCTGAGGTGCATTATCACACTTATGGGCGTCTCAAGCGTCTGCTGTGCCAAATATTACCTTTGGCAGTCCGGTGACTCTTTGATACTGATGCCTTGGTGTCCGGCAGTGACGGAGAAGGAGAGTCCCTCTACTTCCTTGCACTATTGGGTCCTTCACCCTTGTGATCTGACCAGTCTTCCATTCAGCTGTCTCTTTAGTCATCGGAGCCCTTTTGGTCTCTGGCAGTCTCTCTCCTGGTAGCTCCCCAGCATGGGAAAACTGTTTGCACTGTCCATAGGCACGGCTTCCACCAAAGAGACGGCCATGTAAGCTGAGAGACAGCCACCAAGTGCAGAAAAGTGACAAACAGTGAGAGGGGGTTACAAGAGCGGGTGGTCAGAGGCTCCGGCGAGGATGGATCAGTGCTGCTGGAGCAGAAGGAAGCAGCTACGCTATAGACCACTATGGGGACCTGCAAGTGGAACATTGGCAGACTAAGATCACTGAGCCGTGGCCAAACTTAAAAGATTCTAAGTAGAGACTCTAAGAATGGAGTGCGGTGGGCACATATGAGCGGCTAGGAATAAACTTTAGCTTCAAAGTAGCCGGCCACCATTATTTTGAGCTCGGGGGTTTTCCTGCCATCGCTCATCCATAGTGAAGCTGTGCGGGGTACCCGATCCACTTGTTGTGTTGTTAGACTATAAGCAATGAGACGACACGGATTTGTATACATTGTTAATTACGACAGAAAGACTATTCAGAGCTGAAGTTGTTATAATAGAGTGCAGCGTCTGCTTCTGCCCAGGGAGCCAATGTGATAGAACTTCAGGTTCAGAACATATTTTATTATAACCCTGGTAATGTTTCATCCGTCAGACCCGTTTGTTTAGACTCTATTGAGTGTTCAATGTATGTCTTGGTGCTCCTTGTCGTATCCTGAACCCTTGTGTAACACCGCCGCCCCGTCACACGGCCAATACCAAAAGCATAGGGCTGCGCTTGCTAAATAATGAAGGGACTTGGTGCCTGGAGGACCTCTGTGGCACCTTCAGTCCGCTGATGACGGGGTGGCAAGAACCAGACCCCACACATGTGCCACTGATGGCCGATTCTATGGATAGACCAGCAATTTTATAGTCCGGGGCAAGTCCTCTACGTGCAGTCAGATCTTGGGCTTTGTCCCCTGAGGACGGACCTGCGGCAGCTGACATTCTGCCGCGGTTCACCAGTGGAAACTCCACACAAAAACTGCCTCATTTGGTGCCAATTTTGACCTGGATTTTAACGCAGATTTCGATGCGCGATTGACCCGCCTCATTTGAAGAGGTAAATCCGCATCAATAATCCGATGCCAGCATTGATTTGCTGTGGATTGTAATCCGCACCACATGTCAATTTCCACGCAGGTTTGGAGCAGATTTTTTCCGCAGCTTGTGAACGAGATCCTGAAAATCTCATCCTCTTCTGTAAATGCCATAGACTTTCTATACAGAGGATCCACATGAAAAGATCGGCGCCGCGTGAACATAACCTTATGCAATAAGCTGGACTTGGGATCCGCTTGGGTTCACGGCGGCTATGTACTCCGACTCCCACCCGAAGATGATGGTGGTTGTGGTCCCTGTAGGGCGCTGCAGTGTAGCATTAGTGCAGATGGTTCTAGTGGGAAGGAGCTCCAGCGGACGAGCTGACGGGAAAACAGCAGAATTTACGTTTTTTTGAAGATTTGAAGGCAAAACAAAGTAACATCCAAATCCAGTCCAATTGTCCTTTATTTAGGTCTGGTGACCGGAGATACCGCCCCCATTAGCAATATTTCTGTCAAACACTTATGCGTCATATCTGGCACCTTTTTCCTCTTTCCTTGGATTTTAGGGTTGTCTAACTCGAGCGTACTACGCATGCGGGTTTTGCGCATAATATGCTGTATCAGCGGTGATCCACGCGTATTTACACACGGAAAAACGTCCGCATCTGTCAAAGAAAGAACATATGGGTGGCAATGGAGCTGGTCATGCGGATTATCGTCTGCATGCGGTGCCGGTGCTTTTCTGCATGGAAATACATGCGGATTGCCGCCCGTGTGACTGAGCCCTGAATATGCGTTCCTCACAGGTATTCGCTGGGTATTGGTGCATTCCTATTGAGTTCAATGGGCAAGTTTGCTTTTCATGCGACCGAAAATTGTCTGAATAATATGCGCGTGTATAAATCAGTGGACAGCGCTCGCTGCGTGTTACGCACAGTATATATATATACACATGAGGGCTTCTTCAGATCACCTTATTGGTGCATTTCAGCCTGCAATGCGCAGACAATAGAGCCCAGTGATGCCAGCGGTTTAGTTCTCATGAGTAGGTTTTGATCGGTCCTGCTCTATTTGCCTGCGTATTTGCGCCCCAAAATCACCATAGAGTTTTGTGGGACGTGCGCAAATGTGCAATACGCTGCTTGACTTCGTGAAAAAAAGAACACATGTGGACCTCATTAGGCTAAACAACCTTTTAAACCACAGAAGGGATGTGTCACACGTGTGATCTGGCCCTGCGTGCCGATAACGTACCGTAGTTTGCGCCGATACGCGCACAAATCTACCTCCGCACCTCGCTCACTGGGTAAATACATTGGTCTGAGACGTATCTGTGCACACGTTCGTCTGAAGGAGCCCTAATATGGGGCGTATTTACTCACATGTGAATGAGGCCTATGGTGTGTGATGAAAAGCACAGTGAACACAGATAATCCATATTCAGGGCGGCTTCAGACAAGCGTATTTGCGCAGTGGATGAGGCCTGCATACTTTACTGTACGTATTTGCGCAGGCGCGGCGTGTTCACATGGACGGGGACACACTCCTGCGTTGATTTAAATGGCTATAAAGCCTAATGGGGTCCCGCTGTGTGCTTTTCCTGGTGGGTTTGTGCAAAATATTTCGCATTCTAATGCATTTTGCGCACATCCCATAGACTTCAATGGGGACCCTTGGTGCGCAAATACACAGAAAAATAGAGCAGGTTCTATCTTTTTGCGCGTGCGAGAAATGTGTACGCAAAAAAGGAAACGAGAAGGAGCCCACTGATATCTATGGGTTCTATTCTCTGCAAATGGCGTTTGAAGACGATATGAGAAAACTGACAGCGCTCGGACCTTCTGGCAAATTTTTTGACCCTGTGAAAAACGGATGACACATGGATGCAACCATGGGGGGACGTAAAACCTGCACACACCCAGCAAAACTGCATGTAAAACTGCAAGTAAAACTGCATGTAACTCACAGTGAAGAAGGGCATTTTTAAGGATCAAATTGCATACGTTCGAGTAAATGAGCCGTAAGAGATTGTGCGTTCTTTACGCCCAACTCTCACAAAGAGGTATGGAGTTTCCCATAGTAATCCCCAGGTTGCTAGCCCTACAGTAGCCTCCTTCAGCAGCTCCTAATGTATAGATGGACCACAGTCACCAAGCTACAGTACTAAGACAGCAGGCAGGCATTGTAGTTAGATGATGCATGGGCAGTCAGGCTCACATGATGCTTCCTTGCATGGTATAATGGTGACCTCTGCTGGCCATTATATATTACTGCATTTTGTGTTCTCTATGGAGTATTGCATACTACCTCCCGTTGGCTGCAGAGATCAGGTGGGATGTCTAGAGGACTGGGGATGGAAGAGAGGTGCTCAGGTGGGAACTGTAGGAGCTGAACACTGGGTGAGAAAACCGCAAGCTGGACAGCGATCCCAGTGGTACTCAGCCTTGAAAGACTGCATTGCAGTGACAGACAGCTGTCTGCAAGAAGAGTGAGACTGAGGGCACCATACCGTAATTATAGCTCACTTACCTATAACAAACATAAACTTACAACTTCTTGCTGTAAACGTGGGTTGGCCACAGCTTTATTAAACATATTTTAAAATATATACTTTAACTTTATTTAACTTTTCTCTGACTAAAACCTTCCCATGCCGTAACTGCTGAACTTTTTAAAACCGTAACGGCCCATAGGACGTTCGTAAGCCCCTGTAACTTCCTTGGGCCTGAAAACCTTCCCTTACGCCGTAGCCCGCATGGGAAGCTCCCGGCCATACGGCATGCGCTGTACACCTACGGCGCATACCGCCCCACCCCGCCAACCCGCTCCAAAGCCATCTCCACCCCATCCTGTAGTCCTGACAAAAAGGTATCCAGTCCCACCTCTTTGAGGTGCACACCATCATCTCTTAACGCTCCTCTTTCTTTATCCTCCAGTTCCCAGTGGCGGACTGCCACTCCACCTAGCGACTGCACGAACCTGGAAATCCGTAGGTTTATTAATTTCCTCACGCGCTCTATAGCATCCGCATCCCTGGCTCCTCTCCAGCATCTCCGAGCCACTATATCCGACCAGACCAAGATACAGTCCTTAAAGCAGTCCCGAAAACGAAGCATGTCCTGCTTCATGAGCACAAGCAACTCGCTCATCTTTGTTTTCCCTAGGTCGTTCCCCCCGGCGTGAACGACCAATATAACTTTCCGGGGGGTCCACCTGCTTATCCTCAATACCAATTGTAACATCCTGGGCCATTGCAGCCCCCTCACACCAATCCAATTGACGAGTGCGCCGCTCAGGCCCAAATTCCTTCCCATGGGTCGCAACGCTGCTCTCCTCTCTGCCCAGTAAATGAAGGAATGACCCACAATCCAAACATGCCACGGTTCCGGGGCTGAAATGAAAAATAAACATAGACAAACCCCACTATACCCAAAACCTCCAACATCCCCGGGGCCCCAACTGCATAAACAAAACACTGCCGCTACCAGTCTGTGACCAAGCTCCTTCCACGACTCGATCCGCCTGACATATGATTTACAAGCTTGAGATTTCCATCTCCCCAACCGTTTTAAACCCTCCTCTGTCATGCCGTGCGCTTCTGCTGTCGTCGCGGCCCCAATTCTGAAGGAATGGGTTCCAAATTCCGCCGGATCCAAGCCCACTTTCTTTAAAGCCGATCGCAAAACCGCCAAAAACTGGAAACGAGTGAGCGGTGCCCCCAACGCATGGACTAAAAACTGGCTGCTTTGGGGGCGCATTGTAATGAACTGTCCCAATATCCCCACCGGGCACCACTTCTCCCCCAAACGATTAATGGTTAGCCAGTCTCCTCTACCATACAAGTCCGTTTTTGACTTTCTGACCCAAACTCTGATAGACACTTCCGTGGCAATTACATCATTCGATCTTAAACCCCCGGGCTTGGCTTTACTTGCTGGCAGCAGCTCGCCGATGCGCAACGCGGCGAAAAAAGCAAGCAAAAAGGCCGACCTGAACAACAACGTCTCGAACGCATCTGAACATGTTACCTCCAGAACCGACAATAACTTAACTAACAATTGGAATGTGATGGGTCGACGATTGTCCGTTTGCACTTTCTCCAACGAACTATCTGTTGGAACACAAACTCTTTTGTAACATCTACCACACCGTGCAACTTTAAAAGGAAAGCCACCCCCGCTAGGTGTTTTTTCGCCGCTCCAACCGACAGTCGTTTATCGCGCAACTCTGACAACATGTCCAACGTCGCCGCCCTTGCTCTTTCGCCCCCTACAACCGTTCCACCCACAAATTTTAACCATGTGGACCAGACTGTATTATAACTTTTCCACGTTGTAACTGCCACCGATGCCTCCACCAGCCTCAGCAGCTCTCCTCTGCCAGATTCCATAAGGAAGGCGGGCAGCGTACCCCCTCAGCATCCGCCTGTAGGTGCCGCTCCCAGAACAGCTCCATCTGTGAACGAGAGAGTGCATCAGCCGCTCCGTTGTCACAACCTGGGACATGTTTTGCACGTAAATACATGTTACCTTGCAAACATCTCAGTACCACATGTCTCAACAAAGCCAACACCGGCGGGGACGCCGAAGATTGTTTATTTATGGTTTGCATGACCGCCGCGTTATCCGACCAAAAACGAATCCTGCGATCCCGTAACTCCGCTCCCCATAATTCAATCGCCACCACCGGGAAGAATTCCAGCAACATAATATTTTTTATCCATCGTCTTTCTTTCCATGACGTTGGCCAGGGTTCCCTGCACCAATGGTTGTTAAAAATTACTCCAAAACCGCCCGATCCGGCAGTGTCAGCAAACAAACAAATATCCGAGCCTTCCACATCATCCTTTGGGCATACCACCGTTGAATGAATGGAGGAAAACCCTCCATATGTGCAAATCTGCTTTGATTCCCATCGTTACCCGTACGAAATGATGCGGTTCGCGGACTCCCAGTGTCGCCAATGATAATCTCCTCGTAAATGCCCGACCCATTGGGATAACCTTGCAAGCAAAATTCAATAATCCAAGCAAAACCTGAATTTGCCGTAACGTCGCTTTTTTTGCATTGCGCCACGTCCTCAACCACTTGGCGTAACTTCGCCACTTTGTCTTCTGGTAACCGGAAAACCATATCAACCGAATCAATCTCTATTCCCAGAAAAGTCAAACATGTGACCGGGCCCATCGTCTTCTCCTCCGACAGCGGGATCCCCGCTAACCGCATGAGCCTCTGGAAATTGCTCATTAGAAAACCGCAATCACCCGACGTCTTTGAACCGACGAACAAAAAATCATCCAGGTAATGTATTACCGATGTGATGCCCGTCTCATACCGTAACATCCACTCTAGGAACGAACTAAACAACTCGAAAAAATAGCATGAAATGGAGCATCCCATCGGTAAGCACATGTCCACGAAAAACTTTTCCTCGATTCTACATCCTAACAGATGGAAGCAATCCGGGTAGACCGGCAGCAGCCGAAAAGCCGATTCTATATCAGTTTTTGCCAGCTGGGCAAACCTGCCCGCCGACCTCACTAAACGCACCGCGCAGTCAAAAGAAGTGTATGCTACGGCTGCTTCTTCTTTGAAATACCATCATTGACCGATCTGCCGCTTGGGAAAGATAGATGATGAATCAGCCGAAACTTCCCGGATTCCTTCTTGGGAACCAGACCCAAAGGAGACACTCGTAAGTTTTCGAAAGGTGGATCATCGAAAGCACCGGCCATGCGGCCCAGTTCTACTTCTTTCATAATTTTCTCCTTTACTAACTCAATATCGTCTCTTGCCGATTTTAAGATAGTACATAGCGTGGTAATTGGTTGGTCAATGAACGGTATTCTGAAACCCTCCAAAATCCAGCTCTAAGGATTTTTGCCTCCTGTTTCCTGTGGTACCTGTCTAACCACGGATCCAGATACTGGCTTCTCACTGGTGTTCGCCGGCCCGCTTGCGCCGCCCACCGCGGGCACCGCTCTTTGCTTGCGGAAACAGCGCACCGCCGCGTGCTGCCCCCCGCATACGGAGCACTCATGCCTGAACTTGCAGGTGGCATAAAATCTGCAGTGGCCCTCGTTGAATAACCAACAAGAGCCGTTTGGTCTAGGTGAGGCAGCGGGCGGCTGTGATGTGCCCCCCGCGGCTGCGGGAAAGGAAACCCTACGCTGCGCTAAAATCAATTGTATCCACACATCAGTGGCCTTAGAGGCCCAACTCATGTGACTCTTACCCGAAATACGACGCCTAAAATCTTCGTCATAGCGCCACCAGGCCGCACCCCCGTGCAGCCGGTACGCACTATAGATAGTGTTTAAATATACCATCATCTCTGGACCTTTCGCAGGCTGATGCTGGCATGTCACGTGTACCAGCACCATGTACGTCTGCAGCCAATTACCGAAAGTTTTGGCAATTTTGGGGTTTTTGTCGGCTCCCCGCTCGGTCGTCCGCTCCTTATCCACCATCACGTGGTCCGCTGATAGCAAGGACCATATATCTATGTAAACATTGCTCTTAATTTTTTCAACCACGTCATCAGACAGAGCGACCCCCAGCGGGGCGACACCACAATACAAAGAATCGGCATATTGCAAACCGTCCGTTGGGTCACCTTCTGCGCCGGCTGATGAGCTAATTCCGCTATTACCCGCAGGCGGGCCTGAACCCCCTGGAGCCGCACAGGACACTGAAAGCCCCTCTTTTGGATCAATCTTGCTCAACAGCGACCGCAGAACCGCCACCAAATCACCTTTTTCCGCAACCATTGCGGGATCAGTAACATTTCTCCAAACATCATATATTGTGGACTCACCAGCTGGACCGACCTCCGGTGTTGCCAAGGGTGATGTCCTCGCTGTACGGCCCCCGCGGCTCCTGTTTGAATCGTGCTCGGGCTGCCGACTTGCTGAATACAGAGCCCTTCGTCCGTTATCTGTTTGCGACATGCCAGGCTGGTCCATTCCTGACCGACCCTGCGCGTGGTCCTGCCATCCTTGGCGTTCCCGGTCCTCGCGATAGAGGGATAACTGCGGGTCCGACCGCCGTGGCTGTTCCACAATTCGCTGAGATTCCTCTTGCTCGCTGCTCCCCTTCCCCCCGCGTGACTCGCGCGCTCTACCGCTGCTGCTGCGCGCAATTCTTGGCTGCTGCGCTTGTTCACGCGCTAACCGCTCCTGCCTCTCTTGCCTGGCTCGCTCCTTCTGCCTGCGCCTAGCCCCCTGGCCCTGCCTCTTTGGACTCCTGCGGTGTGCCTGGGTTTGTGAAGGGGGTAGTCTGAATACTCGGCTGGTGGGGCTATGTATCGGGGATTAATATAACAGCGCCGATAAGCGCCAGACGTGTCTGGTGGGTAGTGATATGTGCTAGGGCCAAACTGCTGGGGCCCTGATATGGCCATGCTCTGTGGGGGGGTTAATAGGTGGGGGGGGTCCGTTGCACTGTGCGTCTAATAGCCCCGCCGGTGTGTGTGTTCTGTCGCCTGCCCGCCCCTCTACCTCCCTCTATGTGGTCCTCTGTGCCTGAGCTAACTAAATCCACTGGGGGATCCCACAAACTGCCGCCCCTCCCCCTGCTGCTGCTCGACCCGCTAGTGTAGCTCTCGGGGCTATGTAGTGGGGGATTGTATGTGGCCCTACTAACTCGCTTCCCCTTCCCGCTCTCTTTTCCCCTACCCCCTTTCTTAGCATTGCGCAGGCTTACTCCGTAGCACGCCTCCTGTGATGCCTGCCCCCCCCATGCGGGCCGCACCGCCATCTTATGAGGACGAGCGGCCTGACCGCGTGCTCCCCTGCCTCTCTCCGCTGCTCTGCACGAGCTCACCTCCGCCTGCTGCTGATGTTCTGCGCCCGGTCACGCACCCGCGCTGTGGTTCGTAGCCTGTTTGTGCTGCCAAACGATGTCCTCTGTCTTCCGGACCCCCGGAAGGTGATGCCCGTGGCACCTGTATTACCGGCCGCTCCGTCGCGCGTCTAGGTACCGGCGCAATTAAGTCTCTCGGGCTTCTGGCCCCCCCCCCCCCCGGGCCTGCGCCGGCTTGGCTCCCTTTTCTTCCTCCACGTTTCGCTGCCGGGCTGGGACTTAGCCTTGCCGGAGGCTGCTTCCTACATCGCGGACGTCCCCGCGGTGCCTCGTTCTGGATGGCGGCGTCCTCACCGGGTCTTTGCTGATGATCTTCCCGCTCGGCTGTCTCTGTGGGTTCCGCGGCCGTCCTGCAGGTCGCCAGCAGTTCTTCTAGCCATCGGGTCCCGTCCTGTTTCACCGCCTCCTGTATCTTCGAACGTAAGTCCTCCATTTCTTCTGTAATCCTCTGCTGCCTGTGTCTCTTCACCCGCGTTCTCCCGACCTTCTTCACCCTCCGCTGGACACTTCTTCCACCCGATCTTCTTGCCTCTTCTCCTTTTCCCTACTGGCTTCTTCTTCCACCCGATCCACTGCTCTTTTGTGCGCTTGTCTTAATTTCTCTGTCCGTCTTCTCTGTCACGTCCTTCTTCTCCTTTGCTCTGACCGTTCTGCTCCTTCCCGCTCTCCGCTCCCTTCTCTTCCTGCCTTAGCCCCACCCCTTCCTTTCTACGCTCGCTATTCAAATCTTCCCTCCCCTGCCCCCAGTCCCCTGCCGCCTCATTAAACATTTTGCGGCATACAAGGAGTCAGCTGAGGATTCTATATGAGACAAGCCCTGGATATTCTGTGCCTGCTGGAGAAGGACAGTGGCATGAGAAAGGAGGCAGCCTGTAACTCAAAAGGGCAGCCCCATAATGTGTCAGAACTGACATAACTCGTAGCACAAAGCTGCAAGGACTACAGCTAGAGAGACAGAGTCCACATCATCCTGCAGCTCTGTGCATTGGGCTACCCCTAATAGATGTTCAAAGATGCTTCTCCTATGATATAGTACCAACCATGCTGAAGATTTGTAAGTGAGGTTGGCCCTCAGAAAACACCCAATGTGTGCACATGGATAGGGACTTCAGTGCAGGCCTGCCAGTTAAAAATATGCGAGCTAGAGCCAATGCCAGGGAAATACATATACATCAACCAGTTGCAGACAAGATATGAGATATTTGCGTTACTTTCAAACTGTGTGCGGGCGACTGCCACTGCTGGGTTGAAACGTGTGGTGGGACTACCATGTGTTTTATTACTGAGGTATGTTGCTGTCATTTCTAAAGTCATCTTACTGAATTGGACAGGCATAAGATAATGCTCAGAGACTGTAGCTAGGCTCAGAAGTGTTATTCGTTTCTACAATGTAGCCCCAGAGCTGGCCTTGTATGCATTGGAAGGGGATGCAAGAATAACTGTTCTCTTGCAGCCCGAATGTAAGCACCAGTCTGTGGACGCCATTATCAAGCTACTTGAGGATGTTTATAGAGAAGCAGCAAGTGCCAGAAATGTTAGTGCTCGAGTCCTCACCAGCGTCCGAAGAGAAGAAGAGAACATAACACTGAATGCCAACACTCTTCAAGAAATCAAAGTCAACATATATGGGCCGGGATGAGTACCATGGGTCCGATGGATCAAGTCTTGAGAGATCAGTTTATCCTTGGGTTACGCAGTGTGCTCCTTGGCCATATTCTATGTGAGTAGGTCCTGGTCAATCCTTTGCTAAGTTTCTATTAATGGCTCACTATCTGGGGATTCCTATCTGTTACCAGGGATTGAAGAGTCCATGTCCGCCTCGGGAAAGGCCAAGTATTTTTGAATCTTTGATCCTTGATCTCATCAGTGGATATTGGCAGGTGCCGATCGCAGAAAAGGAAAACCCAAAACAGAGTTCATCCTACCCATGGGGCTGTATGAATTCAATCACATGCCGTTCGGGTTGACCAATGCACCGGGAAACCTTCTAGCAACTAATGGAAAAGTGCTTGAGGGACTTAAATTTTGAAGCAACTCTAATTTATTTGAATGATGGTATCATGTACATTGCCATCTGTAATGAACATCTGAAGAGGTTGGGACGTCCACAGGCCTCTAGTATGAAAGTAGAATCTTAAACAACCGAAGGATTTAACTGCAGGAACTGTAATGTCTTGGGAGGTGAGCTCTGGCATCGGTTACAAACAATCTGATGGCTCACAGGACAAAGACTGCAAGAGACAAAGAGAAATCACATGCGGGCAGAACTGCGGTGCAAGAAACGTCACTGCAGTCGGGAGAGCGAGTACTGGTCCAAGAGAAACATCTGAAAGGAAAGCTAAGCGAGAGATGGGAAGTAGAACCTTACAGAGTATTGAGATGGGACTTCCTCTATGGACCTGTGTATGCGGTACAGTCAGACAGTCCTGGTGCATGGCCTCAAAGCTTGCATCGGAACATGCTGATCCCTGTCAGTTCTGGGAAGGTTGTGTCCCCAAGAGGTAATACCTCAACCTATGGTTGAGCCAGAGTTTGACTTATCTGAAGAGATGTGGACCCCACCGACAACATCAGTGAGACCTATATGGATGGAGAAGCTTGCACTACAGTACCATGAGGCCACAGAGCGGTGTGAAGCTAGCCACCCTCCTACCCAATCGGAGGAAGATCAGTCAACCCTCCAGCGTGATGTAGGGGTCCGCCACAATGCTACACTACTGAAGAATTCGTATGGTGAATTCTTGTGCAGAATTGATGTATTTACTGTTGTTGTATAGACTTGTGATGGTTCTTGTGATGGGACTGAGGAATTTAACGTGGGAGCCATGGAAGGGGCTCAAATGACGTTTCCTTGCATGATATAAGGGCGGCCTCCACTGACCATCATACATTACTGCACTTTGTGTATTTCTCTACGGAGAATTGCATGGTACTTCCCATTGGCTGCAGTGATCAGGTGGGGATGAAGGGGAGATGCACGGCTGGGGCACAAATGGATCAAATAATTCTATGTATCCCAAAATAATACAAATAAAAACTACAGGTCACGTCGCAAAAACCAAGTAACGGCACGGCCTCCTTAATGGAGAAATGAAGCTCCGCGACTGAGAAGATGAGGACAGAATTATTACTATTATTTTAAATAAGGTCATTTTATTTCTATAAAGTAATAATACGAACAGACGGATGTCTTCGTTGTCGCCACATTCGTACTGACCTGCAAAATAAAGTCATTTTTGCTGCATCATAAACACCATAAAGACAAAACCCAAAAAACGGTGATGCAATTATGTTTTTTTTTCTATTTCAACCCACTTAAACATTTTAGAAGTTTTTCAATGCATTATATGCTACATTAAAGAGCACCAGTGGAAATACAGCTTATTACACAAAAAAAGGCCCTTGTCGGCAGAAAAGCAAAAAAAAATTATTGCTCCTGCAAAACAAAAAAGGAAAATTTCAGAAATTGCATTAAAGGGTTAACTATGACTTCAACAATAGGAAATGTTTTCATTGGTTGTAACCCCCTCTACATCCATATCACATAATCATCAGTTATGATACAACAAAAGCCTTGTGCAATAATAGTGCATATAATGGTTCAGATAAGATATCGTATTAAGCTGTGTATGGCCCTTTAACGACCCGCAGACGAGATGGCACAACATGGCACATAAAGCAGACTGTTTGTATTAGGGTATACTGCAGCCCTCTTACTTTACCCCTTTTCTCGCAGCCTACTTGCGTCACTTCATTTCTCCCAGTAGGTGGCATAAAACACTTATGTTCTCTAGCATGGCAATCAGAGCAGCGCAGGACATTCCTGTAGTGGGGTGGGCACCCAGGGAGTGGAATATCCCCCCTTCGGAATAACTCATACATTCTCCAAGTACAGCTGTTTTCCACTGTGTTTTTTGGCATGATCTTCAGTTGGGGGCTTGGAAAAGTGAGATTTTCTATAAGTGACCTATTAACATTCTCTATTGAATCCTAAAGGTGGTCCTAAACTCCCCACCCTACTATTCCCTCCTGCCTCTTTTGCACACACCCTGTTTCTGCCTGCCCTTTTTTTCCTAGTTCTGTTGTTACGTTTTTTTGGGGTTTAGCTTCAGACTGACATCTCAAGACAAGAGAAGGAGGCAGACTAAGAAGTGGAGGAGGACTAGATAGAAGAAAAACATAAAGAAACCAGAGTGACTCCTCATAGTGATCCACAAACCTGCAGGTGAAGTGAAGAAAAAACAAAAACTTTGTGAAAAAAGACAACTGTGAAAATGTTCAGCTGGATGAAGAAGAACGAGAGGAACAAGAAGCACCCAGAAGTCATCCATACAGTCACCGAGGGGCTCAAAGACTTGTACAAGAAGAAGCTGAAACCAGTCGAAGATTACTACAGGTTCCACGACTTCCATTCTCCGGCATTGGAAGATGCTGACTTTGACAACAAGCCCATGGTGCTGGTCATGGGGCAATATTCCACTGGGAAGACCACCTTCATTAAGTATCTCCTAGAGCAAGACATCCCAGGGAGTCGCATTGGACCTGAGCCCACCACCGACTCGTTTATCGCCGTCATGCATGGAGAAACCGAGGGGGTCATCCCGGGGAATGCACTGATGGTAGACCCCAATAAACCATTCCGCAAACTCAACCCTTTTGGGAACACTTTTCTGAACAGGTAAGTGAATGAGATAAACCCCTGAAATGGCTGAGCGCAGTGTCGGACCGGGGGGCCCATGGCCCACAGTATAGATTCATTGTGGTGGCCCACTATACAGCTACAAGCAAATATTACCTGATTCCCATTCACTAATTCTGCATTCTCCATATACTGTTTCCCCTGCACTATACAGGAAATGCAGTAAACAGGATTGGTAGACTCTCACTTACCCTACAGCTTCTACCGGGTTAAAAGAACATGGCTGCCTATTTCCTAAAACAGTGCAATACCTGTTCTCAGGTAATGTGTGGTATTGCAGCAAAGCCACATTCTCTTTAATGAAGTTGATCTGCAATACCAGACACAACCCATGGCCAGGAGTGGCGCTGTTTCTGGAAGAGAGCAGCCATGTTTTTCCGATCCTACTAACCTTTTTAAAGGTGTAATCGCATGTTATAAAGTCATGGTATATTGCTAGGATATGCCATCATGTTATAATTGTGAGGGTCTAACCTTTGGGAAGCCAACGCTCATGACAATGAAGGGGCTGCCATTATAATTTAGTGCTGTGCCCCCCTTTGGTCCTTGCACGCTGGCTGTGCAGGGAATTGCAGTTGACCACATTCAGTGGAATGGGATAGTGCCGCAGTTCCCTGCATAAGCGAGTGGATGGGACACTTAGGCTCCCCACCCATTAGATAGCTGTTGGCTGAACACTTGTATGGCTGACAGCTAGATCACTCCACACCCCATAAAATGCACAATTGATGGAGTGTGTATGTGTTTAGTATTTAGTGAAAGTTGTTGGCAGACGCCTCTGGCAGCAGCTTATCTCCCAGGAAAGAAATGATCGGGCAGGTAAATACAACTGCCCAATCCTTAACTGCCCGGACTGTTGGCATCATGAGAGAGTCAAGAGTCCATCAGTCCCATTGAAATAAGTGAGGTGGCACTGTGCATGCGCACTCAGCGCTCAATTCAGTCTAGTCGGTGTGGCGATGCAGCAGTGACCGGGAGTGGGACTAATGGGACCTCCAAATCTCAGGACGAGGGGGGTCCCTGTGGTTGATCACTGACCAACCATAAAGTGATGGTGCGATATGCCAGCACTTGTAACATTGGAACACCCCTCTAATAATAAATAAGATTCGGCATTTGCTGCTGACAGTAAGTGACTGTATTGGATCCCCAATGTGCCTGTAGAGAGTCGGGGTGCCGCTCATTATACAGTAGAAGGGTTGATGCATCCATGTGCCATTACATTGGTAAAACATGGCCCCAGTTCCAACTATTGTGGGTTTTTCATATTTTAATACTTCACATACAGAGAAGGGGATACATGCAGGAGATACACCGACTCTTCTACACAGAGGAGAACCTCAGGGGATGATGAGGATTATGATGAAGAGCTCATGCTGACAGATATAAATGTAAGGTGAGCTTTAAGAGGAACATCCCTTCCAGCACCTCCTGGACATTTCCTCGATGACAGGATCTAGAGTATTATTAGCATGTCGCTGTTTATGTTGGTGGGAATGGCTTCCTTATACATGTATGCACCCAGAGTGGTTTATAAACATCCCCTGCTTATGTAAGACCATCAACGTATCCAATCTGAGGGATTTATGAAGTAACGGTACAACGACCACAAATATAGTGGTATCGCAACTCAGCCCTATTTATTTTAATGAGGCTGGGCATCACCATCACACACAGCCCATGGATAAGAGTGGCTCTGCTTCTTTAGGAAAGCAGCTGTGTTTTTGTAACTCCTTTAGGTGGTCAAAAACTAGTGGTTCAATCCTAGATGATTCATCACAAGAAGATTCCCCTGTCTGATAGATATCTTCCTTCCACTTATTGGCCTCATTATCTTATCAGGACAAAACACAGTGTTATGCCTAGTGCAGAGTCCTCGGGGGCGGGGCATGACACCGGGATTTTCTATCTGTAGTTATTTAAATTCTTGCATTAGGGCTCCGCCCCTGAGGAGCTTACTAGGAATAACACAATAAGTTCCTCAACCACCAGGTAATAATAATTCTAGAAATGTGAATTTAGATATAATCTTACATGTTGTGCTCCTGAGTAACTGAAAAATAAGAAGTTACAATTATTGTCAGCCATTTTGAAAGCTGTGTGCACCTTTATTTGGTCACCTGGTCAATGACCATACATAACAGTAAATACAACTGGTTTCTACTTCATCCTCTAAAATAGTGATTCCTACCCAGGGTGCCTTGGCCCACTGGGGTGCCATGAGGAACCCGGAGGATGCCATGGGGAGGAGAAAGAACAAAAGACAGAGAGAGAGAGAACAGGAGAGAAAGAACAGGAGAGATAGAATGGGACCGAGAGAAAGAGACCTAGAGAGAAGGCGGGAAGGAACGGGAGAGACAAGGAACAGGGGGGTAATGGGGAGGATAAAACAAGAGAGACAATAAGCAAGTGAGAGGAGAACGATAAAGAGAGACTAGAACAATAGAGAGATTTCGTTTTTTGCAGGGGTGCCAAGAGATAAAACCATTCTGACCAGCACTGCTCTAAACCCTCCTCCCCTCCATGTCTATGATTCTTGACTGTATTGCTCCCAATGCCATACCCCCGTGTCTTCTGTTTTACACAAGAACCGCCCCCATAGCAGCCCACATGTTCCGTATATCTGTATTACTATTTTACTATGGCTCTTATCTCCATTAAGCAGTCTTCTGCTCCTTTTGGACAGGTTCATGTGTGCCCATCTACCCAACAAAGTCTTGGAAAGCATCAGCCTAATAGACACTCCGGGCATCTTGTCTGGGGCCAAGCAGCGGGTGAGCCGAGGTGAGTGTTCTGTCTTACACATGGCGACTACAACCTCTCACTAGACCACAGTGTTTGATGGATTAATGACATGTAGCACAATACATAATAAGTTATTATATCCCTGTGCTATACATGGACTCAGACTGTATACCTCCCAGGCAGATAAATATTGGAAGGCTTTATATTGGGGCCATGAAAGCAGTCAAAGAACACGAGAACTTCAGAGCCGCTTGTCTCGTCTCATCTCAGAGGTCAATGATCCCTTTACCTCAGTCCTGGCCAATCACTTTGTATCTAGAGAAGCAAATACACCCCATGCCCAAATGGGCCCTACACTGAGAATGTCAGTCTGCACAGCCCTACTGAAGCCATGTCCTCGCCGGATCAGGGGACCTCCAAAAGTAGGGGGCAAATAAAATGTAAAAATGTTAATAAGATGAGTAAATCGAGTCTTCAAAATATAACTGAACTAAACTGTAGGACGTCTTCTGAGATGTCAGTGAGACAGGCATGGAGATGTCATGGACCGGAGCAAGTAGAAGGAGCCATGATGTGAACCCTCTAAGAATGAAGGAGCACTAAAAAATGTCACCTGCAGTCTCTCAATTGGAAGTCTGGGGCCCATTGTAGCAGGTTTGGCTATACCTGAATCACACCGAGCTCGGGGGACATAGGCTCTTTAAATTCTTTCAAGACTCATAAAGAGCCTGTGAGTCCTGCTTCCTCCGCTCACCAATCTAGAGAGCCTGTGAGTCCTGCTCCCCCCGTCCATTTATAAGGAAAGCCTGTGAGTCCTGCTCCCCCCACCCATTTATAAGGAAAGCTTGTGAGTCCTGCTCCCCCCACCCATTTATAAGGAAAGCCTGTGAGTCTTGCTCCCCCCAGCCATTTATAAGGAAAGCCTGTGAGTCTTGCTCCCCCCAGCCATTTATAAGGAAAGCCTGTGAGTCTTGCTCCCCCCACCCATTTATAAGGAAAGCCTGTGAGTCCTGCTTCCTCCGCCCACTGATAGATTAAACCTGCACTCATCGGTGCTTCTGAGCCCTTATTTTCTTCCCCACTTCCTGTCGCTACTCTTTGGTAGGGGATCAGCAAATCAAACTGGGGCTCCTCAGTGCCTCTTCACAGTGCTTACACATGCCTGCCACTCCGGGTGCATGGCCAGTCTCTACTCCCACTGTCCCAGTCCTAGCCAGGTTTGAAGCTAGAGGAGGCGGGGCTTAACTTATGGCTCTTAGCACTGCTGAACCAAGCGGTTGAGCTGCTCCTATGAGTAATGGGGTGCAGCACTGCTGTAACTATAGGGGATGCAGGGGATGTGGTTGCACCCGGGCCCAGGAGCCTTAGGGGGCCCAGTACTATAAATAAAGCATTATAATTGGGGGCTCTATTACAGGTTTTGCATTGGGGCCCAGGAGCTTCAAGTTACGCCTCTGCGTTAAGGGGTTAAGAGAAGTTGGGGGGCCCCAAGATAAACTTTTGCACCCGGTCCCATGAGCCTTTAGCTACGCCCCTGGGGTGCAGGGCACTGTTTACCATCTCACCGGGGAAGCAGGACTCACAGGCTTTCTCTATGGATGGGTGGGGGGAGCAGGACACAATGACTCCATCTATCAGTCCTGGCTACCATGTTTTATATGGAAATAGTGAACCAAATCATGGAAAACCAAGAGGTCAGTGTGAGCCCCTCAATACTACACTGCCCTAGGAAACCTGACCGGGTTTATGGACTGACCCCTAAACACATGGAGCGCTCTTCTACAGCTTTGACTTAGTTGACGCTCCATTTGCAGCTTATGACTAGGAAATAGGTAAATATGAAGGGAGCATCCACTGAGCCGGGTCAGACATAGTGCAGGACGTCCCATCCTGTGTGCTTGGAGAAGGGAAGGGCAGAGGCCAGCGGGATCCAAACATAATCGGCTATTGTTTATGGAAATATCCCTTCTCCCTAGGAGTGGCTACAGCTCGGATCCTGGCTCTCTGCCGCCTGGCTGCGGTATATAAACACCAAGTAATGGGAGCCTGCAAGCCGGCCGTGCCCTGGGGAGATCCTAGGTGACACGGTACCTTTGTATGAGATACTTGGGGATTACCTGTCATCGGATACAGGTCATAAACTAGAGGACAAAACTGACCCGGGGCACGAGCGGGGCGCGGGTTCATATATAATAGGGGAAGTAAAAGACCCGGACATTATAGAAACTATCAGAGGGCAACTTTATATATAGGTGCACATATATAAAATGTATGGGGCCCAACTATATCTATGAAGTAGGGCATTGTGCTGCTATTAGACCCCCAGCATGTAGAGCGGTGGTCTCCAACCTATGGCTCCTCAACTAATGGCACGGAGAGAAGAGCGGTTACAAGATGACGTGAAAATGATGGCCGCTGGAAGCAAACTTCAATTTCTTGCAGCACAACAACTTTACTATCCATATTGACATATTTGCACTCCATGGGAGCCGCCATCACTTCACACTTTCCATACAACAGATAACAGACCGTACGGCCACAAGCGTTAATACAGATGTACAGTCCCTAAGTTCATACAGGCCTCTCTGGCCCTCCTTGGTCACACACTACCTGCCCCTGCTGCAGCAGCTGGTAAAGCGGGCCCATCTAGCATTACCCCACAGCAGGGAGGTAAGTGCTTATCATGCCCTATGCACCATTGATTGGTTACCACACCTGCATTAAAGGGATGGTCTGTTTCAGATCATTTTTTTAGAAGGGTGCCCTAACAATAAGCTGATCACAGGGTGTCCTATTATTGGGGCCTCTAGCTGTAATCTGTGGGGGAAGACAGCAGCAAGTGTTCAGTTTCCCTGCAGCGCCTCCACAGGGCACATGAAGCATTGGATGGTTAACATTGAAATCAACATGCAGGCAGTAATGTGCAGCAAATGCAGGTGCCCCAATGTAAGACACCCTCTTTATAGCTGCTTTTCACCTTGGCTAAGGGGGGTAACCAGGCACTATTACACGAAGTATAAGAATTCGTAACGGGACTGCTATAATCTGTATGAGGTTTGATAGTATAAGAGGGCAGCCTGGCACTATTAGATGATAGGAGGGAGCTTGGCACTATTGCACACTGTCTTATAACACATAAGCGGGCACCTTGGCACTGGTACACTCTGCACAGAGGGCAGCACTTTGTGATAGTCCTGGGACATTTCTAATTGTCCCCCAGCTGTCCCGGCTTCTGTTACTATGGACCACAATGTTGTGTCAGACATGAATCAAGTCTCTGTGTAATCTACATTGCTGGATCTTGCTGCGTCTGCAGCTCATTAACTGTTTGCATGAAGGGGGGGGGGGGGATGTCCCCAAGTTCTCTTCGGGCCAGGGATAGAAAGTTTGATGGAAAAAGAAGTAATTTTTTCTATACGTGAGTTGGGCCGTATATTCTCATGTGAGTTTTTTGCGTTGCGACACGCACAAGACGCGCACAGAAATCTACCCTTGGTATCCAGCAGCTCTTTTTATATGGCTGCCCTTTCTCTTGCAGTGGAAATATGGCAGCATGTCCTGTTATGTGCATGTGTAATGGTACCTGTAAGTGTGTGGTGCCCCGCACATCGCACAGCGCTCGGGCACTGGGTCTGTATTCTGTACGATACGCGCCAGGCCTGAGAATGTTGGGTGCCACTCACTACCGGCGTGTAAATAGCAGCTTTAGGCAAACATTCCAGGAGGAATTCCTTTCCTTGCAGTAACTAATAATTTTCATATGTCCATGCAAAGCTGTATATAACTGTGTGGGGGTGTATATAGGAGGGGGTGTTGACAGCAAGTCTGGGGAAGCCCAGAGGTAATCCTGTGCCTACCACACTCCCCCTCAGATGGGGTGTCCCTCCCATAACATATTTTGGGTAGTTGCTTAGGAGCGGCATAAACAGAGGTGTTCCCCCCGGGAGGGAGGAGAGGGGGACGTGGTGGAACATTTGCTGTTACTGTAACTACTGTGTGCTCTACTCAGGGGGGTAAGCCCGGGGGCTCTGCTCACATCACCCGTCTGTGCTCAAATATACGATCTCACTCGGACCAGAGATGCTACTCTCAGGTTTATAAGTATTTGCAAACTTTGGGACCTTTTACATGGAATGATCATCATTCAAATTATCGTCAAATTGTGCGAATATGAGCAATAATTATTCAGCGTAAACACGGCTGTTCCACTGATTACACGCTTCCCCATCAGCCATGAGGTCATAACATATATGATTCATTCTTGACCTTTAGACCAAGCTTTAACAGAGCGTATTATGCCCGTAGGTTTTGCGCACGTAATACGCTGTACCAATCTGCTATATGTTGCCGCTCACATGAATTGTGCAAAATACGCGTGCAAGAAAAATCGCATCATATTCTATCTTGGCGCGTATTACGCCTGCGCACATGCCAAGATAGTGCCTGACAAGTGGCGGCACGCAGCAAGTACGTAATGTCATGGCCACGTGGGTGTCTCTTGTGGGCATCGCGCAGCGAATTACGCTCGTGTGAGCCCAGCCATAGTCAGTTTGCCATTTTTGATGTGTTAGAGCATATGATAGAGCGATTGATATCACCTGGCTATACCTGAACAACGTGTGATACAATACACTGTGATGGAGAACAACCTCTGCAGTTAAAGAAGCGCCGCAAGCAAACGTTATATACTGTGTTATGCCTACAGCTGGAACCTGTGGGGGCGGCACATAACACAAGGATTCAAAGACCACCAAATAGAGAATCACCGCTCCAAGCTTCAGCCTCTCAGGATTCCTCTAGACATAACACAATGTATCGATTAGATGTAGCAAAATGCAACCTTTGTGCTAAGTTACTTTCCCCAAAGTCAATGGTGAGCCTGCAAAAAAGTTGCATCGTGGAACCTCAGTTGTGCTGAACCTTTGTGCTGGGCTTAGGGTGGCACAAGTGCCAGGACTACGTAGAAACAACACGTCTACAGAAGGGTTGCCAATGAGTTAATGTTCTACAGAGTTGTTAGTAGGACGGCTTTACGCTGTCACTTATAGCTCTTCTGTCTCCAAGATCTCAGGCCTGCATGCTCCCTTGGGCTCTGCTCCCGCCCAGACTCACATCTCCAAAAAAGGCTCTTGGTTCTGCGGGTTTGCTGGAAAGTTTGAATCCTGGCAAGGGGGAGGCAGCAGAGATCCAGTGGAAGGGGAGGAGGGAAAGCGCTTGCTGCCAGCGGAGAGAATAATGAAATCATATCCCATCTGTGAAGTACAATCTCTTCCTCTAACAATGAAACTGACTCTTATCTCCCCTGCCAGAGGGCACAGAGTACAGAGACGTGCCTGGCAACAAGATGAGGAGGGAAGGAAGGTGGTAGGAAATTCTGGGAGCTCATAGCTAGAGAACATGCCTAATGATTAAGGTGCGCCCCATTATCCTTTATAAAGGGGGTTACCCTGACATATTGTGGGGGTCAGAGAACAGAGTAGCTCTTCTGTACTCTGTGGTTGAGCCAAGCGCTCATGGTATAGTAATGCTCGTGCCCAGTGCGTAATTTGGCCCATTGAAAAATCTGTAACAGGACTTCCCATCCACCACGGACCATTTATAATGTTACTATCTTTATTCGTAGGGAGGGTGTGACTGCTACCTCCGCTCATGAACCGTTGTATTAGGGTGGTTTCACACCTGCGTTGGGGATTCCTCTTTCTTGCTCCATTCGAGGAGCAGTAAAGGGGAATCCCCGTGGCCGAATGGCTCAGTCTCTGGATGGAATTGAGCAGCGCCCGAAGGACCTGTTGACATGCAGTGCTTTTTCTTCCTGGATTTTGAGCTGATTCTGTGATGGGGCCTCCAGCGGTTATTATTCTGTATTCTATGAGAGGAAGGTGGCATTTCCCTCATTTTCCAGCAGCTCGCAGTTTCCCTTTTCCTGTCTGCAGGCGATCTGTAAATGTTCAAAAACCTCGTCAGTCACCAAAACGTCCATCTAGTATAAAACAGTAGATAGAAGATGGTGAGCAGCAAAGAACGAGGGGGGTGCAGATTCTGACATCATAGTTATTATTTTTATATGGTTTGGGGCTCCCCGTACCAAAACGATATAAATGTACGATACTCACCATGGCATCGGATTGCCACTTCGGAGGTCCACTAATGTAGAAGCCTTGAGAGAGGGTTACGGGACGCCATAACATCCGTGCCAGGCTCTCATTGGCTGCAGCATACAGTGGAAGGGGAGTATGTAGGCTTTTTATCTTATTCCATACTCCGTCCCCCCCATTGCCAACAATGTTGGGGTTCTCAGAAAACCCCTTTAAGTAATGGGCACAGTTCTAGCTTTTTATCTGTCCTGGAGGGTTTCCAGTTATGCCTCTGTTGGTTGTTAGTTGGTACCTCTGCATGGATTACACCCCCAACCCTCCACCTTTCATTGTCCGGTATTTAATACACCAGAGATGAGTGTTCCAGGACGGGGGACATAAAATCACCCAGTTTTAATCTCATGAAGAGTTTTGCAAATGGAAGATATAAAATGCTCATATTAGGACAGTAAAACGTTTCCCGCAGTTCTCTGTTCTCGCCGATCGCGGATTTATTTGGTGTCCTTTATATATAAACTGTTTCCATCTCCCTTCATTCCACATAGTTTGTATCTCCTCACAAATCCCTTCAAATGTCAGTGGAATAATCCATGAAATAAACA
This sequence comes from Eleutherodactylus coqui, assembly GCF_035609145.1. Lineage (NCBI taxonomy): Eukaryota > Metazoa > Chordata > Amphibia > Anura > Eleutherodactylidae > Eleutherodactylus > Eleutherodactylus coqui. Next base: position 141,772,620 of record NC_089846.1, read on the forward strand.
TATGAATATGGCGGCAGTGAAGCCCGCGGGGCAGCGGTGACGGCGGTCGTAGGGCAAAGTCACTTATATAAAGAAGAGGAGCAAACGCAATAAATCCCCAGAGTTGGTGCAAAACCCGAGTCAAAGTCTCCAGACAATGTATCAAGATATAGCAAGATACACCTTACTGCTCGACAAGGAAATAGGGGAAACACTCCACCCAATCCAAGTGTCACCACCTGCTCACCAATGCCAATGCCAACGCCGTTTATCAGACTCTGTCCTGGGAATTCATTGGCATTTTTATCCTGAGGACATCTGTACAATTGGTCAGACTAGGGGCTCTTTTACACGGATCAATTGTCAGGAGCGCCCGATAGTCATCCCCACGATATTTGCTCTTGTGCTTTCACTATCATCGCTCAGTGAATGGAGGAGACGCGGGACAGGAATCGTTCCGGCCACCCCGCCTCCATTCGCAGTAAACAGGTCGCCATTCATAGATGAACGATTGCCTGTTCACACGGGCCGATCGTCGCTTAGTTTTTATGCTTGCAGAAACTGAATTCTGAACAATAAACGAATGTTTCCTTGTTTATTGTATCGCTGATTGTTCGGTCGCTGCGTTCACACCCAACAATTATTGCGCCATGTAAGTCTGCGTTCACACGCTGTCGAAACGCTGCGGTTCTACTGCAGAATTTACACAGAGGAAACACAAGAAATCCGTGTTAGACTTACAGTACAGCCACAGCAGATAATCGACAGCGTTTCTTCCCCTCTACGTGTGAACTGGATTTGCTTTAACCCCATTCACTTTAATGGTAAACGTTTCCGCAGCGTGTGAACACACCCTAATAGAGCCCTTACTCCATCTACCACGTGTGACACGTCTTCAAGGTGTTTTCTACAACTGGGTGGTGGTCCTTGGATGGTCCTTGGATTAGTGGACCGCCCCCTTATTTCCATGTCGAGCAGTGAGGTGTATTTTGATACACAGTGCAACAATTCGGCTGGTTGCTACTAGAATCTGTCAGCACTGTGTTGACAGACCTCTTCCAAGTGGCTCAGCTAAGTTCCTGTGGGGCAATGTTCTGTACTGCACTGCATTCTGGAACATGTATTGTTTCCTATGTCGGATCACGGTACCATGCCTGGTGTAAATGCTGTGATTCCCAGAATACAGGAACTGCCTGGCGATGTGAGCTCAGAGGCCTGCAGACATGTGACGGTCTGCATAAATCCCAACATTTATCTAATACCGTGCCAGTTAGAGTAGAGAATGAAATGTAAAGTGTTGATGCAATCCAACAGCCACTCGATCACAGAAGACTTTAAAAGAATGGTCGAGTTTAGGAAACCCATCTTCAAATACCCTATTAGGAAATTTCGAGTTAATGGGCGTTTCTGGGTAAAAGCAGTGAAGTCCAGTGCATTGTTTGAATTACTTACATGGGGCTGATGTTTTCCTTGCCGAGATTTGCTGATCATGTGACCGTGACATCCGTTCCTCATCGAGGCTGATGAAAAAGGGCAGGGCTGATTACCCCCTTTTTTCCTTGTAACTCCTTCCACCAGCATAGCCCAAACTCCTCCAACCTCACATCCTCAGATAAGAGGCAGGGAGGATGAACTTCCAGACGTATGATGTGCCCGTCGTGGTGGTCACTGCCAAAGACCATGAATGATCTTCTGAGCTTATAGCCAAGCAGACTCATACACAGACATAGCAAACACCCAATTAGTGAAGTTTACTGTAATGTATCCGAGACACAAACAGACAAGTTTATCAAAAACATTTAACAAATACACAAGACAAAAACTACTACTACTTGCCTGACAAAGCCGAGCGTCTTTTTGCATAGTACTATTGATGAGTATGGCTATCCTTGATTTTATGCTGACTCTTCATAAAACACGTGCCAAACTCAAGGCCCGTGGGCCAAATCCAGCCCACCACTTCACTTTATGTGGCCCAAAAGGTCCAGAGAAGGACCGTCTCTCCACTCGCCCCAGAGAGCTGTGGCCTAACCTCTGTGCAAGATACATGGAAGCTGAGGTCTGCCCCTATAAAAGTTAATCATGACCCTGCCCTGCAGTGGTGGCATGGCAGCCTTGAGGAGCCCGAACCTGCTTATCCGCTGCTGCTGGTTACCTGAGAAGAGCCTCTTCTATATCAGAGGGCCCTGAGCTGTGTCGGGAACACTCTCTGATGCGCTGCAAACTTGTTTGCGGCCTGCCTCTGGGTTTCGGGATTATGGCCGCCATCTTGGTCCTAGGCGTCGGGTACAAGCGGACTGAGCACTGTGGCTGTTACTACAGCCCCTGGAGCCTTTGGTGTGCAGTACAGCGCTGCTTGCTGGGACCCCTGTGAGCGTGCTGCATGAATCAGGGAGGACTGCTGCTTAACCAAGTAAGAAGGGCTCGGTCAGAAGGAATTCTTTTGGAATCTTTCACTAAGTTCTGCTAAGTCCCATAATTTTTCCTTTTCTCTGACAACCTGGCAGTTAGTGTCAATGTCTGTGTTGGGGGACTTGTGCCCCAATTTTTCTGGACTAGAACCTTGCTCTGGTCCGTCTCACCAGTAGGTTGCTGCAGTATTTCCACATCAGTGTTTGACTAAGGGCGCCCACCCACTGGCGTTTTTTTTTCCCTGCGAAATTCGCAGCATTTTTTTTCTCCTTGGGTCTATGGGACTTGTAATGTTAAAATCGCGATCGCGCAAAATCTCAATTTACCGCGAATCGCAGTAAATTGCGATTTTGCGCGATCGCGATTTTAACATTACAAGTCCCATAGACCCCTGCAGAAAAAAAATGCAGCGAATTTCGCAAGGAAAAAAAAACGCCAGTGGGTGGGCGCCCTAAAGCTGTTATCCTACAAGTGGGGTTGAGATAAATTGATGCATAAGGAAGGCAATTTAATGAAATATGGAAGAGTGAATACATGTTTGTGCTTCAAGGAGAAACATCGCTCTGTCTTTTTTGCTATGAGGCAGTGTAGGTGGTAAGGAGTACAATGTTCATTGGCATTTTGACACTAAACACGGAGCTAAGTATGCTACATATCGCCTCCAAGAAAAACAGCAAATGCAAATCAGTGGGGCTTCAGCTCTCCATATTAGGTACGTAACAAGTATGTGTGTAATACGGATGGCAGAGATGCCGGTGTGAATGAGGCCTCATAATTACAAACGGCCCTTTGCAGGCAACCATAATGCTGCTGTGCCCAAATGAGTTTGACACCCTGCCCTACGAGATTTTAGGCCGCATCGCTTTCATTTTTTCAGCTTTCCACATTGCTATTTGTGATGTCTGGCTCTGGACTGACCAGGGATACGTAGTTTTAGTCTTTGTGAGTTTTTCAGACACATATGTTTTTAATATACTTGTCTGTTTGTGTCTTGGATACATTACAGTAAATACACTGTAACTATTTGTATGCTAATTGGGGGTGCGCGATGTCTGTATATGGATCTGCTTTTGTTTAAACTCAGGATCCACGTTTGTTGGGATTCCGTATAGTCGCACGCCTTTGGTTGCATTGGGTGGAGCCCATTCTGCTTATTTCATGACGAATGATCCTTTGCCTGTGATGTGGTCACATGACCGGTGGCAGAACCGCACATCTTGACGTGGGAGACATGAGCCCCATGTAAGTAATGCAAGCAATGCATTACGCTTCACTTCATACTGCTTTTAGCTGGAAACCCCTTTAATAGAAAGGCTCATCTGTTATCTAAAGTGGAGAAAGGCTACAAAGAGCGTCTCATGCTCTGGAGGACCCAACATGCCCATGCATTACATGAAGAGACCGCTCATTTCAGTGGACACCATGTAATACTTCATTTTCCCTGTGGAGGCATGCCAGCAATGTTGAAACCTCATGTTTGGTTACCCCACAGATTACAGTCGCTCGCCAGTGATTTATGTATCACGAGTGGAGCCCTTATAGCAAAATGGGGTTTTGTAAAAATAGATTAACCCTTTGATGTGCATCAATCTATCCATTTAGTTGTGTCCGACTCTTGGTGACTTTGTAGGCGAACATTCTCTATGCTTCCCAGTCAAGCACGGCTTCATGCATGTATTGGTATCCACTTTTATGTCCAGTCAGCGTATTCCCCGTCGTCTCTTTTTTCCCGGTTCCACTGGTCATTCCCAACATTATTGGCTTCTCTTGTGAGTTTGTACGCTTGACATAGCCAAAGTAAGTCAGTCGCAGTCAGTGACTTCAGCTTCTAGTGATGTCCCTGGTTTTATACAACCCAACACTTCTCTGTTTGTTACCCTGGCTGTCCACGGTATTCTTAATTCTTCCGGTATTCTTATTCTTCGATGTCTATGGCTAGAGTCTAAACCCAGTTTTGCACCATGCTTCAATATCAAGAGAGTTGTCTTATATATTACTGTACTAATGTGCAGAGCTCTTGTGCGTAACTCAATGTACAGAACCCTCAACCATGTTTACTCCAATACTCACAGCTCTAACTTTTCTTAGAACTATTGGGACTAATTTGAATATTTTGTTTGCTTCCAGGTTATGATTTTCCATCCGTCCTACAGTGGTTCGCAGAGCGAGTTGATCGTATCATTCTTCTTTTTGATGCCCACAAATTGGAGATTTCAGATGAGTTTTCTGAGGCCATCAGAGCTCTAAAGGGTAATGAGGACAAAATCCGTGTTGTCCTGAACAAGGCTGACATGGTGGAGACCCAGCAGCTGATGCGTGTATATGGGGCCCTGATGTGGTCCCTCGGTAAAGTCTTCAATACACCCGAAGTTTTACGGGTCTACATAGGCTCCTTCTGGTCTGAACCCCTAATGATTTCCGCCAACAGACGCTTGTTTGAACTTGAGGAGCAAGACTTGTTCCAAGACATCCAGAACCTGCCCAGGAACTCAGCTCTGCGCAAGCTCAATGACCTGGTGAAAAGAGCGCGGCTGGTTAGGGTAAGACTTCTCTTGTATCATATTATGTGTCTTAATGTTTTCTCCTATTATTTTCTCTAATGTCGGTGATTGCAAAGATCTGACATTGTTGTATAAAGTTGACCATTATCAAATGTCCTACCAGCAGCTGTGCATGGAGAGACGTCTCCTGTTGTCGAACCTTAGATGACACAGTCATGTCCTATCTACAGATTACATATTCCGATCCCCCTGTGCAATATCAGAAGAATCTCTTATGCTTCGTTAGGGTGGATTCTGTGTTTAGAGCCTAGAGCAAATTATAGCACAACACATTTAAAAATTCCACGCATGAGAAGCAGAAAAATTTACGTAGCGCTGAGCAAACGCTGTGGACTTTCTCAGGCTAAGTGCACACGGTGTGCAGCATTTTTAAGACATACACTTGGATAAGCTCCTGGGGGTGGCTGAATGCTTGTGCATTGGTAAATAGGCATGCATCAGTACAGGTGCATGCACCCGTGAGGAACCATTTTTATGCACCAGATCACAGTTAAATGGACCTAAAATTGTCCAGTTGTAAACTATTGATGGCTTTTCCTCAGGATAGGCCATCAATATTAGATATTGGCAGGGTTCTGTGACTTGAGACCTCCGCCAATCAGCTGTTTGCTGAGCTGGTGTTGTTGTGCACTGAACTGATTTCAGCAGGATGCAGACAGCTCCGTTCTCTCTGCAGTGGTTAGGCTTAGTATTACAGGCAAAATTCCCATTCACGACAATGAGAACTTTGTCTGTAATGACTAACTTGGCCACTGCAGTTTGAACGGCGCTGTCTGCTTCCTGCTGAAATCAGCTTAGTGCCCAAGTGCATCGGCCCACAGCACAGTTGATCGTTAAGGGTCCCAGGTAATACACCCCCCCTGATGCAATATTGATGGCCTATCCTGAGGATAGGCCATCAATACTTTACAACTTAACAACCACTTTAATACTCAAAGTGCTTTTTAAAAATGACAGAGATATATGAGAGTTTTTACTGGTAAGCACCTTCCAGACATCAATGTATGGGTATAATAAAGCCGCGGGGTTCATGTCTCCGTAGCAGGTTCATGGCTTTGGTATATCCTCCCATCGTAGGGAATAAACAAATAGGCATTTAGGCCTTGGAGTCTTAGGTGTGGTTCAGCTCCGGCGGACAGCCGGTTCAGCTCAATTTGGACACAGGGGCACTGGATGGCTGGAAAAACTTCCGGTTACACTCGGAGTGTTTGGCTCTGACAGACAAGAACTCTCGCCGATTCCACATTCTGTGAACCACGGGAACAGCTTTATTTGCCATCAATAACGATCGTCTGAACAGGGCCGTGAGATATGGTCTGCGGCTGCAAGTTCAAGGACTTATCTCTTGTAACACAGCGGGGGTAGGTACTCATGGTGGACGGGCGCAGAGGAAATAGAAGTTTGGGTGGCAATATCCCAGTCTTGACAGAGCGCTCTGTACCGGTAGGCAGCTGCAGTCAATAGCAGCAATGCAGTAGTCCTCGAAGCGGAACCGTCCAGGCCTCTTCTATATCAGTGAGGAGCACTCGCTCACATGTGCCAACATCTCGGCTTCCTTCCACCAAATGTGCTACACACTATAGTGCCTTCTGCCTCTGCTGCGTTGTGCATATATAAGGTTTCTCCTATATCTTGTTGCCGCAGCCTGATGAAGAGGCCTAAGTGGCCTCCAAAGCTTGCATGTACAATATTTCTGGATGACCAATAAAGGTCTCACCTCCATGATACTTTTGTTCTCTCATACAGGAGTATATAGACTGACAAGTATGTGAGCGGGTTCGAACACCCACATAGCAGTATCACACCCATTTGACGTGCTGTGCCCGCATTTATAAAGGGACAGAGGCAAATCAAAATGATGTTCCGCATGCCCCTCTATGGAGACTGGGCAGGCGGCGGGCAGAGAGGGCAGAGGGGGCCACTTACACAGCCGGATTCCTTCGGTGAACATAGAAAAAGAATATTGTCGGCAGAAGAAGACCCTGCGGTCCATCCAGTCGGCCCATATACCATTCCTAGGATACATCTATGCTTATCCCAGGCAGCTTACACTCATTTATTGTATCAGACATTGCATCTGATCTCCCCCAACTAATCTCAGATTGTGCCCCCTTGTACTTGTGTTTGGCATCACATCATGCCAGATAAGGGTGATTTCACATGGGCACTTGGGGTTCCGCTTTCCTGCTCCATTCGGGGAACAGGAAAGGGGAATCCCCACGGCCGAACGGCTCCGTCTCTGGTTTGAACCGAATAGCGTTGGACGCACCCCACTGACTATTATGGGGTTTGTCCGCCTTCCGCCCAACTTTTGAGCCAGATCTGTGACCTCCGACCAGAGGTTCCAACTGAGATATGAAACCAGCCCAGCACAACCAACCAGCCGCAGGCTATGTAATGTGATTGCAGTTTAGATTCTAGATTCATAGTGATCATGGATACGGGAAGAGAGTTTTCATTAGTAAATCACATAATCCAATAGAAACGTCTGAAATATCTTCAGAAGATCAGATATCATGCAGATGCATCATGTTCCTCCGGTTGTTGCTTCCTTAGATCATTAATCACTAAGTGCGAGGGGCTTGTATGACACAGCAATACAGACAATGTGTTTGGAAGGGGAAGTGACCAGACCCCTCATTGTGAGGGCACCGAAGAACATAAACATTCAGCGTGTGTGCAGTCGTCAGGGTCGCACAGTCACTCAGCAAGGAAGCAGAGGATGAAGGTCTTCTAGGACGGATGTCTAGAAGTGTGACCATGGGGGATGGGCTGGTGTATACAGATCAACACTCAGCGCAAAACTGATGCACTTTGTTATACCAGGGTCTGAGGGGGGCAGCATGTCACAGGGACCCTCTATTGGGTGTTTAGGACTTCCTGCATCTCCTCGGACCTCGCACTAAGCTCAACGCAGTTGTTCAATTTCACGATTTCTGATTGCTGGGAGCATTTTACACAGGCCAAGATACTGTTCATCTACTAGTTGGAGGGCTGAGGGTCTTTGGCGGGCATCTATTTACAATTTTGACCCCTCCATGGTGCACACTCAATGGTTGCCGAGTCCGCTGAGCACACATAAGTACATGCAAGTAGTCTTCAAGTGAACACTACAAGACTGCAAGACGTTGCAGCGCCAAGTGATCTGTTAGGGGCCAAACCAATGAGATGTCACAGCAATGAATGTATCCTCCAAGACCAAAACCAGCCAGAGACCAGCAGGGACTGTTCAGTGCTTTTGGGAACCAATGAGCGTTAAGTTGGGGTTGAGGAGGGTGGCAAAATGTCCAAAATGATCAGGATCCAATCAGTGGTCAGTGGGAGGCGCACACCTCCCTGCAAAGTGGTTGGCTAGCTGTTTAAAGACAACGATTACCTGTTTACACCAGACAGCGACTATTTTTAGGTGAGCTGAAACAAAGCAACTGGTGAAAGAAGTCTCGCTCACCCCCCCGCTGGTGGCCGTGTTTACATGGAACAACTGTCAGTACAATCACTATATTGAGCGACTATTTGAACGATGGTTGTCCCGTGTAAAGACATCTAAATTTAGGACCCCCTTTTCTAGCTAGGGGGGAAAGGGCTGTTTTTCACAGAAACATTTTTAGAAAGCTAAACCCCACCTGCATAACAACATGCTGGTGGCTTAATGACCCCGAAGGTGCTGACAGGTTCCCTTTAAGGATATTTTGGAGTATAGAAATGTAGTGGCCTGAAATACATATATCTGGCCCGTCCATAACTGTCTTGTATTTTCTCAGTGTGGATGCATTGTACACACTGTCTTGTCACCAGTTATGTGCATTGCACAGCTGCAGCATGTAAGAGGTTAATGTCTGTGAATGTCTGGAATATGTGTGGAAAATGTAACAAGTTATGTCACCTGAGCATGCGAGTTATATATGTGAGTGCAAGGTGCAAATCCAAAGAGGGAGTTCATCACTTCATAGGTAGAGTGTGGAGGGAGAGTGCCGGCCACATGGGGGTACCTTCAACCCTCATGTGGTGAAGAATGGAAGAGGAAGGGGTTTTCCTGATGGTCTAATGCCAGGATTCCCACTTTAAGAAAGAGAGAGAAGAGAGAAAGGCCCCGCCGTGCAGTGTCCTGAAACCGCCAGCAAGTGAGTGTCAGCGGAGTGTTGTGTCCTCCTCCGGGGGGGGGGGTGTCCAGGAGCGGAGTCTTACAGATAACCTGACTGTAGGCCCGCTGTCATCCTCTGGTTTTCCTCCCTGGCCTCCATATTTGTTCCTCGTGCACTGCTGTGTGAAATTCCCACAAAGATTGTGAGTATCCAGAAAATGTATCTGCAGGTAAAGTTCCAGTTGTTGACCGATCCCAGCAGCTGAGTTTCTCAAGCTGACTGTGGGTGGAAGCTCTTATTTTTCCCGTTGGATATCCGGCAGAGTAAGGAACGATGGCGTCACCCGTGACAAGAATTCATCCAGTCCACTACACCACATATGCAGGTAACCGCTGCCCTAGCGTTGCCTGAAGAGGCCTGTCAGCGCCTTGGCCGAGGTGTCACACGCGTCCCTCAGGGGGGAGTTGGTGGTGTCACCGTGACATCCCTGACAGCTGCCATCTCCTCAGTGGTGTGCCCCGTGTCTCGGTCGCTGCAGAAACATTGTTCTTTGGGGAGTTTTTCTTTCCCATAGGGTTTTTTGTGCTTTTTTGTAGATGGCAGCCAGCACAGAGTGCTCATTTTTGGATTGTCTGCTTGAGGATTGTATTGATCTCCTCCTAACTCTGACTATTTGACTCGAGGACACAAATAATGATACTTCATAAAAGGCAAAGAGAAAGAGCCTCCTGAGTGTATGTAACCTATATTTGGGTATAGAGGGATCGGCGAGGGGCGGCAGGGCCGTTCTGACAGTAGATGATTTCATTTGCTTGTCTTTCTGGCTCTGGCATTCAGGCTGGGAAAATGGAGTGTGACCCAAAGCCAGCACATTCCAGTGCGTTTACTCACCGCCAGAGCGAGCGGGAGAGAGGGGCGAATGTACTGAGGGAAGGGGAGTGGGAAGGTAGGAGACGGAAGGGGGAATAGAAATGGAAAGACTGATGTGGGAAGGAAAATAGGCAGAATGAGGAGAGGAAGGATCTATTAAGGTTCCTGACACTGGGAGGCAAACATCAGAAAGGGGCAAATTCAAAAATAGAACTCTTACTGAACTTTTGCATAATTAACCGATTACACTCCATGGGAGGGTTCATGAATCTTAGCATTATGTAATAACATAAAACTCGCTTTAAAGAGACAGAAATTATGTTTCTCCGCAACTGGCGCTCTCGCCGACTTATACACCTCCGTACCTCATTAGTTCCTCCTGGCAGCAGCAAGCCACATGGCGTTTTCATCACTTTTTCACATAACTACCAACCGCTAAATACATCATCATACTTATGGCCACAGGTTGTGACCTCAGTTGCCCTGTTGGAGCAGCATTCCTTTACTACTTAACACATCACACATCTTAGGTCTCTCTAACATGAGTGTATCTTGCTGCACTCCACGCACGTATCCCGCGAGCGGCAGCACTCAGCAAGTAAGCAATGACATGCGTACTTTCTGCGTGCCGACAATCCCCATACACAGAGGCGTAACTTGAAGATTCGGGGGCCCCAATGCAAAACCTCTAACAGAGCCCCCACCTATAATGCTTTACTCATAGTACTGGGCTGCCTATATGGAGAAGAGAGGCCTTATGGGCCCCCTAAGGCTCCTGGGCCCGGGTGCAACCGCATCCCCTGCACCCTCTATAGTTATGCCCCTGCCCATACATTATCTTGGCGTGTATGCATGCATTATATGTGCCAAGATTGTGTGTGATGCAATATTTTTTGCATGCACTTTTCGTGCGCTGTGTGTGAGAGGCGCAAATGTAAGACAATGTGAGATTGGTAATACGTATTATGTGCGCCAAAATCGCATGTGTAACACGCGATAGCGTATGCTTATGTGAGAGAGCCATTAGCGGTTAGGGGCTGGGCCTAAGCCCCCACTATTCCCATATCATAGGACTAAGTCTTCTGAGTGATGATGCTACTCGGGTCACTATGGGAAGCAGCGCCTCCTGCACATATGAGGCTCATCCAATATGGGGCCACCCAGCAGCTCCAACATCGTGCCTGTAGCGCCTGTTCTATGACTTCCCTCCCCGTCTGTGGCTCTGGTAGGCGCGGGGGAACAAACAGCGCTTGTCAGTGCTTGTTAGATAAGTGCTGGCAAGAGTTGGTCTCCTCCTCATCCCGGCCCCCCGGTGGACCGTAGGGGCGGGGCTAAGTGTGGCCCTTGGCCGCTTTTCTATAAGGGGGAGGTCAGGCAGCGCCTCCCCCTTTCACATGTACTCAAATACAAATTGGCGTCTTCAGTTGGGAGCCGGTCTAACAAAAGGTTTTGTCCCATAAGAAACCCTTTTTACTTTTAGAACTAAGTTAGGTGTGTTTGACCTCTGGGACCCCCAACTTTGCAGAGAACAAGGGGCCCTTTAGTCCCCATATTTGGCTGGAGACAGGACAAGTATGTTTTGTTCCTCCTTATAGACTTTAATAGGGTTATCAGAAATAGCCGAATGAGCGTGCTTGCCAATTCCAATGTACTCATTTAAGTCTATGGAGAGGGACTGCGCATGCTCGGCCCGCTGCCCATGCAAGAACAGAGACTTTGGGCCACTTGGTTTTAGCAATGGTGGGGTCCCATAGGTACATAGGTGCACATCTACGGAATTAGGGATAGAGAGGCTCTAAAAGTAAAAAAGGAATTGTCAAGGAACAACCCCTTCAAAAACGGGATTGTGAGGAGAGGAATGGGCAGTCCAGTGAGGCGCATGCAAATACCAGGGAGCGTATGGATATCATGCAGCTGTTAGCCGGTCCCCACTGGAAGCCGTGCTCTCTGCACTAAGGGTCCTTCTACTCGGGATGAATGTTGGGTGCTTCAGCGGTAATCGCTCTTGTGCTTTCACACAATGAATGACGGTCTTCTGGCCACCCGCCTCCCGCTGCTCAGAGATGAATGAAAGTCTTCTGGCCGCCCGCCTCCCGCTGTCCAGAGATGAATGAAGGTCTTCTGGCCGCCCGCCTCCCGCTGCTCAGAGATGAATGAAGGTCTTCTGGCCGCCCGCCTCCCGCTGCTCAGAGATGAATGACGGTCTTCTGGCCACCCGTCTCCCGCTGTCCAGAGATGAATGAAGGTCTTCTGGCCACCCGCCTCCCGCTGTCCAGAGATGAATGACGGTCTTCTGGCCGCCCGCCTCCCGCTGTCCAGAGATGAATGAAGGTCTTCTGGCCACCCGCCTCCCGCCTTCCAGAGATGAATGATGGTCTTCTGGCCACCCGCCTCCCGCTGCTCAGAGATGAATGACGGTCCGGGGCCGATTGTCGCTTTCATCTTTATGCCTGCAGAAGCTGAACAAGGAACTAATTCTCCCAAGTGTACCCATTTACACTCACCGATTATCATCGGGATTCCTGCGATTCAGCAAGACTCTGGACAAGGATTGTTTAGTGTAAAAGGGCCCTAACAGGATGGTAGCCAACTAATCTTGGAAGGATGGTGGTTCGAAGGTTTATTATTCTGCCTGTGACGTATGCTTGGAGACTTAGTCAAACATCAGCCACCATGAATGGCTTACGCCTCTTACTGCAGGCGCTGACAATCTCCTTCTGCGTCTTTCTTCTAGTTGCCCCTAGTTGGGGTACCTCTGGGTGGTGTTTGTCTACCCCAGTTGGAGTGTCTTTGTGTATTTGGTGGTCTATTTACTGTGTTCATGTTAGTGTCACCGTTTTTGGTGGTGTCAGTGTGTCTGTCTCCCTAACCTGCTCTGAGTGGTGTGATTGGCCGTTAGAAGGTTGGGGGCGGAGCTAGTAGTGTTAAGAGAGAGTAGAGATGTAGTCGGTGGAGGAGGACGTGCGAGCAGGTGGCTCTGCTGCTGCTGCCTGGGCTGAGCCCTGGGCCTTTTCCCAATTGCAATGGGAAGTATCCCCTCTGGGGAATGGAGCTCAGAGACGGTATCCTGTATTAAGGAGACGATAGCGCCATTGCTACCTCGCTCCATCTTGCATCCCCGCTGTCTCCCCCGACCGCTGCAGCTGATCCTGGACTTGTTCTTTACATCTTGAATATAATGTTCATTCATTTTTGCCCATGATTGGAGTTAGAATACTCCACTGAAAACGCTGGACGGGTGGGGGCATACAGTAGGTACGTGCCTGTTTGATTACATTGGGAAGCTAGCTGATGGCTCCAGAGACTGCCTGAGAACATTAAGACCTCCTTATCTCTTCCTGTCACCTTCTCACCGTGTCCCCCTTCTTTGTCTTCTTAATGAGTGTGGAGTATGGGATTTCCTCACCAAGGGAGGGAGGTGTACATAATCGTACTGGAGGACATCTGTAAAACAGCTTCATATGGGTAGGGCCGGCCTGATGGGAGCGAGTCAGCTCTGCCTGCACCAAGATGAGGTAATGCAGTCCTAATCGGGCAATTTCAAAAAGTATGTTCTATATTTTCCAATTCTAGACATCTTAAGCCCCATCTGGAGTATTTTCTGCATTGGACATTGCATTACAAAACCCTACACATATGCTGCACTGAGCTCAAGGCCTGTTTGCATATGGGGTAAGCAAAAGTCAAGCAATGGCTTTTGGGTATAGCAGGGTAGGCTTGGCAGTTGGGCATTGTTGATAGGGCCCACTTCTGACCCACATAATTAAAATTAATCCATATCAAAAGCTGAGACGTAATCTCATAATGTACCCGTAGGATAGTAATATACAGTCACCAACATTGGTAGGGCCACAGTTTACTTTTAGCTCCAGTTTAGCACTATCCTTGAAGGTCGTGAACAGCTAATGAACTGCAAACACTTTTCCTGGCAGGAAACATAATGATCTTAAAATGTTTCCACCTCATGTTGATTGTTTACTCAAGAAGTTTTGAATTTATGGCCTGTCCCTTCTTCTTCTAATCTTCTAACCGGGATGCATCGTCGTACTTTCTTTTATGGATGGATCCTGCTATGGGTTATTCACTTTCCATATTGGTTCTATTTGAGGAGTAGCACAGATTTGGTTTGTTTAGGAGTCTAAATGTCTCCAAGGCTTTGGGGAGTATTGTGGAGGCCAAGAAGAGACTACAAGAACATGCATGACAAAAAGTGCAGAGAAGGAGGCAGAATTTATGGTCTTCGAGGGGCTGTTCCTCAAGCCAAGGTCTGGCAATAAATCAGATCTCAAGGCAGGACATCAGTCCCGCTACTTCTCCTTACTCAATGGTGAGATAAGAAAAATATTTTTCCTTCAACACATTGTTAGTGTCTGAACATGCATGTTTATAGCTGTGCAGTCGGGAGAAGGAATGTAGGCAGATAGCTTGGTGTTGTCTTATCTCAAGGGAAGTAATATTTCTCCCCATCTTCATCAGCTGCTCAGAGTTGTCTGATGATGGGGCTTGTTCCCAGTCTTGGTTGTGTGACCATCATCTAAGGTCTATTGGCAGCTTTTCTCAATTTAATGTTGACAATTAATGTTGAAGGTCACTCAAGGTATTTTAGAAAAAAGTTCATCAATCAATAAGTGTAACAACGAGTCTTTGCTTGCCAACTAGTGGCTATCCTTGTTGGGACAAGAGATAAACAGAAGAGGCAAGGAATGACTTTGATTATAGCAGGGATAGAGTAAGGGTGTGAATTGAGAAAGTTTTAGGGCCCAACAATGGCCAAGGTTCACTTATAGCCAATATAGCCAATGGGGCCCAATGATGGACCCCAGCCTAAATCTGTGGAGTATTTTTATGATGCACCTTTTGGGTGGCAATATATAGTTGCCAACATTAGAAGGATCATGGGATCTGCACAGTGAGTATAAGCTGGCCAATTTGTTTAATTTAAGTAATATTACACACGCCCCAATCAGATTTCTCTTTCCTCATTCTACAACCAGTTCCCAAATAGGTAGCATGGATCTCAAAAACATATAAGTCACTGTGTTTGAGCAAAGACAGAAGGTTCCTAACATTTTTCTGAAGCTCCCGATGGCAGGTCTATTCAGCAGTAAGCTGGATATCAGCAATGTAACTCTGTGCGTATGCAGACAGAGAAAGGGCAATGACTGGAGCAAGTAATATCTTATCTCATATCCAATGGTTCCTGTCTCATCTGAAATAGATAAGCAGGTCGGTGTCATTAATGGTGTCAGTCCCGAAGGAAGCTGAGAGCTTTTCTGAGATCCTGTTCCCCTTGAAGTGTTAGATGTCCCACGCTCCCTTCCCTCTCGGTTTTCCTACCATTCTCTTTATTGATGTTGTGGCCCCTGCTATTCACTGCCAATTCTGGAGAATTCTCCTGGCTTCCTTAGCAGGAAGAGAGCAGGATGTTGGTGGAAAGGCTGTGACGTGGACAGAGCGGAGATACCACAAGTGTCAGACACACCATTTACGTTTTGTCTTTTCTGTGCCAAAAGCAATTGTCTTACCAGTAGAAAAAGTGCAGACAATAAAGGTAGACCATGCAGAAGGAGATGAACCACAGTGATGACTTTAACACATGACTTACATAGAGTAATTACAGTAAGAATTAATAGAGCTTTGTATGTCTATGAGCTTGTAGGCTAACTACAGCTGTTATGGGGTCCATGGATATAGTTGGCCTTAGTTCAAATTTTCTTCACATCCCTAACCATGGGTGGTGTAAAACATCTCACTCTCTCTTACCACAGTCTCCACAGGCAAACAAAGGAGAAGGAAAGTACCCAGAGACAGAGGCGTAACGTGAAGCTCCCGGCCCCCAATGCAAAACCTGTGATAGGGCCCCCAACTATAATGCTGTAGTCATAGTACTGGGCTCCCTATATGGAGAAGAGAGGCCTTATGGGCCCCCTGAGGCTCCTGGGCCCGGGTGCAGCTGCATCCCCAATAGTTATGCTCCTGCCCAGAGGGTAATGGCACCCTTCATTTCTGTAAAGGGTGAGGTAGATGTATTGGCCCCCTTCATCAAACAATGGTGGCATGAACTAGCACAATAAGATAGGCCCATTTTTTTATTGGGAGAACGAGGGTCTCATGAGCCTCCTTAGTTCTTAAATACAGCTGTCAAAGACCTATTTTACCTTTATGAGTAAAGGGGAGATGATGTATCTCTTGACTAAAATCTATGGACATTATATGAAAAGTGGAGAAAGCACTAATATGTCATTGGAATGCCCCTGGCACACCATAAAGTTTGACGTGGTTGTTCGAGCTTGCTAAACTTCGCATCATTTGCTTACTTCCCAGGTCCATGCTTACATCATAAGCTACTTAAAGAAGGAGATGCCAGCTGTCTTCCGAAAAGGAAACAAGAAGAAGCAACTGATTAATGAGTTGCCTGTTATTTATGCCAAGATTCAACTAGAGCATCATATTTCTCCTGGAGATTTCCCTGATTGTGCCAAGATGCAGGTAACTATCACTCCAGCATCTCAGATTGTGGTAACCACATATGTGCAGATTCTATTTTTTCCATTATTTTTAACTTATGTAAGAGATGATGAATGCTAATAGCATGTGTACCAGGTACGAGAATCATAGCGTTGTTTCAGGCAGATGACTACTTGTCACTTGTAGGCAATGACCATCTAAATGGTATCTACTGATCACAGGGTGGTCTATTTGAAATTTCAACCATATATATCCAAAATACACAAAGATTATTCTTAGAAACCAAGATCCATCATTCCTCTGTTCACTCTTAGGAAAGTGTGCCCCTTGAGTTTCCATTAATTTTCTAACATTCATACTTCTTTTAATGGCCTACAGGAGCAGCTCATGATTCACGACTTTACCAAATTTCACTCACTGAAGATGAATATAGTTGATATTCTTGATGAGATGCTAACAGTTGACATTGCCAAATTGATGCCTCTTCTGCGTCAAGAAGACCTGGATACCACTGATAATGTTGTACAAGGAGGAGCCTTTGATGGGACCCACAATGGTCCTTTTGTTGAGGGCTCCATGGATGGCATCTTAGAAGGCATTGATGATGAGGACTGGGTGGTTACAAGAGACAAACCAAAATATGATGAGATCTTCTTCAACTTAGCCCCCACTGAAGGCAAATTAACTGGCACAAAGGCAAAGAACTGGATGATAACAACCAAGTTACCCAACTCTGTCCTCGGCAAGATATGGAAACTTTCTGATGTTGATCGTGACGGCATGCTGGATGATGAAGAGTTTGCTTTAGCAAGTCATTTGATTGAAGTCAAACTTGAGGGGCATGGGCTTCCTCCTGAATTACCCACACATCTAATCCCACCATCCAAGAGGCGACAGAAGGGATCTTCTGAATAAATGCTCTTGAGCTTTGGAACCATTGTCCTTAACCCCAACCAGTTGCACACTCACAAACGTGATGTCCTTCACAGGAATGTTCTTCATCAAATTATACTAACCTAAGCAAATTATTCTAAAGACACCATGTCTGCTTCAATGTATCCGAGTTACTTTCCTTGTTAAGAAGCTCAGAGGCCCTCATGTGAGTGGCAGGAAATGTATAAGGTTACAGATAGGATAACAAGAGGCCTATTATACCAAAGACTAGGTGATGCACCACATAGAAGAACCCGGGTCTACCACAAAAATTTGGCCAATGGTGTTGAATTCCTGGACTGTAATACATGACAAAACCTGCAATAGACAAGAGTATGGAACCACACACATCTCTGCAGGATGAATAATCTTAGGCTGACCAATGGTTGAACTTATGACATGTTACCCATTCCTTCTGTGATATTGAGAGCAGCCAATGTGAATACAACTTAATTGAAGAGGGATGGGTTGCTCATACGAATGGGTTGGGATGGGTTAGACATCTTGTGAATCTGAGCTGTCTATAATGTATGTTGCTACATATTCTACACTAGGAACTTAATGTTAGTATATTCTGCTTTCACTGATTGGAACATAAGCAGCAGGTCACCCTTCTGCCATATTGCTTTAAGATATATATATTTGTATACGTGTTTGCCTCAATAGTATCACAGGGATTCTGTGGTCATGAAAAGAATGTATGTAATTATTAAAGAATGCAAGGCAATATTAAGGAGCCCGATCCATGGCCAGCAGAACTGAGATTTGTATAGTTTCAGGCCTTTAGGTGAACTGAATCGGGGCGGATGCAAAATTTGTGCAACCTTGGCAGCTGCACAGGAGTCCTACAGCCATCGGGGCGCCCACTGCTACAGTAAATGGAAGATGCTAGTGTTTCCTACTGCCTTCTCGATTGCACATAAAAGACTACATAATGATTCTCACCCATGACTAACAATAACTGGTAGATTGCCATACCGATGCAGCAGAGATGTAACTTAAAGCTCCTGGGCCCCAGTGGAAAATCTTTAAAAGGACAGCCACTTACCATGTCCATTTCTATAATACAGGTGATAGAGAGGCCTTTGGACCCCTCGGGCACCGGGGCCAGGTGGAGTTACTGCTACCTCTGCTCCTGCAGTGAAGGATTTTTAGGAGCACCACAAAGTAGATAGTCCTTAACTAGCACCATACAGTCACCAAATTAGCAGATGGAAACCAAGGGACCCCTATATGTGGCCCCCAGGCTGTCTGGGTCCACCTCTGCTCTGAATCAGATCTCATGCAGTATAATTGTAAAGTTTAGTAAGGCCTTTGCTATATGCTAATAGATTTAGGACATGCTTCTAATAACGTAACTCATATCATATCTGTAAATTGGAATAATCTGCACACTTGACTACTATGTAATACTGGTGCTCCGAAACAAATAAACAACTAATAGATACTAATATATGAGTCTGTGCATTACTCATTATATCATTAATGCGAATAGACTGTAAGATCTCTACTTGTGGCTACTAAACATGTTTAAATAGACAGACCTATCTATCCTGTATTACTGTTGGGCCCCACACAGAGATGTGCCCCACTTTTATGGGCGTTGGGAACCTGAACAGGGATCTGTCCTCCACTGGGGCTACAGTGTAGACAATGACGTGTGTATGAGTCCTGAAAACCCATGGGGTCACCAATACTTTCCTTAGTAGGTATTTAGGAGTGTGTTTGTGTCAAGCAGCTCCTCAAAGGGGCCCAATTTATGTCCTTGCTAAGGGGTCCCTTGTCTTCTATTTACCCTAGATGGGCAAGAAATGTTTTAAGTATGAGTGAATATGGCGACTGGAAGTGCTTGTTATTCCACAGAATGGGATGTCCACTTACAGGACGTCACAGATCAGGGTGATTCTGTCTAACGTCTCCTAATGGCCACAAGCCAGTGCCTGTTATGAGAATGCACCCTTATAAGCCCACTCTCAGTACAATTTAAGCATCTGAGTACTAAGGCACAACAACTACAGTCTGCAATCAAAATTATTCAACCCTCAAATTAGGTTTATTTGCCAAATTTACAAACTTTCCAACAAGAACAATTGCAATAGTTCAACACAATTAATATAACAAGTGGATTCCCCAAATTCAAGACAAAGTTGCACTTTTAATGATTACTGTAGTCTCACCATTCTTCAACCCCCTGAACTGAATCCCTAATTAGAGCCCACTTTTACAAGTCAGGTGTTGTCTCAAGCACACCTTTGCAACTGTAAATATCTGACCGACCAGATGTGGCAGCCAGTTAAATGACAGCGTCCAAAATCATTATGACCTCGGGAGTCCCTAAGCCCGGTTTCACATCTGCATTGCAACCTCGGGTCGGAGGCTCTACTGTCGATCCAGCTCAAAACACTGGAGAAAAAGCACTACTTGCAGCGCTTTTACTACCATCGAAAAGCGGGGCAGCTGAGCGGAAACCAAAAGGACTGCATGATAGGCAATGAGATCCGTTTGGCACTGTTCGATCCCGTCCTTGGATGCAGCGGTTCGGCCATGAGGATTTCCCGTTCCTGCTCCCTGAGTGAAACTCCATAACACCTGTAGGCCACTGGCTTTTAGATCAGTACAGCAAAGCTTTGCCATAACAGCAACGTATCTCAGCGACTCCTTTGGTTGGTGGGACTTTAAGGGGGTGCCCCGTACATTCCCATACACATAACCGCTCTGCGGCTGTGCCCTCCACCAGACTAGTGTCATGGCTGGGTACCTGGCAAAGCACTATTTTCTGTAAGCCTTGTGTGAAAAGTGGGTCCCACCCCCCATCATGATGCGGCCGGTGACATGGCTAGCAGAAGAACTTCACCCTCCATAGAGAATAATGCTGGGGTATGACCGCCCCCATTGTCAGGTCCTGCAAGGTTACTAGCAGGTTTGCAGGGGAACTATACAAAGCAATTAGAGCTGCATCACCGGGCAGTGTGGCAGCAGCAGAATAGAAGCAGCGGTGTTCAGAATGTGTGAGGGGTTGGAGAAAGGTGCAAACAACGTGGTGGTGGCCATTGTGGGGCTTGTAGTAGCTGGTGGCAGGAGGCTGCTTGAAAAGACAGAGCGGTATGAGGCGCAGAAGTAATGGAGTGACAAGCCAGGATCCTGGAAGACACATAGAACATGGATGGAGAGGGAGGATGCCTTCCCGCATGAGACTTGGTCCTGGAAGAGGACAGTGCCCTGGATCCAAACCCGGAATGGCGACAGCTGTCAGACGTGTGGCCGGCCTCTGACGGTTAGGTGTGCACACACTCGATGGACTTTATAGACATATTTGACAGTTATTTTAGGAAGGGTTTTACGTGTTGATCGGTGTACTGGGCTGTGGGGTTTAATTACTTGAATTGTTAAGGATGGGCTGTGTGGACCATATGTACTGGGATGGCAAGGAACTGCCTAAAGGCGCTACACTCTAAGGTGAAGTTACAGTATATGGAAGTGATGTGCCGCTGTTTTGACGTACCTTTTGCACCTACGGTACATGCAGTCCATGAGAAGGTCAGAGCGCCAAGTTTATGTGTACATGAGAGAGGGTTTGCATTATTTGCAGTCATTGACACCGACAGTGCCTTGAGGCCACAATGCTAGAGCATGCCACAGATCTCCAGAAATGGAGTATGCAGTACTAGTACGAAGATGGACAGTAACCAGAGGGATTGAAGAGCCTTGCCAGATCGGGATTGAGACATATGGTTATCGTGAGATCCGGTTAAAGTTATAATGCATCGTTCACGTACTATGCCCTCTTATGGAGCAAAATTATTATTCATCTGGTTGCTGCTTAGTAAGGTTTGGTTTTTATTTTAAAAAATCTGGCCTGCCCGTTAGCTGCTACGTCCTCCTGAACCCCTTGTCACACCACCATAGGCTGACATGACTGCTCTCATTTTTCAACCTTAAAGGGGTTCTGTCATTAAAAAATAAAAACTTACCTATTCCTCCCCCATCAGTCTACTTATCGCACCTTCTCCCCACTGATCTTCTCCTGGCTCCTGCAGTTCCCCCGGATCACGTCACCTCCAGCCCAATGGATTTTTCTTTACGTACATTGCCGGCATTCTGCTTCCTGCAGGGCAATGTACGCTACGTCACCAGTCGATGGAGGAGTTTAGGAGGGAACTAGAACGGGTGTTCCTATAGTAACCCCGCGAGAAAGTGCACATGCACAGTCTTGGCAATAGCCTGGCATAGCATTTGGCGCTCCCTGCTAGGCACTAGTGACTCAGCCTACACTGACCTGCAGGAAGAAGAAAGCCGCTGCATAACAGGAAGACGAGGATCCAGTCAGCTGGAGGTGACATGACCCGGGGACTACAAGAGCCAGGAGAAGATCGGGGAGTTGAAGATGCAGTAAATAGACTGCTAAATAATGGGGGTACTGTTATATCATAACTATGTACACAGTAAGCACTATCAGCAACTTTGGGCATGAACTGAATTACAGTCTTCTGCACTCTTCCATTTTGGAGATCACTTCAGGGAGGCATACCATATCCCCTAAACCAAACCTCTCTGTACTCCCCCTGATAACATGCTGCTGACCTACTGACTGCAATCCCTGCAAGCTGCAATCAACCGCCCCCTGCAGTCATACTGATTCAGCCACTATACGGCCTGACCATTGCCTATGTGTATAGCATCCCTCACTCTCCAGCCCGCCATACCTCGCACATCTCCAGCCCCTTTACCTTCTGTATCCCCCCATTACTTGTAGTATGTAAGCTCATTGGAGCCGGACCCTCACCCCTATTGTCTCCATCAGCTGATTACTTCATGTAACTGTGGTTTTTATAGTTTTGTACTTTTCTCTTTCTGTATGCCCCTGTCTTTGTAAGCGCTGCGGAATATATTGGCGCTATATAATAAAGAGCATTATCACCTGCTTTCGTCTCCGGCACCATTGCTGAAGTAAGTGCTGGGCCATCACTCCTACATGCCATTGTGAAGAACCATCTGTGAGGCTCTATAGGAAATCCTCCTCCTGCACATCTGCGTTTGGGACTCTTTTAAAGCCTCTGTCATCAGTTGTGTAATATGTGGAAGGAGAGCATTATTCCTGCTCTGCGAACCACCAAGACCCTGATAGAATCCTACAGACACCATTCCATGTGGACCCGACACTGCGGCTTCCACTGCCCAGCTGTACAACATATGGTCATTCCTCTAAGCCGTGTCACAGCCACACAATCTGGACAGAGTTCCTCAGCACCCAACGGGTTAATGTTAGCTCACTCTTAGATACTTCACCCGCTTCCATCTCAGTGTGTTATATGTATATATATTGCAGGCCTATTAATATTTCCCACTTCTGAAGAGGTTGGCCCGAGTCCATAAGAGCTAACGCCCCGACATCTGCGCATTGACACGCTTCTCTTCCAGTACCTTGCACAGGACTGCTTGCTACGCACGGAGCTGCTGCCATTAGCCGGGTTACGTCTGCAGCCTATAAACATCTATTACTTGTGAAGAATGTTTACAAATGTCAGGAAATTCTGGCGCAGAGGGGATATGAATTATGTGTTTGACATGAATACAATAGGGAGGCGAGCGATGCAGCATCCTGACCCAGCGCAGCGGGGGATATGTATGAAAGTAGTGCAAATAAGGCTACACGCACACGACTAATAAAGAGTCCGTGCACTGTCCGAGAAAACCCGTGCGCTGTCCGAGAAAACCCGTGCGCTGTCCGAGGCGCGGTACATCACACGCTGACGTCCGAGAATTGGACAAAAAATAGGACATGCTGCTGTTTTTTTCCTTGGACTATTTGGACCTCTTCAAGGAGGTAGCACAGCAGAAGATAGCGTGAAACCGTTCCCCCGCCCACCGCCAGCCACGTCATATGACGCGGCCGGCGTGTCATGTGACGCTGTGGGCGTGTCATATGATGCGGCCGTAACGTCACATGACGCTGCGGCGCGTCACGAGCTCTGTTGCGCATGCGCGCCGAAGCGTCATGCGGGACGAAAGACGCCGGATCCGGAGGTAAGTATCGGGGTCTCTGGGGGGCACCGTGACGGGCTCCGCCGCGGAATTCCACGGCGGAGCCCGTCATGGCCGTGGGAAGCCGGCCTTAACTGTCTGGTATGTGAGCTGTCTGTCTGGAAATGTATCATTTTATGTTGTGGGTTGGTGGTCACCTGACCATGATTCTTATCTGTATGCAAGACAGTTCTGTTCTGGAGCTGCAAGAGAGACACATATGGCTGACGGTGCCAAGAATGAAGGAGGCTGAAAGGAATCTACAGCCTACCCTGGGCCAGGCGATGCCAGTGTGTTTCTTCAATACTGAGAGAGATCGAGTGAGGATTCGCCATGCAGCGTGCCTTTTCCTAAATGTGAGTGTTCACTGGTAAAAAGTTAGAGAAGAGAAGAGTGTGGCCGGGATCGGGACCCGCAGATAACAGGACCGTGGCTTCTCCTGACCTCCCGTGAATCCACCCTGTCGCACCGTCTTGGGTTTTGCACTCTTCTACTGCTGGCGTGTATTGTTGGATTGTAACCAAGTTATTTTCACGTAAACGAGCTTCACCGATCGTTCCCAGTTTGGCTCAGTAAGTTAACCCTCTGTGTGTGGACTGTTTATTACCAACAACTGGAATCACCGCAGAGGATGGAACGGTGGCGTCACACGTGACACAAAGGACTAAGGTAATCCATCATTGGGTTCCCCTGTTTAATAACCTGCCCTCGGCCCCTTGGACACGTCAACGGTTACCCTCTGGGTGGGAGACGGCAGAGCCACCGTGACAGGGCCCAAACTCTACCCCGCTGTCTCCTAGGCTGGGGAGCGCTCCTTAAACGCTGCATACATATGCAATTACATTACGTATGTGAGGCGTTTACATGCAACGTTGCTAGGCGACAGAGCTGGAAATGTAAAAAAAAGAAACAAGTCAGGCTGCGTATGATATCACGCGTGAGATATGCTGTCCTGCGCAATGCAAAGTCACTGCCATACGCAGCGATACACCGGCTCACACAGCGGTAAATGCTGCGTTATACATGCAGCGTTTTACCGCACGCTAATAAGGCTGATGTCGCATACTCTGTTATACGAAAACACTGTTTTTCGTACAAAACACAGACGTCATCCTCTGCAATGGTTACCCTAGCCATGTGCGGGTCACGCGTTACAGCTACTAAGGAGGAATGTGGCGTACGGCTGCCTTCTCACGGTGTGATGATTCACGGCCCGATATCACACTCGCCAGTGTGAAATTACCCTTAGGGCTCCTCCCCACGACTGCAAGCGTTTATATATTCACCCATACACACCGTATATCTGCATGAATGAATTTTTGACCCAATCCTAATTGGCGTATTTAAAGCCATTCACACGGCGCAACGCAGCGTGAATGTAAAAAAACACATTGAAGCGATGGCGAGCAACAATCAGACTAAAATGATGGGAACGACAATTATTCCTAATTAGGGCCCGCTGTCTTCTTTCGCCAGTGTTGTACGCACTGTAACTCCGCCCCCTCCCTTTTTTCCAGCTGCCATAGAAGTCTATAGGAGCTTGCTGCGTAACACGGCGAAAGATAGGTCAAGACGTATATTTTCACGCCCCGTAGAAAGTACACGGCCGGGAATGATAGAGCTGGTCCTGGTTTTTCCTTGTAGAAATATTTGGCATGTAAAGAACGTGTTCATCTGAAGGATCCAGGAATCCAACGCATCGCTTAGTTGTGTTATACGTGTGGAAATGCGGTCGTTTGAATAAGCCCTTAGCATGCGTTCATGTGATGGAGCTGCCCGGCCTGTGACAGGTTTGCGTGTAGCTCTGCCAACTTACACTCACATTGGGGTCAGAGGGGTTGAGGTGCGACTTGCAGGCTGCACAATATCCGCAGATGTTGGATCTTTTGCGACCCGCTGTCAATGGTGGCGTCAACCTGTGACCCCCACTGTCCCCCCATCTGTGGTCATGCAACCTCTGTCACAGGCAAAAGTCGCAGTGTAGCCCTAGCCTAAAAGTCAGCTCCTTCGATATCTACTAGACCCCAATAGTGAGGCTTCGTTCTGGGGTCTGCTCTAGCTCAGAGCACGGCCATAGAGCCACTCCCTGTACAAGCCGTACACAGTTACTGAGATCTCGGCTCCTAGCTGATTTTTCCGTTCCAGCCCCGGAATATTGCTCTGTTTTTCTAAGGAATAACATGTTCTATAACATTGGCAGCGCTCGCCTCGTGAATCACCGGCCATGACTCACACTCTCCACAAGGAAAAGACTTTGCAGTCAGAGCAGCAGGTAATGCGAGGGGCTTCCTGGTGGGGACGGCACAAGTAGCCACTGCCGCAACTTTCCAGATTCTTCTCAGGAATGTAAGTTGCCGAATACTTCTTGAGTCGCCCCTCTCCTCTATTTACTCATGTCTTGGGAAGAAGGGTAAAAGGACTATGGCCACCATTACACTGGCTGGAGAACTTGGCACCAAGATTTTCTTGGCAACATTTTTTTAGTTAGTCCGGTTTCACAGATCGCATTATAGTTCTGCATGTACAGTCAGGCCACGTTTACACAAGCCATATTCCTTCAGTCCGATTATGGTATGGATGGAAGTCACACGGAAAGGTACCAGTTGTTTTCAATGGGTTAATTCATATATGACCGATAATCCATGATCGAAAAATGGCAGCATGTCCTATGTTTTGGGTGATTTTTGTTCAAGACTCGCCCATTATTTGCTATGTGAGAATGAAAAAAGCATTGCACTCGCATGCCTTGTAACTGGCATACGAGTGAGACACATTTTGAGGCATTTTGCTTTTGGCACCACTTACTATTTTTTTCACGTGTGAAAAACAGAAGTAAATCTTGTGCATGATATTCATTTTTAACACAAACGCATCAAACATGCAGAAAAACTGGTGAAAAACAGTTCGATTTTCACTCCCTGATATCGCTAGCGCCCTTGTCAATATGGCTGCAGTGAATGGTGTGTTAACCAATCCTCTTCATTGACAGCATACAATAGTTGTTGCGGTTTATGGATTCAGTGTCAGATCTGCCGCACGTTTTATTTGTTGCAGAAAATTTACTGCAGATTTCATTCAAATCAATGCAATTAGGAGTTCATTTCCAGGGGGAGAAGCAGAGGAGCTGCCTGAGAGGCTCAGCCAACCATGGGGAAAATCCATCCCATCCAGACTCTCTGAGACACGATATTCCCCCTACAGTCCACCTCGCTGGTCTCCTCTCCCGGAGAAGAACAGAACAAGACCTTTTGAGGTCGGTTCCCAGAAGGTTCGGGTCGCAGCCTACCTGTCTCCCGCATCCCTGGCCAATGTCTGTGCACGGGTCCCCGGAAGCTGTCCCATCCAGCCTCTCTGAGGCATGGTTACCCCTCGCAACCACCACCACTGACTTCCTCTCCCAGAGAGGAACAGAACGGGACCTTCGGGGTCGATTCTGTGAACAAGATGAGTTGCGGCCTGCTCGACTCCCGCCTCCCCAGGCTAAATTTCAGGACGCTGGCACTGGGAAGTTGCAGGCCGCACGAGCCGCTTGGCAGCCTGGGACAGCGCGGACTCTGGGCCCAGCACAGGAGGATAGGAGAATCCAAAAGGACTCGCTCTTGCTGCACTGAGGTGAGAAGACCCCGAGGACGCCATCCGTGGCCGGGAGCCTTTCTGCTTCTACCCACCCCTGCACGGGCTGCAGATGCAGCCAGGAAGCCACCAGCACCCCTGCCTCCATGCCCCACTCACTATGAATTGGCACAACTCGACTAGCTCCTGCACCTGCCTGCATCTGGCTGCACCTGGTTGCTTCCCGCTGCTCTGCTCTGCCCTGCCTGCCACTAACAGCCCACTGGTGGCTCTGCCAAGCCTTAGCCTCCAGAAGCCCTCTGGTGGCTAGATTTATGCTCTACGGAGTCCAGACCCCTAATCTCGGGACCAAACACAGCCCAACGAGGGCCCAGATGCCCAGAACTCAATTCCGTGCCCATCGACATGACGTCAACTTGTAAACACTGTGATCAATGTCAGCTCACCGGGGCCCCTCGGGTACAGAGGAGAGGCAGGACCCCTCAGCGATCAGGCACAGCATCACCTTGATCAGAAGAGGTAGGCAGAACCGCTGACCCAGCTCCCCAGGCATCCAGCACAGGCACGCCCATGTTCGCCGGCTGCAACCCACCTTCACCCTTGGGCTGGCTACCTCCCATAGCACCACTGCGGCCGACCCGACCTCTGCGTCCTCGGCACCTGACCAGCGCCCTCGGACCCGAGTTGAAACACTGCATGTGCCTCACCATCTACAAAGACTGCACCTACACTTCACTGCTTTTGCCTATGCTTATGCTTGCTCCATTTTCTGTGTGCCTCATCATCATCATCACCATCATCTGCAATGACTGCATCTCTACTTAACTGCCTTGCTCATGCTTATGTTTTGCTCCTCTTTTTGCATTGACCAGTCCCCCCCTCCTTCGCTTCATCACCTGCAATAGTCTGCTCCACACACACCCTGCCTCACCTACCCAAGTATTCAATCGAGCGAGCTGCGCATCTAGATATGGCCGCTCATCAGGGCAGGAGACGGGTAGACTACACTAACACCCTGCACATCAACAACCTCATCTCTGCTATAGCCTCTATCGCCATCCTCACTGCCAGCCTTAACGCTCTCTGCCTATGCCCTCCCTCAACACACTCCATGCACATCAGCCCCTCTCTCCTCACCCATGCACAGCTCACACACACTCCTCACCTTCACACCACCAAGAGGTACCATAGTCACTCTCATAAATCCTCCAATCACCTGCTCACTCTTGCTACCCTACTACTTCTAGCTGCGGGGGACATCTTCCCCATCCCTGACCATCCCGTAATGCTCCCTACCAAAAACTCCCCCCAATCATACCAATTCACCACAACCACAAGCCTATGCGCACCCCCCACTGTCTCCTTCAGATGCGCCCTACTATCCATGACCTCTTCACCACGAAAGGTCTCAATCTGCTCGCCCTCACCGAAATGTGGATACAGCAGTCCAATTCCACCTCCCCCGCTGCATTGTCCTACGATGGCTTGCAGCTCTCCGACACCCCAAGATGGGACGACCGGCGCAGCGGAGAAGTAGGCGTTCTCCTCTCCCTGAACTGTACCTTCCAGGTCATTCCCCCACACCCTATGACTCTTCCGTCCACTGTCCCTTCGTGTCGCAGTTTTCTCCTGGTCTCCAGGTCCCACACGCCTGTTTCTGAATCATTTCGCCACCTGGCTCCCCCACTTCCTATCCTGTGAAATCCCAACCCTCATCCTCTGGGACTTCAACATTCCTACTAATGAAGTGGCACCCCCCGTGACCCGAATCATCCACCGCAGACCACGGCAACCTTGGCTCACACCCCAAATGTGCTTCATCTGGCGGTGCTCCAGTTGTGTTGAACGACTGTGGAGAAAATCAAAACAGCTCGCATACTTCCTGCACTTCAAATTTATGCTCAAAACCTACAACCTCACCCTCCAGCTTGCCAAACAAGTTTATTTCACCTCCCTCGTCTCCTCACTATCTCATAACCCCAAACGACTTTTTGATACATTCCACTCTCTCCTCAGCTCCAAAGAATGGGCCCCCATGATGGATCTCAGTGCTGAAGAGCTAGCCATCCATTTTAAAGAAAAACATTTAGAAAACATCCATAAAGAAATCACTGAACACTGCATGGCTAGTCCTGATCCTGGTCTCTTCAGCACTGCATTCATCACTCATTCACTATCTATACTAGAACCAACGACAGAGGAAGAAGTCTCCAGGCTCCTTTCCGCTGCCCACCCCACCACCTGCACTAAAGACCCTCTCCCCTCACACCTCCTCGAGTCCCTCTCCCCAGCTGTCATTACCCACTTCACCACCCTCTTCAACCTCTTCCTGACCTCTGGTATTTTCTCTCCTCATTCAAACTCTGCATCATATCCCCCTTGCAAAAGAAACCGACCCTTGACCCGACCAACGCTGCCAACTACCCATTTCAAATCTCCCCTTCATCTCTAAATTACTAGAACGCCTGGTCTATTCCTGCCTCACACGCTTTCTTTCTGAAAATTCTTTCCTTGACCCCGTCCAGTCCAGCTTCTGCCCCCTATAATCGACCAAAACCGCCCTCACAAAAGTATCAAACTGACCTGATGACGGTGACTCCTCCCTATTAATCCTCTTTGACTTCTCCCCTGTGTTTGCCACTGTTGACCTTGACCTCCTGCTCGATATCTTCCGCTCTATCAGCCTAAAGGACACTGCTCTCTTCTGGTTCTCCTCCTACCTCTTTGACCACTCTTTCAGCGTCTCCTTTGCTGGCTCTACCTCCTCTCCACTTTCTCTCGCTGTTGGGGTCCCCCAGGGCTTGGTCCTCGGTCCCCTCCTTTTCTCTATCCACACAGCCCCAATTGGACAAACCATCCACAGATTTAGCCTCCAGTACCATCTCTACGCTGACGACACCCAGCTATACACCTCTTCCCGCGATATCTCAACACCTTTCCTCCAAAATAGCACCGACTGTCTGTCCACTGTCTCTAACACCATGCCCTCCCTTTTTCTCAGCCTAAACCTCTCAAAAACTGAGTTCCTTGTCTTTCCACCTTCCGCCAGCCATCCTCTCTCCAACATCTCCATATCAGTTTCTGGCACCATCATAACCTTCAGACAGTATGCTTGCTGTCTTGGGTTGATACTGGACACCGACCTCTTCTTCGCCTCCCACATCTAATCCCCGGCCCAAACATGCCACCTGAACCTCAGGAATATTGCTAAAAATCTGGCTTTCTCACCATGGAGACGCTGAAGACACTCGTAGTCGCCCTCATCCACTCCCGACGTGACTACTGCAACTCGCTGCTCATTGGCTTTCCCCGCACCAGACTCTCCCCTCTCTAATCCATACTAAATGCGGCAGCTAGGCTCATTTTCCTATCCAGACGCCTCTGCACTATGCCAGTCGCTGCACTGGCTGCCCATACACTACAGAACTCAATTCAAACTCATCACCCTCACCCACGCGCCGCGCCATCATACATCGCTTCACTCCTGTCCATACATCACCCATCTTGCGCGCTCCAATCTGCTAACACTCTCAGACTAAACACCCCTCTAATAGGAACCTCACATGCTCGCCTCCAGGACTTCTCTAGAGCAGCACCAATCCTCTGGAACGCTCTACCCCAAAACATCCAGACAATCCCTGATGCAGGCAACTTCAGACACTCCTTGAAAACCCACCTCTTCCAAAAAACATACAAAATCTTCTGCTCTAATCCCCCACCCCCACAACATGCCCCCTGTTCCTCCCTATGGGTCCCCGCATTCTCCATTTTACCCATCATGTACATCTCCTGCCCCTGTACCTCCTGTATCACCCCCACCCCGTTTGTGTCCAGTTATTTGAATACCACATGTAATTCTCGTATGGTTTCTGCTTTGAAAGCGCTGTGGAATAAGTTCATTGGCGCTATACAAATGAAGATTGCTAAATCCTGCGGCTAAATCTGCAACAGAATCGGGTGAATTTCATTGCCGATTTCAGTGCAGATTTTTTTCCTGGTGTGAAAGGTACTTTTACATGGGAAAACAGTTGGGCGCTGAAGCGTCAGACGGCCATTGCAATGACTATGCTTTCACACAGGAGATAATCATGAAGTGAGGGTGCGTCGCAAATCTCTTCCGGCCACCCGTCTCCATTCACTGGGAACAGGCAGTCGTTCATAGATGAATGATGAATAAAAAATAGGACATAGGCACATAAAAATGGCCGTACACTTACTATTGTGTACCGTAGGGATATCCCTCAGTATGCAGACAGCCAAACTGCTATAGGAGGAGTAGAAGTACTACCCTGTCTATATATATATTACACACGTTTTACCCATGTGCTGGGCAGCCGCTGCCTCCATATAGGGAGGATATGTGCTTGTTGTCATCAGTAACATGGACCTGTGCGCCTCCTGATGGCGGTTTGCTGAGGGCTCCTCCTGATGGCGGTTCGCCGGGGGCTCCTCCTGATGGCGGTTCGCCGGGGGCTCCTCCTAATGGCGGTTCACCGGGGGCTTCTCCTGATGGCGGTTCGCCGAGGGCTCCTCCTGATGGCGGTTCGATGAGGGCACTTCCTGATAGCGGTTCGATGAGGGCTCCTCCGGATAGCAGTTTGCTGAGGGCTCCTCCTGATAGCGGTTCGCTGAGTGCTCCTCCTGATGGCGGTTTGCTGAGGGCTCCTCCTGATGGCGGTTTGCTGAGGGCTCCTCCTGATAGCGGTTTGCTGAGGGCTCCTCCTGACAGCGGTTCGATGAGGGCTCCTCCTGATGGCGGTTCGCCGAGGGCTCCTCCTGATGGCGGTTTGCTGACGGCTCCTCCTGATGGCGGTTTGCCGAGGGCTCCTCCTGATGGCGGTTTGCTGAGGGCTCCTCCTGATAGCGGTTTGCTGAGGGCTTCTCCTGATAGCGGTTCGATGAGGGCTCTTCCTGATAGCGGTTCGCCGAGGGCTCCTCCTGATGGCGGTTCGCCGAGGGCTCCTCCTGATGGCGGTTTGCCGAGGGCTCCTCCTGATGGCGGTTTGCTGAGGGCTCCTCCTGATAGCGGTTTGCTGAGGGCTTCTCCTGATAGCGGTTTGCTGAGGGCTCCTCCTGACAGCGGTTCGATGAGGGCTCCTCCTGATGGCGGTTCGCCGAGGGCTCCTCCTGATGGCGGTTTGCCGAGGGCTCCTCCTGATGGCGGTTTGCTGAGGGCTCCTCCTGATGGCGGTTTGCTGAGGGCTCCTCCTGACAGCGGTTTGCTGAGGGCTCCTCCTGATAGCGGTTTGCTGAGGGCTCCTCCTGACAGCGGTTCGATGAGGGCTCCTCCTGATGGCGGTTCGCCGAGGGCTCCTCCTGATGGCGGTTTGCCGAGGGCTCCTCCTGATGGCGGTTTGCTGAGGGCTCCTCCTGATAGCGGTTTGCTGAGGGCTTCTCCTGATAGCGGTTCGATGAGGGCTCTTCCTGATAGCGGTTCGCCGAGGGCTCCTCCTGATGGCGGTTCGCCGAGGGCTCCTCCTGATGGCGGTTTGCCGAGGGCTCCTCCTGATGGCGGTTTGCTGAGGGCTCCTCCTGATAGCGGTTTGCTGAGGGCTTCTCCTGATAGCGGTTCGATGAGGGCTCTTCCTGATAGCGGTTCGCTGAGGGCTCCTCCGGATAGCGGTTTGCTGAGGGCTCCTCCTGATGGCGGTTCGCTGAGGGCTCCTCCTGATGGCGGTTTGCTGAGGGCTTCTCCTGATAGCGGTTCGATGAGGGCTCTTCCTGATAGCGGTTCGCTGAGGGCTCCTCCGGATAGCGGTTTGCTGAGGGCTCCTCCTGATGGCGGTTCGCTGAGGGCTCCTCCTGATGGCGGTTTGCTGAGGGCTCCTCCTGATAGCGGTTTGCTGACGGCTCCTCCTGATAGCGGTTTGCTGAGGGCTCCTCCTGATGGCGGTTTGCTGAAGGCTCCTCCTGATGGCGGTTTGCTGAAGGCTCCTCCTGATGGCGGTTTGCTGAAGGCTCCTCCTGATAGCGGTTCGCCGAGGGCTCCTCCTGATAGCGGTTTGCTGAGGGCTCCTCCTGATAGCGGTTTGCTGAGGGCTCCTCCTGATGGCGGTTTGCTGAGGGCTCCTCCTGATAGCGGTTTGCTGAGGGCTCCTCCTGATAGCGGTTTGCTGAGGGCTCCTCCTGATAGCGGTTTGCTGAGGGCTCCTCCTGATTGCGGTTCGCCAAGGGCTCCTCCTGATGGCGGTTTGCTGAGGGCTCCTGCCCACTGGCGTTTTTCTTGTGCGTTTTTTTAACCCAAAAGTCATGATAAAAACGCGTTGCGATTTTTGTGTGATGTGTTTTTAACATTAGAAAGCCCTATTGACATTCACGATAAAAAAACCCGCAGTAACATTGCGATCGCAGGTGTGAAGGCTCCCTGAGGGATATGTCACACAATGGTGAGTATACGGCCATTTTTGTGCTTTTTGTTCGTAGATGAATGACTGCCTGCTTATATTGAGAAGTCGCTGACTAGTCACTGCATGTGAGCTGAAACGAAGCGACTGGTGACTATTGAGTGATTTCTCTCTCAAAACTCTGTTAGGTCCCATTTTCGGACAGGACTATTGCTGGAAATCCCTCGTTTGAGTGATTTTTCGTCCGATATTCGGTATCTATACAAGAGGCGATCATTGCCTGAATTCCCACTGGAAACAGTGAATTTGGGTGATGAGCACATTGGGTGTACACGACTCTGTCGTCAGGGCACTGAGTGAGAAATCGCTCACTTGTCGGGTTTGCTTGGTCTTTAGCAAAACTACAAACCAAGCGACTATTGAGCAAACAGTTACTGCTCAATCTTAGAGTGACCCCTGAATGGAGGCGGACGGCCAGAATGATCCCCATCCGCTCCCCCTACATTCACTTCACTGACCATCGCTGCTGTGTAAAACACAGGAGTAATTG
The DNA here is from genome assembly GCF_035609145.1 of Eleutherodactylus coqui. Lineage (NCBI taxonomy): Eukaryota > Metazoa > Chordata > Amphibia > Anura > Eleutherodactylidae > Eleutherodactylus > Eleutherodactylus coqui. The sequence goes on from NC_089846.1 coordinate 141,806,413, forward strand.
TTGGGTGGTAGCCTATGGGACGGCTGTCGGTGCTCATGTGTCCGAGAGCCATCCTGTGTAAAGGTACCCTAAAAGTAGCCTTATGCAGTTGCAGCATCCGAGGAGCGCTCCCCAGCCTAGGAGACAGCAGGGTAGAGTTTGGGCCCTGTCACGGTGGCTCTGCCATCTCCCACCCAGAGGGTAACCGGTGACACATCCAAGGGGCCGAGGGCAGGTTATTAAACAGGGGAACCCAATGATGGATTACCTTAGTCCTTTGTGTCACGCGTGACGCCACCGTTCCATCCTCTGCGGTGATTCCAGTTGTTGGTAATAAACAGTCCACACACAGAGGGTTAACTTACTGAGCCAAACTGGGAACGGTCGGTGAAGCTCGTTTACTTGGCATAACTTGCAAATACATGCCAGCAGGAAAACACAGGGCAAACTTCAAAGTGGTGTGACAGGGAGGATTCACGGGTGAACAGGAGAAACCACAGTCCTGTTATCTGTAGGTCCTGATCTCGGTAAATTTAGGGGTGAACAGGAGAAACCACAGTCCTGTTATCTGTAGGTCCTGATCTCGGTAGATTTAGGGGTGAACAGGAGAAACCACAGTCCTGTTATCTGTAGGTCCTGGTCCCGGTAGATTCACGGGTGAACAGGAGAAACCACAGTCCTTGTTATCTGTGGGTCCTGGTCCCGGTAGATTCACGGGTGAACAGGAGAAACCACAGTCCTGTTATCTGTAGGTCCTGGTCCCGGCAACACTCTCTCTTCTCTTATACTCTCTACCGGTCAACACTCACATTTGGAAAAAAGGTGTGCTGCATGGCGGCTCCTCATTCTCTCATCTCTTAGCATTGAAGGGGTACTTTCACATCTCCTGGGTACAGCAAGCCCAGAACAGACTGTGGACTCCTTTCGGCCTCTTCCAGTCTGGGCCACACAGGCTGAAGGTGCCTACGTTGTCCCCTTGCAGAACTCCTCAGAACAGAACTCCTCTCTCTTGCAAACCCAGAACGGAACTCAGAACTCTCTCTCATGCACCTTGCATCCACATATATATCACAAGGTCACATGACAAACAAACAAATACATTTTCCAGACAGTCAGCTCACATACCAGACAGTTAACTCTTTTAGTGCCGCAGCTATGCAATACACATCATTCATGCAACACAGAAGACACTGACATTACATAGACAAATGCATGCATATAGTTATGGAGGGGCCCTAATGTTCTGGGCCACTGCACAGTGATAAGAGGTGAGGTGATAAGTAGGCAGATTTACCATTTAGGATTGTAGGACAGTTGGGTGACAAGCCTTGTGGAGATGTAGTGACCTTTATTAGAGCTGTAGCTAGACTTTTCATCAGCTGGTGCAAAAATTCCTAGTTGGAATCCCCCACCTACACAAACCCCTTGAACTTATATTTGCACCCCCTGAGAATATAATGTAACGCTCTGCATTGTGTAACTGGAGCCCATTGTGTACGGTATGTATAATACGCATCCAGAGGCTATTCTGTCTCAACATGTTCAAGAAACCGTTATTGTTTTTGAGGAAAGTCTCGACAAAGCATGCTGGGACAAGTAGGGGATTACAGTTCAGGAGTTGGCACTGCTGGTAATACACGTGGTACACAGTAACGTGGTACACCGTTACACACTGGGTCTATTTCTAGCTTGACAACCAGGAGCAATAGAAGCTCTATTTACCAAATGACCAATCATGTCACGGCGGAATCTCTCCAACAATAAGGCCCAATGCACACGGGCAGATTTTTGCTGCGGCAGGTGTCTGGCTGTGGAATCTGCAGCAATGTCCGTCCATAGCATGCAATGTAAAATTATTCTTCCACGCACATCAGCAGAAATCACTTGCAATTTCTGCTCATGGAGGAAGAAACGCAGCATTCAATTGAAGTCGTCCAACCCGCAGCAATTCTGCGGATCTGCATCATCGCGGCGCAGCTTTCTCTGCACTGCGCATGTGCACCGGCCGGCATATCCACAGAACATAGGAGAAAATATCCTAAGGCCTCATGTCCACGGCTGATTTGAATTGCGGAACAATCCACAATAGGGAGACATGGGCATCCGCAGCTTAATTCAAGCACGCAGATTTGTTTTGCGCAACTTCTGATCCATGCTCCATTTTGCTGCGGATCCCGCCCGGACCGCTTCCATTGAAGTCAATCCAATCTGCAGCCCATCCGCAATTGAATTGTTGATAGGTTGCGGATTCTGCTGTAAAGCAGGAGCTTTTGCACACATCCACAGAGGAGAAAATAAAGACCCGCAGAAGACCCGGCCAGGTAAGTAGAGAACCCGTAGTGTCCTTAGCTACGGGCAGCGTCAGATTCCGCTGCGGGTTCCTGCATGCAAAAACTGATCAGCCTGTGGACATAGGCCCTAAGGCTCATTTACATGCAAAGACAATCTTTCAAATGATTTAAAGATTGACAGGTCTAGCGATCATTTTGCATGAGGTACTAATGGGCACTAATGGTCATTAGCACTTCATTTGTGTGTAAATGAGCCTCTAGCAGCTGTTTGTTCATCCCAGCATTTGGTCTGGACTTTGCACTCAGCTGCATTGTCTTCGCATGGGCTGCCGCGGGCTGTCAGCTGAATACAATGTAATCAGCTGCTCATGTGGAGAACACAGCGTGCGATCCCTGCTCTCTCTCTCTCCGGCTGAATGAAGGATTTTACACTCACCTAAAAATCATCATTCAGCCTGAGGATGAAAGATGGAAGTGTTTACACACAATGATTATTGCTCAAAAGCCATCGTTTGAATGAATTTTGAGTGATAATCGTTGCGTGTAAATGGGCCTTTAGACTTGCTGCTCCCTTCTATTGTGAGATGGAAACCAAAACTATTGTTTTATCATCAAACAATAAAAACATAAAACACAACAGAACTGTTATGGTTGACTAGAGCTGCAGTACCATTCCAGGCCACAACACAAGAGAAGCAGTCTTCAGCCAAGCACTGCCTCTTCACAATAGCAGGGCTCCCAAGTAACGGACAACGCCAATCCTGAAAGTAGTTCATCTTGGGGTGCGTGCACAAGGGACCGAATATTCTGCAGGATGCTGTGGATGAATCCGCAGCTCTAAATGCAGGTTGTGACATGGAATCGCTAGCAGAAGTCTGCAATTATTAATTTTGCATCACAATCCGCCCGTTAGACATGCAGACTTTTCAGCGCGGCGGAATATTCTTCAGCGTTCTGCAGAGGGAGCTGTCACATGTACGGAATTCCCAAGACGCACCAACGTCTGCGTGTACAGGAGGGTGATGGAGCAGCAACAGGTCAGGCTGCGTCTTCAGGTGCGTCTTGCAGAAATATTTTGCAGGTGTGAAGGGTCCCTAAGTACTCAGCCTACGGCCTTCACACACGTGAATATCTCTGCAAGACGCACCTAAGGACGCAGCCTAACCTGTTGCTGCGGGTTTCTACTACATACCTGCATGAGCAAGCGTGGTTTTTGGGACTTGAGATTGCAGCAATTGTTTGAGTTCCTTCTTTGCTGCGGTCCGTAACACATTCATCGTAGGCATCAACGAGGGCATTTTTAGTTTAATTTTTATCTTTTTCAGAATAAAACATTTTATGGGCTAAAAAAAGGTGTTTTCCATTTTTTATAGACTTTATAAAAAAACATTAGAAGGCCCGTGTGATTTTGTATCGCCATGCATGATGCCAGTGAGTGTCAGGCCGCTTTCACACAAGAACAACAGTATCACGCGATTAATGCGCCAGCGCTACATCGCATGAACGTGAAGCCCGCGCTTTCCTTGGGTTCCTTCACATTAGCCATGTTTTGTAGCCGATGTTTTCCTATGGAGCCTTCATTTTTGTTGCATCGCATCACACAAAAACACTGTTTTCATGCGGTGCGATGCAACTTTTACAGTAGGAAATCCTAAAATAATCCCTAGCTACATAAAAAAAAAACAATCCATCACCTAACAGGCGCTGTCAGCTCCGCCGCACGTTTCCTCTGCAGCACCAGCACACGTTTCTGTAGTCTTCAGCCAGTGCTTCCTGGTCCGGGGTTCAAAAATCCCGCCTCCAGGAAGTGCTGGCTCTGACTGGTTCTCGAGCATCTTTGGTGAGCCAATCACTGCAGCGCTCAATAAACCAATCACAGTCATTAAATTAAATGGCTGTGATTGGTTCATTGAGCGCTGCAGAGATTGGTTCTCGAGCACTGCGGCTCAGCCAATCTGAGCCAGGGCTTCCTGGAGGTGGCATTTTTGAACCCCTGACCAGGAAGCACTGGCTGAAGACTACAGAAACGTGTGCTGGTGCTGCAGAGGAAACGTGCGGCGGAGCTGACAGCGCCTGTTAGGTGATGGATTGTTTTGGTTTTTTTTAATGCAGCTATGTGTGATTTTTGGGGTAGGACTAATATTTCAACCCCCCCCCCCCCGAAAATCCCAGCAGAAGAGCGCTACAAAGTCACGCGACTTTGTAGTGACACAAAATCGCAATATCGCCGCAACAACACACAGCGATATCGCACAGAACACAGATGGGATATCGCTGCGATTTTCTCGTGGCGAATTGCTGTTACCTGTGTGAAAGACGTCTTATACTGATTACGCCCCCAGCCAGAGGCATAACTTGAAGCTTCTGGGCCCCAATGCAAAACCTGTTAGAGGGCCCCCAACTATAATGCTTTATTCATAGTACTGGGTTCCCTATATGGAGAAGAGAGGCCTTATGGGCCCCCTAAGGCTCCTGGGCCCGGGTGCAACCACATCTCCTGCACCCTCTATAGTTTTACCCCTGCCCCCAGCTACTATGCCGACTCATTAGCATCCTGCCATTGCATTACTGGTGCACCAGTCGACTAACAGAGGGTGCCTTTTCTCTCTGTAAAACCACTTAGATGCCACAGTTACTACTGACCACCGCATCTAGGGGGTTCTAGAGCTGAGATTGCAGCTCTCCAATCCAGGCTGTGGCAGCTATGTATCAGCTGTATATCCCAACCCTGTAATAGCCATCCCCTTAGGTCCCTGAACAAGTCTTTTTTTATTGTATTCCCCACAATATAACAATTCTTGTGCATCTTTTCTTAGTATTCTGCATTGGGCTGTTCTTCTGTTATTCCTCCTGGAAATGTATGAAAAAAATGACAGCTGGGCATTAATATTCCCTTTGTGAATAGGGCATTTCTTCATACTCTATGAGGGACCTTTCACACAGGATGGAATATTCTACATCAGCGGAATATCCAGCTTCACAATCCGCTCTGCTGAGATGAGGAATTGAAAATAGCAGAATCCTGCTGGCCCTTCTGCATCAAAATCTGGGATTTGGTGCGGAATCCGGGGCATATTCTGCAGCGCTGTCATTGTCAGCACTGGTTACACAGTGTCAGAGGTATGGGGTCACATCAGATTAATGTCCAGCCTGTGTACATATTCCTAGGAGGGGATAAGTTACTTTGGCTAGTCCGCCACCAATAAAGTTGTAACCATTGGTAGAGTCTGGGAGACGTCTGCCGTTACCACCGGCCGTGAACCATTACTGGAACTGTGAGATTAGCGCTTCTTTCAATGTATTCTTCTGTAGTCCCTGGCGAGAAAACTCGAAACTCCACCCTCTCCTGCCAGGGCTGCCCCAGATTCCACAGCGGAGTGCAAGTATGCCAGGTCATAGGTTCAGCAGATTACAGCGTTCTGACGGGAAGGAATGAGAAGACAGCCACGATTAATCCACAACTAGAAACTAGTGTCACAAGAATATCGGTGGGATCGCGGGGTGCGCCCCCCAAATACCAATCTGCGCCTGCGTCTTCTGATGAAAACCGAATTGGCCAAATAAAAAGATACAAGCCCATAAATCATCTATCATTACGAGGCACCTGATTAGGAAGTTGGAGGGGATACAGAGGTAGCAGTTCACCTGGGCCCTTGGTGCCTCATGGGGCCCCTCTGCCACATAAGACACCAGGAATTGGTGGGGACCCGATCACAAGTTTTGCATTGGGACGCAGAAGCTTCATGTTACACCCGCACATTAGCTGCATAAAACTAGGGGCTCATCTCCACGGGCGAGACCCCACAGTGGAATCCAAGCTTGCCCGCTGCTGAGGACCCCGCTTACCCGTCCGGGTCTTCTTTTTTCTGTACTGCGGTTGTCTGCGGAAGCGCCGGCGCACATGCGCAGTAGAGTTGATTTTTTTCAAACTCCTGCTTTCCCATGGAATCCGCAGCCCATCCGCAATGTCGACTGCAGACGGGCCGCGGATCGGACGGATTTCATTGACTTCAATGGAAGCCATCCGTACGGGAACCGCACTGAAATGGGGCATGCTGCAATTGGATTTCTGCACCCAAAAGGTCCACAATACAAATCCGCGTGCTTTAATTCAGTTGCCAATGCCCATGTTTCCCTATGAGCGGCTTGCACTGCGGATCATCCGTGCGGGTGGCCCGGATTCCGTATTTCACATTGGGCCTAAATGTTAGTCCAGTCTTTCAGCTCTTCCCTAACTTTCCCATTACGCATATTCTCCATTGTTATGGCGTTTTCCGGTCACTTTGTCCCCCACCTACATAGCAGACACCAATCTCCCTTCTGCGCATTTCTCACTAATGGTCAGTCTTGGACATGTGACTCCTTTAGGGCAATTTCTCTTGCGAATCAGTATGCAGTGTGCGCACGCCGGTGTACACGGATTAACAAAAGTCTATTGATTTTCCTTGACTCCATTCACCCTGTAGTACACACGGCATATACGTATGCGTACTACGTGGTGACAATACGCCCATGTGAATGAGCCCTTGGACAGCAATAGCGCTAGGACTGGTCGCCTGCAGTTATGCTAAGGAATGATTAGTTGTGTTGGGTCATGTTAGTGGGAGCAGCAGCATTGCATGCAGAGGCCATTTGCTTGCCTGTGCAGCCTGTTCATCAGAACGATTCCTGACATCCTCTCTGACCCCTTTTATTGACGGGTTCTTTCTGCCCACAGGGGCCCCTTGCGCCGGATGCTTTACCTTGATCACAACATTCTCTGTATACTCTCCACACTGTTGCACAAGAGAACCCACGAGGTCGGCAGTGCATGAAACCCCACGAGGTTGGCAGTGTATAATACCCCACGAGGTTGGCAGTGTATGAAATGCCAGCCCCGGTAGTAACAACTCCCATGCTGAATCCTCTGTATGCCGTCCGTTCCGCTTTCATCCTGCTCCCCATCGCTTCCCTCCATTGTCCTCCACGGCATATTTTCTAAGTGTGTAATTAATGATCCTGGGGATTTGTGCAGTTTTTTTGTAGGCAGACCCTGGGGGTGCCCGTTTGCGCCTGGGTGTGCCCACAAGTAAGGGGGGGTTTAAGGAAATTCTGTGCAAGCGGACAGATTGCAGGGTGGGTGTTATTTGTACAGATTGGAATGTTCATATATGGTCCAAATCTGGAGAACTTCACACTCACTTCTCACTTCAGTGGAACGAGACTTGGCTTCTACAGCCAACGCAGTAACTCATTATATGCCAAGCCTGACTGCAGCCCGCTGTACCCAAGCCTCGGCGTTAGCAGATTATGAGAGCCGTATGCTCTATAGCAGTCACACACAAACTCTGCAATCACAACGTTTTGGACTGTAACTTTCTACACTCCGCTGACTTGGTGCCACCCAAATATCTTGTGACCGAGCAACAGATGCTGCGGGTAATGGGCGATTCTCCCAGAATGCCTCACTGCTGGCATATAGGTGACACATCACAACAATTTTCCCTGGGAGGATGACCATTGATTGGCAGGGTGCAGTCTGAGCCCCTCGGGGGTTTAAAGCCTCCTTATAATCTCTCCCTCCAGCCCACTGATATTTCCTGTAAGGGATTTAAACAAGCAGTGGAAGAGGGGTGCTGGGCAGCTGCTTATCTCCCTCGATAGCAACATATTAAAGGGGACACTCATGGCATATCGAGAGAACCCTGACCATCATCCTGCCGGACCAAACGGGGCAGCCGCCATGTTCAGATGTGGCCACTAACTTGCTGAAGGAGAAGCAGAGACCGCGGGCAGGTGTGCCCCATGTAAGAGGAACAAGCAAAGCACTCATTCTGCTATGGACAAGGTACAAGCGCCATCTACTGGCAGCAGTTAGAACTGAACCATTGGCACGAAATGCAGATGTGGGTGGAGCAGAGGTAGAGAAGGAATTCAGCTCTGGAGCAGAGATCTGTAGGCATGCCCCGTCAAGAACAAGAAACTACCCATAATCTGTACAGCAGGGGAGATGCAATGTGTTACCATCATACCGGGTCAGGAAAAGAACGGACGGAACAGTTTGCATCGTCATGGCGCCCCCTACTGGTCTCCAACTGCAGCAGAAAGTTTCTGTCCGTGGAGGAATAGGCTAAGAAGTCTTGTTCTAGTCACTGCTATAGGAAGGGAAGGGTATCTGGGGTAGTAGAGATACCGGTCCAGTACTGGCCGTGCTGGAGGCCGTAATGTGGCTGCATTTTAGCATCGGCATGGTCTCCAAACTCCTGGCTCTATCATGCAGACAGATGTGGATCGACCTTGCCACACAAGGATTTGGCTATGGGCTGAGGTGGCTGCACCTGGGGAACCCCGGTTTTCACGCTTGACCCCTCCAAATGGGATACCCACTTTGGTGCGAGGTCCCCAACGCGCTACACACAGATAGTCCTGGTAATGTGGCTGCGGACGCTGCACTGGGCTGAGGTGTGCGGGAAAGTATTAAAGGGGTTTTCTATGGAGATACTATGGATGACTGATCCTCAGGCTAGGTCATCATAGTTGATCGGCTGGGGTGCCAAGCACCAGACCCGGCCAATCAGCTGAGCAGGCGCATACTGTCGGCACCACAAGAACAGAGGTCAGAGGGGAAGCCTCCACGCCCCCACTGTGTAGGGGCCGGCGCTTGTAACTGCAGGCACAGCTCCCATTAAAATCAATGAGTTCCCTCGAAAACTGTGTGCAAGTATACCCAGAAAAATGTATGCAGTTTTGAAGTGAAGGGCGGTCAAAACAGGTTTAGATTTCTCTTTACTTCATTCACTTTGCACTTTGTTAATTGACACTTCTATTGGTGAAAGTATTCTTTTTGTAGCATCTTTTCCATATCTGCAGTGTATATCAGATGTACATCAGGCAGACCCAACCAGTCGATCACCTGACTGTCGGGGAGCGATGGATTATAACTGTGTGATGCTTTGGTCATTGGGCGGAGGAAGCTGCTGCTAGAGGGGTCCGACAGAGCATAAAAGACACTCGGGTGAGGTAAGTGTGCATCCGAATGTAAGTCTGAGCACCGTGCAGTACGTCATGGAGCACGGCCTCACCTACATCCAGGGCTTCATCACCTGGGCAGGTAGGGGACTGCTGCTCCTTACGGGGGCCATCCGCTTTGTGCAACCCCAGTGGACTATGGCAGGGCTTAAAGAGACTCCGTCACCATCTTTTTGCACCCCTCTCTGAACGCACTCTGAGTAGACAGGTGCACAGATATGTCTGTTGTCTGCAGAGCAGTTTTAAGAAACTTGCACTTTATCAGTAGCAGCACATGCACAGAGGACTACCTGAAGTAGTCCTGGATATTTCAGTGCTGCAGGACAGTCCCGGCCACCCCGCACTCCAGCAAGTGATTTACTGCTGTCTGCCTATTACTGTGCCTAGAGCTGGCAGTCATCGGCTGGAGAAGGGGTGGGTGCAGCTGGGCTGCAGTTCATGAATATGCAGGACTACTTCTGGGTCTACTAATAAAAAGCAAGTTTTTCCCAAACTACTTCTCCGATTCACACAGCAGACATATCATTGCAATCAGTGTTAGGCCTCATATCCACGAGCGGGAGCCCCGCCGCAGGATCCCACCCTGCCTGCGGCATGAGGACATTACTTGCAAATACGGATCCTCTGCTAGGCGTGCGGGTCGTCCGTCTTCTCCTCCTCCAAGCATCTGGACGGGCACACCCCCCCGCACATGCGCAGTGGATTTGTTTGTTTTTTGTAAATCTGCTTTCCCATGGCAGCTGCGGGTGGGCCGCAAATCGGATAGGCCCGGAAAACAAATGCGCATGCTTTAATTAAGCTGCGGGCGCTCATGATTTTCTATGGACGGCTTGAACTCTGGATCATCCGTGCAGGTGCCCCACCGCATTCTGGAATTCAGCCCCCCGTGGACATAAGCCCATCGGGGGGCACAAAGATAGTGACAGAACGTCTACCTGTCACCAGCTACAATAAGTTAAAGAGCAGTTCCCTAAAACGGTGTCAGATGGATCCGACCAGCCAGCCCAACAATCCTCCACCAGTACCCTGCATATGGGGGGTGGCGCTCTCACACACATTACATACGGGTAGCAGACTATGTGTCCCGCAGACTGACTCCACCCACATGGGCGGGGCTCCTCATACAATACAGCAGCACTATTGGTCATACGCTTATTAGGTCGGACGTGACATCAGCAAGAACTACTAAACTTCCCAAATGTAGAGATATGCACACACGGTCCTCTGGGATGTTCTACACTGTAACAAAACAGCAGCTGTGAGAGCAGAACTGCTTCTTCGGCTCTAGAAGTAGACGGCTAATATTTCCACTCACTGACAGCAAGCAGAACGTAGATTGCAGGCAAAGTTTTGCAACTTTTTAATTGGTCCCAATGAAATCCACCCAACATTCTGAACTTGCAACTTTTATGCTGTTGGGTGGCACACGATGCCCACAGTGACTGTGCCCACACTCTGTGGCAGGGGCAGTCTCTAGACTGTCTACAACAGAAGTCACAAGAGAGGGCATAACTCAAGTTATATCCAGTTCTGGGCTGAGAGGCGGAGCCTGGCACGTGGGATCCCTGGGAGCTCCTGTGCCCGCTGTGTGACTGGCAGCTTCTAGCGCTTGTCCAACTCTCTCGCCCTTTTGGTGGCGGCTTCCACGGCATTCATCACTGTAGCTCTCAGACCTCCCTTCTCCAGTTCATGGAGGGCATGTATGGTGGTCCCACCGGGCGTGCAGACATCAGAACGAAGCTTCGCTGGGTGGTCGCCCGTTTCCAGGATCATCTTTGCACCTCCCTTCAACAATACAAAAAAAAATTGCTGCCCTCTCCAAAACATGTTTACATCCCTCCTGCCCCCGATGCTCTGCTTTATGTGTCAGTCTTTACTGTAGTTCTGGCATTCCGTTCACAAGGCAGCAGTGGGTCTAGGAGTCAGAAAGAAACTCACCAGCAGCGTCTGGGCAGCGATGCGGCTCGCAATGGCGCTTGGCATTCCCATCTTAACGGCACCGTCCACTAAAGCTTCGGCAAAGAGGTAGACCTGAGAAGAGATCAGACAGGAGGTTTGTATGGTGGGCAGTAGCGTATATAGCGCCATCTATAGCCCCGATGTACGTACATACGCTACACCGCTGCCGCTAATCCCTGTGTGGATATCCATGTACGACTCCGGGACCTCTTCACACATCCCACATGCGGACAGGAGATCCTTCAACATGTCCGCCTCCTCCGGGCCAGCGCAGGACCCTCGGGAGAACACCACCGCCCCCTGCTGGATGACACATGGCAGATTGGGACACATACGGAGAATCCGGACTCCATCAGGAAGAAGCTGTAGAAACAGCAAGGAGGACATCATCACTCCCTGTGTACAGAAAACGGCGAGGACCGTACTCTAGTTACATCCAGAGCTGCTGATATAGGACTGACTACATCTCCCAGGATGCAGAGCAGCCATTGGGAGGTGCCAGTCAGCAACGGTCCTGGACGCAGCTCTGGGTATAACTGGAGTATACGTCTCCTGGTAACATATATGCGGATTTTGGGGGTGTTTTTTGCATCCGTGACACGAGTCGTGGCCTGACCGGAGATCTCCGAATGTCGCAGGAATCGGAGCGGTCAAGTGGGACACATCCGGATCTTAAATGCAAAACCACGTCCAAAATATGCTGGAAGGACTCTGGCGGTCAGGACTCACCTCCTCCAGGGTCTGCAGGGACACCCCCGCCGCCATGGACACGATGACATGGTCGCTGGTCACGGCCGACGAGATCTCCACCAGGACCTGCGGGATGACGTGCGGCTTGGTGGCCAGGAAGATGACGTTGGACTCGTAGAGGACGGAGATGTTGGAGTGGGTGGTGTGGCAGCCCTGAGCCTGCGGAGAGACGCACGGTGTGAACAAGGCAGGATGAGGGTCTCATCATCACATTGCATTAGTATTCACCCCCATCCCAGAGCGCGTGACAGGCTCACCCGGAAGTACTGCAGGTTGGTGCCACTGGGGGCGCTCACAGTCATCTGCTGCGCCGGGACCTTCCCTGAAAACACAGTTATAGCGGTTATAGCATGGCCGGTGACAGTACAGGTCAGCACAGACGTCACAGCAACCTCCGTTACCGCTGAGCAGGAGGCCGCCCAGCACGCCCCGCGCCATCTTGCCGGCTCCTATACATCCGACCCGCAGCGTGCTGCCCGGTGCCGAAACCGCAGCCATCGTGCTCTGGAGCTGCACATAAAACGCATTGTCAAACCTTTATTCATTTTTTTTTATGAGGGCTGGAAGAGAAAACAAATCAGTTCGGCGTGATTACATGATACCATCTCACAGAACACTCTTTATTGTCCTCCTCCCCACTCCCCATCATACAGATTACACCTCATTCTCCTCCCAACCCCCCTCATCACACAGGACGCCCCTCGTCCCCCTCCCCATCACACAGGACACCCCTCAGTCTCCTCCCCCTCCCCATCACACAGGACACCCCTCCTTCCCCTCCCCATCACACAGGACGCCCCTCCTTCCCCTCCCCATCACACAGGACGCCCCTCCTTCCCCTCCCCATCACACAGGACGCCCCTCCTTCCCCTCCCCATCACACAGGACGCCCCTCCTTCCCCTCCCCATCACACAGGACGCCCCTCATTCTCCTCCCCATCACACAGGACGCCCCTCAGTCTCCTCCCCCCATTACACAGGACACCCCTCGTTCCCCTCCCCATCACACAGGACACCCCTCGTTCCCCTCCCCCTCCCCATCACACAGGACACCCCTCGTTCCCCTCCCCATCACACAGGACGCCCCTCGTTCCCCTCCCCATCACACAGGACGCCCCTCGTTCCCCTCCCCATCACACAGGACGCCCCTCGTTCCCCTCCCCATCACACAGGACGCCCCTCGTTCCCCTCCCCATCACACAGGACGCCCCTCGTTCCCCATCACACAGGATGCCCCTCCTCCCATCACACAGGACGCCCCTCCTCCCTCTCCCCATCACACAGGACACCCCTCAGTCTCCTCCCCCCATCACAAAGGACACCCCTCGTTCTCCTCCCATCACACAGGACGCCCCTCGTTCTTCTCCCCACCCCCCCCATCACACAGGACACCCCTCGTTCTCCTCCACACCACACAGGATGCCCCTCGTTCTTCTTCCCCCTCCCAATTACACGGGACACCCATTGTTCTCCTCCCCCCTCCCCACCGGACGCCCTCGTTCTCCTCCCCGCTCCCCACCACACAGGACGCCCCTCGTTCTCCTCCCCCCATCACACAGACCGCCCCTCGCTTTCCTCCCCCCCATCACACAGGACGCCCCTCGTTCTTCTTCCCCCTCCCCATCACACAGGACGCCCCTCGTTCTCCTCCCCATCACACAGGACGCCCCTCTTCTCCCCCCCCCATCACACAGGACGCCCCTCTTCTCCCCCCCCCCATCACACAGGATGCCCCTCTTCTCCCCCCCCCCATCACACAGGACGCCCCTCTTCTCCCCCCCCCCCCCCATCACACAGGACGCCCCTCTTCTCCCCCCCCCCCCATCACACAGGACGCCCCTCTTCTCCCCCCCCATCACACAGGACGCCCCTCTTCTCCCCCCCCCCCATCACACAGGACGCCCCTCTTCTCCCCCCCCCATCACACAGGACGCCCCTCTTCTCCCCCCCCATCACACAGGACGCCCCTCTTCTCCCCCCCCATCACACAGGACGCCCCTCTTCTCCCCCCCATCACACAGGACGCCCCTCGTTCTCCTCCCCCATCACACAGGACGCCCCTCGTTCTCCTCCCCCATCACACAGGACGCGCCTCTCCCCCCCCCCGTAACACAGGACGCCCCTCTCCCCCCCCCATAACACAGGACGCCCCTCTTCTCCCCCCCATCACACAGGATGCCCCTCGTTCTCCTCCCCCATCACACAGGACGCGCCTCTTCCCCCCCCGTAACACAGGACGCCCCTCTTCTCCCCCCCCCGTAACACAGGACGCCCCTCTTCTCCCCCCCCCTATAACGCAGGACGCCCCTCTTCTCGCCCCCCCCCCCGTAACACAGGACGCCCCTCTTCTCCCCCCCCCGTAACGCAGGACGCCCCTCTTCTCCCCCCCCCGTAACACAGGACGCCCCTCTTCTCCCCCCCCATAACACAGGACGCCCCTCTTCTCCCCCCCCATAACACAGGATGCCCCTCTCCCCCCCCATAACACAGGACGCCCCTCTCCCCCCCCATAACACAGGACGCCCCTCTTCTCCCCCCCCCCCATAACACAGGACGCCCCTCTTCTCCCCCCCCCTATAACACAGGACGCCCCTCTTCTCCCCCACCCCCATAACACAGGACGCCCCTCTTCTCCCCCACCCCCATAACACAGGACACCCCTCTTCTCCCCCCATCACACAGGACGCCCCTCGTTCTCCTCCCCCATCACACAGGACGCGCCTCTCCCCCCCCCCGTAACACAGGACGCCCCTCTTCTCCCCCCCCCTATAACGCAGGACGCCCCTCTTCTCCCCCCCGTAACACAGGACACCCCTCTTCTCCCCCCCCTATAACACAGGACACCCCTCTTCTCCCCCCCCCTATAACGCAGGACGCCCCTCTTCTCCCCCCCCCCCCGTAACACAGGACGCCCCTCTTCTCCCCCCCCTATAACACAGGACGCCCCTCTTCTCCCCCACCCCCATAACACAGGACACCCCTCGTTCTTCTCCCCCCTCCCCATCACACAGGACGACCCTCTCCTCCTCCCCCCCCCCCAACACAGGACACCCCTCGTCCTTCTCCCCCCCCATAACACAGGACGCCCCTCTTCTCCCCCCATCACACAGGACGCCCCTCGTTCTCCTGACTGACCGCAGAGTTACTTTCACTAGGCCCCTGCGCGGGCCGGCAGCTCCTCCTGCACGCGGGCATTTCCTCCCTTTGATAATCTCAGTGCAGGAGAACAAGACAGGGGAGGAGTCTGAGCGGAGGGCCGGGAGGAAGCGCCGGCCAGCGCAGAGACCCCCTATAGATAAACCAGTGCACCCACCAATATATGCAAGCCCTGTACAAAGATGGCCGCCAGCCGGCCTCACACGTGGGCGCGGTGACGTATTTCCGGTCCACGCTTCCGCCCAGTCTTTAACTCCAAGATGGCGCCTGCCACAGGTCGTGGCGTGGAGAAGGAGGAGGATTTTCTAGGTTTCTCTGTCTTGTCCAAGTGCGGGAACAAGAAGAACCCCCCGAAGAGGAAGCGGGTGAACAGGAACAAGAAGAAGAACTGGAAGAAGCACAGCGATGTCCGCGATGTGGAGGAGTTCATGGACGATGTGCGGCTGCAGGAGAGGACGGCCGGGTGAGGAGGGGTGCTGGGGGTTGTAGTTCAGCAGCAGCTTCTCTTTGTAGTCCCTACAATAAGTACTGGGAGATGTGGAGCCGTCAGTCCTAGGAGGGGGTGTGCTATTAAAGCCCTTTAGTGCCCGGCCTGCTGTGGGTGACATCATGTGACTGCTGACCAGTGGTTGTCATGGATGATCTGTTGCCATGGTTACTGTTGCCATGGTTACTGGTCACGCAGATATACCCAGGGCAAGTGAAGTGGCAGCTGAGCGGACGGCTCCGGGCGCACACAGCAGATTGGCCACTTTCTAACGACCCCCTCACCAGCTGGTGAACGGTGCCCAGAGATCCCGCTGCTGCTGTAACTGGTGGTAGTGCCCATGAGAGGCTGTGGCAGGTGAAGCATGGCGACTAGCGCTAATCCACAGCCCAGCCGTGATGTGTGTGGCCATCCTCCTCTCTGACATGGGCTGCCATGTCATCTGCACCTCGCCTGCAGGGGCTGCTGCCAGTCTGGCAGGACGGGTGAAGTCGGCCGTCTGCAGGAGGAGAGGATTCCTTTATATTCCCCCCCCCCCTCCATTAAAGGGATCTTTCTGGTAAAATATTATTTGATTGGCCGCTGCTCAGGGGCGCCTACTGTCAGCGACGAGCCTCATGGGTACGGAGTGGAAGCTGCTGCTTGCCCCCCTCTGTAGTGGCCGGTGCTGGTAACTGCGGGCACGGCAGCCAATCAGAACTGTGCCGTCTTCTACAGAGGATCTGCTTCCGCCCTGTCCCCCGGTGTGGTGCTGACGGGTCCTGATCACCTGAGGGCTGGAGTGGTGGACCCCAGCCCATACAATCCTAGACTGGGATGGTCACCCACCAACATGTGCTGCTGGTATATGGAGGCCTTTTCCCACACGTTCTGTGCGAATCGTCTCAAGCAAAGAAGCTCCTGTAGTGGCCCTCACATGCTGGTGTAGGGGCCCGATCACAAAAGGTCTGATGTGGGGTTTTTGTATTAAAACCATAGAGTGAAACATTTCTCTTTTTTCCAGTTGGTTCTTATTTTCTGACTGTA